>NC_142357.1:41061903-41661903 GCF_059441175.1 Urocampus carinirostris | reverse complement strand
AAACGTGCAATCAAAAATGAAGTGCTAAAAAGCACGAGGTAGAATACAAACTACAAAGATTTAAATTGTCCTTATCGCACCTTATTGTCTTTTTTACAATGTTTTTATACAGCACTTTGAAAGTATTACCTAAAAGGGCTTTAAAAATAAATCCGATTTTCTCTTTTTAGTCCCGCCTTTTGGTTTATGGACAAATACGCCATCTAGGTGTAGTTCATGTTATGTCTTATAAATGCAAATATATTTGACCTAAGAATGCATGTTATCAGATAGTTTGTCGTTTTTCTTTTTATTTACCTTCCTGTTGACATTGGGTCAAAATGAGCCAGCACCGTGTAGTTAAAAACCCAGAAAAAAACGTAATTATGTTTTATTTACCTTTAAATTTTATGATTGGTTCCAACAGTAAAAAAAATTCATTTTTTCTTGAATTCACATTTCCATGTAAGCTGTATAAAAAGTACAAAGCCGGTCCTTAATACAAGGACAACTCAAAGGTTAAATTAATGTTGGCTTTTTTAACTAAGAGTTGCTAAATAAAACACACTGTCCCTTTAAGCAGCTACCCTTTGATTTAACAAGCGCAATTGAAGAAAATACAAAGATCTGCGTAATTCACAAGTGTACACTGGGTTTTGAAGGCAAGATACGAGGAAAAGTTGAGGGTAATTGACACAATAGATCTGTATTTTATGAAAAACGATTTGCTGTTCAAAAAATCTGACATTTCAACATAAAATTTTCACCTGTCCAAAAAATGAATGATGATTGTTGATCAGTTGATTTTATTTCCCTCACCCAGCGCCTGCCGGTAACCAACTCTTCTTATACTTAGAAGTAGTTTACGGTGTCTGCGTTTAAAATTGCAGGGATGCAGTGACTACTACATGTTTATATAAACAAGATTATGTTGTTAATTACCTTCAACTTTTCCTCATATGTAATATTTCTAACTCCGTCTAAACTCGTAAAGTATGCCGATTAATATGTATCCTTTTCTATTGTCACTTGTAATCCAATATGGCAGCCGCGTAAAAAAGTCACGTGACCTCCGGAAGCCTTCAGCTTGTTTTAATACAATATGTTTCAGTTTACTAGTCCTGGAAAAAAACAATCATATATATATATATATATATATATATATATATATATATATATAATGTGTACACTTAGGAACAATGCTGATGTAGAAAAAAAAGTTTTACCTTTTCGTGAAACTCCGTGAATGGCGCCGTCGGCAAATAAAACTTGCCGACTTAACTTCAACAACAGCTACCCCTTCTGTTTTAATATGTAAGTGCAATGTTATTATTTCCCATTATTTCGTTTCACAGAGAAAGATAAAATAAGCTAAATGAAGCAATTCAAGTTAAAAAAAACGAGCTCTCCTAATGAAACGGGAACCGGAAGTGGAGTGTAGCATTTAGCATACTAGCATGAATAAGTCACGTTCGATAAATGAAAATGAGAAGAAATAGACATTTTATTACACGCAAGAGGAATATAAGTAATAACACATTACTTCTTTGTTGACGTTTTTATATGAAATGTAAAAATAAATAGTAAAATCAGCCATGGTGCAAATTCTCCGTACATTTCCTCTCTCAACCGCTAGAGGTCGTCAATTATATTCACGATTTAACGTGCAGGAAGTTTTAACAATTGAAAACCAAACCTGAAGCCTTTTAATTGCGAGGTATATATGCAAAAAATATGTATTTTTGTGTTCATGCAGCAGTTAAATGTGTCCATTGACGTGTGATGTAGTGATTGACGTGTCGCTTGAATGTATTTTTATGATTATTCATTGTTACCGGTGCATCTGATCACCTCTGCCTTTGGAGCACTCTGGAAACATGCAATTTTCTCCAAAACAACCTAAAAACTCGACTTTTTGCTGGCATCAAACCTGTGAAATTAAAAAAAGACAATTATTGCAGATATTTTCACATGTACAGCTACCTTGGAGACGTTCTTTTGTTATTGTTGAGCAAACTCGAACTGTGTATTTTCTACGACTGTTACAATCCAAAATACCAAGATTTAAAGGACCAGTGTTTTGCTAACCAAGTCAGCAGGACTTGTGCCTTATTTTACAGCTAGTTAAGCGTTTTCTTTCAATCATTCTGCCTCACTGTTGACACCATACAGCCTTTGTCAAAGCCATCATTCTGGGTTAAACGTGGGGTGCGGAGTTTTGAATATTTACTCTATCGGATATGTGTTGATGAGGCCTAACTGAGTTCAAAGAGCCTTTATGCTTTGTTTTCCATCGCTCCTTTCTGCTGGAATCTTATCAGGCCTGTAGGGACAGGAAAACCCCTGAATCATGTACCACTCTGCCGCCACCTGCTGGTTTAAAGGCTTAAGTTTCCAAATGCCGCACCCCACCTTGAAATAAACGTAAGAATTTTGTGAGCAGGAAAACACCTGAGCCGACGGCCGGGTTGAACTTACTACCTCGTACATTTTTTCCCAGTTTTTTCTAATCGCAAAGCAAAAATCAGATCCCGCAAAAAAAACAATTTGTATGTCACAGATGCTGCCGCTTTTTTCTCTTCTGGTGTAATTGTATAAGCACTTAAAGGGACAGTTTGTATGATTTGACCACTAGAATGGCCTGTAGCCGGAAACAAAGAATTCAAAACTAGAATTAAAAGTGACCCAACTGCACTGTTTTTCTTAATTTTCTTACCCAGCTTTTCAAAATGTTAGAGCTTTTTGGGAGCAGCAAGATGCCTGATATTTATGTCAGCTCCCTCTAGGTGAGGCTTATGTTATGTAATAAACACAAATTTCTAGAACCACGAGCTTTGAAAACAATGGATGTTTATAATTTGATTTATTGTTTTTCTTTAAGGAATAGGGTTTTACCACTAGTGGGTTATAAAAAAAAAACTACACACTGTCCCTTGAAAGTTGATGTTATGCTTGTGTATAGTCTTTTTTTTTGTTTTGCAAAATTGTATTTCATAGTAAAATGTCCTAACAAGGTGTGCATTAAAGCGATACTAACTCCTGGAATGATGTTTTGTCTTTGTGGGAATAAATAGGCTCTCACATAATTAAGAATACAAATAAAATGTTTAAACCCCATAATGTCCAATATCCCAAATTAATTTGCGTGCCTCAAAATGGTGTACAGCCGGGGTGAGTAACTTTTTTGACCCACTTAGCTACAAAAGAAAAAAAAATGGAGAGAGCCACACCATATCCATATTGAGACGAAATACAACAAAACCGCCAAATCCACTCTCCAGAGAAAATTTAATTGTTTCATCGCATTTTATTCCTTTTAGTTATTCTAAAAATTGGATCAAATCTCTGAAGATAATATTAATGCCAGAACTCCAATATAATTATACTTAAAATATGTCTCCTGCAGTCAAGTGTTGAGCTCCGTTGTAACAGTCATTTTTCACCCAAAACAGGGGTCCCCAAGGTGGTACCCGCAGGCACCAGGTTGCCCCGAGAGAGTACCCGCACACCTTTTCTGAAAATAGCCGACCACTACTGGGTCATTGAGATTTTGTAATAAAAAAAAATTCACTAATTGACTGAATCTATTTAACAGTATTTTTAATAATAGATAGATAGATAGATACTTTGTTCATCCCCGAAGGGAAATTCACATTTCCAGCAGCATCCCTGAGCTGAGAACAATCGAAAATAACACGGGAGCTGCTGGAGTGGCTGCCATTCAACCTGGTAATAACATAATCATAACATCTCATTTTAGAAATTCAAATAAATACATACCAGTTGATGGGCTTCATGGACAATAAAAACAAAATTCAAGTTTTGTTATTTTTGAGCCATGAATTAGGAGAATAGAATGAGAATCCATTCACTAAACACATGTATTCATCTTTTTAATGATTTTTTACGGGAAATACAACAAAATAAATTCCAATATATGGGTTTTTTAAAGCGAATTAGCAAATAATGTGCAGTTCTATTAGCTAACTGTCTGGCTACCTTTATAGCTAGCTATCTTTTTTACTTTTTTTAGCTATTTATAGAAAGCTTTCTAGCTCGCTTTTGATATTTTTTGGATCCTATCCAGCCAACGTTTGACCTTTTTGCTAGTTATCAAGCTAAATTTTGGGCTTTCTAGCTGTCTCTCTAGCATTCTATCTGGCTAGTTAGTTGGCTTTTTACTCTTTTAGCTAGCTAGCTCCCCTTTAGCTTTTTATCTGTTTACTCTTCTAGCTAACTATCAAGCTACTTTTTGGCTATTTCGCGAGCCATCAAGGTGAATTGCTATTTCAGAAATCTATATTAAATCTCAGCGCTTATTAGAAATAAAAAGTAGCCCTCAACTTGAAAAAGGTTTCGAGACCCCTGTGATCAATTTATGAAACGCTCTTGCCAGGAGGCGATCGATGCAATTAAGTGCTACAAGGGCATGACAATTATCACAAGTGGAAGCTTTAAAATCAAATATAATTTTTATCTGCCATTGCAGTCTCACCACCTCTATGCATCCACCCGTTAACGCCACTGTACCAGGTCAAGTCACACCAAAGGTGAATGGGATTGTATTTTTCTTTACATTAATGTCGTATTCCACGCGTTAACTCAATTAACCGGCCCTTAAAAACAAAAAGGACTCGAGTGTCACCGAAGAAACTTATGGTGACCTCATCACAGGATGACATTAACGTTCAAATCTGACAGCTACAAGAAACCAAGCAGGTGCAGAAAACTGACCCAAGGTCAAGCTTGCCCAAGGGCACACACTTCGGGGAAGGGGATTATTCGCACCCTTAAATCTGTGTCGCAAGAAAAGACACAAAGAATAAATTGCTACTTGATGGCAATAATAAGAAGGAAATCGAATTTAAGGATACAGAGTTTTTGCCTTGGAACGGCTTCTATACTGGTCCTGTGGTGAGAAAAAGTCAAATTATTATCTTTATTTTTTAATTCAACTGCATCTTTCTGTCTTCTTGGCTTCATTTTCACTATATTTAGGATATTTTCCCTTATAATTTTTTTTATATTCCGAGTTTCAACATTTTTGAAATAAAAACATATTGTACAAGTTTTTTTAAAATGATCACGATAATAAAATAATCTAGATAATTACAGTTTACTAAAAAGGGATAAGTAATAAGAAAATGAAGTCGATAACAGAAAGAACCCATTTTCTTTCATTTTCCCCTCAATTTGATTATTTTTTTTTTTAAGTACGCTCAAACCCAAACCGATCTGCAACATCAGTGGAAATGTTTAAATTTAAGCTTAAAACACACTTCTATTCTATTGCATATGAATAACCGAGATTTTTTGTTGACAATATCTGTGTGCTATTTGTGAGTGCAAGATCCATTGCAGCCTGGTCATCCTGAAAGGGGGATTACCACATCCCTTCTCAAGGTTTCTTCATTTTCCTCATGTTGAGGCTTTTGAGTTTTTCCTTACCCTCATGTCGGTTTCAGATCAGAGGATGGTGTCATAATAGTCTGTGCAATAACCTGTGCAGCCCTTTGAGACTCTGTGATTAAGGGCTATACAAATAAAAATGACTTGACTTTAACCCCAAACCATCCATCCATCCATTATCTGCACCGCTTATCCTCAGTAGGGTCGCGGGGGTGCTGGAGCCCATCCCAGCTATCTTCCGGCACTGGGCAGGGGACACCCCGAACTTGTTGCCAGCCAATCACAGGGCACAGAGAGACAGACAAGTCACTCGCTCGTTCACACTTAGGGACAATTTGGTTAGGCCAATCTGACACACATGTTTTTGGAATGTGGGAGGATACTGGAGGAAAACCACGCAAGCACAGGGAGAACATGCAAACTCGACACAGGAGGTTCGATAACCCCAAACTAAACGTCTGTAAAAAAATAATACTGTGTGCTTGCAACTACGAAACAGCAGGGAAAAATGGATTAAAAAAAAAAAAAACTAGGCTCAATAGTTTGCAGCTTGTTCCAGATGTGGCAAAAAAGACTATTAAGACAAAAAAGTTTGATCATATCACTCCGATATTTGCAAACTTGCACTGGCTCCCAGTTCGCTTAAGATGTGACTTTATGGTTCTCTTACCAGCAAACAAATCTTTGCACAGACTTGAACAGCAGGGCCCGACAGCTTTCACTGGTTTACCCCTGCCGCATCATAT
The DNA here is from genome assembly GCF_059441175.1 of Urocampus carinirostris. Lineage (NCBI taxonomy): Eukaryota > Metazoa > Chordata > Actinopteri > Syngnathiformes > Syngnathidae > Urocampus > Urocampus carinirostris. Next base: position 41,655,769 of record NC_142357.1, on the reverse strand, counting down.
GGGTGCCCACTCAAGACTACAATAAATTAAGACCCTTATTTGAACGCCTCACCTACGAAACATGGCAAGAATTTCAAGCAGTTACAAGCACTTGATCCAAAATTCAAGCCTTGAACACAAAAGCGTTTTCCAGGATCTCAAGCACCCGTAGGAACCCCAAACGCGAGTGACTGACCCACAACCATTCGGATTCCCGATTAAAAATCCACTTTATTCCATTTCTTCTCACACATTCTCCGTCACCTCTGTCCAACGTTTCCCCTCTAGTGGCTTTTCCTCTTCTCCACCGCCTTGACTCGGCCCTCCAGGCTCCTGAGGCGATGCTCCAGGGCCCCCGTCTTGTTGGTGCCGGAGGTGAGCAGGCTGAGCAGGATGTAGCCCAGCACGAGTCCCCCCAGGCGCACGGCGGTGGTATCGGCGCTAGCGCTACTGTCGCTAACGATCATGGCGAACAACCACAGCACGGCGGCCATCTTCACCAGCCAGAAAACGTGGCGGAGCGCGTCGATGACCAGGCGCAGGAGGACGGTGAGGACCCAGTAGCCCACGATGGCCGCCACCCCCCATTGGGCCACGGTGGTCACGCCTTCTGGGGTGAAGCGGGGGAGCGTGACGGCGGCTGGTAAGGGAGCACAAAAATATCCTTGAAAAACAAACATTGGCCAAAAGAAGGAAACGGTTCAGCATCTGAATGAGTGCCCTTTCTAGGGTTTTGATTCAGCCCGCGAGACAATGTTGAGAAGGACAGAAAATGAGCTGCACTTTTAAATATGTCCACTTGATGTCGCCAAAGAAAGACACCTCTTGCACAGCAACTGGAGCTGTATTTCTTTCTCTCTCTCTCTCTTTTTATCTATTCATTTTCTTTCTTGGTCTCTTTTCTACCCTTCTTATTTTCTCTATTATTATCTCTTTCTACCTCTCCACTTTATTCTCTTTCCTTTTCTTTCACTCTATCTTTAGCCCTTTCTTTTTCTCATTCTTTCTCTTGCTCACTCTTTTTATCTATGTCTCTTTTAGCTATCTCTCTTCTGTCATTCTTTTTGTCACCTCTTTATCCCTCTCTCCAACTTTCTCTATTTCTTTCTCTCTCCCCCAATTAACTTTTCTCTGTCACACTTGTTCTCTCTCTCTTTCCCATTTTCCTTCTCTTGCTCCCCCAATTTTCTCTGTCACCCTTGTTCCTTCTTTCACCCTTTTTCTCTCTCTTTACTTCTCTCCGTCACCCTTTATCTCTCTTTCCCTCTCTCTCTGTCACCCCTTTTCTCTCATTTCCCCTTTCTCTCTGTCACCCTTGTTCTCTCCCTCTTTCCTTCTCTGTCACTGTTCCTTCTCTTTCACCGCTTTTCTTTCTTTCCTTCTCGTAATGGACTCAGTTATATTCCTGGTGACGCTATGAGGAGGATGATAATGGAGGCTACATGTTCTGAGATGCGTGCACCCAGCGTGACAAAAAAACTGGATCACATAAATCATTCCGCAATACGAACTTTCGGAAAAGCACATTGGATCGGCACAACGACAATGAAAATCACAAATAAGCTATGGAATTTCCGTTGCTGCAATTTGACCTTGAGAAGGCATGACAACTGTGGCGGGACAGCAAACCACCAAGAATATATGAACTAAAAAATCTGAAGTGATTAAAACTGCATCAATATATGGAATAAAATTTTTGTGAACAGAAAAATCTGAAGTGATAACTGCTTTGTATTACCAATTAAGTGTGATGATTAAAACTGAATGGATATATAGATTCATATATTTGTCACCGATTTACAATTTCAACCTGGATAAGACTAAATTTTGGGGACCCATAGATTTTTGAACATGCGAGTCCCCGGGACCCATCACTTTTCACAGCTCAAATGAACACTGCTATACACTTTAAATCTCTAAAATGGCTAGCACTCACATACATTAATGTACGGTACAGACCACACATTTTGTTTTTTAAACGGATGTCTACAAAAAAACTCACTCTGAACTTATTGAAGTTTCAGTTAAGCCTTCTGAAATGCAGTTTTGTTTTATTTCCCTGTAACCAATCACAAAGTGAAGACCATGTCACCACGACCAGGTCAGCAAACATACGTTCCTGATGGACTGCTTTCGCGCTCTTTTCTGATTGGCTGCCGTCTTTGTTGTCTTGTTTACATTAGAAAAACAAAGCACTTTAAAATCTGGGGGAATGAAGGATTTCCCATCTTGTGTTTTGCTACCCACCATCAAATCCTGTGACCCTGAGGATCTCCGTGACATATACGGCAATGACGTTGAGGCCGCTGGCAGCTCCTTCGGACAGGAAGCGAATCACCGTGCCCAGAAACTGTTGAGTTTAAAAAAAAGAAATAAAAATAAAGACTCATTTCAACGCGAGGTAGCATGTGACGCTAACGAATATACAGCTAGTTTTCACGACCTAGCTAAACATCCTCAGTGAGAGCAAATGTAGATAAACATTGAAGGGATTCCTCCACTAGCTTCATTAAACATGGACTATGATCCATCAGATGATCATCTAAACCACCGGTGTCAAACAGGCGGCCCGCGGGCCAGATCAGGCCCACCGATGGTTTGAACCGGGCCCGCAAGACAACAGTGAGAGAAGCGCAAGAGGAAAATGAGCTGTCCTCTTCACTTGTTTGGAGGTGTTTTGGCTACGATGTACAGATGGCTATAGAGAAATAGACATAGATGGATAGATGTCTAGATATAGAGATAGATGTCCAGATAGAGATAGATATAAATAAATAGAGAGATGTCTGGATAGCGATAGATGTCTAGGTAGCGATATATAGATGTCTGGATAGATAGATGTCTAGATAGAGATAGATGCCTAGATAGATATACATAGATGTCTAGATAGAGATAGATGTCTCTGTAGAGATAGATGTCTAGATAGCGATAAATAGAGATAGATGTCTGGATAGCGATAGATGTCTAGATAGAGGTCTAGATAGATATAGATAGATGTCTAGATATAGATGTCTGGATATAGATGCCTAGATAGCGATGGATGTCTAGATAGCGATAAATGTCTAGATAGAGATATAGATAGAGATAGATAGATGCCTAAGATAGGTGCCTAGATAAAGAGATAGCTAGAAAGAGATAGATACTTTATTCAAGCAACATTTGGTTTTGTTTTTGGTTTTCACTCACGGGTAAAAACAAAATGGTCATAAAATGTGAACAAAAAAAAGATGTGATACTTATCGATGGCGCCTGATAAGAAATATTCTATCGTGATAACAGATAACACGCGTAGTTAGTTGGGTTAGTCCTTGACTTGTGCATGTATAAACATTTGAGTAAGGCCATTGATTCCTTGTTTTCCCCATCCAACACATTTATGCCGCAAGGCAAGATAGGACTTGTAGAAGAGAAATACATGCAAACTCCAGCTTACTTCCTGAATGAAGGACTCGTGTGTATGAGTTGATTTCTCTGGAACATTCGTTATTTTCTGCACGCACGGCAAAAATGCCACAGGTCTAAATCTACATGTAGCTGATGGCACTGTCAAATCCATTCATATATAGTGTAAGTCCATGATTTTGGCTACGTATGAGCAGATGTTACATAATCAAGCTCACTTTTGGAGGCCAGACGAAATGAGTGCAGTTGTTTGTTGAATTTTCAAGTGACGTGAATAAAATAATCCTAATGTCAAAATTAAAATACAGAAACGACGTCAATATAATGTCATCATTGCATCACCTTTGTGATCAGAATAACGAATAGTCGTAAGCACATGTCCGCCGAGTTATTTGTTAATCCTGAGGCATGTAAACTATTTAAATTCATGAAAAATGCCACAGGTCTAACTCAAAACGTAGTGGATGGCACAGTCGTATCCATTCATATATAGTGTAAGTCCATGCTTTTGGTTACGTATGAGCAGATGTTACATAATCAAGCTTCACTTTTGGAGGCCAGGCGAAACGAGCGCAGTTTTTTGTTGAATTCTCAGAGTGACTTGAATAAAATAATCCTAATGTCAAAATTTAAATGCACAAACGGCGTCTATATGATTCATGACATCATCATTGCATCACCTTTGTGTTCAGAGGAATGAAAAGTCGGAAGCACAAGTCCACCGAGTTATTTGTTAATCCCGAGGCATGTAAACTATTTGATCGGATTGTTCCCACAATTCAGTCTCCGAATTTAAGTCACCGTAAACTCAGTCCACTTTAAAAGAAATACTAGTTTTGACGTCTATTGCCGTCAACAGCACTGAATGTCAAATCGGTTTCCTTATTCAACCTTTTGACAAGATATCAAATGTATCTAATAGAAACTGCTTCAATGTCCACAGTGGTGTGAGTGACAACAGCTGCATCACACTATTTCTGCAGACTCCTATCACTTGTGGACTGCCGCACTAGCAAACACAACTTCCCTCGGTTAAGGTCAAGGTGACCTTGACAAGTCACTGAGCTGCAGCTGCTGCCCGACACACTCGCTCGGGGGTCGGCAACCCGTGGCTCGAAATCCTGAAGAATTCTCGTGCCGCCGTGATAAGGGGGCCCTATCGTGAATGCAGAGCCGGAGCTAAGGTGAAGGCTAAGCAGCTAGCGGAGTTATAAGCCTTCGCTACCGTCAGTAATCATGGTAACTGTGAACTCTCTACCAAATAAAACCGAAGAACTGACTGTGCTGGTGAAAAACATGAGAGCGTACTGGGAGTGCAGTCTGCTGTGTTTTACGGAAACGGGGCTCACGTCTGGCATCCCAGACGGTAAGGCAGAGCTACCCGGCTTCAGCGCTGTTAAGACAGACAGAGACACAAAAGCCTGCGGGAAGCGGAGAGGAGGCGGACTCGCTATCGACGTGAACACGAGGCGGTGTAACCCTGGGCACAAAGATTTCCATCTGCCGCAGGGACGTTAAACTTTTGGCCTAGCGTTATCCACTCCGCTGTTGCTAAACTACAACAAAGCACCCCGAGGCCATCCTGTTCATAAACAACAAAAGGATACTGCTGGAAGTGTGAATTTCCCTACGGGGATGAATAAAGTATCCATCTATAAAGGAAGACTCAATCAACTGTGCCGCTACGATTGCAACGAATGATGAAGTCAAAGAGTTAGGAAAGAGGATTAAGGTCCCGCGCTGGTGGAAAAAAATTGTAACTGTCACAGTAGTCTGCAGTCTGAGAATGAGTCAGGAAACACAACCAATAAAAGAACAAAGCAATAAGATGTAGTTATAGTGTAAACATCAGGGATTCCTCAAATACATGAGAAAAGAGCTCAAACCTGAAATATGATTCTACAGTAAATATTGACCATTTATCCTAATATTGTTCTTTATCTTATATTTATCTTTTAAGTCTTTTGTGGCACGTTTATCCTGGAGTGACACATCTTATCTCACTGTAAACTAAGTTGTTATCAATGACAATAAAGATAAGTCTATTCTATACAAATACACTTAGACCAACTGCATAGAGGTGACGAACTTATTTTAAAGGTAACAATTTTCTCATCAATTATATTTTCCTCACAGATTCGACACAAAGTTCTCAACGGGCACGTAATCTCTTAGAACCTGCTAGATTAAAGTTCTATTCCGGTTCGAGATCCAACTATTTGTGTGTCCTTCGTGGGAAGAGCGGCAGCAGGCACGCCATGTAAATGATTTTGGTCACTAGCATGAGAGAGACAGAGAGAGAGGGAAAGAGACAGACAGAGAGACAGAGAGAGACAGAAAGACAGACAGACACAGAGGAAGAGACGGACAGAGACAGACAGACAGACAGAGAGACAGACATCTCACTCGCTAATCTAGGGACAATTTGGACCCGCCGATTAACCTAACATGCGACAAGGGGTTTGGCACCCAAAAATTATTATAAAAACCCTTACTAATTTGATATCTATGATGTCATAAAATTTTTTTGTTTGGTGGGCCAGGTAAAAACACCCAGGGGGCAGGGGGCGCATGTGGCCCTCGGGCCGTAGTTTGCCACCTCTGATTTAGGACAAAAATGAGCCTCAACACTAAGTAATTGAAGGAGGGAGACCAATTTTAATTGGTATATTTTTATTGATATAAGACGCAGGATATGGCATCATTATTTCATATATTCGAACACGAACCTCCTGTGTGGAGTTTGCAGGTTCTCCCCGTGCTTGTTTGTTTTTCCTCCGGGTACTCCGGTTTCCTCCCATATTCCAAAAACATGCATGTTAGGTTAATCGGCGGGTCCAAATTGTCCCTAGGTTATGAATTAGCGAGTGAGCTGTCCGTCCCTGTGTGTCCCCTGCCCGCTGCCTGACGATAGCTGGGATGGGCTCCAGCACCCCCGCGACCCTACTGATGATAGGCAGTGCAGATAATGGATGGATGGACATATTTGAACAAATCATCAAATGACAAACAGTAAAATAAAATACGCTTTTGTCTGGAGAGCGGTTTTGCTGAATTTTGTCTTCAAATTTTTGATGAAGCTCTCTCGGATAAAAAAAAAAATTGGAAATATTTTTTCTTTTACGGCTCCTTGGGTCATAGATGTTCCCGACTTCTGCTAAACTACAACTCATAATGAAACATTTTGGACAAAACAGATCATTTCATGCTAGACTAATACACCAAAAAACTAAAGCCATGAGAAAAGATTTCTTACCATGGCCACTGAATAGACGTTCTCCTGACCGAGCAGTGACTCCAGAGACAAGAGTGCACTCTGGAGTGAAAAGGGTGAGTGGGTGACCAAGATGAGATGGTGAAGAAGAGACGAGGTTAGAAGATTAACAGGAGAGAGAAGAAATGGACTCGCGTGGGAGACAAGACAGGGTCAGGAAAAAAAGGTCCAGTTAGTCTGCGGTTAAGCTTAAATCAAACAAGCTGTGCCCCAGAGCCGACCATTGCATACATTTCTTTTTTTTTGGTTCGCTTTCTTGATTTAAAAACAAAGACGATTTTATATTTTTGTGCACATGACGGGGGTAAACCAGCAGAATTTGCTATCTGAAGCCCCCGTCTTGTATTTCTTTACTAAGCCTGTTTCGTATTACGCATGGACGCCCGGAATACTACATTAATCTGTTCAGGGCAGAGGATAGAAACCTATTCTATTTATTTCTGAAACCCTAGTAACACAGATAAAAAAAATATTAAAATATCAAAATAATAAACAACGTTACAAATAATAGGGAAATGTTTTTTAACCTTTGGTTTGACTTGAGCTGGTACAGTGGCGTAGCAGGTGGATGCAAAAGTAATTTACTGAGGGAACTTGTAAACTTGTAAATGTTCTAAATGGTCTGCATTTCTATAGCGCTTTTCAAGTCCATGAATACCTCCCAAAGCGCTTTACAATGTGCTTCACACTTTTAATTTTTACACACTAACTAACCGATAGCAGCGTCAGACATGCAAAGCAACTACCTGCTATCGGGGGCATTAGGGATTCGGTGTCTTGCCCAAGGACACTTAAACATATAACTTGGATGACCCAGGAATCAAACCTGCGACCTCCTGATCCAATGCTCAGGCCAACAAAAAAAACCCATCACAATTTAAGGAAATAGGAAATGGTTTTTAAACCTTTGGTTTGACTTGAGCTGGTGCTGTGGCGTAGCAGGTGGATGCAAAAGGGGGAAGCAACAGCAAAATAAAAATGATACCGGTTTCAAAAATTAAGACTATTTTTGATTTTATCGCCTCCTTATTTCTAATTGTATCACTTAACGAATGGCTACGGCCAAGCGACTTAGCAAGGCTAGCCATTTGTGTGGCTTTTTAGCATTTCTTTATAATCGCGAGCTTTGTTTCCATGGTTATCATGTTTTTTTTGTTAACAATGCCTTGGGACCGATCGCTAATACAGTACAAAGTAATAAAAAAATTGTATTATCAATGCGTTAAGTCTTTCGAAGCACATGAGATTCTGAACTGAAAGCGAAAGAAAGGTATCGTGGGCGGGAGTTCAGCCAATATCCTATTAGCATTTTGCTAGTGACAAAAAAAAACAAAAACAATAACGGACCAGCATTTTATATGATGTTGACCAATAAAAGACAGGCATCTAAGAGAGGCAAATAATCTTGCGCAGAAACGTCGGAAAATATTTAACTCCAGTTTTTGGACTATCAAAATAATTTGCTGCTGATGTCGAACCGAAGCGAAAAGCCCGAGAGAGGAGTTGGAAAAATAAAACAGAAAAAATTCAAAAGGTCAAAATTTCAACATGATTCATGTCCTAAAAAGCCCCATTGTGAAATATTTGACCACTAGATGGCACTCTATGTTCTGGTGCAAGCGAGGGATAGTGCCACAGGGCATAGCGTGGCTGCAGGATGCCAGACAAACATAGCGGCGACCTTAGGAAGGAGGCTTTCATTGTGTAAAAGAAATCAAAATTTCTCAACCTTTGATATTTTTTATTGCCTAGTATTCAAATTAATGTATTATACTGAATCAAACTTTTTTGTGCCACTAGGGGGCACTACATCGATCCCTGGTTTAGTGCCAACTTTTTCAAGCTAAGAGCTACTTCTAAATTAGCAATTTAGCTAGATGGCTTGTTTAGAAGCTAAAAGGGCAGCTCGACAGTTAGCTAGGAGGATAAACAAGTAGAAAGCTAAAAGGGGTTAGCTAGCAAGCTAAAATAATAAAAAAACATCGAAATAGCAAGATACAAAGCTAAAAACAAAGCTAGATAGCTAGTTCATTTTTAGCTTAATAATTAACAAAAAGGCAAATAAAAAAATGGAAGCTAGATAACATTTATAAAAAATGTAAAAGGATAGCTATAAAACTTGCTAAATAGCTCAAAAAGTAGGAAGATAGCTAACAACAAAGCTTAAAAAGATAGCTATCTAAAAACTGCACATTTTTGGGCGATTCACCTAATAAAACCCATGAATTGGAATTTAGTTTGTTAAAAATAAAACAATAAAAAGATGAATATATGTATTTGTTTAATACGCAAATAGCTTCTCAATCTATTCTCTTAATTTGAATCCCGGCTTGTCTGTGTTGCATGTCAAAGTGTCCTTGGGTAAGACACTGAACCCCTAATACCCCGAATAAGCAGGTTAGCGTCTTACATGGCTGCAATACAAGGCCGCTATTGGGAAATGTGAAGCACACTGTAGAGCGCTTTGGGAAGTCATTGACTTGAAAAGCACTATATAAATGCAGATCATTTCAGTTCATAATTGCTAAAAAAGATATCAATACACGAATATAATTTTTGTTGTCGATGAAGCCCATGAACTGGAATTTTATAATCTGAATATCTTAAATCAAGTGGAAGCCATAGCTCTTGTTGGTGACAGGAATGAGTGGAGAGGTGTTGTAAAAGGATAGTGGGATGTTTAGACGCGTTCTATGATGCAGCAGGGGTAAACCAGCGAAAACTGTCGGGCCCTGCTGTTGAACAGAAGAGTGTGTTGTGTCACTCTGACCCGAGAGACATGGCCGCTTTCTCGTGTCCCGTTTAATCTGCTTTACTTGTTTGGGTATTTGGGTTGGCCATGGCCCAAAAATTTATGTGTGTTTTTTGCTATTTTTTCCCTTTTTATTTTCTTTTGTATGCGTTTCTCTTGCTGTCGGTCAACCATCTTGAGGGATATGACCAAGGTAGATATTAGATAGATAATCTTATGTTATTTCTATGTTGGTACTATACTATTATGAGGTTAACTCATTAAAAGAGGGGTTAAATAGACTCAGTGAACCAATAGAAACATAATATTAGAAAATCACAATGACCTAGCACTGGTGAGGTTTTTCAGAAAAGAACTGTCCTTAGGAGGCACCCTGCTGGTTAAAAACCCCTGCACTAAACATTACACACTGCCCCTTTAAAAAAAGTAGTATTTTAGTCATATTTTAAATACAAATAGCGCGGTTAATGAGACAAGTCGGCTCTGAGACACATATGGCGTTAGAAAGAGATTAATTAAAAAAAATTAAAAAGTAGAAAGCCCAAATTTATCGTGTAAAATGAATCACTTTTTACCTCCATAGCAGATCGGACGGCGCCGATTCCCACAATGGACTCGAAGTATCGGTGGAGCTCCTGACTGGTTCCCCGAAGCATTCCCCGGAGGGTGACCGGGGGCTGGTTCTCCTTCCCGGTGGTGGGTGCCTCGGCACCGGCATGGAGCGCCGATAAATTCAGTAAAATAAAGAGAAACATGGGAAAGATGGCGCTGACCAAAAAACGCATGACGGGCTATGGGCAGAATTTAAAAACCCAAAAAATGAATGAAAAAATGTGCAGAACCGGTTGAGCGGGACAATGTATCAACTCAAAACGAAGACATACATACGAATTTGAAAAATTAAAATAAAACCAAGAGGGGAAAATAAGATAGTCAAAGAACTAGTACTTCGGGTCTTTAAGTTAAATCCGTCAACGACTCGAAGGCGACCGAGGTTTAATTATAACATTGGCAGGGTTGCAACTAACTAATATATCTCACAACCTCTTAAAGTCTGCTTCTATTTCAGACTTTTAAAACTGTTAAACTGCTTTGTTTGATAATAAACGAGTCGAAAATAGTGTCCCAAAATTCAAAAACGATGGAGGATGAAAAAAACCCCGCGGCTTCTTGCTAACCACGAGTCTTCTAAATCTTCTTATTTCAGCTCGGCGCCGTCAACAAAATCACGTTAACTAGGATTAGGTTGCTCAAGAAGTAAGAAGCAGGGAAAAAAATATTTTTAAAGCCGCTAGAGGAAATTTTATCCTAAATTCCGCGTCGCGTTTGACGTCTGCAGCCACACAGGACGAAAAAAAAGACGTGGAGCTCCTTGAAGAGAGGCGAAAGGATTGACACGGGAGTGCATTCTGGGAGTTGTGGTCCGCCGCACATTTTTTTCCGGGTTTTCGTGATGATGTCATTGCGCAATGGAGGACGCATTGGGTAAGTGAATGACTTTTCCTTGTTTTGAAATATCAGTTTTTTTGTCTACGTAAGCTTTTTAAAAACGCTCAAAAGCTATGTTTGTTATGGCAATATGAAAGTGTTCCTTTTGAAATGCACAGTTTCAAAAATGGGGACCCGTTGTCCATATAAGGCCCTCCGAGGTTTTTAGTCCGGCAGGCGAGACAACACCCAGAGAAGCACAAGAGAGAAACCAACTTCAGTTTGAAATATGTCTGCTTGATTTTGACAAAGCCAGGTGCCACTCGCAAAGCAACTGGAGCTGTATTACTTTCTCTCTCTGACTTTTTTTCTCTCCATTTGTCTCTCTTGTTTGATCTCCCTTTTCTTTATGCTTTTTTTTTAACTATTTCTCTGTCTTCTCTCTCTCTCTTTTATATATATATATATATATATATATATATATATATATAAAACAGTCTCTCTTTGTATGTCTCTTTCTTTCTGTCTCTCATTCAACCCTCTTTGGTTCTGTCTTTTTCTCTCTCTCTTTCTCCCTATGTCTCTTTCTTTGTCTATTTTTATCTCTTTCATATATTTATATCTCTTTGGTTCCCTCTCTTTTTATATGTCTCTTTGTCTTTTTCTCCATACCTCGTTCACTCTATTCTCTTTTGGTTCTCTCGCTTGTTCTTTCAGTATTGGTCTTTTTCTCCATCTCTCATTAGCTCTTTTCTCTCTTTGGTTGTCTGTTGTTCTCTCTCTTGTTCTTTCTGTCTGCCTTTACTGTGTTTTACTCTCCGGTTCTCTTGTTCTCTCTCTTTCGCTCTATGTGACTCTGTTTCTTGCCCTCTTTTTTTCTTCTTTCTCACCTTTTTTTTTCTCTGAATTTTTCTCTCTCCATCAGTCTCTTTCTCAATGTCTCTTTTCTTTCTTTTTTCTTTCTTTCTTCTCTTTGGTTGTCTTTCATTCACTGGGGTTTTAAGAGATACTGTGTGTCATTTGATCACAACATGTTGCGTGCGGTATTGTGTAATCAGGAGCTCAGCAACAAGCGGCTCTGGAGGTGTTTTGGTGCTCCCTGGCGCTTTTTCAAAAATGTTTGATAATGGAAAATGATATGGTTTCTGTATGAGGACAAACAGGACTCAAACATGATATTTCAAATATATATATATATATATATACAGTATGTTTACCCTTCTTATAAGGTTTAAATACCACAGGTTTTTTTGTTCTTTTGTCCTATTTGGCTCTTAATATTTTGCATCGCCCATCCCAGTTGTAGTCCAACTAAAAACAAGCGCTAAAAAGCACAAGGAAGAATACAAACTAAAGGAAGATAAATTGACCTAAAGCCATTACTTTTCTTCTTTTTTTGAGGTTTTTGGATACATTAAGCAGCAAGATAAGAATTTTATAACTTACAGGTATTGCCATACTTTTTGGAGCTGAATTTGGACTACTTTGACAACATCCTTTTTTTTCCTTCTTTTTTTTACTAAATTTACACACAACTTAATTTTTCACATCTAATTTAAAACTAAATAATGTGTAAGGCAGACTACACCAAAATCCAACTTCCAAAAGAACTTCAGTTCAAGTTGTTGAAACCAAAAGCACTTTAAAGAGATTCATCAACACAGCCTAGAAAATCATCGGCTGTTCCTTGCCCAATCGGTACCAACCACAGAAGAGCCAACATTATTTAGGACTCCTCTCAGTCCAGTCACCACCTCTATGACCTGCTGCTCTGTATTAGACGGGCCCCTTAAAGGGAGAGTGTGTAATATCTAATACCTCCTAGTTGTAAAAAAAAAAAAAAAAAAAAAAAAAAAAAAAAGTTCATTAATTACAAAAAAACGATATTGATTTAAGTAAAAAAGCTGATAATCATGCATTTAAAAAAATACTTGCAGGTGAAGATTGTTTTTTTCCACGTAAATTCTTATTCTTTGTTGTGCTTTTTAGCACTTTTTTCTGGTTAAACTACAGAACACAGCGACATCTACTGGTCAATTAATACACATTGTCCCTTTAAACAGTGTCTCAAACTCAATTTTCTTGGGGGCCGCCGACACTAGGGTCTTGGTGAGGTGGGGCCAAAACTATATCTTTTACCCCTTATATAAAAATCACCTCTAGGAGGCACTAAATATTACACACTGTCCCTTTAAAACACAGGTGTCAAGCAGGCGGGCCGCAGGCCGGATCAGGCGCCCTAGGCGATTGGATCCGGCCCGCGAGACAATGCTCAGAGAAGCGCAAGAGAAAGAGAGCTGTAGGTTGAACTAGGTCCACTTGATGTTGCCAAAGCCAGGTGCCTCTCACAAACGCTGCACTTGTATTTCTCTCTCTCTCTCTTCCTCCATTTTTCTCTCACTCTATCTCTCTCTCTTTCACTCTGTCTCTTTTTCTCTTTCTTTGTTCCTTTTTCTCTCTTTCTCTCTGTCTTTTCACCTTTTTTTGCGCTCTTCATTTCTTCCTGTACTCTCTTTCTCTTGCTTTCCCCTTCTGTCTTTCCCCTTTCTCTTTTCCGCTCTTTTCTCCTCTTTGGATTTCATTCTTTCTTTTTCTTTCCTCCTCTCTCATTATTTCTGTTTTTATCTCTTGTTTCTCACGCTCTCTCTCTCTCGGTCTCTATCTTTTTTATCCCACCCTCTCTACCTTTCTCTCCCTATCTTTCTCTTATTTCTTTCTCTTTTTTTTCTTTCTCTCTAATCTATTAAACCGGCCCCCGAGAGAATGTTTGTTCTATCGTGTGGCCCCCGAGTTTAAATGAGTTGACACCCCTGCTTTAAAATTTCTTATTAAGGCAGGAGCCTCAAACCATCACTCCGCGGGCCGCAGGTTTGAGACCCTTTCTTTAAACAAAGGACTAACGAGCTCAGAGACAGTTTCTTCCCCAGGGTCATCACCACCCTAAACAAGCACACAAAACTGTGAAAAAGAAGAGTTTAGCCAGTTTCCTTGGGAAAACATTCCAAAACGAAAAAAAAAACGCTCACCTTTCAGTTTAATAACAAGTCACTCGAGAAATTTTCAGCAGTCCTCAAATTAAAAAAAACACGTAGTGGGACAAACACGACATTTGACGATACGAGGGATCACGGGAATGTTAATAGTTTTCTGTTTATGTCCTAGATTCAGTCAGTAAAAACAGAACGAAAGCTTCTATAATAAAGCGTGAAATCCAGTTTGTAGCTGCACATCTATTTTGGGAGCAGTTTTCCACACTGACCACAAAAAAAGAGAAGTCGCCGTGGCCACTGACTCCAGGCGCCTTTGTCGCCCCTCGGCCGGTCTTTGTCCCGCCTCCTGTCGAGGCTCGGCCTATCCGATGTAAATGCGATGGAAGTCGTTGGCCCCGAAAGCGGCGTTGCATTTGGGGCATTTCCTCTGGCGAGTGTCGTAGCGCGTTTTCACGCACTCGAAGCAGAAAACGTGGAAGCATTTTGTCAGGACGGCGTCCTTCACCCGAGAGTTGCAACAGGGACACGTTAGGCGAGCCTGTGAGGGGGAGGAGGAGGAGAATGGATTATTCTCATCTTGAGAATGGGTTTGATGGGCGGGAGAATCTAGGACACGGGTGTCAAACAGGAGGCCCGCGGGCCAGATCGGGCCCGCTAAGGGATTGAATCCGGCCCCCGAGGCAACACTCGGAGAAGCGCAAGAGAAAAACGAGCTGCAGGTTGAAATATGTCCGCTTGATGTTGCCAAAGCTGGGTGCCTCTCACAAATGCTGTAATTCTCTCTCTCTCTCTCTCTCTCTGTCTCTCTCTCTCCCTTTGTCTCTTTCTATCTCTCTGTGTCTTTTTAATTTCTTTTCCTCTAACTTCCCTTTTTCCTTTTCTCTCTTTTCTCTTTCTCTCTTCCCACCTTTTGCGCTTTTATTTCTCTCTCTCTCTCTCTTCCACCCCTTTTCTCCCACTCTCTTTCTCTTTCTCTTTTTCTCTTCCTTTGTTGCTCTTTGTCTCTTTCTCTCTCTGTGCCTTTTTAACTTCTTTTACTCTAACTTCCTTCTTTCCTTTTCTCTCTTTTCTCTTTCTCTCTTCCTACCCTTTGCGCTTTCTTTTCTCTTTTCTTTCTATTTCTCTTTGGATTTCTTTCTTCCTCTCCCTTTCTTTTCCCCCTCTCTCACAACTTTTTATCTTGTTTCTCACGCACTGTCCTTCTCTCTTTTTCTTTCTTTGTCCCGCCCTCTCTTCTTTTCCCTCCCTCATTCTCTTATTTCTTTATCTCTTTTTCTTTCTCTTTAATCTTCTAGTCCGGCCCCGGACAGAATGTTCTATCGTGTGGCCCCCGAGGTAAAATGAGTCTGACACCCCTGATCTAAGATGTTGGCGATATGAGTGTGTTCTAAGTGAGAGCTGGTGACAAAACAAAGATTTGCATTTTTAGCGATGCGTGAAAAGTAAAGGGTTCATGGGTAAATTCAAGCACTTTCAAGGACAATCAGTTTTTCCAGTAACTTAAAAGGAAGGAATCCAGCACCAATCAAAAGAACGTTTTTGCTGTTGTTGACCGAGACTGCAATAAAATCACTATCTTGCTATCTAGCACATACTACTTGTATCTGTCCCTATCTATGATCTTTTTGTGTCAATGGGCTGCTATAAACTGACATGAATTCTGCCATTCTGCTTCAACAATGCAAGTGCAGCTTGGCTTCTTGTTTACAAACAGAGAAAGGGCTCTAAAAGTATTGGGTACTAATGGAGTTCAATGCAGAAGACAAGAAAGATCTAGCACATACTACTTGTATCTGTTCCTATCTATGATCTTTTTGTGCCAATGGGCTGCTATAAACTGACATGAATTCTGCCATTCTGCTTCAACAATGCAAGTGCAGCTTGGCTTCTTGTTTACAAACAGAGAAAGGGCTCTAAAAGTATTGGGTACTAATGGAGTTCAATGCAGAAGACAAGAAAGATCTAGCACATACTACTTGTATCTGTTCCATCTATGATCTTTTTGTGCCAATGGGCTGCTATAAACTGACATGAATTCTGCCATTCTGCTTCAACAATGCAAGTCCAGCTTTGCTACGCCAGCCACACTTGTTTACAAACAGAGAAACAGCTCTAAAAGTGTTAGGTAATAATGGATTTCAATCCGGAAGACAAAAAAAGAAAGTACTGTATTTAGAAAAATCAGAAAATGAGCCGAATTTGGACTCATTTTAATTATTTTAATTGCTCCGAAGCAGAATGCATTCAATCTTTCAATCTTAAGAGACAGCTATTTTGTATTTTGTGTTCTATTTCAATTAAAATGGTTTTCAAAGGATCTGTGTCTAAAGTTGTGAAAATATAATTTAAATAGTTAATTTTTTTTGCATATTATCATATATTCATTGCACTGAAAAGTTTATAATTTTAATTTTATTGTTTTACATTTTCAGGGATTTTGTGTTGTAGTTTTGTTATTTACATTTTTTTGTAAATCTGTAAATATTTTAATATATATTTCATGTGTTTTTCAGGAACCCCTAGTAAAGCATATGTAATGACTATTAAATATTTTGGTGCATGATGTTTTGTTATAATGGATAATAAATAATTTTAAAAGTATCTATATCTGAGGAGACGTTTGGGAGCTGCAAGAGCTCTTCTCAATTGGCCGAGCCAACTTTTTTTCTGAATAGAGCTGTCCTCTTGGGTATGACCAGTAGGGGGCAGTGATACTTCACAAGACAACGCCATCATGAAAAGCCACCAGAGCAGGCATGTCAGTGTCATTTTCACGCACTTAAAAAAATGTTTTCCTCATTTATTGCGTGGTCTGTAGAAACAGACTGCCAATAACCATGGCAATTGCAACAATTTCAAGCACTTTCAAGCACTTCAGCCAAAATACAAACATTTTCCTGACCTTGAAAACACAACATTGAAAAGTAAGCATTTACAAGGATTTCAAGCACCCGTACGAACGCACTAAGTACCGGCATAATATAACACCAGTCATTGGCCCTATGGAAAAAAAGACCCAATAATTAGTCACTTTTAGAGGTTAAGATCTTGGGCTCGAAATTCAGGTTGGGACTAAAATGTCAATCATTACTTTGGGTTCGGGCTGGGCCAGGCTTCTCTCTGCCATTATCCCTGGTGGACAACTGCAGCAAGCATGTGTGGGCAGAGCACATTTTTGTCCAGCCTGCCAGCTCCTTCTTTGCCACTATTCCCACCTCAAATGGATTGCACTCCATTATCCCCAATCCCATGATGCTGCTACCAGCAGAAGACACTTTGGTCAGGAGGCGGGCCGTTCTAGCCCGCCTAAAATAGAATGCACGGTAGTGGCCGCTATCCGTTATCCCCAGTGGACTAATACTAATGAGTGGCAACCGGCAGAGTGCATGTTGGCAGTAACCCATTATTCCCAGTCGAATATTGCTGATCTCGAGGGCCAAAAGAAGGGACAATACAAATACATATAGATTTATTATTTAATGATACCATCTCACCTTGTACTCACTAATTTCTTCATTCAAGATGTCATCTCCATTGGTGATTTTCTCTGCTGGTTTCTTGGCCTTGTCAATTTTCCGCCTCAGTTTCGAGATATCCTCCTGAAACAACAGTCACAACAATGACCTTGCTTACATGCAGGCAATAATCGAGTGCGCACGGAATATTGGATTTGTGCAGCAATCCGAATAAATCGTTTACATGTTTAAAGACAGATAAGACCCATTACTGCATCCTGCCTGTTTACAAGATGTGCTCATAAGCAATGTTCCCTCTAAGCTGCGTGTGAGCTTTTCCGCGCACAAGAAAATCCAGCCAGCTCACAAAAATCAGGGCTCCAAATTGCTAATTAAGAAGCCAATTAAGTTACGGTGCATGCATTGAAGTCCAAGTCAAAGTAGAACGAAGTTGAGTAAAGTCAGTAGAGTTTTTCAAGAACCGGCTTCTTCGGCTCGGCTCACTAAAAGGAACCGCTGCTTCTTTCATCCCTACACGACCAAATATTATGTAAAATTATGCACAACATGACTTAAAGGAAGGGGGGAATAGAACGAAAAACAAAAAAATTCCAAAATGAAAAAGTAGTGAAAAGCAGAGAAAAAAACAAAAGGAAGAGGAAAAAAAAGAGAAGGAAAAAATCAGAAAAAAAGCCAGAAAAAAAGAAAAGAAACAAAGAAAAAAAGTAAATAGAGAAGAAAAAGCTAGGAAAAAATAAACAATGTGATTTTTTTTTAAATAATTTTTTCAAAAGTAGAAAAAAAACAAGGAAAAAGAAAAAAAAAGTTTTGTGTTGCATTCAAATAATTTCCAATTATATCAAGTCAATCTTGTTGCCATCATTGTACTTCCACTAATAAATGTGATTAAATACAGTTCTGTATCTTGCAACCGACTATAGAATTCCCCAAGAATATTAGTATTATGCGACAAAAGATACCAGAAAAAAAAGAAATGGAAATCTTGTGAAATAATTGTTGTGAAAACAAATTATGTTTGTAGGCCCTACATCCTTTGCAATAGTACATGAGTCAATTCATGCAAAAGTGAAAAATAATTTTGCATTGCCGGAAACTCAGCTATATAAGTTATGTCAAGTTTTGTACATGTTTGATAATGGATTTAGTTGCCATACTTCGGACTGCTGTTGCTCACTGTTGTTTCAGACATTGCTCACCGACTTTGTGTGAACGCTCAGACCCGTAAGGAAAATGACAGGGAACATTGCTCATAATTGGATAGCCAACAGCAAAGATTTACACTGTATAGTGCCGGATACAGCTGTAAAATCCAATAAATCGATGAATACACTTGACATATTTGGGGTCGGGCAGAAAATAAAATGAAAATGTCCTTGGAAAAAGAAAAACAGAAAAAGCTTTTCGGAGATTGGGCCATTCTTTACTTTGGAACGTCAAGTCCCACAGTGCTTTGGGGCTATTTAGACGGCGTCTCCTACCTGTGCTCGCCGGGAGTTAAAGGACTCTTTTTCCCTCGAGATGCTGTTCTCCACGGCTTCGTCTCGGACCAGCAGGAGCCTCTGTTGAACCTGCTCCAGCTGAATTCGAACCTCTTCTGACAACAGCATGGACTCTTGAGCCTGGACGAAAAAGATATCAACCCATAAAGAAGTTTATAAACTACAGGCCAGTACTAGTTTGCGTGGTAAATTGTTCAGTAGGCTCAAAAACAAAATAGTAATGATTTGGAATGAGGCGGAAAATCGGCGGGCTACCTTGCGTTTGTTCATGTCCAGCGCTTGCGTCCTCAGAGTCAACTCTCTCTCTGCAGTGCTGATGGTGCCCTGCAGGAGGCGCTCTTTCTCCTCAAGCTTTCTCACCACTTGCAGCTGGGCATCCACCTAACAATTGGACAAAAAATGACTGTAATCACTCACTTACTTTGTCTTAAGTACATGGCGAGTTGAAAAATGTTCTGCGATCCATTATCCCTGATGCTGTATCGCTGGGTGCGGGAACCGGCAGAGCACATTTTGGTTGGGCCTGGTAGTTCATTTTGTCAATCCGTTCAACAAATAGTAAACTGCACTTGTGCAGCAGCATTACATTATCCCTGATCACATATCTTTGTGAGTGCACACTTTGGTGGGGCCCGACTCTTTTTTTTTTTTTGCAGGATTTTTGCCTCATATGAACTGCACTCGTGAAGCCTCAATCCATTAGCCCCAAATCCACACAGCTGCGTGCGAGGAACAGCAGAAGAAGGCACTTTTGTCCGGAGGCTAGCCTAAAATGAAATGCTCGGTTGTGATCCATTATCTCAGGTTGAATATTGCTGAGTGCAGTGGCTGGCAGAGTGCATTTCGGGACGTTGAAGCGTACCATTGTGGCCCACCTAAAATAAACAGCACGATTTTGGCCAGGTTCCATTGTCTCCAGTCAACTATTACTCAGAGTGGGGGCTGAGAGAGAGAACGTATTCGTCATGGTGGCGTCCTTTTTTACAATCTTTCCGCTTAAAGTAAACGGGAGGGAGGAAGGAAGGAAGGAAGGAAGGAAAGAATGAAGGAAGGGAGAAATGAAGGAAGGAAGCAAGGAAGGAAGCAAGGAAAGAAGGGGGGAAGGGAGGGAGGAAGGAGGTAGGTAGAGAGATATATAGATAGATAGATAGATAGATACTTTATTCATCCCCGTAGGGAAATTCACACTTCCAGCAGTCTACCCCGTTGTTTATTAACAGATTAACATGATGCCCTAGGGGTGGTTGTAGCGGAATGGATGACGTCACGCCAGTCCAAAAGTTCGACATCCCTGCGGCAGATGGAAATCTTTTCTTTGTGAAAATCCAGGGATACACGACCTCGTGTTAGCAAGTCCGCCTCCTCTCCGATTCCCCCCGGCTTTCGTGTCTCTGTTTAGCGACGTTGAAGCCGGATTTCTCCAGGTAGCTCCGGGTGGCTACACGTTAGCGTCCGGAATGCTAAACGTGAGCCACGTTTCCGCAAAACACAGCAACTGCGTTCCCTGTGCGCTTCGATGTTTTCCACCCGCACTCGATGATCTTATTTGGTCGTGAGTTCGCATTTACCATAATTGCGGATGGTACCGAAGACTTATAACGCCGCTAGCCGCTTCGCTAGCTCCGGCTGTCCTTTCACCATGGGCCCCTTCATCACGCCGGCACGAGAATTCTTTAGGGCAAGGAGCTGAAACTTCTTGAGTACACACATCTATTGTGCGCTAAAACCCATGTCCATAGGATAGAAGTAATCCATAGTGTAGTTGTCAAAACGGGAAGAAAAAACGCCGAAGATAGGAGCAGACAATAATACAGTAGCGAACCGATGCAGCCGCAGCCAAACAGGGCGCAGCCATTTTCCAACCCTTAATGCCGAGCGCCAAGCAGGGAGGCAATGAGTACCAATGTTGTAAGTCTTAGGTATGACTCGGCCGAGGCTTGAACCGACGACCTCCAGGTCTCGGAGTGGGCGCCCTACCATCTAGGCTACCGAGCTGTTACTCTTCCGAGTCCGTTTGAATTTGAAAGGCGGTACAATTTGCTTTTAGCGGCTGCTTTTTTATGAGGAGAGCCTTAGCATTGGCATTTTGGTGTCCATATGCACCTTTCCTTATGCACCTGTAGGTGGCAATGACGCTTCACAGAACAACCCCATACAAGACAATGCAATTGAAGCGGCGTCATTTTGAGGCCGGCCTTATTATTTATTTTTTTCCTCAATGCATGGTATGTCGAGTCCGACTGCCGATAAATATATGGAAATTTCTATATGGAATTTCTAGCATTTTCAAGCACTTTACACAAAATTCAAGCATGTTCCTGACCTTGATTGGCCAATGGTCTGCATTTCTATAGCGCTTTTCAAGTCAATGAAGACCTCCCAAAGCGCTTTACAATGTGCTTCACACTTACCCATTCACACACACACACACACTCACACACCGATAGCAGCGATAGCCATTCAAGGCGCGGACCTGCTTATTGGGGGCTTGAAAACAACATTAAAATCCAAGCATTTTAAAGGATTACAGGGACCTGTACGAAACGCTGCTTTTTGGCTAAGTTCACCCTGCAGAGCTGAATGCCCGAATCAGATTTTTTTTTTTGTCAAATCCGATGTTTTTGTGAGAGCGTTCAAATTTCTATCTAGATGTGACTTGTACGCTATCTCCTGTGTCTTTTCTGCACCAGTGTGAACGCCACAAATCTCTCGAATGTGCAAAAGAGAACACGTGATGTCATATGCAAGGCGTCCAGTGTTTAGGGAAGTAAACATGGATGCTTATGGCGGAGTGTATTGAGCTTTTTTAAAGCTATTGTGCTAGCGGAAGCTGAACAAAGTTGCCCCCCGAAATATTATTAAAATCCAAAACCTCACTTTCCCTCTATCGAACGCCTTTCATGTTTTCGTCCGCCACGGTTGTTGAGTTCTACGCTTCCTTTGGCCGCATGAATGCGCCCCGCCTGTTCACACAGATGTAGCATTCCAAAAGATCAGATGTGTATCGGATTTTGATGAGAGAGAGAGAGAGAGAAATATATAAATAGAGATACATACAGAGATATAGAGATAGAAATAGATAGATAGATATAGATATAGAGAGATATAGATATATAGAGATAGATATAGATAGAGATATATAGAGATGGATGGAGATAGAAACATAGATATAGATAGATGTCTAGATAGATGTCAAGATACTTTATTTAACTCCGTAGGGAAATTCACACATTTAGGACCACGTATGAAAGTGTCCGAGGTCAAAAAGCAGATTTGAACCGTTCAAACGGACTTTAACAGATCGGATATTGGTCGCTTCGGTGCAAAATAATCCCATTTCCCCGCAGTGTGAAACAAGCTTTGGATGGCAGAGGTCACAGTAGAAACTCTCACCTGCGTTTTCAAAGTGAGCAATTGATCGGACAGCTCCTCCTTCTCCTCTTTCAGGAGCTTGTGGATCTGGTTGGACTTGATGCGCTCGCTCATCAGCTTGAAGTTGGCGTCGTCCTTTTCTCGGAGCTGCTGCATCAGACGAATGTTTTGTTCTTGCATGTCCTCGAAGGCTTGTCCCGTTACGTCCATCTCGCTCAGTAATGCGTCCTCCTCCTGTAGAAATTTGGAAGACCCGAAAAAGAGTTACACATAAGTTCTCAGATTTAACTGAGCTGCTTCTACGTAATGCTTTGGCTGCAAAATGCACCAGTGTAAAATTAAGAATATTTTAAGTTTCATTTTTCCAAGTAACGTATTATTTTATTGACGAATAAGTATGATCATATTAAGTATTGTTTGTCTTATTACTTCTTAATCTATCTATCTATCTACCCTGGTCATATCCCTTGAGAGGGGCGACCGACAGCAAGACAACGCGTACATAGAGAAAGAAAATAAAAAAAATAGAAAGGGGAAAAGTAGCAAAAAACACATACAAAATTTTGGACCATGGCCAATGTAAAATAAGAGAAATAAAAACAAATACTAGAACACACATTTTTATATTTTATATTTCATGATACTACTTTCTAATCTTTTTAATTGTTTTAGTTTTTTTGGCTTTCAAAATACTAATTCAAGAAAACTTTTATAGTCCATTCTTCCAAATTCTCAATCATATTTAATTTAATATGAGCATTAAAATATTTAATTGCAGTAATAGAAAAAATAAATCCTAAAATAAGAAAAATACATCAAAATACGGGAAACACCAAAAAAATCCCAAAATACTGGTTTATACATCCTATACTTCCCAATACTAGTCATTTATCATTTTTAATTGCAATTGTAATATGAACATTAGAATAATATAGAACTGCACTTAAATACAAAAAAATATTCACACAAGTCATAAAATAAGAAAAATAATCCATCAAAAATAAAAAAAAATCCTGTTTTATACATTATGCTTTAGCTGTTGATTATTTTTAATTGTAATTTCAATAATTATTGAATTACTAAATGATTACAGTTATATATAAAAAAATAATCCTGTACTAAGAAAAATAATTTAAAAAAATTAGTGATAACAAAATAATTTTACATAATAAATATCTATACTAGTTTTCATTCATTTTGAACAGTAATGAGTATTAAAATACTACTTTTATTGCAGTAGGATAATAATTTTTTTTAAAATACATTGGAAAATAAAAAATGAGCAAAGATTTCTATTAGTACTACTGTATTAAATAAATCATAATAACTTAAAGGAAAAAAGTAATGAAATACAATACAGTTAAGTTCTGACAAAACAAAAAATTTTAGTCTATAAAACCTTATAAGTATGACTAGCATCAAAATCCCCCCAAAACAACTCAAAAACAGTGGATATGCAATAAGATCTTATCACACCTGTTTTGCGATAGAAAGCTTCTTGTTGAGGATGTCGATTTGCTCCTCCACGGAGCGAATCTTTCTTAGGGCCTCCTCGTCGGCCATTTTTTTGCCCTCCCTCCTCTCTCGCTCCTCCAACTCTCTCAATCGCTGACGCAGCTCGTCCGACTGAAATTGACAACAAAGTGAAACTTAACACCTCTGCCTCATATTCAGGGTTCCTACACCGTTTTCATGACCTAATTCAAGCACTTTTTAAGCACTTTCAAGACGCCAATTGATGCTATTTTTCTATATATGATCAACAATCCTTTTTTTTGAATGGGCTGCTATAAACTGACATAAATTCTGCCGTTCTGCTTCAACAATGCATCGGCAGCTTGGCTTCCTGTTTACAAACACGGGAAGGGCTCTGTAGGTGTTGGGTAATAATTACGTTCAATACAGAAGACTAAAAAAATGAAAGTATTGTATGAAAAGCAGAAAAAATGAGCCAATTTTAATGTTATTGATTGCTCCAAAGCAGAGTGCATTTCAAATCTTTCAACCGACTGCTGATCTTTTGCTTTTTAATTTGGTTGGTTGGATCCCTTGAGCCGACGGGTCGTAGGGGCACCATTTCCTGCATCCGTCCCTCAAAGCTTAGCACTTGGTGTTCCTAAATGCCAATATTAAGTACTGTAGAGACCAATGATGTTTTTCTTTTTTTAATGTATATTTTTTCAGAGGTTCTGTGTTGTTTTAGTAAACATTGGTTACAAGTTGGGCAGCACGGCGGCGCAGTGGTTAGCGCGTGTGCGGCACAGTTCTGAGGTCATGAGATCAAACCTCCTGTATGGAGTTTGCATGTTCTCCCCGTGCTTGTGTGGGTTTCCTCCGGGCACGCATGTCAGGTAAATTTGCCGGTCCAGATTGTCCCTAGGTGTGAATGAGCGAGCAAATTGTCTGTCCCTGTGTGCCCAGCGACTGGCTGGCAACCAGTTCAGGATGTTCCCTGCCCAATGCCTGACAATGGCCGAGATGGGCTCCAGCACCCCCGCGACCCTACTGAGGATAAGCGGTGCAGATAATGGATGGTTACATGTTGAATTGTAAAAAGTACTTGAATTTTTTTTTATAGCACTAACGAGTTAATAATTCTAATTTTCATTTAATTGCGTAGTTTGTTTTCCAGATTTCTATGCTACTTGACACTAAAGTTGCTTAGTACAAAAAGTTTAACATAAATTAGTTATAAGTTCACTGTAGAGTGAAAAAATAAAGGCTAGTATAACATAGAAGTATAATACACGCCCCTAGACTGTTCACCCACCGAGGTCTTACAAAATTCTATGGGAAAACACCAATATTATGTGATTGTGCCTATGATCACTTTGCAAAATGTTGACTATTTTTGCAATACCACATATCTCACTAATACGATCCCAAAACTGTATGTAACATCCTACATGCCCACACTTCTTGTGTAAATATTGTGCAAATTATAACCTTTATCTTCTTTGTTTTCTTTTATCCTCACTGTTAAAATGTGTAACTGGAGTGCCACGTCCAATTTCGTTGTCACAATATGTTCAACCCATTTTGTAACAATGACAATAAAGGTATATTCTATTCTATTCTATTACTAGGGATTGGCTCGGGGGGCATGAGTGGTTCTTATTCCTAGGGGGGAATGACAAAAAAATAATTGAGAAACTCTGTATTATAATAACCAGCTTGTAATTCTGCACTTCACCTCTGATTTTGCTTTCTTCTCTGCTGCCATCAACTGGACTTTGTCCCTCTGTTCCTTCGGTGCTGATCGATACATATCCAAGAGCAGCTTCATCTCCCGCTGGGATTCTTGAGCTTTTCTGTACAATCAATGTTGTGATTTTACCACAATTCATTTTCAAATTGAATCACGTGACAAAGGCGTGACTCACTTGAGCTCTATTCTGACAATCTTCAGCTGCTCCACCTCTTTCCTTTTCGGCCCTCCAGCGCTAGAAATGCGCTCCGCGGACGGCTCCTCTGTCTGGTTTCCACTTCCTAGTTTTTCCTTCTCTTCCTTTATTCCGCTGCTCGTCCCGCCGCCACTCCGAGTTGGCCTCTCTCTTTCTTTTTCCCTCTCCCGGTCTTTCTCCTCCTTTTTAATTGTTTCTTTTTCTTTCTTTTCTTCTTTTTCTTTCTTCTCTTCTTTTTCCTCTTCCTTGACTGTCGCCTCAGGTTCAGCGCCTAGCTCGGTTTTCACAGAGAGACCTCGAGAAACATAACAATGCAAGTCATAATCTGAAAACAAAAAAGGCCAAAACATTGAGGAAACGAGGTCAAATCTATTTCATGTGTTATGTCATGTGTGACAGAGTAACTCGGAAGAGGTCAGTTCAGTGGGTTTGTGTTTCAAGAATTGCGACAAGAAAGTTTGATTACATGACCCCGATTTTAGCTAACCTGCATTGCTCCCTGTTAGCTAAAGATGTGATTTTAAAGTTCTGTTGGTAGTATACGAAATCGTGCATGGACTTGCTCCCTCATATCTTTTAGATTTAATTTCCCCCTATGTTCCGGTCCGGAGCCTTCGCTCTGAAAACGCTGGTTTACTCGTGATCCCAAGAGCCAAGAAGAAATCCGCAGGTTCATGAGTGTTCTCCATCAGGGCCCCGGTGCTATGGAATGCTCTTCCCCCTGAGATTGGATCTGCAACCTCAGTGGAAATGTTTAAAGCTAAGCTTAAAACACACTTCTATTCTATAGCATATGAATAACATATATTTTATGTTGACAATATCTGTGTATTATTTGCCTTCATGTAGGTTTTAGATCAGGGGATAGAGTCATAATAGTCTGTGATTTGCAAGAGTCTTTGATCTGTGCAGCCCTTTGAGACTCTTTGTGATTAAGGGCACCACAAATAAACATGACTTGACTTTTATTTTGAAAAAAAATATGCATATAAAGTCCTGTGATTTAATTTATTTTAATCTCAAACGTCTGTTTACTTGTCATAAAATTTAAGCATGTTCTTGTTTCTGAAATTGACAGTGTTTAAATATTTACCACAATGTCGTTGTTAATTAGAATAGAACTGAGGCACGTGCATTTTAAGAGGACACTATGAATGCTCGGAGGAAATTATTAAGCTAAGTGCTTAATACTACTTCCATATTTTCCTGGGTGAGCAAGTATAAATTTCAGCCAGTGTAAGGACATGAAACTGCTGTAAAACCCCACGAGTGTCAACAGAAGACCGAGCAAACAGCATACAACCAGAGCAGCTGAAAAGAGCGAATAGCTGAAGTTGGTCAGTCTAGCACGAGAAGCAATGAAAAAGTACAGTAAAAGATTCCAAGAGCAAACCAGAATTTGTGACCCTAAACCACAGAACTCAGCGACTTTCAGCTATAGGAGGTGAGTGACATTAAAGGACAAAGCAAACTTTATTTACATGGAACAACTAAAACTAGCAATATCTGCTAGCTGCAACTCACAACCCACAGCCAGGTGGTTAATAATAGTGGCTAGAAAAGGAAACAGAGGGGAAAAAGGATACAGAATGCCTGAATCAAAGGAATCACATGCAGGGCTAAGGTGCATAAAGTAAATGGTAAATGGTCTGCATTTATATAGCGCTTTTCAAGTCAATAAAGACTTCCCAAAGTGCTTTACAATGTGCTTCACACTTACCCATTCACACACACTCACACACCAATAGCGGCCGATCAGCTATGCAAGGCGCCAACATGCTTGTTGGGGGCATTAGGGATTCAGTGTCTTGCCCAAGGACACTTCGTCATATAACACGGAGGAGCCGGGAATCGAACCTGCGATCTCTTGATCTACCTCCTGAGCTAATGCCGCCCTAATTAAGTGCTAAAAGCACCACCAGGACAAGCTATCTTTTCAAAATGGTCATCGGGGCTTCTGTACAAGTAAGATGGCGGACAAACATGCTAGCGTCCTCTAAATGTGTCTCAGATGTGTAATATAATTAAGAATTCCTAAAAATAAAATAATGTTGATGAAATAATACATGTGTTTTGCTTATTATTTTAATCAACAGTGTTTTATTTAGATAAATGAAGCAATTTTTGCACCACTTGGGGTTTATTTATAACACAGTGGGGAGTTTAAAAAAATTCTAGTAATTGGACTCGCCGATGGCTACAAAAAACAGCCCAATATCTGAGTAGATTGAAGTCACAAAAAAAGTGTTTAATGTGTTTCCGACTTGCCGATTCACCGAGCAACGCTCACCTGTGTTGGTTGCTGTCGAAGAATCGTTTTCTGGAGGTTCTGATTTCACCAGCGACTCCCCTGGGCCAGTTGCTGTCGTAGGGGATGTTGTCGTGGTCTCCTCTTTAACCTCCATCTCCGTGCTCGATTGAGTTTGCAAGATGGCGCTCCCCTTTGAGATACGAACCTACAAGAGCAATTTTAAATAAATGACTTCCATACTGTACGTTAATCGATACAGTCATCGAGAATGGGTTATTTTTTTAACAACACCTGGTTGAGTTCGGCTTGTGTCTCTCGCAGTCTCAGTTTGAATTTCACAACTTCTCCCTTCATCTGCTGGTTGTGAGTTTGCAACGTACTGATTAAATGTCGCATCTCTCGGTTGATGGGGCCTGATGGAACCAGAAGGAAAAAAAGCACATACGATCTCTGTAAGCTTTGCCCGATGAGAAAAAGCGGTTTGGGGTTCTCGGGCAACCCTGGAATCCTCACCCGCCTGCTCGTTGGCAGCAAGAGTCTGTTCAAATTCGATACGCAGCATCTCGTACTCTTTCCTGACTTGAGCGAGGGTATCTTCCAGCTGAAAGACTTCGGTGCGAACCTTCCTCTGCAGAGTCACCTCGTCGTTCTGTCCATATTAAACATTAGGATGGTCTTTATCGTCATTGATAACAATATTAAGTGATCATTAATTACAATGAGATTCGACGTGGCACTACAGGAATGAATACAATGTTTAAAAGAGAAAAAAAAATAGTTAGGATTATTAAGCAAAAAAAATACAAGCTACTGCTTGTATCCTGTCCGAAATTGTAAGTGCATCAGAACAATAGTGCAATGAAATATAGTGCAATTGTCAGGACCAGAACCAAAACAGGACCCAATTGCGTAGCGTTTAGCACAAGTTTTATTGAAGGAAAGAGGAAGGGCTGCGCCCACGATCCGGTGTTAGCTGGACGCGGGAAGCAAGTAGCTCTCGTACTCGGATCCGAAAACGGAAGTGGATCTTCCGTAGCGAGCGATGGCGGAGTCAGGGACGGAAAAAACTGATCAGTAGCCCGGGACTGGGAGAGCAAGGTGTGGTCGGGGTTGGAAACGAGTCGTAAGCCAGAACGGGAGAGTAGACGTAGTCAGGGATAAAAAAAGGTCGTAACCCGAGACGGGAGAGCAGTAGTGGTCAGGATCAAAACGGGTCGTAGCCGGAGACAGACGGGAGCAAAAACAGGACAGGTGGGAGTCAGGATCGAAAAGTCTTGCTTATTATACACTGAGGTTCGCAGACGAACTGACAACAGGGGACTGACAGGACTGGGTTCAAATAGTGCCAGGGAGCCAATCAATGCGGTTGGCGCAAAATGAGCGGGCACAGTTGAGTCACATCAGTAATCATGACAGCAATGATAAAAACAAAAACAAATTTCCAAAATAAGAGTAGAGAGATAAAATATGACGATCTTTTTACTACACACAGGCAAGATATTTTTACACAGTCTTGTGTGCATATAGGGTGTTTACGGCCCTGTGGAAGAAAGGAGAGATGACGAAGCGCAACTATGGGCAAGGAAAAGATTTGTTTTACTGTGTCTAAAAATATTGGCAGTGCACAGAATGAGGCCAAATAAATTTAGCCATTATCTGCAGCGCTTATCCTCAGTAGGGTCGCGGGGGTGCATGAGCCCATCCCAATCATGCTTGGGCAGTGGGCAGGGGACACCCTGAACTGGTTGCCAGCCAGAGACAGACAACTCACTCGCTCATTCACACCTAGGGACAATTTGGACCAGCTAATTAACCTAACATGCGTGTTTTTGGAATGTGGGAGGAAACCGAAATGCCTTTACAATATAAATAAACAAATGTTAACTGACCTCCATGTGCTCAAGTTGCCGTAGTTGCGCCGTCCTTGTTGTGTTGAGGCGTGCGCGGGTCTCGTCTAACTGAGCCTTGAGGATCAGAGACTCATTGTACAGCACGGAAAATTGCGACTGCAAACACCGATACTCAGAGGTATCCTTCACCAGGCCTTCTGCTCGACTCAGCAGCTCAGCCTGGATAAAGCGAGAAAAAGTCGTTTTAGCATTTCAAAAGAATATGAAATTAAAAGCAGGAAATAATTGTACAGGTCAACCCGAGGCACATGAGACACACCTTCATGTTGTTGTTCTCCTGCAGCACGTTCTGCAGGTCTTGCTGGAGCTTCTGGAGCTCAATGAGACGATTGTCTGCCAGTTCTTGGTTTTCTTCCATTTCGCTGTTCATTTCCTCAAACTGAAGGAGTAAAAGGTCACCAAACACACGAAAACCGTAGAGAAGTGTTGCACCAAAGTAAATATTTACAAATGATGACATTCCTACCTTTCTTTTGTTGATAGTGATGGTTCCGCATACGCTACTGGCCTCCCCGCACACTTTATAACCTTTGCTTTTCACCTAAGGTGCATGAAAGGTTTGATTTTTTTTAAATAGTAGACAAGCCTACTCAAAGCATTTCAAAAATCTGAGTAATGAAAGTTTTCCTTAAAGTGACAGTATGTAAAAATTCACAACAAAAGGTCGCTGTAGCTTAAAATGAAGCCTGTGCATTTATAGACACACTACCTGAAAGATACCACTTAGCAAAATTCAAAATCTACATTCATATTTTCTTGCAAGGCCAAAAATGGACATCAGCCAGCGACCCTACGAATGCTGGTGTGAATCCCCACAAGGCACAACAAAAGATAGAGGAAGCTAAATACACCCAGAGTTGGTCATAGCTTATGTAATAGGCTAACTTTAGCGACAAGCGGGAGAAGCTACAGAAATGGCCAGTAAAAGATAAAAGCAAGAGCAGCTAACAATTAAAATAGAGGCAAGCCGTAGCCTGCAGCCAAGTGGCCACCCTGAGTGACTGGAGAAGGAAACAGTGAAAAAAAGTGCCTTACCCTCTCTAATATCTCACTCATGTGTGCATTGAGACGATTTTCTCGTCTACGGATCTTCTCCATATCCCACTGAAGCTCTTCGCTCAAAACCTGCAGCTCGCTGACACGCTGGTCTGCCTTGTTTGCTGCCCGGACAAGAGATCGAGACTGGAAAAGACAGGAAGAGATGACATAGAATTTCGAACAATGCGTAGGTTCTTGTGTGTCTGTAAGTGGTGTGAAACTCTGGAACAGTCCGAGTTTACAACTGAAACAATGCAAAAATATTTAGAGGTTTAAACTACTGTACTCACAGTTGATCTGGTTACAGTATGCACTGCAAGGTTCTTCGTGTGTTCTGTAATGTATGTTCGTTCTCTTATCATTGTTGGTATTTTGTCCTGACCATTGTTAGAACTTATTTTACATTGTTGGTATATTGTTCTGATAAAATTGTCCATTTGTTCTCTATGCTAGTAGTGTTATTGAATTGGGTTATTTAGTTTTACTTGTGGTGTTCCGCAGGGTTCAGTACTTGGCCCCCTTCTTTTCAGCATTTACATGCTTCCATGAGGTGATATTATTCGCAAGTATAATATCAGTTTCCATTGCTACGCAGATGACACTCAAGTATATCTTCCGATGGAGGAATCTGCCACACTGAATTGTGGAAATTTGGGGGCTTGCCTCACTGAGATAAAAGAGTGGATGTCACTCAACTTCTTGCGCCTTAACTCTGAAAAGACCGAAATGCGAGTTATTGGTCCACTTAAATATTGTGACTTGTTCTCAAAAACGTCTCTGAACATTTATATGATTCAGGTGTCATATTTGACCCCGATCTGTCCTTTCAAACACACGCTAAGAATATTACTAGAACAGTTTTTTTCAATCTTGGCAACATTGCTTAAATTCGTCCTATGCCGTCTCAGTCGAATGCGGGGATTATAATTCACGCGTTTGTTACCTCCCGTCTCGATGACTGTAATGCACTACTCTCCGGTCTCCCCAAGTCCAAAATCAAGAGCCTTCAGCTGGTACAAAATGCTGCAGCCAGGCTTTTAACTAAGACAAGAAAGTTTGATCACATGAACCTGATTTTAGCTCACCTGCATTGGCTCCCTGTTAGCTCAAGATGTGATTTTAAGGTTCTGTTGGTAGTATACAAAATCATGCATGGACTTTCTCCCTCATATCTTTCAGATTGAATTTCCCCCCATGTTCCAGTCCGGAGCCTTCGCTCGAAAAACGCTGGTCTACTAGTGATCCCAAGAGCCAAGAAGAGATCCGCAGGTTCGAGAGTGTTCTCCATTCGGGCCCCGGTGCTGCGGAATGCTCTTTCCCCTCAGTGAAAATGTTTCAATCTAAGCTTAAAACACACTTCTATTCTATAGCATATGAATAACCTATATTTTATGCTGATAATATGTGTATTATTTGCCCTCATGTAGGTTTTAGATGAGGGGATTGTGTCATAATAGTCTGTACTTTGCAATAGTCTTTGAGCTGTGCAGCCCTTTGAGACTCTTTGTGATTAAGGGCGTCACAAATAAACATGTCTTGACTTGAATATTATTAGGTTGTTACTTGTAGTAACACAGTTGTGAATGTTTTCTTTCCGTGACCAAACTATTACTGTTGTCTATGAGTTGCCTGAATTTAAGTGATATTTTCACGTGTACAGTACACAAAGAATGTAACTGCCTGACATGAATAAATGAATAAAAAATGCAGTTAAATATTCATACTGCATAGTAAAAAAGTTATTTATACAAAGAAGCAAGACAAAGGAAGAAATAAAGTTATGAAAATTATTATTATTGAGTTAAAAGTCCAGTGATATCTACATAAATTGTCAGTGCAGCTTCATTATTCTTATCACTCATCAAAATAAACTTTTCGATTGATTTTTCTATGACAATTCAAAGCAATGTCATAACACGATAATGCCTACCTCACTGGTCATGTGACTGTGTTTCTGCTTGAGGTTCTCACACAGTTGTTGTAGTCGCTCATTTTCACTTGTCAGTAGCGTGTTTAATTTGGAAACTACGTGGCACAAACTCCCTGCTGGAAGAAATACAGCCGACAACAGTGAGTTTTTGTCAAAGTGAAGTCCTTAGTAACTATAGTCACGTCTTTTTTTTAACTCACCACCTCCAGACTCAATGTCCGCCTTCAGTTGGTCCACGCTACTCTTTAGACACTTGTAGATCTCCACTACACGAGTGGCGAGTGTCTGACTGGACTGCACCCGCTCCTGGAGCTCGGCTTCCATCTCCTCACTGGTGCTACTGGCCAACATGGCCAGGAAAGAGTTGGATGTCTCGCCCTGGTGACCTATGTGACAGTGAACTACATTATTATATTTTCAATTTCGTTGAATGTAAATATTTGGAAAATTCCCTACATTTTTGTGATCAAACTATCTCATAACCAGGGTTGGATCAGGTGTATTTCCATCAAGTACAGTACATATGTACAATGGCGGAACAGAGGGGTCAGGAAACTATGGCTTGCAAGCCAGATGTGACTCTGTTAATAAGTACCAATGGCTCGGAGATGAAATGCTACTGATGCAAATATTCTATGGAGTGATTGAGTAATTAGTTTGGTGTGTGCATAGCAGAAACAACACTGGAAATATAAGATGTTGTTATATTGTGTAAATTATAACCTTAATCTTCTTTGTTACTTTATCTTTTTTGTTTTCTTTCGTCCTCACTGTTAAATGTGAAACTGGAGTTCCACGCCCAATTTCGTTGTCACAATATGTTCAACCCGTTTTGTAACAATGACAATAAAGGTATATTCTATTCTATTCTATTGTTGACTACACTTTACAGTCACTGTTTACAACAACATACCCCATTTTGCTGTACATTGCAAAGGAATCCTTTGAATGGAAGCTCATTAATCAATGTATGTACGCTGTTGAGAGACTTTATAATAAAAACCCACAGAACAAACTGCAACTCAAAAATGTCAGCTAAGCACAAAGAGCAATCTGATTGGGTGAGCGGTAGGAATGGGTGGATTTGTTTGGGTGGGAGGTAGGGGTGGCCAAATCTTTGCACACATAAGACGGTCCCCTCTCACTCACATGCTGCACTAAAGGAAAACACATCCATACATTTTTCGTTTGCAGTTTTTTGTGACATTTTTACATAAGAGCTTGGCTTGCACCTCGTTTTGAAACTATTATTTATGAAAAAATAATTAAGGTCGACATAAGCCTCAACAATCTTAAACTGTAGGAGGGAAACAAGTTAAAGTAGTATATTTGTTGACAAGGGACAAAGGTTCTGGCATTATTATTATCGTTTCATAAATTTGATCAAAACATCACAAAGTGAGATAAAACGCGCTGAAAATTTTGATTTTGTCCAGAGAGTAAGTTAGGCGGTTTTGCTGAATTTTATCTTGAAATATATGGTATGGCTCACTCAAAAAATGTTTTATCTATATCTATCTACCCTGGTCATATCCCTCGAGAGGGGTGACAGACAGCAAGACAAACACATACAAAAACAAAGAAAATAAAAAAAGGGAAAAGGTAGCAAAAAACACACACAACATTTTTTGGGCCATAAATAATTCCAAACACCCAAACAAGTTAAGCACCTCAGCACCCAAGTCGGTCATGCTTTCGTCCCTCCAGATGAAACGGGACACAAGAAAGCGGCCATGTCACTCGGGTAAGGGTGACACAACACACTCTTCCGTTCAACAGCAGGGCCCGACAGCTTTTGCTGGTTTACCCCTGCCGCATCACCCAAGTGGCCTGCCTATCCCTGAGGACACGTCCAAACATCCCACGATCCTTTTACAACACCTCTCCACTCATTCCTATTACCAACAAGAGCTCTAGCTTCCACTAAGTTAGACCTCTCTAGACAATTACGTTTCGCTAAGGGGTAATAAGTATTAGTGACACATATGTTTCTGAATTAGTAATAAAAAATACAATCATAAAATCATGCTTCAGTGTTGTTACAAAACAATTTGCATGGATTTCTGCTTATGAAAAAATAATCTGGTAGTCATTTAAAAAAGTCCAGATCTTAACTGTTAAAGAACATTTAACCCAAGTTTTCGGTGGACTTATAATCAAACACATCGTAGCACATTCACAAATTCCATTGTGTATTTGCAATTCCATTACCTCTGTCCTTGGCCCTCTCCTGATTGGAGTCACCATCCGGTTCTGGCGTTTCTGGCTTCAGGTTCCTTCCTTCGCCCGGTGGAGATTTCTCTGGTTCGCTCGGCGATTGGTCGTAGAGTCGGGTGAACAGCTTAATATTTTCATCAAGCTGAAGCGAAAGACAATGAGGTTTTGTCTACGTGGCTGAAAGAAATCTTTTATTTTGCACTGAGTGTTCACCTGGTTCCAATATCGATTGAGGATAAGCAGACTTGCGTCATCTGTGGCCTGGCGGGTCTCGAGTCTCTCGATGCGCTCTCGCAATTCATCTTCAATCCCCTGGAAACCCAAAAGGAAGTTCAGACTCCTTTCAGACTTATCTACTCACTTCCAACCCCCTTATCACTACAAAATGACTTGTAAAGTTTAAGACATAGTTGCCTAGAGAAATACTGTCCCATCATCAATATGAAGATGAAATGGATGAGAAAGTGAATTTTGCAGTGGCCATTTATGAATATATTTATGATGTCTTTGCTGATTTATGTGCAATACAATTATTGTTTGTCCACTAACATTTTAAGATACAGAGCAGAATACATTGAGGCCCTTTTAATTCCTAACTTATCAGAAATCTGATTTGTGCAAAAGTAACAAAACATACCTGTCTTTGGTCCAAAGATTCTCCCAATTTCCGGTTCTTAGCCTGAAGAGCTTTGATATCTTGTTCTTCCTGAAACATGTGCAATGCAAAATCACTATACAACACACACATAACACTTCACAGTCTTTAGTCTTGTGCATAACTGATACAGTAGAACCCCGGGATACAGCGTCCCCTCCTTACGACGGTTTCACTTTAATAAGATAGTTAAGGCCCTCTTTATATCAGTTTCCCCAATTTCATACATGAAGTCATTTTGTGTGCCCGTAATTCTTACAAAATTAGAACATTGCTCCGTTTGTAGAGTTACATCACTCAGATCCCTGTCCTGTATTGGTCGATGTCATATAAAATGCTGGTCAGCTATAGGCTTGCGTCATGTGTTTATGAAAATGCCGATATGCTGAACTATCCCCCGAAATGCCCTTCTCTTCAGGTCAGAATCTTGTCAAGTCGTGTTTATTTGTGACGCCCTTAATCACAAAGAGTCTCAAAGAGCTGCACAGACCACAGATTATTGCAAACCACAGACTATTGTGACACCATCCCCTGATCTAAAACCTACATGAGGGCAAATAACACACAGATATTTTCAACATGGTTGCAGATCGAATCTCAGGGGGAAGAGCATTCCACAGCACCGGGGCCCGAATGGAGAACACTCTCGAATCTGGGGATACCTAGATTGGTCTGTCAGGAACAGTCCTCTGATGGTTCAGATCCTACCTCTCAGATGGAACACACTGTGTTAAATATGGTGAAATGACATCTGAGCCCTTTAGTGTTACCTGTGGTGTTCCGCAGGGTTCAGTACTTGGCCCCCTTCTTTTCAGCATTTACATGCTTAGATTAGGTGTGCTTGAAACTTTGCTAGTCAATACAATGCGTTATTTCTTGCCCCGTATTCATTTGCTATGGGCCCTAAAGCTTGGAGTGATGCAAAAACATGATAACCAAAGCTTGAAATTATTTCAAACATAAGAAATCTGAAGGACGCCAGTGGATCGCTACCCTCGCTAAGTTGATTAACCGATCACCGATCAGGACTTTTATTAAAAATAATGGCAAATAAAAGCAAGGACATTTTCTAAGGGCATCAGAATCCTTGCCAGTGGACGATTCAAAATCAGATTCTGCATCCACCTTGCCATATATTATTGTTATTTAAATGTGTTTATCTGTAGTACCAGAGGTTTAGAACGCATTAGCTATTTACCATAGGTTTCTATCCCCCGTTTTACGGCAGTTTCACTCTGTGACCCCTACCCCAGAACAGATTCATGTCGTATACCGGGGTCTACTGTAAGGAGAAGATAACAATCAAGCTAACCGAGTTGGAAACCCCTCCAAGTTTGATGACCGTCTCCACCGCGGTGCTCCCACCAGCGGCCGCAGCACTGACACCCGGTGTTCCGTCCTCTCCATCCCGATCTCGCCGTTTCTCAGGGGGCGCACCAGAAGTTGAGGAAGGACCGCTGGAGTCTGCAGGACGCTTCTGCCCTGACATCCCCAGACACCTGTCAGAAAACACATAGTGGGAATTACTCCTCTACTTTTTGCATAAAAAAACGGTGTTACTAACAAGTTATTTTAACTAAAGGTAAATAAATTTACGATCAGTTCACTCTGTAGCTAAAAAAAACAACATTAGCATCCCGCTACTGTGATGCTAACCTTAGCTACATGCTAAAAGGAGCGCTAACGTAACCATCGGTTAACGATATTATCCTAACGCTAAATGTACGTGTTTATGTCATTAGGTTTGGTTTAACTTGAGTGATTTATAAATTAACGTACCAGGTTTTGACACGAAAGGCGAGTCAAAATAAAAGAAAAAAATACAAAAGAAAAAACTGAAACTAGCGAATGTTATTGCTGCGGCTTCTTTACTCTCGTAAGCGGAAGCTTCGGTCAATTTCACAATCAGTTGCAAGTGCGCCGTCTAGCGGAAGGGAGTACTTGACCTATTAATCACTTTGGGCATAACTACTAGAAGACTAAAAAAAAAGAGTATTTAAATAAATCAATTTAATTTCTGGTTCTCATCTCATCTCATCTCATCAGCCGTACCGCTTATCCTCATTAGGGTCGCGGGGGGGCTGGAGCCCATCCCAGCCATCTCCGGGCAGTGGGCAGGGGACACCCTGAATTGGTTGCCAGCCAATCGCAGGGCACACAGGGACAGACAACTCATTCGCTCATTCACACCTATGGACAATTTTGACCGGCCAATTCACCTGAAATGCATGTTTTTGGAACGTGGGAGGAAACCGGAGTGCCCGGAGGAAACCCACGCAAGCACGGGGAGAACATACAAACTCCGCACAGGAAGTCTGGAGCTGGATTTGAACCCACGACAGGTTCCCATGACATGAACTGTGCCGCACAAGCGCTAACCACTGCGCCGCCGTTTCATAATGTTTTTTAATAGTGTACATATATTTTGTATTTTTTTCTATGGCATTCTTAGTTGTTTTTACATATGAATTATAGTATTTTGATTTATTTATTATTTTATTATTTGAAATCATAATTTTGTTTTAAGTCCTATCTTTGTTATTATTTGAAATTATTTTTTCTTTGTTTTAGTATTTTTGTACATTTATTTTCCTGTGTAATATTTATACGATGTACTTTTTTGTCTTAAATTTTTAATGACATTTTTACAAGGTTTCAGAAATGTGTTTTAATATTTTAGTTTTTAGATAAATTGTAATTTTTGTATTGTAACTTCGTTTTATGTCTTATTTTGTTTTTCTCTCAATATTTGAAAAGTTTATTTTGACATGGGGCACTGGAAGCTACTATTAGAAGATTAAAAGAAGATTATTTAAATAAATCAATTTCATTTCTGGTTTCATATTTTTTTTTAATATTGATACAGTGCACATATATATTGTATTTTTTTCTTTAATTTCTTTGGAATTCTTAGTTGTTTTCACATATTATAGTATTTTGATGTATTTATTATTTTATTATTTGAAATCATAAATTTGTTTTAAGTTCCATCTTTGTTAATATTTGAAATTATTTTTTCTTTGTTTTAGTATTTTTTGTACATTTATTTTCCAGTGTAATATTTATACAATGTACTTTTTTGTCTTGAATTTTTAATGACATTTTTATAAGGTTTCAGAAATGTATTTTAATATTTTAGTTTTTAGATAAATTGTATTATTTAATATTGTAACTTCGTTTTATTTCTTTTTTTTGTCTTTCTCTCAATAATTGAAATGTTTATTTGTTTTAATGTTTTTTTCCGTATTCAATAATTTGTTTGTTTTATTTCCATGTATAATATTTATATGGTGTACTTTTTGTCTTGAAAATCTGAGGACGTTTTGAGATGCTTTCACAAATTAATTTTAATAAATCTTTTTTTAGATTAATTTTATTAAATCATATTATAACTGTTTTTCTGGCAAAATTTGACATTTTTCTGTTTATAAACATTTTTGTTCTATTTTTGTAAATTTAACTTATTTTTTCCCATGAATAATGGAAACATTTGTTGGCCTGGAGAAGGATGGGCGCCACCAGGCTGTACTTGCCCAAGACACACCACAGGAAGTGGTGCCCTTACGACCCATGTGCTTAAGGGATTCAAACCAAACCCCAAAAAATATATATGGTGCCATTTTTGTGGCAAAATTCTTACGACATATTTAAATGTTTTCACATTATGATTATAATTATTTAGAATTTTAGACAAATGATGGAATAATTTGTTTATTTACTTATATAAATGTATGGGTCGTAAGCCAGAACAGGAGAGTAGACCGAGTCGAGGACAAAAAGAGGTCGTAAGCCGGGACGGGAGAGCAGACGGGGTCAGGATCAGAAACGGGTCGAAGCCGGAGACAGACGGGAGCGAAAAACGGGACAGGTGGGAGTCAGGGTCGAAAAAGGCTTGCCTAGTGTTCACTGAGGTTCGCAGACGGACTGACAAAAGGGGACGGACAGGGCTGGGTTCAAATACTGATCGGGAGCCAATCAGAACCTTTTATTATTTACCGTATTTAACACAGATTTATTCATTTATTTTCCTATCAATTCTTTAATGGACAGTTTGTGATATTTAGTTCCTCCTAGAGGTACAAAAACAAAAATCGATTTGAATACTAGGTAAAAATACATGAACTTTTTTTCACAGAGTGGAATCCCCACTTAGGTCGCCACCATGTTTATCCAGCAGTATGAAACCACCCTGTGCTCTGTGTGTCACGGTTGCCATGGCACCCAATTGGCCCCGCCTGTGTGGCGCCAGCTGCGGCTCGTTGACGGATTGGCTTTCCTTCTATTTAAGTTCAGTGTTCTCACTCTCCGTTTGTCAGTCCATCAACGAACCTCTGCCCCGCAAGACGCGGGTTCTGACTCGGTCCTGTTTCCTGTTGGTATATCCTGTCCGGTATTGTTCCCGTTTATTTTGTCCTGTTTAATATCGGTTTCCAGTTTCTTTCCCGTCTATATTTGTTTATCATTGTTTATTATTCTCTCCGGTTTTTGTTCCTGTCTGGTTTGTCCTGTTTAATTTCGATATCTTGTTTCAATATCAATTCTGTCTGTCCCGTCCTGTCCGGTATCGACCCCATCTGGTCGGACAATTGGTATCGATCTCGTCGGTCGCTGGCTTCCTGTCTTTCCGCGCCAGACCGCTGCCTAACGTGCATGACTCCCCATTTCCTGTAAAATAGAAGCTTATGTGAGAAACGTCATGCATTTGGGTCCTGATCCTGGTCCAGTTCATGACACTGTGGCACTTTTTTTGTTTGCATTAAATAATAGTGTCATCTAGTGGTCAAAGATAACACATTGAGTCTTTAATATTCTTCCTTTTCTCTTAGATGTGTTTTATGTAGAAAAAAAACAGTGCTTTTATTCGAACTTTTTTAGGGGGAAGGTCCCGATGCAGCCTAACCTCACCCAGCCCCCCAGTAAATTGAGTGTGTGACCCCCAGGAGTTCGAGTTACAATCATTTCCTTTGTCTTCTCTGTCACTCGAGTGCAAAGATTCGCCCTCCCTTTACGTGCCGGTCCTTATATAAAAGCGACCGATGGACCCATGACTGAAGAGTGATCGGGACGGTATCGTGCACGCTAGTTCAAAGTCCACGTTGTGTAAAAAGTAAGGGTCGAGCGTCAACAGTTTGTGCAGTGATGCAAGGCAGTCAGTTCAAAACAACTTTCAAGGACTCCTGTTACCGTATTTTCCGCACTATAAGGCGCACCTAAAAGCCTTTATTTTTTTCAAAAGCTGACCATCCGCCTTATAATACAGTGTGCCTTATATATGGATCAATATTAAGTCGCAAAGTCTCGCAACTAAGGCAAGCAGCCGCCGACTAGATTTTCCCCCCAAAGGCAAAGTCGTCCGCGGTGTATGCTGGGATTTATATACCGGCGTTTCATTGGCTAACCAATGTGTCAATCATCATTTGAATCAGTCACTATTGGCTAAAGTTATTCTGAAGTAAAGGGGGCGGATCCTTTTGATCATTTACAGGCTCGCATAGATAGATAGATAGATAGATAGATAGATAGATAGATACTTTATTCATCCCCGAAGGGAAATTCACTTTTCCAGCAGCATCCCTAAGCTGAGAACAATCGAAAATAACTGAGAACAATCGAAAATAACACGGGAGCTGCTGGAGTGGCTGCCATTCGTGACGGCGCCGGAGAAACGATTCAATTTGAATCATGTACAAACAAACAAACAATTGAATCATGTACAAGAAACGATTCAATCTGAATCATAGGCTAAAGGGGCGAAACAAAGCCTGCAATTGGCCGAAAAAGATAAATGTGAATCACACGTTGGGTTGCACTACGGCATAGAGAAAACATTTTTTACTATTTTGTATTTGTAAATATTTGACTCTCCTGGATTGACTACACTCACGGTTGTAAGAAGACCATGGTTACGTATCATTATTGAACGTGATGGCTGCAAGAGAATTTAGGTGAGCTATGCGGCTTTCTATTTTCCCGGTATCTTGTCTCAGAACGATCTTGATGTTTCTGTGATGAGTCTATTTTGAAACTCAATTCAATTCAAAGTGTTTATTGTCATATGCACGGTAAAGAACCCCATTTGCCTGCACAATAAAATTCTTACTTTGCTGTCCACACAGTTGCCAGCAAAAAATCAAATGGAAACTAAGAAATGTTTGGCATTTCTTGAATCCCAAGACTTGAACCTTCCGAATGATATTTGGAACGATGCATTTGAGTGATTGGTGACATCGTACAGACACTGTTTCCGTACATGTCTGAGATACGTATTTGCTTCTTTGCAAGCTTTCGGAATGTTAAGGGGGTAATAAGTTGGACTGAACTATCTGACTGTTTTGTCCACGTTCCCATTGTAGCGCCTTATAATCCGGTGCGCCTTATGTATGGAAAATATCGGACCAAAAACGTTTTTTGGGGGGTGCACCTTATAGTGCGGAAAATACAGTAATTTAAAAACTGGACTCTATTCATCCATCCATTATCTCCACCGCTTATCCTCAGTAGGGTCGCGGGAGTGCTGGAGCCCATCTCAGCTATCTTCGAACAGTGGGCAGGGGACACTCTCAACTTTTTTGGGACTGGCCAATGAACCTAACATGCATGTCTTTGGAATGTGGGAGGAAACCGGAGTGCCCGGAGGAAACCCACGCAAGCACGGGGAGAACATGCAAACTCCACACAGGAGGTTCGAGTTTGGGTGTTTCATGTCCCTTATTTCTGAGTGGAAAGGGTTTTCTTTGCGTTTTTACAGATTTGCAAGCATACATATTGCGATCTCTCGTTTATTTCAGTTCATTGGGACCAGAACTTGAAAAATCTGGCAAGTTAACCATCCCCCTACCCCAACCCACCCGTTTTTTTTTATCATATGCTCTGTTGGCCTGTGCTAGCAGTAATGGTTAGATTAGGCTAATGGATCGCGGCCTGATGTGTGCTGTACTATTCAATCAGAAAAACAAAATAAAAGAACTGCCACGCATAAATCACATTTGCACTCTTGGTTCCCGCTTAGCAATGGTCGAGTGGGGATAATGAATCACGGATGCACGAGAGCGCTCCGTTTAATATTTTTCTCTTTTGCACTTCTTTCTCCGCTCTCTCACCCACTCTATTAGCTCTATTTCTATCTTTTATCACATGGTATAATTCTTTCTCCATCTCTTTCTAGCTTCTAACTTATTTCTATCTCTCTTCCCCTGTTTCTATTTCCCCTTTCTACCTTTGTAGCTTTTTTTCTATGGCCCTTTTATCTATGCATTACTCTCTCTCTCTCTCTCTCTCTCTCTCTCTCTCTCTCTCTCTCGACATTTCTCTCTCTCACTCTCTCTCTCTCTCTCCACATTTATCTCTCTCTCTCTCTCGACATCTATCTGTCTCTCTCTCTCTCTCTCTCCCTCTCTCTCATCTACTGGTCCGGCCCCTATGAACGTTTTCACCTACTATGTGGCCCCTGAGCTTAAATGAGTTTGACACCCATGAACCGATCTTGCAATTTCCCACAAGCGCACAAACCTGAAATGCAGCATTGCGCAATGGAGCTTTGAGCTATCTCTCGGGTTAAACACATTACGTTCCGTTTCCTTTTGATTCTTTTCAACTTTTGCAAGACTGGACTTCCCCCCCCTAAAGTGCACAAAAGAGCACTATGGGTGACTCCGAAGACGCGCCCACGTCTGGACCTTTTGGGCCAATTGCGTTTCCGGGGACGGGGACGCACGCCCAATGACGTCACAACGGAGGCCCCTCCCCCTCTCGGTTTAAATACACCTTTGAGTGCTCTCTTCGGCCTCCGAAATTTGGACTCCGCACCACATCGGTTCTTTTGTCAAGTAAGTTCCAAATATTTTAAAACTTTTCATTGATGCATCGATTAAAATGGACGGAAACGGAAGTAGGCCGGGCGGTTTTAAGAAAAACAAACTTAGGTTTAGTTCACAAAACGAGCTGCGCGCTTCTGCAGGACCCTGCAGGATTTTTCTTTCTTTTCTTCGCAGAAAACGAGTAGTGACGCGTCAGCATGGGACGCGTCAATCTTGTGACTTAAGAACCATTCGAGAAAATGCATGCACGTTGCAGAAAAGTGCAGCAAAAGCCGCTAGAACTTGGATTTTTTTGCAAATGAAACATCGTCATCTTATCGCATCGTTCGAGTGGACTTTGGTTTCTTACTTTGTACCTTGAACAGGATACTTCATGGTTCTTCTTATCAACTTGTAAAAAAAGAAGTTTTCGCAACTTGGTGAAGGAAAACCCAATGCACAACAAGTGTTTTCAATAAAATTTGGATACGATAGAACAAACATTCTGTCGGGGGCCGGACTGGTAGATTCAAGAGAAAGAAATAAGAGAAAGAGGGGGGTGAAAGGGAGAGAGGGCGGGACAAAGAAAGAAAACAAGAGAGGGAGAGAGCGTGAGAAACAAAAGAGAGAATAAGTCATGAGAGAGGGGGAAAAGAAAGGAGCAGGAAGAAAGAAATCCAAAGAGAAATAGAAGGACAGAAGGAGAGAAAAGAGAAAAGAAAGCGCAAAGGGTAGGAAGAGAAAAGAGAGAAAAGGAAGTTAGAGCAAAATAAGTTAAAAAGACACAGAGAGAGAAAGAAACGGCAACAAAGGAAGAGAAAACGAGAGACACAGAGAGTGAAAGAGAGAGGGGTGGAAAAGAGAGAGAGTGAGTGAGGTG
Source organism: Urocampus carinirostris (assembly GCF_059441175.1). Taxonomy (NCBI): domain Eukaryota; kingdom Metazoa; phylum Chordata; class Actinopteri; order Syngnathiformes; family Syngnathidae; genus Urocampus; species Urocampus carinirostris. Next base: position 41,611,516 of record NC_142357.1, on the reverse strand, counting down.
AATGAGTGAGAGAGAGAGAGACAGAGAGAGAGAGAAATAAACACAAGTACAGTGTTTTTGTTCGAGGCACCTTGCTTTGGCATCATCAAGTCGACATATTTCAACCTGCAGCTTGTTTTTCTCTTGCGCTTCTCTGAGTGTTGTCTCGCGGGCCGAATTCAATCCCTCAACAGGCCTGATCTGGCCCGCGGGCCGCCTCTTTGACCCCTGTGATCTAAATCCTCAATTAATTGCAGCCTAAAATGTCCTTCAATGGTCTCGAACACGGAGCACCGAGTTCCTTCTCTCAATCTTTGCAGGGTTGGGTAGGGTTACTTTGAAATCATCTGACGAGTGTTATTTTTTTAAAGGGGAGTTATAGAGCCAAACTAACAGATCATTGCAAGGATCGTCAAACGATGCAGAAATACTTTTAGGCGGATTTTTTTTTCATATCTGTCTGCATTATCGTGTGTTTTGGAGTAAATATTTTACCAGGGTTGGGTAGGGTTACTTGAACTGGATTACTTTCAATGACTTTTGGATGACTCCAATAGCAAATATGCTAATAAAAGACAAAAGAAACTAAATCTGAATAAAATGATGACTCACAACACATGGTAAGCTTTCTCTCCTGGCTTTGATCTCTTTGATCTCCGGCAAAACGAAGATAAAATGCGACATAAACAAAATGAAAATAAATCCAAACAGCTTTTTGCCGTTCCATGTATTCCGTTACTCCCCAAGCCTGCACAAAATTGAGTCGTTTTATTCATATTTAGTTTCTTTTGTGTTTTATTAGCATATTTGCTATTGGAGTCATCCAAAAGTCATTGAAAGTAATGTGTTATTGTTATTGTATAGTGACTTGTTTACCTGACTGCCCATTTTGCACATCTGGTTAGCTGCTCCTCTTGCACTCTTTGCACTACTGTATAATACTATACATAGCTATAATTATTGAGTATATTATTAGTACTTCAATACTCCAACTCAATTCATTTTATTTCTATCTGTACATTCAAGGAAACTGTGTGGGTCAGATGTATCGACATTTCGTTCTGTATACACGTGTACAAGAAGGACAATAAAGTAGATCTGAATCTGAAAGTAATCCAGTTAAAGTAACCCTGCCAGCAAGTCACAGCAAGCCCTGTTTTTTTTTTTTCAAGATATCGTCACCTTGTTTGACTTTTGCTCTTTACTTCCTTAACATTCCTTCAACTACATTGAAAAAGATGACGAACCTATTCTATTTTTTAAGTAAAAGTAAGTCAATCCAACTATTGAAATGGTGATTTCCAAACCAGTGGTTGGACTCGAAAGCGGAAAACATTTACAAAAGGTAGAAGAGGAAAAACGTCTTCCTCATACTTGCCCAAGATGGTGGTTTGCCAACTTCCTAAATAACCTGTTTCTCTTCTTCTAGAATGGCTCACCAATTTCCATCCCTCTCTCCGGAGCAGAAGAAGGAGCTCTCGGAAATCGCCCAAAGGATTGTGGCCCCTGGGAAGGGGATCCTGGCGGCCGATGAGTCAACCGGTCAGTTTCCAAGATGACCGATGTCGTTAAAGGGACAGTGTCCATATTCTGCAACCCCCTAGTGGTATATCATTAACTAAAGAAAAAAAACCATATTGGTTTAGATCAGGGGTGTCAAACTCATTTTAACTCTGGGGCCACACCATAGAACAAACATTCTGTCAGGGGCCGGATAAGTAGATTAAAGAGAAAGAAAAAGAGAGATAAAGAAATAAGAGAAAGAGGGAGGGAGAAGGAGAGAGGGCGGGATAAATAAAGAAAAAGAGAGAGAGGGAGAGAGAGGGAGAAACAAAAGAGATAAAAAGAGAAGTTGTGAGAGAGGGGGAAAAGAAAGGGAGCGGAAGAAAGAAAGACAGAAGGAGAGAAAAGAAAGCGCGACGGGTATGAAGAGAGAAAGAGAAAAGAGAGAAAAGGAAAAAGACACAAAGAGAGAAAGAGACAAAGAGCAACAAAGGAAGAGAAAAAGAGAGACACAGAGATTGAAAGAGAGAGAGAGAAGGGGAGAGAGAGAAAAATAAATACAAGTACAGTGTCTTTGTTCGAGGCACTTGGCTTTGGCAACATCAAGTGGACCTATTTCAACCTGCAGCTTGTTTTTCTCTTGCGCTTCTCTGAGTGTTGTCTCGCGAGCCGGATTCAATCCCTTAGCAGGCCTAATCTGGCCCGCGGGCCGCCTCCTTGACACCTGTGGTTTAGATAAAGTACACAAACTTTAATTTAAACGTGCATTTTTAAAATTCATGTTTGTTTAGGTGGCTCACATGATTTTCAGGTATCTTGCTGCAACACAGCAGAAGTCCGGGCTAAAGAGAGAAGAAAAATGTTTTTGGGTCACCTTGAGTCTCCATAGTTTGTATTCTTCCTTGTGACTTGTAGCACTCGTTTTCAGTTGCAAGACACAATACCCTAATCCCTCGTTTATTGCAATTAATGGGGACCAGAATTCTCTGCAATATGCGAAAAAACACCTAGTAACTTTCATTTTTAACATGCGCTTTGACAGCCGGGGATAATGGATTGCAGTTACACAGGTGCTGGCCATTTTAGGTGGAAAGAACGAAAAACAGAGCTGGCACACACACATGACAGAATTTTTTTGTCTTGGCCCCTGCTTTCTCAGCAATAGTTAGCCGTGAATAATGGATCACGACCACTAGGGTCCTTCCAATTTTTGGTGAAACGGATAAAAGAGCTGCCAGAGATGACACAAACGTGCTGTCTTGGCCCCTGTTTTCAGCAGTAGTCGACCATAGATAATGGATCGCGGCCACGAGGGTGCTGTCCATTTTATGCAAAAATGATCTGCCAAGCATTACACAAATGTGTACACTTGGCCCCTGCTCTTAGCAATAGTAAACCGGGGATAAATGATCACAGCCAAAATAGTGCACTTTATTATAGGTAGGCTACAATGGCACGCTTAAGCGGCTCGACCGGGAAACTAAATGAATGCACAGTCGGTCCCTGTTTTCAGTAATGGTAAACTTGGGATAATAGATCGCGGCTACTTGGATGCTTTTCATTTTAGATGGAACAAATAAAAGAGCCGCCACTCATAGCTCAAATGTTCTCTGTCAGCCCGCACTAATGATTCACCGGGGATAGTGGATTGCAGCCAAAACAGTGCAATTCATGATTGGTGGGCTACAATGGCATGCTTCAGTAGCTGGAGGAAACCAGGAATAATAGATCCCAGCACCAGCTATGCATTTCCTCCCTGAATAAGCTTTCTGCTGGTCCCGCTTACAGCAGTATGCCATTGGGGCATAGTGGATTGCAGCCGCACAAGTGCAGACCATTTTAAGCTGATAAACAGTGACTGCAAAAGAAAAAAGTCAGAAAAAATTGAAGTTTGGTCACTTTGAGTCTCCGTAGTTTGTATTCTTCCTTGTTCTTTTCAGCATTCGTTTAAAGTTGCATGACACAAAACTGGAGTGCAGTGAGGTAATTTATTTGGTTTCATGCTGTCCGCTGCCAACATTTTTGACATAGCAAGCACACCGGTCTTTGCTCGTCTCCCTCTGTGGTCGCAGTGAAGCTTCGTGCTACATTCGCTTGGTCTAACTTCCTTATGTTAGCTTTCAGGAGGAGACTTTACCCAGTCTCTCTTCCCCAGCTCTGAAACTGTATTCAATAAAATTTTTCATGGTGACAGGGAAAAAACTATTAAAACTGTAGCCTTTACCAAATTGTTCTAATTAGTTATCTGACTTAATTAACCAAACACAAACTTCATGCTCCTAACAATGCATGCTCGTTTCTTGATGGAAAAAATGAACAAGAATAGCCGACATTTTCACATGGGGGCAGATTTATTTTCTTAAAGTATTTGACTAAGTGAATTCCATCGAATTAGCTGAATTATTGTTGAATTCGTCTAATTAGTCTTCGTCGAGCCTCCCTCTCATTCTCGATCTGATCTACCATCTCTTCTCCTGTCTTCTGTCTTCTGCCCACGTCTTTTCACAAGCTGGGGTGTTGGCTCCTCCCTTATGGGCAGGGTTGGGTAGGGTTACTTTAACTGGATTACTTTAAATGACTTTTGGATTACTCAAATACCAAATATGCTAATAAAAGACAAAAGAAACTAAATATAAATTAAATGATGACTTACAACACGTGGTAAGCTTTCTCTCCTGGCTTTGATCTCTTTGATCTCCGGCAAAACGAACATCAAATGCCACAGAAACAAAATGAAAAGAAATCCAAACAGCTTGCCAACATCATTTTTGCCGTTCCATGTATTCCGTTACTCCCGAAGCCTGCACAAAATGGAGTCATTTTATTCATATTTATTTTCTTTTGTCTTTTATTAGCATATTTGCTATTGGAGTCATCCAAAAGTCATTGAAAGTAATCCAGTTAAAGTAACCCTACGCAATCCTGCCCATGGGCAGGCAAGAAACTCCCCACGTGGCCTCCGCCTAGTCGCCACCTCATCTGACCGGTGCGTCACGAAGGCCGCTCCCATGGGGCAGGTCAGGTGCCAGCTTCACCACCTCCTCGCCGAAAGGCGCCGCCACGTCTAAAAAACTCACAAGAAAGCTTATCAGAACAACTTCTCCAAGCAATATCTCCTTTCCCGCATCACAGGCTCCTCCGGCGTCCACCCTTGTCCCAGTTCTTGCCGTTTTCTGTATACATCATTCTTGTGTAGGCCGCACTGACCTCAAGCCTTCTCTGTGAAAAATCTTGCACCCAACAAATGTGACTTGTATAAAATTGTATAAAATCCTTTATAGTCAAATGCACTAACATCTAGTAGTCAAATACACACGGTTCCTTTAAAAAAAAAAAAAGTAAATGACTGATGAACCTTTCCTGAAGGCACCATGGGAAAGCGTCTCCAGAATATCAAGGTGGAGAACACGGAAGAAAACCGCCGTTGCTTCCGGGACCTCCTCTTCACATCTTCCGGTCCCGTCCCCGACGCCATCGGAGGAGTCATCCTCTTCCACGAGACGCTCTACCAGAAGGCCGACAGTGGCAAACCCTTCCCGCAAGTCATCAAAGAGAGGGGCATCGTTGTGGGCATCAAGGTGAGCCGGAAAAACGCTCTGAAATTTAGGACTGAAAACTCAAAATATAGTCGTTGTTAGGAAATAAACTATTCAAAATGTAGCGTTCACCAAATTGTTCGAATGAGTTATCTGACTCCATTAACCAAACACAACCTACATTCACTCGCTGGTTTCTTGATGGAAAGGATGAACAAGAGACCGGCATTTGCACACGGGGGCAGATTTAATTTCTTAAAAAACTTAACTAAGTGAACTCGATCGAATACGGCCGAATTAGTGTCGTCAGAGTCTCTGGAAAACCCTTCAAGTTCTTTAGCTTTCTTCTTTTTGGCCATCTTCTCCCCGCACAATAGCGCGCCGGCTCCTCCCATGGGCGTGCCAGGGAACCCCCCCTGGGCTTCACCACCTCCTCGCCGAAGGGCATCGCGATGTCTGTCCTTGTGCGTCTGGCCTTCTCCGTTAGCACTCACAGGAATTGTGTTATCAGAAGTACATCTGATGCATTCCACACAGCCTAACCTTCTAATGGACCTTGAAGAAAAACAGTCATTGAATATCTTGCATTAAACTCATCTCATCTCATTAGCTACACTGCTTATCCTCAGTAGGGTCGCGGGGGTGCTGGAGCCCATTCCAGCAATCATCGGGCAGGGGACACCCTGAACTGGTTGCCAGCCAATCGCAGGGCACACGGGGACAGACAACTCACTCGCTCATTCACACCTAGGGACAATTTAGACCGGCCAATTCACCTGAAATGCATGTCTTTGGAATGTGGGAGAAAACCGGAGTGCTCGGGGGAAACCCACGCAAGCACGGGGAGAACATACAAACTCCGCACAGGAAGTCTGGAGCTGGATTTGAACCCACGCAGGAGGTTCCCAAGACATGAACTGTGCCGCACATGCGCTAACCACTGCACCGCCGTGCTGCCCACGCATTAAACTCAATAAATGTAATATTCAATCGTATAAAATCCTTTATAGTCAAATGTATAAAATCCTTCAACCCTTAAGTGAAAGTTCCTGAAGTGTATGGTCCGAGTACTTCCAGACTGAACACAACTACCACGCCCCCTCCCACACCACTTCAATCGCTGCAGCAATGCTGACAGTTCTCCTGCGCCTATCTTTCTTAGCTTGCATTTGGATGTGACGCTGCACACATTCACTCAGCTTCTTTGGACATACAATACGAGCCCTGTTATGAGTGCATCCTGATTTTTATTTAAACGCTGGAGGATCTTGGCCATTGTACTTCAGCTCAACTTCAGGGTGTTAGCGATCATCTTGTATCCTTGGGCAGCCTTATGTAGTGCCACAATTCATTTTGTTAAGGTCCCCAGAGAGTTCCTTGCCATGGTGTGCCATCTTAGGAGTTTCAGTGATCACTATGGCAGAGTGTACTACAAATTGAACACACTTGAAACAGAAACGTGATACCATCTGGTTTAGAAAATACACACTTTTGGGGAAGTACCCCAAGCCCACCTTACAGGGGTGTAGTCACTTTTGTGACTTAATGTAGTAACTGAAGTAACTGAATTACCTTTAATCGTAAAAGTAACTAGTTAACAGAGAAAGTTACTATATCTGTTACTTTAAAAAGAAGTTGTTGTGCGTCTTAATTGCAATAAACAAGGATTACAGTATTCGAATTCCCTGAGACAGTCCTGTATGTCTTAGTTTTACCTGTAAACCCTTTCTAATGTAGTTTACCGTGTCGCTACCAGGTTGCTTTTTTAAATACTAATGAACGCGGCAGTAGCTCAGAAGGTATAATAGTCATCTTGGGACCAAAGAGGTCGCAGGTTTCGATTCCCGGCTCCTCTAAGGTAAATGAGCAAGCGTCCTTGGGCAAGACACTGAACCCCTTATGCCCCCGATATACAGGTCGATGCCTTACATGTCTGACTCCGCTATCGGTGTGTGTGTGAATGGGTAGAGTTTGAAGTGTATCGTACCGATTACTGATTAATTCGGGTGAAATGCTTGAAATGATTTCCATTGCCGTGCTTCCTGGCAGTCTGACTCAACGGACCTCTCTTTTAAATGAAGGATTTTCTTTTAAAACGTGACGCCACTCATGATTCATTCTTAAGACCCATTATTACGCCCCAGTGTGCACAATCAAGGATTGAATTCTGAAATGAGAAGTCAAACATTTACAACTCTTTCAAAAGGTCTACAAAAAAATAGGCCATAGTAAAATACACAGTTACAAAGGTTTTAGTGCTGTAAACTGGTCGGATATCTGAAGTGCTTTGGAGGTCTTCAATGACTGGTCCATTTCCCATTCCTCCACCAGGTGGACAAAGGTACAGCCGGTCTGAATGGAACAGACGGCGAGACCACCACGCAAGGTAAAACCAGAACTAAATACTTTAACCTCGGCACATAAAGAGATAATGGATTACGATACTTATATTGTTTGTGGCAGGTCTGGACGGCCTTTCCGAACGCTGTGCCCAGTACAAGAAAGACGGCTGCGACTTTGCCAAGTGGAGATGCGTTCTCAAGATCTCGGAAAACTGCCCGACGTCTCTGGCCATTGCCGAGAACGCCAACGTACTAGCAAGATATGCTAGCATCTGTCAGCAGGTTAGCATCGCCGGTTCGGAGGCTTCCTGGTTAAGTTTTCCGCTATTGGCACTAGTGTAATAGATTACTGACATCTCCGGGTTTTGGCGGTGAAAGGGGGCCAGAACCACAATCAAAGTCAAAATTGATGAAATATTGTCACACCGAAGGGTTAAACTTACCTTGAGATGACGTCATTACTGAACAAAATAACAATTACAGATCTACAAATCATAACACAAGAAACATAATTGCAGTTGAAATGACTAGCTTTATTGTCGTTATACAAAATTAGAGGGCTATGCATGCTATCTAGCTAACATTTTAGCTTTTTTTGCTAGTGTTTAACTAAACTTTGGGCTCCTTTCTCGCTAGCTAACTTTGTTTTGGGCTTTCTATCCGACTATTTAGATGGTTATTCTCTCTTTTAGCTCGCTATTTAGCTCCAGTTTTGTTTTTTAAATGTTTACCTTTCTAGCTAACAATCCAGCTACCCTTTTTTAGCTATTTAGCAAGCCATCCGGCTACGTTTGATATTTTAGAAATGTATATTAGAGTGACAATTCATAACAATTATAGATCTACAAATCATAACACACGGCACATAATTGCAGTTGAATGAATGGTTTTATTGTCGTTATACAAAAGTGGAGGGCTATGCATGCTATCTAGCTAACATTTTAGCTTTTTTTTGCTAGTGTTTAAACTTTAGGCTCTTTTCTCGCTAGCTAGCTTTGTTTTGGGCTTTCTATCCAATGATTTAGATGTTTTTTCTCTCATTTAGCTTGCTATCTAGCTCCAGTTTTGTTTTTAACTGTTTACCTTTCTAGCTAAGTATCCAGCTACCTTTTTTTTAGCTATTTAGGGGGCTATGCATGCTATCTAGCTAAAATTTTAGCTTTTTTTTGCTAGTGTTTAAATTTTGGGCTCCTTTCTCGCTAGCTTGCTTTGTTTTGGGCTCTCTATCCGACAATTTAGATGTTTTTCTCTCTCATTTAGCTTGCTATCTAGCTCCAGTTTTGTTTTTAACTGTTTACCTTTCTAGCTAAGTATCCAGCTACGTTTTTTTTAGCTATTTAGGGGGCTATGCATGCTATCCAGCTAACATTTTAGCTTTTTTTGCTAGTGTTTAACTAAACTTTGGGCTCCTTTCTCGCTAGCTAGCTTTGTTTTGGGCTTTCTATCCGACTATTTAGATGGTTATTCTCTCTTTTAGCTCAAGTTTCGTTTTTAACTGTTTACCTTTCAGGCTAAGTATCCAGCTACCTTGTTTTAGCTATTTTGGGGGCTATGCATGCTATCTAGCTAACATTTTAGCTTTTTTTTTTTTTTGCTAGCGTTTAACTATACTTTGGGCTCCTTTCTCGCTAGCTTGCTTTGTTTTGGGCTCTCTATCCGACAATTTAGATGTTTTTTCTCTCATTTAGCTCGCTATCTAGCTCCAGTTTTGTTTTTAACTGTTTACCTTTCTAGCTAAGTATCCAGCTACCTTTTTTAGCTATTTAGGGGGCTATGCATGCTATCTAGCTAACATTTTAGCTTTTTTTTGCTAGTGTTTAAAATTTGGGCTCCTTTCTCGCTAGCTAGCTTTGTTTTGGGCTTTCTATCCGACGATTTAAATGTTTTTTCTCTCATTTAGCCTGCTATCTAGCTCCAGTTTTGTTTTTAACTGTTTACCTTTCTAGCTAAGTATCCAGCTACCTTTTTTAGCTATTTAGGGGGCCATGCATGCTATCTAGCTAACATTTTAGCTTTTTTTGCTAGTGTTTAAACTTTGGGCTCCTTTCTCGCTAGCTAGCTTTGTTTTGGGCTTTCTATCCGACTATTTAGATGGTTTTTCTCTCTTTTAGCTCCAGTTTTGCTTTTTAACTGTCTACCTTTCTAGCTAACTATCCAGCTACCTTTTTTAGATATTTAGCGAGCCAGCTAAGGAGCTAATTTAGAAATGAATATTAGAGTGGGTGCCCTTTGCGCTAATAAGTAACAAAAAGTAGCCGGAAACTTGAAAAAAGTTGGGAGACCCCTGGTAATGGCCATATGTCTTGTTACAATGACAATAAATTCTATTTGATCTCTTACCAGAATGGACTGGTGCCCATTGTGGAGCCAGAGATCCTTCCTGATGGAAACCACGACTTGCAGCGATGCCAGTACGTCACCGAAAAGGTAAGGAGGCCTACTGGATACCTTAATACGTGCAATTTTTTATAGAAATAAAAGAAGGTGTACGGAATTTGGAACTTTTTTACTCACCGACGCCATCTCCTGGCTAGTGTCATCACTGCAGCCGTAGTCTATGACGCACGGGCATTTCTTAGAAAATCTTTTTTTCGTCTTGAAGTTTGGGTAGGCGTTTAGACTGTACTACAGGCAGGGTTGGGTAGGGATACTTTAACTTGATTACTTTCAATGACTTTTAGATGACTCCAATAGCAAATATGCTCATAAAAGACAAAAGAAAGTAAATATGAATAAAATGACTCCATTTTGTGCAGGCTTGGGGAGTAACGGAATACATGGAACGGCAAAAATGATGTAGGCAAGCTGTTTGGATTGATTTTCATTTTGTTTCTGTCGCATTTGATGTTAGTTTTGCCGGGGATCAAAGCAAGGAGAGAAAGCTTACCACGTGTTGTGAGTCATCATTTGATTCATATTTAGTTTTGTTTGTCTTTTATTAGCATATTTGGTATCGGAGTCATCCAAAAGTCATTGAAAGTAATCAAGTTAAAGTAACCCTACCCAACCCTGGTAAAATATTTACTCCAAAACACACGATAATGCAGACAGATATGGAAAAAAAATCCGCCTAAAAGTATTTCTGCATCGTTTGATGATCCTTGCAATGATCCGTCAGTTTGGCTCTATAACTCCCCTTTAAAAAAATAACACTCGTCAGATGATTTCCAATATGGCCGTTAGCCTCTGACCTTTTTGATTGACAACTCTCAACAAGTTGCAGGCTTTTTTTCACAGCTCGAACCAAATTACCAACTTCGGCTTCAACATTATTTAGCCCATAGTGACCGATTCCAAATGAGAAGACAGCATACGCAGATGGACGGAGTGTATTCAAATTAGACCCCAGTGTGCACAATCATGGATTGACTTCTGGAAAGAGAAGTCAAACATTTACAACTCTTTCAAAATGTCTACCAAAAATAGGCCACAGTAAAATACACAATTACAAAGGTTTTAGTGCTGTAAACTGGTCGGATACCTGAAACACACCAATTTAAAAAAAAAGTGACGTGTCTGGTCAGGTTCTGGCGGCCGTGTACAAGGCTCTGTCGGATCACCACGTGTACCTGGAGGGAACGCTGCTGAAGCCAAACATGGTTACCGCCGGACACTCTTGCACCAAGAAGTTCACCCCCCAGGAAGTCGCAATGGCCACCGTGACCGCTCTGAGGCGCACCGTGCCTGCTGCCGTGCCAGGTGAGTGATTAAATGACGTTTTTTGACGTTACGGTACTTTTACGTTATAGTAATTCAGGAGTCTTAAAGTCAATTGAGTTGGGGACCGCTAAAAGTAGGGTTCGGGTGAGGTTTTACACAAAATAACACTGATACAAGCATTCCACTGTTCTTAAAGGAACAGTGTTTTATATTTGTCCAGTAGACGTCGCTGTCATGTTAGTGCAACCAAAAATGGGTCCAAGGAAGATTACAAACGACTGAATGTGAGCAAAAAGCACCCTTTTTCTTCCCATTTTTACCTAGAAAGACAAAAAGAAGGGTAAAAAAATATGGGTTGAAAAAAAAAAAGAATAACAAATAGGGAAGAAGAAATAAGAAAATGAGGCAAAAAAGGAAACTGGGAATAAAAAGAAAAGTAGGGAAAAATAATGCAAAACAAGGTAAATTAAGAAGAAATAAGGAAAGAAACAAAAAAGTAAATGAGAATTTCTCTTCTTTTCTTTTTAAAATTGTTCTCCCCTTTTTTCTTTTTATATTTTTTCTTTTTTTTTCATTGTCCTTTTTATTTTTTAATCTATTTTCATATAAAGATCTCGACCCCATGTTTACGAACCAAAGTTCAGGCGTCCCCCAGTCGGCAGCAAGAAGGGGTGAGGGGAGGGTGCATCCACCTTTTATAGCCAACGTGACTTTTCTGAATTTTTCATTCTTTTTTCTCTTCCTTTTTTCTCAGCTTTTCACTCCTTTTTCATTTTGGTATTTTTTTCTTTTTTGTTCTATTCCCCCCCATTCCTTGAAGTCATTTTATGCATCATTTTACATCATATTTGGTCATATAGGGATGAAAGAAGCAAAAACAAGCTGAAGAGCCGTTTAGGACCCGAAAGAGCCGGTTCCTTTTAGTGAGTTGAGCCGAAGAAGCCGGTTCTCAAAAAAACTCTACTGACTTTACTCAACTTGGTTCTACTTCGACCTTGACTTCCAAATACCGCATTTAGAACACAGCGTCAGAGGAACCCGTGTATTTTGACCTTCATGCACTGTAACTTTGACTTAATTATCTTTTTAATGAGCAATTTGGAGCCCTGATTTTTGTGAGCCGGCTCGATTTTCTTGCGCGTGGAAAAGCTCTGGGTAGTGCCCAACTGCGCACACACGCAGCTTAGAGGGAACATTGGCGCAGGGGTGTGGAAATTGCAGGACAGGCTGATTGCTTAACCTTCTCTTTGGGTAACTTTCCAGGCATCTGCTTCCTGTCTGGAGGCCAAAGCGAGGAAGAAGCTTCCCTCAACCTGAACGCCATCAACCAAGTAGCGCTGTTGCGCCCTTGGAAGCTGACCTTCTCGTACGGCCGTGCTCTGCAGGCCTCCACTCTTGCGGCCTGGCAGGGAAAAGCCGCCAACAAAGCGGCAGCGCAGGAGGTTTTCTGCAAAAGGGCTGTGGTGAGTGGAGCAAGTATTTGGTTCATACTATAAGAATGAGGTTAATACAAGCGTAAACCTGATGGGATCGACTCTCAAAAACTACAAAAATGGCCGGTTCTCCCAATTGTAGTTCATGAACAACCGAGCGTAGTGTCCTTTGCTTTATGGGTTGATGTGGCTAATGTTCCTAGCGCAATGCTTGAGTCAAGTCATGTTTATTTGTGAGGAGTCTCTAAGGGCTGCACAGACCCCACAGACTATTATGACACCATCCCCTGATCTAAAACCTACATGAAGGCAAGGGAAAACTCAAAAACCTCAACACGAGTCAAGTCATGTTAATTTGTTTGTCCCTTAATAACTAAGAGTCTCAAAGGGGTGCACAGACAACAAATTATTGCAAACTACAGACTATTATGACACCATCCCCTGATCTAAAACCTACATAAGGGCAAGGGAAAACTCAAAACCTCAGCTTGAGTCAAGTCATGTTTATTTGTATAGCCCTTAATCACAAGGAGTCTCTAAGGGCTGCACAGACCCCACAGACTATTATGACACCATCCCCTGATCTAAAACCTACATGAAGGCAAGGGAAAACTCAAAAACCTCAACACGAGTCAAGTCATGTTAATTTGTTTGTCCCTTAATAACTAAGAGTCTCAAAGGGCTGCACAGACCAGAGATTATTGCAAACCACAGACTATTATGACACCATCCATCCCCTGATCAAAAAACGACATGAGGGCAAGGGAAAACTCAAAAACCTTAATATGACAAAAATGAAGAAACCCTGAGAAGTCATGTCATGTTTATGTGTGACGGACCTTGATCAAAAAGAGTCTCAAAGGGCTACACAGACCAGACTATTATACCACCATCCCCTGATCTAAAACGGACATGAGGGCAAGGGAAAACTCAAAACCTCAGCATGACTCGAGTCAAGTCATGTTTATTTGAAGCCCTTAATCACTGGAAGTCTCAAATGGCTGCACAGACCACAGATAATTGCAAACCAGATTATTATCACACCATCCCCTGATCTGAAACCGACACGAGGGCAAGGAAAAACTCAAAAACCTCAACATGAGTAAAATAAAGAAACCGTGAGAAGTCATGTCATTTTTATGTGTGACGCCCTTAATCAAAAAGAGTCTCAAAGGGTTACACAGACCAGACTATTGAAGACCACAGACTATTATGACACCATCCCCTGATCTCAAACCGACATAAGGGCAAGGGAAAACTCAAAAACCTCAATATGAGAAAAATGAAGAAACCTTGAGAAGTCCTGTTTAATTGTGACGCTCTTAATCACAAAGAGTCTCAGAGGGCTGCACAGACCACAGACTATTGCGAACGACGGAATATTATGACACCATCCCCTGATCTAAAACCTACATGAGGGCAAGGGAAAACTCAGAACCTCAACATGAGGAAAATGAAGAAACCTTGAGAAGGGACCGCACATGAGGTCATCCCCCTTCCGGGCTGCAATGGATGTTGCAATAAGAAGTTGGGAGATTTAGGGATACGCTTTGGCGCCTCCTACCGGACCAGGTTTTGAAATGACATTGACAGAAAGATGTTGATCGGCTCTTTGCCTACCACCTCAGCTCGCCTTCATGATTTAGGTTGGCTAACAACATGCTAACGTAAGCATAGCAAACATTTGATTGTAAAACATCAAGAGTATTCCATTGAAATGTTCAACCATATGTTAGCGAGCCACGGCTAGCAGGCTAACAATTAGCACCATTGTTTTTTCTATTTTCTGAAGTAGACCGTATTAGCATGGGTGGGCTTCACGGCTAATGCTAACACAAACAACTCACCGCTCGAATCCCCAGAGAGCGTGCAGAGTGTTTGAAACGAGCGTTTCACGGAGCGCTGGTCGAGACGTTCGTCGATGATGTTTGGGTCAGGTGTACCACGTGACCCATTCGGGAAATGATTAGCTAGCTTTGAGTCTAAATCAAAAGCTTTTCATAAAGAACCGGGTTTTAAGACCCTGCGTGTTCCTCCCCTTATCTTGCCTTGCGCAACTCTATTACGACGAGTAAATGATTTTCGAGAAGCTGTTTGTTCCGTGATGCGACTAAACCGGCTGATGATTAACCGTCTTTTCAGATCAACGGCCAGGCTGCTAAAGGAGAGTACAAGGCCTCGGGTTCCGCCCAGCAAGCCTCCATGCAGTCCCTGCACACCAGCAACTACGTTTATTAAAAAGATTCGATCCGAAGGGATGTCTCACTCGGACCCGAAAAGGAAGGACCTGGATGTGGTCTTAGCGCCTTGTACTGCTGTTTTGCCTTCTCCAATGAATAAATCAAGTGACCCAATTGTTTTGTTTTTTAAATGTAAATGGTCTGCATTTCTATAGCGCTTTTCAAGTCACTGAAAACCTTCCAAAGCGCTTTACAGTGTGCTTCACACTTACCCATTCACACACACACTCACATACCGATAGGGAATCAGCCTCCAAACGTTTTGAGGATAATCAAGATGCTAAATGGTAAATGGTCTGCATTTCTATAGCGCTTTTCAAGTCACTGAAGACCTTCCAAAGTGCTTTACAGTGTGCTTCACGCTTACCCATTCACACACACACACACTCACATACCGATAGGGAGTCGGCCTCCAAACGTTTTGAGGATAATCAAGATGCTAAATGGTCTGCATTTCTATAGCGCTTTTCAAGTCATTGAAGACTTTCCAAAGCGCTTTACAGTGTGTTTCACTTACCCATTCATACACACTCACACACCGATAGCAGTGTCAACCATGCAAGGCAATAATGACCATCGATCAGGGATCTCCAACGTGGCTGGTGATGAAAGAAGGCTCTGCTGACTCAGCTCGAGTGGGCATGAAGGAGATTTTATGATTTTTAAAATGATGTCAGTGCCAACATACAACAAGTGGTGCGCAGGCTCTGTTCTAAAACTGGATTCATTTCACAATATGTAGCATCGTGTAGAACATTGTAAAAAAAAAGTTATTCATTAATAAAATACACATGATTTTGACCTTGTAATGGGTTTGGTGCCCTCTGAGGACAGGTAAGGGACCTGCGGACTGGTTCCTAATATAGCTATTTTTGTGATTTTATCGTACAATGATTCTTTTTATAGTTAACAGAGTTAAATTAACGCTACTTCCTACTTATCTCTTCTTCTCTTTTTAAAAAATATTTCCCCCCTCTCTTTCTCTCTTATTTCTCTTTACATTTCCCCTTACTCTCTCCCCTTCTCTTTTTTTCTGTCTTTCCCCTTGTGTTTCTCTCTTGTCATCTTTCTCTCTGCCTTTTTCTCTCCTTCTAATACACAGGTGTCAAAGAGGCGGCCCGCGGGCCAGATCAAGCCCGCTACGGGATTGAATCCGGCCCGCGAGACAACACTCAGAGAAGCGCAAGAGAAAAACAAGCTGCAGGTTGAAATGTGTCAACTTGATGTTGCCAAAGCCAGGTGCCTCCAACAAAGACACTGTACTTGTTATTTATCTCTCTCTCTCTCTCTCTCTCTCTCTTTTCCACCCCTTTTCTCCCACCCAGTCTCTGTCTCTTTCACTTTTTGTCTCTCTCTTTTTCTCTTCCTTTGTTGCTCTTTGTCTCTTTCTCTCTCTGTGTCTTAACCTATTTTGCTCTAACTTCCTTTTTTTCTTTTCTCTCTTTTCTCTCCTTCTGTCTTTCTATTTCTCTTTGGATTTCTTTCTTCCTCTCCCTTTCTTTCCCCCCTCTCTCATGACTTTTTATCTTTTGTTTCTCACATTCTCTCCCTCTCTTTTTCTTTCTTTGTCCCGCCCTCTCTCATTTTCCCTCCCTCTTTCTCTTATTTCTTGATCCCTCTTTTTCTTTCTCTTGAATCTACTAGTCCGGCCCCCGACAGAATGTTTGTTCTATCGTGTGGCCCCAGAGTTAAAATGAGTTTGACACCCATGTTCTAATAATCAAACCGGTAATTGTACAATGTAATTAGTATTAAGGTATGCTATTCTAGAAATGTATATTAGAGCTAGCGCCCTTAGCGCTAATGAGTAGCCTTTGGTAAGATTTCATGATAAAAACATTCTTAAGGAGTCTTTTTATCACATTTATGGACAAAAAAGACAACCTATTATAAATAAAGGTTTAAAAAAAAATCATCGCGTATCAGTATTCCTAAAAATTGAGGATTTCTTTCCCCATTTCGTCTCGACTCCTAAATTCCTTCTCAGAAATTCAATGACATTTACCGCGCGTTATTCACAGCGTGCTTGGAGGAATGAGCCAGCAGATGGCGCTCCAGGAGGTACGCCGCTCTTTTCCTCACATCTTCTTGGCTGCCATATTGCAACGTTTCAAGAAGTGAAGCGCCACCTTGCGTCACAAACTCCTCGACCACCTGAATGAAAATAAAGACCCGCGATGAAGACTGCGTGATGTAATCGGATTACAATCACTCACTTACTTGAGAAGCGCTAGTTAAGAGCATGAAGAGGATCTCGAGACTCAGGATCACCGCCTCTCGATCCGCCATCTTGAGGGTGGCGGAGAGCGACGATAGCAGACCGATCTCAGCCAAATGGAGGCGAAAGTTTGTTGACTTGTGGGCCACGTTTGCCAAAACTTGGAGGATCTGAATGAGGGATAATGGAAAAAAGAAGCTCGACCTCATTGAAAATCTAGGTAGATGATGTTAGGGTAGGTAGTTAAGGTTCGGGAAGGCAGAGTTAAGTGTTGGTAGGAAGGTATGTCAGGTAAAGGTAAATAGGTCAGTAAGGTTAAAGTAAGTAGGTCAGTATCTTGGTTATGTAAGTTTAGGGTGGGTAGGTAGGTAAGTTTAGGGTAGGTAAGGTTATGATAGGTAGGTAAGGGTAGTAAGTAGATAAGGGTTAAGCTAAGGTATGAAGGTATGGTTAAGTCAAGTAGATAAAAAAAAGTTAGGTTGGGGTAAGTGGGTAGGTAGGTAAGGTCAGTGTAGGTGGTTAAGATTAGTATAGGTAGGTAAGGTTTAGATATGTAGGTGAGTAGCCAAAGGTTAGGTTAGAGGAGGTAGGGAAGGTTAGGTAGGTAAGTTTAGGATCTGTAAGGTTAGGATAGGATAAGTAGGAATTTTTTGATGTAGGTAGCAAAGTTAAGGTATGTGGGTAGTTAGGATAGGTAGGCAATATTATGATATGAACGTAATGTTTGGTAGGTAGATAAAGTTATGGTAGGTGAGTGGCTAGGTAAGGTTAGGATAGGTAGGCAAGGTTAGGATACATAGGTAAGGTTGGGTTTGGTAGATAGATAATGTTAGGGTATGTAGGTAGGCAAGTAAGTAGGTAGGTTAGGTTAGTATGTGGGTAGATAAGCATGTGGGTAGGTAAGCTGTAGTGTTAGAGTAGGTGGGTAGGTACATAAGGTCAGGGTAGGTAAGATTAGGATAGGTAGGTAAGGAGATAAGAAAGTTTGGTTAGGGGAGATAAGGTCAGGATAAGAATAAGTAGATACGGTTTAGGTAGGTAGGTAAAGCTAGGATACGTAGGAATGTTTCTAAATAGGTAAATAATGTTATGCTAGGTGGGTGGGTAGGTAAGGTTGGGATTGGTAGGTATGATTAAGAGAGGTAGGTAAGGTTAGAATAGATAGGTAAGGAGATAAGAAAGGGTAGGTTTGTGGAGGTAGGTGAGTAGGGTTAGGGTAGGTTATGTAGGTAAGTCTATAAGGTTAGTGTAGGTAGGTAAGTATGTGGGTAGTTATGTAGGGTTAGAGTAGCTAGGTAGGTCGGTAAGTTTCTAAAATGAGTGAAAGACAGACCATAGTATTGAGTCCTTGGGAGTACGGCAGAAGCCGGATCAAATCTGGAACTAAATTCTGTGTCACCAAAGCCGAACAGGATAGCTCAGATTGGGCTGGGTCACACGCACAAGATGGAAAAAGAATAAAACAAATGTCAATTTGATGTCATAAAGTGCTTCAGAAGAATGAATATGCACGTGGAATAACAAAGCACCTGTCAGATTGTTGAGGACCCAAGCGCAGTCTCTGGCCAAAGCGGGCCGGGTTTGGACGTAAACCCGAAGAAGAGCACAAAGAGGGACCACCATATCACTTAAAGGAGCGTCCGCCATGCCTGGAGGACAACGGGACAAGAGGTTCCCTACGCACCTCAGAAGGGGACACAGGAGCTGAGAAGAGGAAACAAAATCAGATTGGGCATGTCATTCCCAACCGTTAAAGTGCAAAACAGTAGACAGAAAGCTGTCCAGAGTTGCGTCCCTGGTGGTTCCTCGACGAACCGAGGGGTTAAGACAGGGGTGTTATTTTAGCCCCGGGGGCACATGTTAAAAAAACACTCTCGCAAGGCTGGACTAGCAGATTAAAGAGAAAGACAAAGAAAAGAGAGAGAAAGAGGAAGAAGAAGAGAAACATAGGGAAAAAAAGCAAGCAAGAAAGTGTGAGAAGGCGAGAGAGAGAAAAATGGAGAGAGAAGGGGAGATAGAGAAAGAGAAAAGAGAGAAATAGAGAACGAGAGTGACTCAGAGAAAGAAAGAAAGAAAGACAAGAAGAAAGGGAAAGAGAGAATGATAGAGGGAGGGAAAGAAGAGAAACATAGAAAAAACTAAGCAAGATAGAGTGAGAAGGCGAGAGAGAGAGAGAAATGGAGAGAGATGGGGATATAGAGAAAGAGTAAAGAGAAATAGAGAACGAGAGTGACAGAAAGAAAGATAGGAAGAAAGGGATAGAGAGAAAAGGATAGAGGGAGGAAAAGAAAGAAAGAAGAGAAAAAGAAACAGCTTAAGAAAGCAAACAAGAAAGAAAAAGTGAGAGAGAAAGAAACGGAGAGAGAAGGGGAATTGAAGACAGAAAAATGAGAAGTAAAGAAACCATGACAGAAAGAGAAAGAAAGAATGAAAGAAAGACAAAAAGAAAAAAGGGATAGAGAGAGAGAGAGAATGAAAAAGAAGAGAAAGAAAGACAAAAAAAAGAAAAGAAAAAAAACAAGCATGAAAAGAGGGTGAGACAAAGAAAGAGATAGGGGCAGAGTGTCAATAATAGAGGGATAGAGAGAACAGAAAATGAAAGAAAAGAAGAAACAAAGAAAAAGAGTCAGAAAGCAAAATGGAGCGAGAAGGGGAATGAAGACAGAAAAATGAGAAGTAAAGAAACAGTGACACAGAGAAAGATAGAAAGAAAAGGGGATAGAGAGAGCGAGAGAATGAAAAAGAAGAGAAAGAAAGAGAAGAGAAAAGAAAAGAAAGAAAAAAGCAAGTATTAAAAGAGGGTGAGACAAAGAAAGACAGAAAGGGGCAGAGTGTCAATAATAGAGGGAAAGAAAGAAAGAACAGAAAAAGAAATAGAGAAACAAAGAAAAACAGTGAGAAAGCAAAATGGAGAGAGAAGGAGAAATAGAGAAAGAAAGAAGATAGGAGGGCCTAGTAAAGGTTACATAATGCAAAACTTGGCTTACCAGTTCTACCCCTTCTTCTTTGTTCCCTTTAGCGACAGCGCCGCCCAGCGGCACTAACAATTTACTGCACTTCAACAAAGCCCCGCAATCCAATAGAACTTGGTTATCCTGCGAGCTTTCCAGAAAATAAAAGTCAGTATTCATTTAAAAAGAAATGGAGAAGAAGAATGCAGACAAGAGTAAGGTTTTCTTGAAGGTAACTACTGGGATTGGTATTTAGCAGCAAGTGGTGGTTTGGGGGAGGATGTGAAGAAGAGGGTGGGCGAAGGGTGCAAGGCAATGGTGGGTGTGCTGAACGGATTGTTCAAATCTAAAGATCTGCGAATTGAAGGATTATATTCATTTTACTATAAAGGATTTTATACGATTAAATACAAGTTACATTTATTGAGTGCAAGATTTTCACTGAGTGGGCTTCAGGTCACGCTGTTCCAAATGCGGAATGTTTTGGCTGGGGAATTTTGATAACAGGACTCTGACGAAGGACGGCAGGCATTGTTTTGATAAACGCTCTGCTGTTCGAGTTTTCCAGACATCGCGGCGAGGTGGTGGAGCTCACGTTGGTTGGGCTTCATTGGCACGCCCATGGGAGGAGCCGGCACACCATCTTTCGAAAAGACGTGAGAGGAGAAGAGAGAGGACTTGGAGAGGGTTTCCCAGAGACTCCAACGACACTAATATGGCCGTATTCGATGGAGTTCACTTAGTTCAATCGTAAATAAAATTAAATCTGCCCCCGTGTGAAAATGTCGGCTATTCTTGTTTATCTTTTCCATCAAGAAACGTTGGGTGAATGTATGTTGTGTTTGGTTAATAGTGTCAGATAACTAATTCGGTACATTTTAATATTTAATTCCCAACAATATGGAAAGAATAGATGAAGGCTGTTAAACTAAAATAGAAAGTAGTGCCCTAGTGGTGGGAAATAGAATGAGAGGAAGGCAAAATTTGGTTCGTTTAACACATGCAAGGGATGTATGTGAACGGCGAAGGATAGTTAAGAATGACTGATATCGACACATATGATGCGGAGGGGGTAAACCGGTGTATGCTGTCTCTGCTGATGAAGGGTTAAATGGCACAGCAACTCAGCCCTTGTTGTGCTGTGGGCCTCGGGTCCGGTGTCAGGTTGGGAAGAGCGAAGGGGAATGAATGGTCGGTCAATGTGTGTTTTTGAGCCACCTCTCACTAGGGGGTTCAGCTTCGGGATGTTGATTAATGGATGGATATGAAACATCATAGGCGGCATCGCGAGTGGCAGAATTTCCAGCAGCTCCTTGTTATTTCGCTCTTTTTGTGATTTATTGTTTTTATTGTTTGCTTCTATCTTCGGTGTTTTCGTCCCATTTGACAACTACACTTTGGATGACTTTCTATCCTATCATTATGGGTTTTAACGCACAAAAATGCGTTTATTCGAGGAAACAACTCCTTGCCCTGAAAAATTCTCGTGCTGGCGTGATTACCCATTTACCAAACGACATTTTCACACGGGGGCAGATTTAATTTCATTAACTATTTAATTAAGTGTACTCCATCGAAAACGGCTGAATTAGTGTCGTTGGCGTCTGTGGGAAGCCTTTTTTTCAAGTCTTTTAGCTCTCTCCTATTGGCCATCTTCTCCCCGCATAATGGCGTGCCGACTCCTCCCATGGGCATGCCAAGGAAGCCCCCCCCCTTGGGCTTCACCATCTCGTCGAAGAGCGTCGCGATGTCTGGAATACTCAAAACAACACCGAGCGTTTCTAGGTCATCAGGGCCTTTCTGCGTCTGGATGTGCTGAGTGTCTTATCAACCTGCCGTTCCTGTAAACAACATTTTCCACCAGGGTGCCCTGACTTTGCACCACAGCCCAGCCAGTGAATATCTCTTGCATTAAGTGTAATTTGTATTCGATCGTATAAAATCCTTTATAGTCAAATGTATAAAATCCTTCAGTACCGTCCGTAATCATGGGAAATGTGAACTCTCTACCAATAAGACCGACGAACTGGCTGTGCTGGTGAAAAACATCAAAGCGTACAGGGAGTGCAGTTTGCCGTGTTTTACGGAAACGTGGCTCACGTCTAGCATACCGGACGCTAACGTGGAGCTACCCGGCTTCAGCGCTGTTAGACAAAGAGACAAAAGCCTGCGGGAAGCGGAGAGGAGGCGGACTCGCTATCTACGTGAACACGAGGCGGTGTAACCCTGGGCACAAAGATTTCCATCTGCTGCAGGGACGTCCAACTTTTGGCCTAGCGTGTGACGTCATCCACTCCGCTGTTGCTAAACTACAAACACAGCACCCCGAGGCCATCCTGCTAATCTCTGGGGACTTCAATCACGTGACTCAGAATACAACAGCGCCTGCTTTCTTTATTATTTCATTTTTCAACACAAGCATACTCCTGGAAGTGTGACTTTCCCTACGGGGATGAATAAAGTATCTATCTATATATATCGATATGAAATGCGTCCCCGGCACTCACCTGCACGCAAGGTAGTGCAGGCACCAGGCAGATTCGATAGCAGGACCCAGAGAAAAATGGAGGTCCGGTGTTAGGATGCCTAAAAGGTTTGAAGGTAAACTGGAAGCCAGGACCAAGCTGCAAAATGGATTGGGTAAAATGTATCCAGTATTAAGTATAAACGGTATTCTCACTTGCTATACTTACGGGATTATTTTCTCTGCTGCGTCTTTGCTGCTCTGGAGAAGTTGCGAGAGAGTGAAACAGGCCGCTTCCACCGCTGCTGCGTTATGCTGTTGATTCTAGACACATTTTGTATATTTAAAAAGGTTCAGGCAGGAAGACCTGCTATTTCTCTTTTTTTTGTTCTAAATTTCAAAAGGGGGGCCCTGGCTGGCCTTTGCCCCAACAGACAATGGGGACAAAGAAGGCCGAAGCCCAGGGCCTTGGCCCCTCGGCGAGGAAGCCTGGCACAATCCAATCAGGAGGCTTAGATGGACCCTTCATCCAAAAGGTAACATCAACCAACTTTTTGGTGATGGGCAGAAAGATTATTCATTCTGACACACTATGAAGTCATTCCTGATCATTAAAATGAGTTGATTATCTTAACATGGGGCTTATTGATCAGTACTATCAGTTAGAGAACACTCCCTACCTTAAGGCAAGTGAAATTCAAAACTTTTTAACACCTTTTGAAATCAAATTTAAGACCACGTTGAGAAAAATAACTACAATTGAACAAAAAAACTAAGAAAAACACAATTTTTAAGAAATGTTTTTTTTTTTTTAAATCACGTTTTTGTCTAGTTGTAAACTATCCATCTCGCCAAAGTTTAAGACATGGGAAATGACGTTTACAGTACTTTATGGTTCTTCAAGATTGCATTTTTAGCATAAAAAATACTTTTTGCTCCAGAGTAAAACTTTTTGGAAAAACACAACACTGCTATAATCATAACCAAGTTTGAGTGTTGCATGACAAAAAAATTCAATACACCCTGCAGGTGGAGGATTGACAAATTTGACGAAATATTTGCGTTCACAAGACTTTTCGAAAATTGGATCTAAGACATTTTAATGCCAATTAAGGTCTTATATTTAGAATCATGAATTTAATGCCATTTAAGTCTTTTCAACAATGTCCTTTGTTTCTGATTTGATTTTGTTGCCATGTAAATAAATCATAGTTTGTTAAGAATCAAACCAAGTTGCATTATTTGTGTGTTAAAATACAATATGTTGAGCGGATTACTTCCTTTAGAATACAATGAGACTGTATTTCGGGGACTAATTCCAGTGGGGAATATTAAGCATAACATAAAACATGGCAATGGCAACAATTTCAAGAATTTTCAAACATGTCACCCACAACTCAAGCCTTTTCCTCTACTTGAAAACACAGCATTAAAATCCAAGCCTTTTTGAGGGTTTCAAGCACCCGGACGAACCTCGGTCCTACCTCTATGCAGTTGGCAAGGGCTGGTATAATTCCCTGAGCCAGAAGTTTCTCCAGCACGACCTGGTCTTCAGGACACAAGTTCCCAAGCGTGTAGAGACACAGTTCCTAAGGAAGAGAAGACAAAAATGGAAGCCGAACATCTCCTGGAACGGGGATTCGAGGTGACTGACGGTGAAGCTGCTGCTTTGTCCGGAGAGATAGGTGAGGAGGTAGGGCGTGGCCGCTAGGCAAGCCGAGGCCACTTTTGGCTGAAGCGAACGAGACAACTCGTGGAGACAGCGGACGGACTGAAGACGAAACCGAGTGTTGTGTCCCGTCAGGAGTCCCACCAGGAATTGGATGCCGTTTGTTTGCCTTGGCAAGAAAACCAACACAGGAAACAGGATGCAATGAACCAATATTTTCGCCGTGGATATTCATTTTTGCATTTTGAAAATGTATTCACTTTTTTTTGTGTGGGGATTATCAAACAGGGGAAAAGTCTAGCTACTGAAGTTATATACTATTTTACATGCTGTTTCATTCCACTTATACTCAAAAATACTTGTCCTAAGTTTGACCTCAGCCTTGAGCTCAACTCTTCAGAAGGGTGTCGTAAATCGGCCTTGCTTTGGAATGTGTCTTTGGTTTCAGTTTGTGCAGATAATAATGATTTATCACCTCGCCTGGGGGGTTAGAATGTGTGTGTCATCGGCAACAGCATGGACCAATCGGCTGCAGCTTGGTCTTCGGGCGTGAACATTTCATCGCCATGTGTTATAAAAGTGGGCAACCCTGGAGTCCCCATCGCTCTTTCTCCACACAATTGTAATTGGCAAGGAAGAAAGTGTTGTGCATTGCGAGTCGGCTTGACATAAGGAGAACGCATTAGGATATAAAAAGGGAAATTCACGGCTTGTTTATCCTGAGAGTAAATGTCAGCAAATGTTATTAATGATCGCCTTGGGCTGCCAAAGAATGGCGTCCTTCTTTGCCAAGTCTTCTTGGCGGGGAACATCCAGTCGAGTCGACCCCAACAACAGTTCTTGGAAATTGGGAGTCGAAAGAGAACAAAACATTCTGTCTGGTAGCGTGTATTTTGAGATAAACACGTGCGAGGGGGACGGGCAAAAGTAATACGAGATGCTGTATTAGGATATAAAAAGCCAATTGTCTCTGAAGACGAATGAGACCTCTACTTTGTACGCTGATGAAGATAATTAAACGAGCTCTCCCTGTCACGCCAAGACTCCTTGCATCTTGTTATTTACATATTTTGGGGCGTATTTGCTCGGGCTGTTCCACGAAAAAAGATCCATTCTTTTATTAGGCTAAATAAATCGATATGAGGACTATCTTCGTCGCCTGGTGAATCAAATTTCTCCGGCTTCTGAATATGCTCCTACTGTAAGGGTTTAGACAAGACACGTGAAGTGTCTTCGGAGTCAGATTTCAGTGTAATAAATGTTAAAATCTTAGACTACCTATATACTTTGGTCATATCCCTCGAGAGGGGTGACCGACAGCAAGGTTTACCCCTGCCATATCATACAAGTGCCCCGCCAATCCTTTAGAACACGTCTAAACATCCCACTATCCTTTCAAAATCATTCCTATCACCAACAAGAGCCCTAGCTTCCATTAGATTTAGACCTCCCAAAAACAAAAACCCGAGCAAACATCTAGAAGAAAAATGGAGCAATTTTGGTCACTTTGTGTCGCTGTAAATTCTTCTTTGCGCTATTTAGCGCTTATTTTCAGTTGCGCGTCAGAAAACTGCAACATCTCGTGGTCAAGTAATATACACTGTCACTTTAGGGCAGAGGTGGGCAAACTGCAGCCCGGGGGCCACATGTGGCCGGCAAGACTTTACACCCGGCCAAAAGAAAATTTCCCTTGCTTTTCTTATATTTGGTTTTCTTCTTTTTCTGCTTCTCTTGATCTCTTTTGCTTATCCTTCTTATTTTTTTTCTTTTCATTTCGCCTCATCCCTTTTCTTGTGTTATTTGCCGTTTCTTTTCTTCTTTTGTTGTTTTTTTTTTTTCAAAAGATTTTCTTCTTCTTATTTTTCCCCTTTTGTCATTTTCTTCACCCTTTTCGTTTTTCTTCCAGTACTTCTTTGTCTTTTAATTTTCCCTATCTATTTGTTTTTCTTTTTTCTATATTTTTTCTTCTGCATATTTTTCCCTTTTTATCATTTTCTTCACCCTTTTCTTTTTTCTTTATTTTTTCTTCCAGTACTTCGTCTTTTCGTTTTTCCTTTCTATTCGTTTTTCTTTGTTTTTCTTTTTCCGTCTTTTTCCTCATTTTTCTTCTGCTTACATTTTCCTTTTCTTTTCCTTTTTTCTTCCTCTGATTCTTGTTTCCTTTTTTTCCAATGATCCTTCTTTTTTCCCTTTCCTTTTTTCGTCTTTCTCTATTTCATCATGTTACTTCAGTTACTTGATCTGTGGTCTGTGGTTCTTTCGCTTTAATCCTCTAGTCCGGCCCCCGACAGAATGTTTGTTCTATCGTGTGGCCCCCCAAATTAAAATGAGCTTGACACCCTTGCTTTAGAGGTACTCCTGAAAAGAGCCATAGGTTCCTGACCCCTGCCGTAAAGCGCGGGCCCTGAATCCTGGGGGTCCACTATACAAGAGAAAAAAAAAAACCTGGGGGCCATACTTGATGAAGACAAGCTGCGACGACGGGTCTCGGAGAGTTTTACACAGAGTTCTAAGGCGGGCTTCCTTTTCTGCTCCGTTGTGTTGAAGTCTGTGGAACAAAGTCACGACGTCCTGAGAGCAGAAACGTTTCTGTTTAGTTTATTGTCTCTGTCGGTGGGTTTACATGCAGGGATTGTTGGGAATTAAATTTTAAAATGTATCCTTTACCAAATTGTTCGAATGACTCCATTAACCAAAACACAACCTACGTTCACCCGACAATGCGCGCTCATTTCTTGAGGGAAAAGACAAACAGGAAGCTGAAATTTCCACACGGGGGCAGATTTAATTTCATTAACGATAGAACGAAGTGAACTCCATCGTAAATGGCCGAATTAGTGTCGCTCGAGTCTTTGTGTAGCCCTCTCTTCAAGTCCTCTCGCTTCTCCTCTCGGCCCACGTCTTTCTGCAAGATAGTGTGCCGGCTCCTCCCATGGGCGTGCCAGGGAAGCCCCCCACGTGGGAACCACCACCTCACCTCGATGTCTGGAAAACTCAAAACAGCCGAGCCTTTCTCAAAACATTGCCTGCCGTCCTCCGTCATCAGGGCCCTTCCTCGTCTGGAGGCGCCGATTGTCTTATCAGCCTCACGTCACAATATTTCCTACCAGACCAGGGTGCCCTGAACTTTCACTGCTCATTGAACTTAAGCCTACTCTGTGAAAATCTTCCTTGCACTTAATAAATGTAACTTGTATTCAATCGTATAAAATCCTTTAAAGTCAAATGTATAAAATAATTTAGGATTAACCCTCCTGTTGACTTAGGGTCAAAATGACCTGCCACTCTTTTAAAAATCCCCCCAAAATACCCTAAATTATATATTTTTATGACTTTTTCTAGATTAACCCTAACAGTGGGGGACAAAAAAGTGAAATGTGATTTTAATTCACATACCCAAGAAAGCCTTCTAGTTTTCTTATGTTATTTCTTCTTCTTCGTTGGTGTTGCCAAAAACTTGTAATTCTAGTAGTGCATTTAATATTTAATTTTACAGGCTAATAGTAGCTCGCTCAGTTTTATATAATTTTCTGTCATTATGGTGAAACTTACGTACTTTTATAAATAAATATAATTTGTTTAATCCGGATCCCTTCTCCGCATGCTCGATTTTTCTTATGTTATTTCTTCTTCTTCGTTGGTGCTGCCAAAAACTTGTAGTTCTCTGAGTATATAAACTAATTTAACACGCCAATTGTAGCTCGCTCGCAATTTCCAATCATTTTCAATCATTACGGTAAAAAGGACATACTTTTATACATATATTATATTTCTCGATGCCTTCTGCGCACGCTCGATTTTTTATTTATTTATATTTTTATTATTCGTTCTTCTTCGTTGGTGCCGCCCAAAACTTGTGGTTCTTGTTGAATATAAATTAATTTAATGAGCTAATTGTAGTTAGCTCGGAATTTCATATAGTTTTCAGTTATTAAGGTAAAAACGACATACTATTATACATAATTTATTTGTCTTGATGCCTTCTGGGCAACTTTGATTTCTTATATGATTCGTTCTTCTTCGTTGGTGCCGCCATTAACTTGTAGTTCTAGTTGTGCATGAAAAAAATTAACACGCTAATTGTACCACGCTCAAAGTTTTATATAATTTTCTGTCCTTATGTTGAAATGTACACACTTTTAATAAATAAATATCGTTTGTTTTATCCCGATGCCTTCTCCGCATGCTCGATTTCTTATAATATTCGTTCTTCTTCGTTGGTGCCGCCAAAAACTTGTAGTTCTCCGAGTACACGCCAATAGTAGCTCGTTCGCAATTTCATATAGTTTTCAGTCATTAAGGTAAAAACGACATACTTTTATACATAAACTATCTTTCTCGATGCTTTCTGCGCACGCTCGATTTCTTATATGATTCGTTCTTCTTCGTTGGTGCCGCCCAAAACTTGTGGTTCTTGTTGAATCTAAATTAATTTAACATGCTAATTGTAGCTCGCTCGAAGTTTAATATACTTTTCTGTCATTAAGGGGAAACTTACACACTTTTATAAATAAATATTGTTTATTTAATCCCGATGCCTTCTCCGCATTCTCGATTTTTCTTATGTTATTTCTTCTTCTTCGTTGGTGCCGCCCAAAACTTGTAGTTTTCGGAGTTTGTAAGGGCGTGGAGCCCTGGAGCGCGACAGGTATGTATTCAAATATAATACAAAACATGGATCTCGATCAGACTATTACCTGCATGTAAACACACATGACATATTCCGATTGTGAATATTGATTTTCCTCATAATACTCACCCTTTCATCTGAAGAAACATCCATGGTGACGTCATTCTGACCCTCGTCTTCGACGAGCAGGAGTCTCTTGCTCACAAGTTGTTTGTCTCGCCGGGCCTGACGGAGGGCTACAGCGCCCAAATTTTACATTTTATCTTTGCGAATGACAAAAATCTTACTTATTTATAGAAAAATTTGTATCTTGTTTTTTTTTGCAGAATGTTGCTGCTACATGTCATTGCACTACTGTTCTGATGCTTCCACTAGTCCAGGGGTCCGGAACCTATGGCTCGCAAGCCATATATGGCTCGTTCCATAAGTACAACTGTCTCAACTATCTATTGTATTATTGCATGCAAAACTGTTTTTGGCACCTACGATGCCGAGACATCTCTGAATGTGAGCAAGTTTCGGTCCAGTATATATATAGAATAGAATAGAATCTACCTTTATTGTCATTGTTACAACATGGGATATATTGTGACAACGAAATTAAACGTGGCACTCCAGTTCCACATTTTACAGTGAGGATATAAGGAAAACAAAGAGATAAAGGAACAAAGAAGATGTTTGTACTGTCCTTGTTGTATAGGCTTTGTTTTGCTCTGGAGGGGGATGCATGAAGGGGGTGAGGGGCAGACAGAGATGGGCGGATCCAACTAGATGTTTGATCTTACTGTACACACGGTCCAGTGTTTTTTCCCCTAATTGCTCAGTCCACGTATATACGTATATATAGCGCATCGTTTCAGTTTTCGTCACGGTGTCTAATCAGCAGATCCCGTTTTGGCTGTACATCGATAAAGAATCCTTTATATGGGGGGGAAACCCACAGAACAAACTGTAAACACCCAAAAACGCGAACAAATCACAGAGTGCAATTTAATTGGATGGGCAGTAGGGGTAGGAGTCTCCGAGGAAGGTAAATACGTTGGTATCCTTGTTTGCACCATTTTGTGACATTTATAAATAACTCTGCTTGCACCTTGTTTTTTAAATCATTATTTAGGAAAAAAATGATGATCAAAATGAGGCTTAACACTCTTGGAAATTTTAAGTTGTATATGTATATTGATACAAAGGCATCTGGCATTTATATTATTTCATAAATTTTTATCAAATCATCAAACGTCACACAGTGAAATAAAATGTGCTTAAGAATGAGCTTTTATCTGGAGAGCCCGTATGTTGAGTTTTGTCTCAAAATATTTGTTGTGGCGCTTTCTTAAAAAAAAAAAAAACGAAATATTTTTGCTTTTATGGCTCTTTGGGCTAGTCTAAAAGAACCTCTTTGGTAAATATGGTCGATATATCAGAATATTCCTTTTCCTCCACTTTTAGGTTTTTAATTCCATGTTGAACCTGAAGTTCCACGTCTAATCTCCTTGTGAACAATGCATCCTATCTTGTAATTGTAATCAATTACAAATTGTAATGCACAGGTGTCAAACAGGCGGCCCGTGGCCCAGATCAGGCCCGCTAAGGGATTGAATCCGGCCCGCGAGACAACACTCGGAGAAGCACAAGAGAAAAACAAGCTGCTGGTTGAAATATGTCAACTTGATGTTGCCAAAGCCAGATGCCTCCAACAAAGACACTGTACTTGTATTTCCTTTTTTTTCTCTCTCTCTCTCTCTTTTCCATTCCTTTTCTCCCACTCTCTGTCTCTCTCACTCTCTGTGTCTCTATGTTTCTCTTCATTTGTTGCTCTTTGTCTCTTTCTCTCTGTCTTTTTAACCTCAACTGCTTTAACTTCCTTTTTTCCTTTTCTCTCTTTTCTCTTTCTCTCTTCCTACACTTCGCGCTTTCTTTTCTCCCCTTCTGTCTTTCCATTTCTCTTTGGATTACTTTCTTCCTCTCCCTTTCTTTTCCGCCTCTCTCATGACTTTTTATCTTTTGTTTCTCACGCTCTCTCCCTGTCTCTTTCTTTCTTTGTCCCGCCCTCTCTCATTTTCCCTCCCTCTTTCTCTTATTTCTTTATCTCTCTTTTTCTTTCTCTTTAATCTACTAGTCCGGCCCCCGACAGAATGTTTGTTCTATCGCGTGGCCCCCTGAGTTAAAATGAGTTTGACACCCCTGCTATAAGTTGATATTTTCTTCACCTTTGGTGTGATGTGACTTCACCCGGTACAGTAGAGTTAGCGGGTGGATGCAGAGAGTGGGAGGAGAGAGGGGATTACAACTCTTCCTTTGTTGCTCTTTGTCTCTTTCTCTCTGTCTTTTTAACTTCATTTGCTCTCACTTTCTTTTTTCCTTTTCTCTTTCTCTTTTCCTACCCTCGGCGCTTTCTTTTCTCTCCTTCTGTCTTTCTATTTCTCTTTGGATTTCTTTCTTCCTCTCCTTCTTTCCCCCCCTCTCTCACGACTTTTTATTTTTTGTTTCTCACGCTCTCTCCCTCTCCCTTCGTCCCGCCCTCTCTCTCCTTTTCCCTCCCTCTTTCTCTCATTTCTTTATCTCTCTTTTTCTTTCACTTTAATCTACTAGTCCGGCCCCCGACAGAATGTTTGTTCTATCGTGTGGCCTCCCAGTTAAAATGAGTTTGACATCCCTGTTGTAATGCAATAACTTTGGATGACGTTAATAGTAATCATACGTTCAATAATAATCACACGTTCTATTTACATTAATGACTGCAATTAATGGTCATTACGAGCGATTTTACTATACTTAGATTTGCTGTTTGTAGCAGAACACATCTTAATTAGGCTTACCTTTTTCGTGTTCTCGTCTCTTTTCCCGAAACTCCTCCAGACTGAAACCCGCACGGCCAGCTTTGTGGGGAACTTTTTTTAACCTCCACATGATTTTGATTTTATTTTAAATAATGGTTTCACTTAATAGAACTGGAAAGCATGTTGAGACCAAAACAAACTGAGTTCTTCTTCTGATGCAATTTATGGGTGGTTAGTAGATATAAGTTGCATTAGCGCCACCTTGTGTGAAACGGGAAACTGCTTATTGAGCTAATGATCGTCGTAGTGACGTTTTTTTTCTAAATGTTTTGAGGAAAATAAAAACAATTGTCTTTCAAAAATAGCGCCTTGGGGATGAAATAGGACCCTAAACAAACAATGAGTTCTTATTCTGTTGTAATTTCTGGGTGGTTAGTAAGATATAAGTTGCATTAGCGCCACATTGTGCAGAACGGGAAACTGCTTATTGAGCGATTGATTATTGTTGTGACATTTTTTGTAAATGTTTTGAGGAAAATAGAAACAATTCGACTTTTAAAAATAGCGCCTCGTGGGTGATATAGTACCAAAACAAACGATGACTTCTTCTTCTGTTGCAATTTCTGGGTGGTTAGTAAGACATAAGTTGCTTAGCGCCTCATTCGGCGGAACGGGAAACTGCTTATTGAGCTAATGATTGTTCTGACATTTTTTTGTAAATGTTTTGACGAAAATAGAAACAATTTGAATTTTAAAAATAGCGCCTCTGAGATGAAATAGGACCAAAACAAACGATGAGTTCTTCTTCTGTTGCAATTTCTGGGTGGTTAGTAGATAAAAGTTGCATTAGCGCCACCTTGGGCGGAACGGGAAACTGCTTATTGAGCGAATGATCGTTGTCGTGACATTTTTTCCAAATGTTTTGAGGAAAATAGAAACAATTCGTCTTTTAAAAATAGCGCCTCGGGGATGAAATAGGACACATTTTCGTGAAATGGTTAAATTGTCAATTCTAAATTTTAGAAAGACATTTACATATATATAAGTGGTGTGCCATCAGGATCTGCAAGACCTTCTCTGCTGGCCTAAAAATGTCTAAATCATGTGATGTCCGAATTTTATCCATCAATACTTTTAAAACAATTTTATATCAACTATCCGCTTCCTTTCATTGATTCTCCCTGGATGAGTTGCTTCCTAGCATTTAACGAATCCCATTATCAACAGCAAAATCTGTGATTTGAGGCTAAATACAATATGTTTGGAAGATTTCTTCTTTCATGAGAAATTTTAAGGACAAAGAGGCTATTTTGGACTATTTCTGATGATGGCTCGTCAGACCCACCTTATGGGGGTCGGGTTACCAGCAAATCCGATTTTAAACCCAAATAAACATAATTGAAAGCAATTCTTTTACTCCTAGGTGTACATTGCACAGACCGTTACTGATATATTTATATATACTTATACCGTATTTTCCGCACTATAAGGCACACCGGGTTATAGGGCGCACCCCCAAAAAATAGTTTTTGGTCCTATATTTTCCATACATAAGGCGCTACAATGGGAACGTGGACAAAACAGTCAGATAGTTCAGTCCAACTTCTTACCCCCTTAACATTCCCAAAGCTTGCAAAGAAGCAAATACGTGTCTCAGACACGTGCGGATGCGGTATCCGTACGATGTCACCAAACAAACATTTCTTAGTTTCCATTTGATTTTTTGCTGGCAACTGTGTGGACAGCAAAGTAAGAATTTGATTGTGCAGGGAAACGGGGTTCTTTACCGTGCATATGACAATAAACACTTTGAATTGAATTGAGTTTCAAAATAGACTCATCACAGAAACATCAAGATCGTTCTTAAACAAGATACCGGGAAAATATAAAGCCGCATAGCTCACCTAAATTCTCTTGCAGCCATCACCTTCAATAATGATACGTAACCATGGTCTTCTTACAACCGTGAGTGTAGTCAATCCAGGAGAGTCAAATATTTACAAATACAGAATAGTAAAAAATGTTTTCTCTATGCCGTAGTGCAACCCAACGTGTGATTCGCATTCATCTTTTTTGGCCAATTGCAGGCTTTGTTTTGCCCCTTTAGCCTATGCGAGCCTGTAAATGATCAAAAGGATCCGCCCCCTTTACCTCAGAATAACTTTAGCCAATAGTGACCGATTCAAATGATGATTGACCCATTGGTTAGCCAATGAAACGCCGGTATATAAATCCCAGCATACACCGCGGACGACTTCGCCTTCGGGGGAAAATCGAGTCGGCGGCTGCTTGCCTTGGTTGCAAGACTTTGCGACTTAATATTGATCCATATATAAGGCGCACTGTATTATAAGGCGCATGGTCAGCTTTTGAAAAAAATAAAGGCTTTTAGGTGCGCCTTATAGTGCGGAAAATACGGTACTTTAAACAGCTCTCGAGCAGATGCCCGCAGTTCAAAAAGTGGAGTAACCGAAAGGAATTTTCTACTCACCAATGGATTGAGAACACAGCCCGAATCAAAACACAGCATTTTCATTTGTCAGGAGGTTATTTGTTTTATATATAAAAAGTGAAATTGTAAAAAGAGACAAAACTAAAGCATCCGAGGTGTTGCTCGAATAAAAGCTCATGTAAAAATATCCACCTATCTGGATTCCCATTATGAAATCACAATTGATGTCTTGGAAGTCAGTACAAAATCGTTTTTGGACTTTTTAAAAGACATTCTGAGCCACAATGAATTTTACTTTCATGAGAAAAGTATCCGGTGAGCAAGAACAAATAAAAAATGAAAAAGTGGGTGTGTAAAATGATTCAGCCCCTTTAATGTCAGTGCAGCAAACTCTGTCCAGAAGTCCAGTGAGAATCTCTGAATGATTCAATGTTGATCTAAATGACTAACGATGATAAATAGAATCCACCTGTGTGTAATCAAGTCTCCAGGGTTGGGTAGGGTTACTTTAACTGGATTACTTTCAATGACTTTTGGATGACTCCAATACCAAATATGCTCATAAAAGACAAAAGAAACTAAATAGGAATAAAATGATGACTCACAACACGTGGTAAGCTTTCTCTCCTGGCTTTGATCTCTGGCAAAACTAACATAAAATGCGACAGAA
Organism: Urocampus carinirostris; assembly: GCF_059441175.1. Classification (NCBI taxonomy): domain Eukaryota; kingdom Metazoa; phylum Chordata; class Actinopteri; order Syngnathiformes; family Syngnathidae; genus Urocampus; species Urocampus carinirostris. The sequence goes on along the minus strand of NC_142357.1, from coordinate 41,576,989 downwards.
ACAAAATGAAAATAAATCCAAACAGCTTGCCGACATCATTTTTTTCCGTTCCATGTATTCCGTTCCATGTATTCCGTTACTCCCCAAGCCTGAACAAAATTTAGTCATTTTATTCATATTTAGTTTCTTTTGTCTTTTATTAGCATATTTGGTATTGGAGTCATCCAAAAGTCATTGAAAGTAATCCAGTTCAAGTAACCCTACCCAACCCTGCAAGTCTCCATATAAATGTACCTGCACTGTGATAGTCTCAGGTCTGTTTAAAGCGCAGACAGCATCATGAAGAACGGGGAACACACCAGGCAGGTCTGAGATACTTTTGCGGAGAAGTTTAAAGCTGGATTTGGATACAAAAAGATTTCCTAAGCTTTAAACATCCCAAGGAGCACTGTGCAAGCAATAATATTGAAATGGAAGGAGTATTGCACTGCAAATCTACCAAGTTCGGGCCGTCCCTCTAAACTTTCAGTTCATACAAGGAGAAGAGAAGAAGAATAGGCCCATGATCACTCTGAACTGCAGAGGTCTACAGCTGAGGTGGGAGAATCTGTCCATAGAACAACAATCAGTCATATACTGCACAAATCTGGCCTTTATGGAAGAGTGGAAAGAAGGAAGCCATTCCTTAAAGATATCTATAAAAAGTGTCCTTTAAAGTTTGCCACAAGCCACCTGGGAGACACACCAAACATGTGCTCTGGTCAGATGAGTCCAAAATCCAACAATGTAAGACTTTATGTTTGGCGTAAAAGCAGCACAGCTCATCACCCTCAACAGTCAAACATGGTGGTGGTAGCATCATGGTTTGGGCCCAGCAGGGAAAGGGAAGATGGTTAAAATTGATGGGAAGATGGGTGGAGCCAAATAAAGGACCATTCTGGAAGAAAACCTGACGGAGTCCGCAAAAGACCTGAGACTGGGACGGAAATTTGCCTTCCGACAAGACAATGATCCAAAACAAAGCAAAAGCTATAATGGAAACATATCAATATGTTAGAATGGCCAAGTCAAAGTCCAGACCTCAATCCAATTGAGAATCTGGAAAGAACTGAAAAATGCGGTTCACAAACGCTTTCCATCCAACCTCACTGAGCTGGAGCTGTTTTGCAAGGAGGAATGGGCCAAATTATCAGTTTCTCCATGTGCAAAACTGATAGAGACATACCCCAAGCGACTTGCAGCTGTCATCGCAGCAAAAGGTGGCGCTACAAAGTATTAACTCAATGGGGCTGAATCATTTTGCACACCCACTTTTTCGTTTTTTGTTAAAAAAGTTGAAAATATCCAATGAAGTCCCACTTATTGTTAATTCTTCACAAGAAATGACAGTTTTATATCTTGATGTTTAAAAGTCTGAAATGTGGCAAAAAAAAAAAAAAAAAAAAAAAAAAAAATCAAAGTTCAAGGGGGCCAAATAGTTTTGCAATCCACTGTAACCTGCCTCTTGGTCAGAAACGTGTCAAAGAAGATTAAATTTGTTAAAAAATAAAAGTAAAAATAAAATAAAACAATATTTTCCAGGAGAAGACTACATGGATGGTGTTTTGGGTGTTGAGGGGACATCTTCTGAACCTTTTTTGCTTTTTCCTGAAAAAACAAAAAACAAAAAGCTTTAAAAACTCAGGCACACAAATTGGATATTTTCCCGCGAAGAGTATAACGATGAATTCCTGGGCCAGTACCGTCGCACAGTAGTTGCAAACACTGCTATAAAATGCTGGTCTGCTATTGGTTGCGTCAAGGCATCATGAAGATACAGATACGCTATTGGCTAAACTACATCCCACAATGCCTTTCCTGTGTTCATCCAATTTAAAATCCCATGTACTGTGTAAAGACTCATACTGTTGTTTTTGTTCTGTATTTATTCCCTCAGGGTCCCGACTCCAAAGAGTTGCCGTGAAATTAAAGAGGGAAGCAAAAACATGACAACCATGGAAAGGAAGCGTGTGATTAGCAAGGAATATGAAAAGGGCACACGCATGGTTTACCTTTACTCAGGAATATGCCTATAACCAAGGGCATTAAATTCCTCACAAGTTTTAAAATCAGTTTCAGTTGTAATCCCCCGTCTCCTCCCACTCTCTGCATCCACCCGCTAACTCTACTGTACCAGTTGAAGTCACATCACACCAAAGGTGAAGAAAATATCAACTTATAGCAGGGGTGTCAAACTCATTTGAACTCGGGGGCCACACGATAGAACAAACATTCTGTCGGGGGCCGGATTAGTAGGTTAAAGAGAAAGAAAAAGAGAGATAAAGAAATAAGAGAAAGAGGGAGGGAAAGGAGATAGGTTGGGACAGAGAAAGAAAAAGAGAGAGAGAGAGGGGGGGAGAAAGTGTGAGAAACAAAAAAGATAAAAAGTCGTGAGAGGGGGAAAAAAGGGAGAGGAAGAAAGAAATCCAAAGAGAAATAGACAGACAGGAAGAGAGAAAAGAAAAAGGAAAGCACGAAGGATAGGAAGAGAGAAAGAGAAAAGAGAAAAGGAAAAACAGAAGTAAGAGCAAAATAAGTTAAAAAGACAGAGAGAGAAAGAGACAAAGAACAACAAAGGAAGAGAAAAAGAGAGATAAACAAATAGGAGAAAGAGGGAGGGAAAAGGAGAGAGGGCAGGACAAAGAAAGAAAAAGAGAGGGAGAGAGCGTGAGAAACAAGAGAAAAAGTCGTGAGAGAGGGGGGAAAAAAGGGAACGGAAAAAAGAAATCCAAAGAGAAATAGACAGATAGAAGGAGAGAAAAGAAAAAGGAAAGCGCGAAGGGTAGGAAGAGAGAAAGAGAAAAGGAAAAACGGAAGTTAGAGCACAAAATAAGTTAAAAAGACACAGAGAGAGAAAGAGACAAAGAACAACAAAGGAAGAGAAAAAGAGAGATAAACAAATAGGAGAAAGAGGGAGGGAAAAGGGAGAGAGGGCGGGACAAAGAAAGAAAAAGAGAGAGAGAGAGCATGAGAAACAAGTGATAAAAAGTCATGAGAGAGGGGGGGAAAAAAGGGAACGGAAAAAAGCAATCCAAAGAGAAATAGAAAGACAGGAGAGAAAAGAGAAAGGAAAGTGCGAAAGTGTAGGAAGAGAGAAAGAGAAAAGAGATAAAAGGAAAAATGGAAGTAAGAGCAAAAGAAGTTAAAAAGACAGAGAGAGAGAAAGAGACAAAGAGCAACAAAGGAAGAGAAAAAGAGACACAGAGAATGAAAGAGAGGGACAGAGAGTGGGAGAAAAAGGGTGGAAAAAAAGAGAGAGAGAGAGAAAGAAATACAATTACAGTGTCTTTGTGGGAGGCACCTGGCTTTGGCAACATCAAGTGGACATATTTCAACCTGCAGCTCGTTTTTCTCTTGCGCTTCTTTGAGTGTTGTCTCGCGGGCCGGATTCAATCCCTTAGCTGGCCTGATCTGGCCCGCGGGCCGCCTCTTTGACACCTGCGACCTATAGGTTTCTTTACAATGTCATTTAATCATTCACGTGTATATAACACATAAGTAGTACTTAGTATGTAATATTTTGTTGTGTTAAATGTTTTATCCTGGGTGCCGGGGCTTCAGAATGCAGTAGTCTTATCCCACAGGTGTCAAAGAGGCGGCCCGCGGGCCAGATCAGGCCCGCTAAGGGATTGATTGAATCCGGCCCGCCAGACAACACACAGAGAAGCACAAGAGAAAAACAAGCTGCAGGTTGAAATATGTCCACTTGATGTTGCCAAAGCCAGGTGCCTCCAACAAAGATACTGTACTTGTATTTGTTTCTCTCTCTCTCTCTCTCTTCCATCCCTTTTCTCCCACTCTCTGTGTCTCTGTTTCTCTTTCTTTGTTGCTCTTTGTCTCTTTCTCTCAGTCTTTTTAACTTCATTTGCTCTAACTTCCTTTTTTCATTTTCTCTTTCTCTCTTCCTACCCTTCCCACTTTCTTTTCTCCCCTTCTGTCTATTTTTCTTTGGATTTCTTTCTTCCTCTCCCTTTCTTTACCCCTCTCTCATGACTTTTTTTTATCTCTTTTGTTTCTCCCTGCCTCTCTTTCTTTATCCTGCCCTGTCCTGTATTTCTTTCTCTCTCTCTCTCTCTCCTTCTCCCACTCTTTCTCTGTCTTTTTCTCTTCCTTTGTTGCTCTTTGTTTCTTTCTCTCTCTGTGTCTTTTTAACTTATTTTGCTCTAACTTCCTTTTTTCCTTTTCTCTCTTTTCTCTTCCTACCCTTTGCGCTTTCTTTTCTCTTCTTCTGTCTTTCTATTTCTCTTTGGATTTCTTTCTTCCTCTCCCTTTCTTTTCCCCCTCTCACGACTTCTTATCTTTTGTCTCTCACGCTCACCCTCTCTCTCTTTTGGTTTTTCTTCCTTTTTTCCCCCGCCCTCTCTCTTTTTCCCTCCCTCTTTCTCTTATTTCTTTATCTCTTTTTCTTTCTCTTTAATCTACTAGTGCGCTCCCATGGCGCTTTCTTTTCTCTCCTTTGGTCTTTCTATTTCTCTTTGGATTTCTTTATTCCGCTCCCTTTCTTTTTCCCCCTGTCTCACCACGTTTTATCTCTTTTGTTTCTCACGCGCTCTCCCTCTCTCTTTTTCTTTCTTTGTCCCACCCTCTCTCCTTTTCCCTCCCTCTTTCTCTTTTTTCTTCATCTCTTTTTCTTTCTTTTTAATCTACTCGTCCGGCCCCCGACAGAATGTTTGTTCCATCGTGTGGCCCCCAGAGTTAAAATGACTGACACCCCTGTCTTATCCTGTACTTTTTTCAAAGGTTATTTGAAAAAGACAATTTTGACTCACTATGACTTTTCGGTGATAGAGGGCTTCCCGTTTCCACGTTAAATAGAAGTATGGAGTTCACCGAGGAAAGTCTTCTTCTCTTCTTTTTAACTTCTGTGTTCGGTTCTTCGGCGTTAACCATCGCGCTTTCATCTTCCAGGGTCTCACTCGGATTTGCGTCGTCAGTTTTATTACGTTGCTGAAGAGCTTGTTCTCCCTTTTTTGGCGTCGCCGATATTTCCGTAGATTGTTTTATGCCCTCTGGATTTTCCTCCCCAGCACCTTCAACCGTCTTTTTCCCCTTCCGGGCTTCCTCTTCCCCGGTTCCGTGCTCCTGATCTTTGTCCTTCTTCTTTTTCTTGGAAGTTTTGCTTTTTCTCTCACCCTCGTCCATGTTATCATCCTTCTTTGACTTTTTCTTGGCTTTGTGTTCTTTCCTTTTGACGTCTTCGGCACCGGCAATCGTATAAGAAGATACAGGCTCATGTTGGAACTCGGTGAAGCAGCTCGTGATATCGTCGAAATGCTTCTCGGGAACGTCGGGCTCGACGGGTTCCGTTCCCTCGCTGCCGTTTCCTCCCGATTCGCTTTCGGAACTGCCCTTTTTTCCCTTCTTTGAGTGTTTGTCTTTAGGGGTCTTTGGTCCGTCTTTCTTCTTGTCCTTTTTTGCCTCCTTTGTTCCGCCATCTTCCGACGATGCGAGTTGCCGTGCGCTGTTCAAGATGGCCGCCGTCTCGATGGGACTCGGCACGACTCGCTCCGCCGTCACCGCGTTCGGTAAAACTTCGCTCTTTTGTTCGGCGGGCACGCTGGTTTTCGCCCTTGCCCGGGGTTTCCTGGTTTTCTTTTCTGCGGCCTTGGTTGGAGAGGAATGTAAAGCATCGGCAGTGGCCATTTTGGCTCGATTGCCGCCTGTGCAGAAGAAGGTCTTAAAAAAAAGAACAGCTCACTTGGTTCTGATAAAACAGTAATAACAGGGTGTGTACGGGTGATTGAAATCCGTGAAAATGCTTTAATATTGTGTTTGTAAGGTTTGAAATGTGCTTCAAATTTAGATGAGGTTGTAAGGTGGGCAACGTTTCCTGTCATTGTGCAGGGGTCTGAGCGTTCACACAAAGTCGGTGAGCAGCGCTTGAAACAACAGTGAGCAACAGCAATCCCAAGTGTGGCAACTAAATCATTATCAAACATGTCCAAAATTTGACATTTTTCTGAGTTTCCGGCAATGCAAAATGATTTTTCTCTTTTGAATGAATTGACTCATGTACGATGGCCTACAAACGTCATTTGTCCTTACAATTCTATCACAAGATATCCATTTCTTTTTATTTCCTGATATATTTTGTCGCATAATATTAACATTTTTGGGGGCTAATCTAGTCGGTTGTAAAATACAGAACTGTACTTAATCACATTTTTGAGCGGAAGTACAATGTTGGCAACAAGATTCACTTGATAGAATTGGAAATGATTTGAATACAACACAAACTTTTTCTTCTTTTTTTCCGTGTTTTTTTCTACTTTTTTTTTTTTTAAATTCCTTTTAAAAAAAAATCTCGTGTTTATTTTTTCCGAGCGGTTACTTTTTTCTTTTTGTTCTCTATTTCCTTTTTTCTTACATTTCTTTCTTTTCTGGCTTTTTTCTAAATTTGTCCTTTTTTTCTCTTCCTTTTGTTTCTTTTATTTCTCAACTTTTCACTACTTTGTCATTTTGGTATTTTTTTTCTTTTATGTTCGATTCCCCCCTTCCTTTAAGTCATTTTGTGCATCATTTTACATCATATTTGGTCATGTTGGGATGAAAGAAGCAAAAACAACCCGAAGAGCCGTTTAGGACCCGAAAGAGCCGGTTCCTTTTAGTGAGCCGAGCCGAAGAAGCCGGTTCCCCGACAAATTCTACTAACTTTACTCAACTTTGTTCTCCTTTGACTCGACTTCAAAATACCGCATTTAGGACACAACGTCGGGGGAACCCGTGTATTTTTACCTTCGTGCACTGTAACTTTGACTCAAGTCGCTTCTTAATTAGTAATTTTGAGCCCTGATTTTTGTGCGCTGGCTAGATTTTCTTGTGCGCCGAGAATGTGGGAGCAGTGCGCAATTGCGCAGCTTAGAGGGAACACTGAAGGCGGGCTTAGGGTACTTTCCCAAAAAGTGTGTATCTCTAAAACAGAAGGTATCACATTTCTGTTTTAAATATTGGTACTGCCCAGAGGGGCGTTTCTTACTTTCTCTTTATTTGTTCTGCCTAAATAAATGCAGTTTGGTGGGGGAAGGTCCCCCCAAAGTTAGGAGCGTGGCCAAGGAGATGGACGTAAGTTCCTCCTCTTCTGGCCCCTCCCGCTCTCCAACTGGCAGGTGTAAAAAAAGGTCGAATGCCTGGTGTATCTTTTCTAGCGTCAGCAACTTGAAAATAGCTCTCCCACAACATGTAATAGGTTGATTTAGACCCCACAAGAAGTGCTTGGACATGCTTGAAATTGGTGCCATGTTTCCTAGTTCGGTGTTCCTATAAGGGTTTGAACTTCCCTGCAATTAATGTGGTACATAATCCATCCATCTGCACCGCTTATCCTCAGTAGGGTGCTGGAGCCCATCCCAGCCATCCTCGGGCAGTGGGCAGGGGACACCCTGGACTGGTTGCCAGCCAGTCGCAGGGCACACAGAGACAGACAACTCGCTCACTCATTCACACCTAGGGACAATTTGGACCGGCCAATTAACCTAACATGCATGTTCTTGGAATGTGAAACCCACGCAAGCACGGGGAGAACATGCAAACTCCACACAGGAGGTTTGATCTCATGACCTCAGAACTGTGCCGCACACGCGCTAACCACGGCTCCGCCATGCTGCCCTTGGTGCATAATGTTTTAACATTTTTGATAATATATCATTAAAGCTGTTTTGGAACCGAAAGAGCCAGGTCTTCTCAGTGAGCCGAGCCTAAAGAGACAGTTTCCTAAATAGAGCTGTGCAGATAGGCGCCTTGCATGGCTGACTCCCTATTGGTGTGTGTGTGTGAATGGGTAAGTGTGAAGCACATTGTAAAGGGCTTTGGGAGGTCTTCATTGACTTGAAAAGCGCTATAAAAATGCAGACCATTTACCATTTAGCATCTTGATTATCCTCAAAACGTTTGGAGGCTGACTCCCTATTGGTGTGCGAGTGTGTGTGTGTGAATGGGTAAGTGTGAAGCACATTGTAAAGCGCTTTCGGAGGTCTTCATTGACTTGAAAAGCGCTATAAAAATGTAGACCATTTACCATTTAGCATCTTGATTATCCTCAAAACGTTTGGAGGCTGACTCCCTATTGGTGTGCGAGTGTGTGTGTGTGAATGGGTAAGTGTGAAGCACATTGTAAAGCGCTTTCGGAGGTCTTCAGTGACTTGAAAAGCGCTATAGAAATGCAGACCATTTACCATTTAGCACCTTGATTATCCTCAAAACGTTTGGAGGCTGACTCCCTATTGGTGTGCCAGTGTGTGTGTGTGAATGGGTAAGTGTGAAGCACATTGTAAGGCGCTTTGGGAGGTCTTCATTGACCTGAAAAGCGCTATAGAAATGCAGACCATTTACAATTTAGCATCTTGATTATCCTCAAAACGTTTGGAGGTTGACTCCCTATTGGTGTGTGAGTGTGTGTGTGTATGGGTAAGTGTGAAGCCCATTGTAAAGCGCTTTGGGAGCTCTTCATTGACTTGAAAAGCGCTATAGAAATGCAGACCATTTACCATGTAAACAGGACATTAAAATTCAAGCTTTTTTAAGGATTTCAAGCAAACGTACGAACCCAGTGCATTCAATTCGCGTAAACAGTCCTATGTTCTCTGCACAGTTTGCGTGAACACACCCACCTGACATTTGTATGGCAATACCCTTCCATTTGTCAAAGTCCAAACTGCTGTCCGAGTCCTCCAAAGCATCAGAACTTGTTCTAAGTTCTTCTTGCATTTTCAAACTCTTTGCCGGCGTTACACATGTTGGCAAATGCTCCTCGTTTTTCTCCTCTGACGTTATAACCACCTGAAATAATACACAAGTCCTTAAGAGTAGTTCAGTAAACATTTAAGATTTTTCACAGCCGAGTGTAATCTTACTTTCCGTTTTTGGGGTTTCCTGGAAGGTTTGCTCTTCTTGGTAGAAGCAATTCCTTCAAAATACACACAAAATAATGGACATCCTTAAATGTTATGCTCACTGTATATATGCTCACAATGAAAAAAATATTGTACATAGTACTTGAAGGATTTTTTATTTTATTGAATTGACTATAAAGGGATTTACCGTAAATTCCGGACTATAGAGCGCACCTGATTATAGGCCGCACCCACCACATTTTAAGAAGAAAACCGATTTTGCACATACACAAGCCGCACCTGTATATAAGCCGCATGCGCCCACATTTAAACATGTAACATAAAATTAACCCAAACCTGACTTCAAGTCCCGCGATTGAAACTAAATGTCCTTCATTAAAGTCCACAGTCCAAAAATCACAGCCGGCAAAATGAACAAAAAATGATACCGGTACTTAAGGTTTGATGCAGACCTGCAGAGTCCGGGTCCCGTTGAAAGTAATCCAAAGAAAAAAATGTATATTTCCAAAGGTGAGGGTGGGGAAAATATATCAGATGAACACATTTAGTCACGCAACTCCTTTTTCTTTAACCAACTTTTTACCCCCTCTTCTTTCCTTGTCCGTCCCTCACCTTTAGCGGTCCCCACTTAAACTCGGCACCCCGCGTTTGTTCCGCCCCTCCTTTTTCGTTCACCCATGCAAAACAGAATAACTCTAAAATAAATACATTACAAAAATATACAGTTGCAAATACATATTATACATGGGTTACACATATTTACAAAGAAAGACGGTACACCGAGAGAGTTTTCAAAGCTTTCATAATAATAATATAGCTTCGACAGGGCAGTTAATGGTAGCAACACTCGAGCGCCGCTAGCGGCCGTTAGAAAAATGATATAAATTGGCCGCATCACTGAATAAGCCGCAGGGTTGAACGTTTGGGAAAAAAGTAGCGGCTTATAGTCCGGAATTTACGGTAGCTGTAGCCTGACGAATGCAGCCACTTTTAAGACTACTTGCAAACAACAGTAATTCACAGTACTCTATTAAAGTACATCGCTTTAGTGTAGATGCTGCATAATCATACCTTTAGTTTGGGCTGCTCTTCCTCCGTTATAATTGGAGAACTCATTCGTTGAGTGCCTGCAGAGAATTCTCATACTTAATAAGAAATACATTTGTAGAGGGAATCATGAAGACAGGGTTTGTATGGACAAATTCAAGCACTTTATAAGGACTTTCAAAACCAAAATTTTCCAGTATCACTAAAACCAGTGCCGATCAAAAGAACGGGAGCCTAAACCTTAGGTTCTAACCCTAACTCTATTTCGGAATCCTAAAATATGTCGGCCAATATAAAACTTATAGGCCAAATCCTAGCTCCTAGCCCTAGACCAGGGGTGTCGAACTCATTTGAACTAGGGGGCCACACGATAGAACAAACATTCTCTCGGGGGCCGGACTAGTAGATGTAAGAGAAAGAAAAAGAGATCAAGAAATAAGAGAAAGAGGGAGGGAAAAGGAAAGAGGGCAGGACAAAGAAAGAAAAAGAAAGAGGGAGAGAGCATGAGAAACAAAAGAGATAATAAGTCGTCAGAGAGGGGAAAAAGAAAGGGAGAGGAAAAAAAAAATCAAAAGAGAAATAGAAAGATAGAAGGAGAGAAAAGAAAGTGTGAAGGGTAGGAAGAGAAAGAGAAAAGAGAGAAAAGGAGAAAAGGAAGTTAGAGCAAAATAAGATAAAAAGACACAGAGAAAGAAAGAAACAAAGACCAACAAAGGAAGAGAAAAATAGAGACGCAGAGAGTGAAAGAGAGTGGGAGAAAAGGGGTGGAAAAGAGAGAGAGAGAGAAAAAAGGAAATACAAGTACAGTGCCTTTGTTCGAGGCACCTGGCTTTGGCAACATCAAGTTGACCTATTTCAACCTGCAGCTTGTTTTTCTCTCGCGCTTCTCTGAGTGTTGTCTCGCGGGCCGGATTCAATCCCTTAGCGGGCCTGATCTGGCCCGCGGGCCGCCTGTTTGACACCTGTGCCCTAGACCTTACTCTAGCTGTGTTCCTCACCCTAATCCTGTTTCAAACCAGAACATATTTAGAACCAGGGTTGGGTAGGGTTAACTTAACTGGATTACTTTCAATTACTTTTGGATTACTCCAATTCATTTTGCCGGATATCAAAGCCAGGAGAGAAAGCTTACCACGTATTGTGAGTCATCATTTAAATTTAGTAATGAGATTTTGGGGGATGAATTTAGTTTCTTTTATCTTTTATTAGCATATTTGGTATTGGAGTCATCCAAAAGTCATTGAAAGCAATCAAGTAAAAGTAACCCTACCCAACCCTCCATAAAATAGGGTGAAAACCCTTGTCTGAACGCCTAACCATAGTACAGGGATCAGAATGGAGATTTTCATTTTCAGCTGAAATAGCCAGGGTCCAGGGTCCGCAGGCCCCGGCCAGGTCCAGGGCGGAGTCCGGTGGGGGGCTCAGGGGGCAAACCCACCCGAAGCCAACGGCATTTATTTTATTTGCTTTGTGAAAATTGCACTAGAATGAATTAAATCCAACAAAACAGAAACCATGTATTTTTTTCAGTTTTAAGATGTTTAAAACAATTGGGGGATTACAATGTTACAACCATCACCATTGTTGTTGTGTTTTGATGATGAAGATGGACCTTGTATTTAGCTACTAATCAACAATATATATGAAAATATATACATTAATAACCATTCATCATTAATTTGAAAATAGAATGCACAAACTGAACATGCTTAAAGAAAATACATGTCAGTCTGTGACAGTCTTCTCCAGCCATGACCACTTCAATTTATTCTTGATTCCTTTATCTATCTCGGAGACAAAAGCCTCGTCTTTTTTTCTTAGTATTTTCATATTTACTTTTTCAAACACTCATTTCACCGTTTGAAAAGACCGGAAGGAGCGCCATGTTTGAGAAAGCCAATGCTCTGAACAAAAGCTCCGCTGATTGGTTATCAGCGAACCTATCGACCGATGGTAGGAGTCGATCTATTTGTTGTGTGTTATAGATCTAATGCGCTGCGCTTCTTTTTGCCGATTTTTCTCGCGATCTCTAACTGCTAACTTGGGGTGATGAAACAGTCACGTATCATACCTCGCCCCCCCAAAATATTTTCTCATCGAATTTAGACGATTTACGGGAATGACCTTTGGGGTTCAAAAACAGCGGAAATCCGCGGATCCGCAGAAAATTCTGATCCCTACATAGTAACATGGCATCAATATCCAGCATTTACAAGCACTTCATCCAAAATTCATGCACTTTTCAAAACTTGGAAAGACACCATTGCAATACAAGCCTATTCAAGGATTTCAAGCACCCATACGAACCCCGTGTTTTTCACAGTACACGTACTTTAACCAGAAGTTGTAGATTTCCACTAATGACGCAGATAAACCAGTCACGCCCACCACAAATTCCTGCAAATAAAGCACATGTTCGGTTTTGTTGTTGTTTAAATCCCATTTAAAGTCACATAAGAAAAACGAGAAACTAAATAGAATGACGCCCAGTAACAAGGGATACAAATGCACATTTCCTCTCATGCTTATTTAGAGAATCATCCGACTGCATTGTCTGTCCATTGTATCTTTAATTTAAAATGAATTAATTTAATTTAATCCTTTCTTTGAATCTTCTACCTTAGGACTGTTTCTCAGGAGCTCCCCGGCAGCGGTGTGGAAGCCATTCTCCTTTAAATAACGAAAAACGAGCACAAACAAATCGTGTTGGCAGGCGCTCACAGACATGATTCCAGCGAAAAAACACGAGCGTGGAAATTGTTTTTAAAGCATAATTGTGGAAGCGACACAACAACAAAAAACGCTAGCTAGGCTAACTACCATGCGTGGGTTCAACTTTGAACCAGGAAGTTGCTCTGGCGCGGTGCACGATGGGAGACATAGTTTACGAGTTGAATTGTTATTCATTAACGAGAACTTTACGAAAAAGGAGGCAAAACTCAAAAATATTCCGGATTTGAAACGAATTAGAACATTAATGAGCTATTGTTTACTTTTGGTCCAAATGGATAACCATTGTTGGAAATAAATAAATTAAACCAAATTGTTCGAATTAGTTATCTGACTCCATTAACCAAACATAACCTTCATTCACCTAACAATGCATGCTCATTTCTTTTTGTGGGGAAAAAAAAACAAAACAGACAAGAGACCAGCATTTGTCCAGCTCGGTAGCCTATGTAGCGACCCTCTTTCATGCACGACACAAGGTTTCACAGTCTCTGTGTTTATTGCCTGCATTCAGTAAACAAAACAATACAAAAATCAGGGGCATCTGTTCACGACTGCAATTATCTTCAGCGCTTACAAATTCACTAAAAGCTACGGCAAGCAGACAACATGCGAAAACATTAATAATGAAACTTCCATAATAACAATGAACATAACTTTCCCACGTACCTGCATTCAGTAAACAAAACAATACAAAAATCAGGGGCATCTGTTCACGACTGCAATTATCTAAAATATTAAAGATACCAAAAACGGGTCATCACTCAACAGGCCGCACCTCGTGGCGTGTTTGCATCAAAACACGTTGCATCATCGTTTCAAGCTGTATTGCTTTACTTCTTATTTAGTGCTTTTTTTAATATACATCATTTAGCACAACTTATATATCTTTATATACAAAAATAATTTGTGAAAGCAGCTCATATGTCTAGCAAAATATGCATTTTTTATCCAACTGATATTGGGCACATCTTACCTTCAGCGCTTACAAATTCACTAAAGCTACGGCAAGCGCTGAAGCCCATAAAGTGCCAAACGAAAAAGACAGTCGCAGACGCCCATGACTTAACAACTGAATGAGGTACCGGAATATTAACAGTAATACAACAAAAACAGATTTTGTGAGAATTCAAAAAAACATTCAAAACAATCAAATTCCAACTCTGTTACACCTAGATGGTAGGGCGCCCGCTCCGAGACTGGAAGGTCGCTGGTTCAAGCCTCAGCCGAGTCATACCTAAAACTTACAATATTGGTACTGCGCCGGCTGCATCGGCTCGCTACAGTTTAACTGTACGGGTCAGTTGTATCGACATTTCATTCCGCGTGCATGGTTACAAAGTATAACAATTAAAGTAAATTCAAATTCATTTCCACACTGGGGCAGATTTTTTTTTTCTTAAAGTATTTAACGAAGTGAATTCCATCGAATTAGCCGAATTGTTGTTCGTCGAGCCTTTTCTCTCATTCTCCCGCGATCTATCTTCACCGATCTTCTGAAGTTCTTCCTCTGCCCACGCCTTTCTCCCAAGCTGGCGTGTCGGCTCCTCCCATGGGCGGGCCAGAGAAAAGCCCCCGCGTGGCTCCACCATCTCGGAGAAGAGCGTCGGGATGTCGGTCCTTGTGCGTCTGGCCTCCTCCGTCAGAGTCCTGTTATCAACAAAACTAAACAAAACATTCGCATTCGGAACCGCGGGACCTGTAGCTCACTGAGTGAAAATCTTCATTGCATTCGATAAATGTAACATGTATTTAATCGTATAAAATATAAAATCCTTCACCATTTATAAAATACATTTGAAGCTATAAAAATGAAGTGGTGGAACATTTTTGAAGGACCCCAGAAGCATTTTGAGAAAAAAAAAAACACGAGCTTTTCATTCAACAACATGCGGGAAATGTGAACGGTCGCCCTTATAAATGGCACTCTGTTCTCTTTTTTTGGCGATGAAAAGTAGACTATCGAAACCAGGGGTCTCCAACCTGTTTCTACTTTTTGATGCTAATTAGCGCAGAGGCAACCCAGTTTGACATTCATTTCTAAAACAGAAACTTAGCTAAATGGCTTGCTAAATCACTAAAAAGTAGCTTGATAGTTAGCTAGAAAAGTATACTAAAAAAGCTAAAAGGAAGATCGTTAGCTAAAACAGTAAAAAACAATTAAAGATAGAAAGCTAAAAACTAGACAGCTAGCTAAAAAGGAGGCCAAACTTTAGCTTGATAACTAGATAAAAAAGATGAAATGTTAGCTAGATAGCATGTAAAAAAAGGAAAACGCTTGCTAGATGGCTTGCTAAATATCTAAAAAGTTGGTTTGATAGTTAGCTAGAAAACAAAACAAAAAAAACTAAAAAGGGAGCTAGATAGCTAGCTAAAACAGTAAAAAGGCAACTAAAGATAGAAAGCTAACAACTAGATAGCTAACTAGAAAGGAGGCTAAACTAGCTTGATAACTAGCAAAAAAGATAAAATGTAAGCTAGGTAGCATGTAATAAAAAGAAAAAGTTAGCTAGATGGCTTGCTAAATCGCTAAAAAGTTGGTTTGATAGTTAGCTGGAAAAGTAAACTAAAAAACTAAAAGGGAGCTAGCTAAAAGAGCAAAAAAGCAACTAAAGATAGAAAGCTAACAAGTAGATAGCTAGCTGGAAAGGAGGCCACACTCTAGCTTGATAACTAGAAAAAAGATAAAATGCTTGCTAGATAGCAGTTAAAAAAAGGAAAACGCTCGCTAGATGGCTTGCTAAATCGCTTGCTAACTTGCTAAAATGTGGCTTGATAGTTAGCTAGAAAAGTAAGCTAAAAAAACGAAGAGGGAGCTAGGTAGCTAGCTAAAAGAGCAAAAAGGCAACTAAAGATAGAAAGCTAACAACTAGATGGATAGCTAGAAAGGAGGGCAAAGTTTAGCTTGATTACTAGCAAAAAAGATAAAATGTTAGCGAGATAGCTTGTAAAAAAAGGAAAACGCTTGCGAGATGGCTTGCAAAATAGCTAAAAAGTAGCTTGATAGTTAGCTAGATAAGTAAACTAAAAGGGAGCTATAAAGCTAGCTAAAAGAGCAAACAGGCAACTAAAGATACAAAACTAACAACTAGATAGCTAGCTGGAAAGGAGGCCAAACTTTAGCTTGATAATTAGTAAAAAAGATACAAGATAGCATGTAAAAAAAGGTAAAACGCTTGCTAGATGGCTTGCTAAATTGCTAAAAAGTAGCTTGACAGTTAGCTAAAAATGTAAACTAAAAAACTAAATGGGAGCTAGATAGCTAAAACAGCAAAAAGACAACTAAAGATAGAAAGCTAAAAACTAGACTGCTAGCTAAAAAGGAGGGCAAACTTTAGTGAGATAGCATGTAAAAAAAAAGGGAACAAGCTTGCTAGGTAGCTTTCTAAAGAGCTAAAAGTAGCTTGATAGTTAGCTAGCGAAGTAAACTGGTAAAAAAACTAGAAGGAAACTTAATAGCTAGCTAAAAAAGTAAAAAGGCAACTAAATAGCCACATAGAAAACAAAAGACATGGTGAGGTTGCTAGATAGAACGGAGACAAAACTTTAGCTTAATACCTAGCAAAAAGGATAAAATGTTAGCTAGATAGCATGCAAAAAAGTAAAAAGCAAGCTAACTAGCTTGCAAAATAGCTAAGAACATAGCCAAAAAAGTAGACAGATAGCTAGTAGAAAGAAATAGCACATTTGTTTTGGGGGAGAAGAAAACAAATACATCTCTGTATGACATGGAAGGCTGACAAATTGTGTAATATCGATATTTTCGGAGCGACATTTTAGCCCGGAGCGCAGGAAAAGCCAAAATCTCCACCCAGTCTTCAGATTAGAAAACGAGGGTAAGACGTGGGGGAAGTAGCTGCAGGTTTCCTGGCAGAACTGCGCTGATAAGAAAGGAAGCAGTGTTCACGGGGAAGGGCGGCCGCCGTATTCCGTAACATAACCTCCTCCTGCAGCCAAAACCAAACATCTGCAACCTCCAGTCTTGTTTGCTCCACAGCTCATGCAAATGTCACAAAAAACAACAAAAAACGGATTTGGCAAAAGGTGGAGGCTATGTCTGTGCTGCGGTGTGCCGCCGCGTAGCAAGACCTGGAGAAGGGCTTGAAAAAAGATGCCCTTATTTTTATTTTTATTGGAATAAACCGCTGAACAAAATCGTAAACATAAACAGTTTACTGGCTTGGCCCTGTATAAGGAAATTAGGTTGGGAAGTGATAATTGTAATAATTATCATCATAATGATCATCTATGGCAGGGGTGTCAAATTGAATCCGGCCCGCGAGACAACGCTGAGGGAAGCGCAAGAGAAAAACGAGCTGCATGTTGAAATATGTCCGCTTGATGTTGGGCAAAGCCAGGTGCCTCTCACAAAGACGCTGTGCTTGTATTTCTCTCTCTCTCTCTCTCTCTTTCTCTCGCTTGCTTGCTTTACGCTTTTTTTCTCTTTCTCTCCCTCTCGCTTTCTTTCTCTCTCTCTCTCACTTTTCTCTCTTTCTCGCTTTTCACTCCCTCACTTTTTGATCTATCTTTCTCTCTCTCGCTTTTTGCACTCTCTCTCTCTCTCTCTCTTTTTGCTCTCTCTCTCTACAGCTTCTCTCTCTCTCTCTCTCTCCAGCTTCTCTCTCTCTCTCTCTCTCCAGCTTCTCTCTCTCTCTCTCACTCCAGCTTCTTTCTCTCTCTCTCTGTGTCTCTCTCTCTCTCCAGCTTCCCTCTCTCTCTCTCTCCAGCTTCTCTCTCTCTCGCTCCAGCTTCTCTCTGTGTCTCTCTCTCTCTTTCTCTCTCTCTCTGTGTCTCTCTCTCTCTCTCGCTCCAGCTTCTCTCTCTCTCTCTCTTTCTCTCCCTCTGAGTCTCTCTCTCTCTCTCTCTCTCTCTCTCTCTTTCTATCTAATCTACTAGTCCGGCCCCCAAGACTAGAGTTAGATATCAAACAGTATGAGATATACGGGATCAAAACCGATGCTGGTGACTGGAGTCAGATATCAAACAGGACGAGATAGACAGGATCGAAACCGGACAGGATACACATGCAGTATACCGGACAGAGTCAAAACACATGTATTGCGGGGGCAGAGATTCGTTGCCGGACTGACAAAGGGTGAGTGAGAGCACTGAGCTCAAACAGGAGGGAAGCCAATCAGGCAACGAGACGCAGCTGGTGCCAAATGGGTGGGGCCATGGGTTGACATGTTCGGATTCTGACAGGTCCAGCCTGACAATGACTCCAAATACACTTCAAAGATGACCCTGGCTTTTCTAAAGGGGCTAAGGGTATAGGGGGACGGACTAGCCAAGCATGTCTCCAGATCTCAATCCAATAGAACATCTTTAGGGCCTACTCAAACAAAAGGTGGAGAAGCACAAGATCTCAAATATCCCCCTGCTCTGTCACGGAGGAGTGGGACAGCATCCCAGTGGCTATTTGTGAGGCCCTGGTGAAATCCATGACCAGGAGGATTAAGGTTGTTCTACACAATCAGGTGGTCACACCAAATCTTGAACTTCAGGAATTTTTACTTAAGGATGCACTCACTTTTGTTACCAATGTTTTTTTTGGGAGTTTTGACATACTGTATAAGGCTAGGTTCCAGACCCTTGAATTAAGAGGACCAAATACCTGAATTCAAGCATTTCATAGCCATTTTCCAGGAATGTCCGAGCTAGAATCCGATCTCCATTCAGGAGCGCCACTTGGCTCTAGAAGAAACATTACTCTGTGTGTTTTTGAAGGTGGTAGGAAGCCCATGTTTTCTCAAGGTAAATGGGCGGAGTTCACTCAACCACTCGGAGAAGGGATACATGTTTTCTAAGGCGCTTTTTGGAGTGGGATGACACACGCAAACTCCTCCGTCCGGCTTGTAAATTTCAGACGTCAAAATGACCTTTTTTCGTGACCGCAAAATCCTCGGGTGAAGCAAGCCGGAGATCGGACTTAGTGGCAGTTTTGGGGATTCGCAATGGCCACAACCGCTTTGACCGGTTTCTCCATGATGAGTCTTCTCGGTCTGGGATACCTGACCTGGGATATGAATGCTTCAAATCGGGTGGAGAAAGAGCAAGGGCAGACAATTCACCCTCCTGGTGCGAAGCCTCCTCACATCATCTTTATCATGACTGACGATCTGGGATTCAACGATATCGGGTACCACAGTCCTGATATCAAGACCCCGGTGCTGGACAAGATGGCGGCGGATGGGGTGAAGCTGGAGAATTATTACATCCAGCCCATCTGTACTCCATCGCGGAGCCAACTCATCACTGGGAGGTACGGTAGCTCCTTGACAGTTTGGCGATTTCTTGTTTTCCCTAAAAAAAAAAAAAAAGGGAAATACTCGATTTAAAGCAAGGGTCTTAAAGTCAAAGGCCATGGTTTATGAGAAAGATATTCTCCGGTCTGATGAGACAAAAAGAAATTGATGTGGCTCAGGTGTGACTCATGTCTTGCGGCAACCAGGTGAGCAGTACAAACGTGTTTGTGTCGTGCATGGTGTTGGGAATGTCATGGTTTGGGAATGTTTGAGTTGGGGGCTCTTGGAAGCTAGGGTCCGGGTGAGGTCGGGCCGAATGTTTTTTTCTTCACAAAAACAGCATTGACAAAAATGGCCCGCTGTTCTTAAACAGACAGTGTTTTATGTTTGTCCATTAGATGGCACTGTCATGTGTAGTGCAACAAAAAAATACTCCTGGGAAGACTAAAGACTACAAAACTACAAACTACGGAGACTGAAAGAGAACAAAAAACATTTTTTTTATTCCAGATTTTTACCCAACCTTTCACAAAGAAGGGAAACATTTTTTAAAGAGGAATACAAAAATTGGAGAAAAGAATTAATAAAAAGAGGCAAAAAATGAAAATGGGAATACAAAGAACAGAAGAGGAAAATAAGGCAAGAAAAAGGAAAACTGAGAAAAAGAAGGAAAAAGGAAAGAAAGATAAAGGAATTAGAGAGCAAAAATGCCCCAAAAGACATTTTCACCTTTCTTTTTTGTCCCATTTTTTTACTTTTTTCTTTTCCTTTTTCTTATTTCTCTTCAAAAGTAACAAAGTGTGTTTTGGTCATTGAGGCTCTGTATTTTGTCAGGGGCACGAACAAATACAGCGACATCAGATTAGATAGATAGATGTCTAGATACTTTATTCATCCCTGTAGGGAAATTCACACTTCCAGCAGTATCCTTTTGTTGTTTATTACCAGATGAACAGGATGGCCTCGGGGTGCTGTGTTGTAGTTTAGTGGATGAGGTCACACGCTAGGCCAAAAGTTCGACGTCCCTGCGGCAGATGGAAATCTTTGTGCCCAGGGTTACACCGCCTCGTGTTCACGTAGATAGCGAGTCCGCCTCCTCTCCGCTTCCCGCAGCCTTTTGTGTCTCTGTCTGCCCTAACAGCGCTGAAGCCGGGTAGCTCCACGTTAGCGTCCGGTATGCTAGACGTGAGCCACGTTTCCGTAAAACACGGCAAACTGCACTCCCTGTACGCTTTGATGTTTTTCACCAGCACAGCCAGTTCCTCGGTCTTATTTGGTAGAGAGTTCACATTTCCCATGATTACAGATGGTATCGAAGGCTAATAACGCTGTTAGCAATTAAACTATTAAAATATATCGTTTATCAAATTTTTCGAATTAGTTATCTGACTCCATTAACCAAACACAACCTTCATTCACCTAACAATGCATGCTCGTTTCTTTTTGTGAAAATATGGACAAGAGACCGGCATTTCCACACGGCGGCAGATTTAATTTCTTAAAGTATTTAACTAAGTGAACTCCATCAAATTAGCCAAATTAGTCTTCGTCCAGCCTCTCTCTTGTTCTCCCTCGATCTTTTCTGGGCCAGAGACTCCCCATGTGGACTCCACCTCGTCTCCTCGATGTCTGGACCCTGAGCGATGATCAAATCAGTGCCTGGCCTCCTGCGTCTGGCCTTCTCCATCAGAGTCTTGTTATCAACAGAACTAAACAAAACATTCGCAATCAGAACGGCGTGACCTGTCATTGAACTTAAGCCTTCTCTGTGAAAAATCTTCATCGCATTCAATAAATGTAACTTGTACAAAATCCTTTATAGTAAAATGTATAAAATCCTTCACCACTTAGCCTCAGCTCCGGCTCTGCATCCACGATAGGGTCCCCTCATCACGTCAGGACGAGAATTCTTCAGTTGATTCCTCGAATGAATGCATTTTTGCGCGTTAAAACCCATTACCATAAGATCGAAAGTCATCCAAAGTGTAGTTGTCAAACGGGACAAAAAACACCGAAGATAGAAGCAAACAATACAAACAATAAATCACAAAAAGAGCAAAATAACAAGGAGCTGCTGGAAAGGCTGCGCCTATGAGGTTATTACAGCATTATCGAAAGAAATAACTCCGTTCCCTGATTGTCTTACAGGTACCAGATTCACACAGGCCTCCAACACTCCATCATCCGCCAACGCCAGCCCAACTGCCTCCCCTTCCGCCAAGTCACCCTTCCCCAGAGGCTCCAGGAACTCGGGTACTCCACCCACATGGTGGGCAAGTGGCACTTGGGCTTTTACAAGAAGGACTGTCTACCGACCCGACGGGGCTTCGATACGTACTTCGGTTCCCTGACCGGTAGCGTCAACTACTACACTTACAAGTCCTGCGACGGTCCTGGCCTTTGCGGTTTCGACCTCCACGAAGGCGAAACTGTGGCCTGGGACCAAAAAGGGAAGTACTCCACTCATTTGTACACTCAGAAGGTCCGCAGAATCCTGGCCAGACACGATCCTCACGCCCAACCGCTCTTCATCTACCTCGCCTTCCAAGCTGTTCACACCCCCTTGCAGTGCCCACGGGAGTATATCTACCCGTACCGGGGTCTGGGGAACGTGGCCCGCCGGAAGTACGCCGCGATGGTCTCTGTGGTGGACGAGGCGGTTCGGAATATCACGTACGCCCTTCGGAAGTATGGTTACTATCAAAACAGTGTTATCGTCTTTTCAACCGACAACGGAGGACAACCTCTGTCCGGGGGCAATAACTGGCCTCTTCGGGGGCGCAAAGGCACCTATTGGGAGGGTGGAGTCCGAGGGGTAGGGTTTGTCCACAGTCCTTTGTTGAGAAGAAAGAGGAGAGTGAGTAAAGCCCTGGTGCACATCACAGACTGGTACCCAACTCTGGTACGACTTGCAGGTGGCAATGCGTCTCTTACAGAAGGTTTGGATGGATACGATGTCTGGGAAGCCATCAGTGAAGGGAAGGAGTCTCCCAGGTTTGAGATCCTTCACAACATCGACCCTCTGTACAACCGGGCTCGCGGTGGATCCCTCCAGAAGGGATACGGGATCTGGAACACGGCCGTGCAGGCCTCGATCCGAGCCGGGGACTGGAAATTACTGACAGGAGATCCCGGCTACGGAGACTGGACGCCGCTCCAGGTTCTTCCCAGCTTTCCCGGAAGCTGGTGGAACCTGGAGAGGCATACCAAACCCAAGAAATCGGTCTGGCTCTTCAACATCTCCGGAGACCCCTACGAACGTTTCGACGTCTCGGAACGGAGACCGGATGTGGTCAAAGAGTTGATGGCGAGGTTGGTGTATTACAACCGTACAGCCGTCCCGGTACGGTACCCGTTGGAGGACCTGAGGGCGGACCCTAGTTTGAACGGGGGTGCCTGGGGTCCTTGGGTGGGTGATGAGGAAAATGATACTTGGGACACATTTTTGAAGAAAAATATGGACTGGAAGAAGAAACTCAAAGAGTCTAATAGCAGGTCCTTCTTCAAGAGACTGAACACCAGGATCATGTCAAACAGAATATGAATGCATAAACGAATGAATGAACAAACAAATGGTCTTTATAAAAGCCCTGCTGTGATTGGTGGAAATCGGTCTCAAATCGACTCTGTGTGTCCGCCAACTGGGTTAATCCAGTCAATGTTTCCCTTTCTTTTCAGGTAAAATGAACGGATCAGTGACAGAGGTTTTAACATTTTCGAATTTCTTTTGCGTATCAAAATTAAAAAAATATATATTTGAGAAGAGTGGAGTATTTTAGTCTGGTGGAAAGCCTGATGCTACTAGTTTAAAAAGAAAGAAAAACAGAAAGAAAAGACAGAAACAAAAAAAAAGGAAGACGGAAATTAATAGAAAGACAGAGGGAGACGAAGGGGACAGAAAGAGAGAGATAAAGAGAGAGTAAGCGAACAATAGAGAGAGAGAACAAAACAAAGAGAGAGAAACAAATTTAACAAGTTAGAGAGCCAGAGGGAGAGAGAGAGAGGGGACGGAGAGAAAAGAGTGACAAGAGAAATAGAGAAAGACAGAAGAGATAGGGAGACATAAATAGAAAAAGAGAGACAGTGATATGAAGAAAGAAAGAGAGAGAGAAAAATAGGGAGAAAGAAAATCAGAAAGACAGAAATGAAGAGAACGATATAAAGAGAAAGAGAGTGTGTGAGTGAGAAAGAGAACAACACACACAGAGATAGAGAGATGTCTAGATAGAGAGTAAAATACAAGTACAGTGAAAACCAAGAAAAAGAAAAAAGGAAAAAGCAAGAACAAAGAAAAAACTAGGAAAAGGGAAACACGTAGAGAAAAAAGAAAAAAGGAAATAAGGAGTGAGAAAATAATCAAAAATTATAAAGCAAGAAAAAGTAACAAGGTAACCCAAAACAAAAGAAATAAAGATGAAAAAGAGATAAAAAAAAGAGTAAGCAAACGGAAAATAAAGAAAAGGAAGAAAAATAGAAATAAAAAGCTAGGAAAAAAATGATGAATAATAATAATAATAATGAAGAACAGAAAGGGAAAAAAGCTGGAGAAAAAAATAAAAAGCAAAAAATGAAATACAGAAAAAGAAAAAAAAGCAGCAAAAAGACAGGTTTTGGTGGTGCCCTTTGTTCTGTATTCGACTCATAAAAATGTCATATTCTGCACAAAATAAACATTGTGATTTTCTGTCTGCCCTGAACTTTTTTACACGAAGCAACTTTAAACCGGAAACCCTGCACGACACAACAAACACAACAATAAACGATAGATAGATAGATCTCTAGATAGATAGATAGATGGATAAGGAAAATACACACTATAACAAAATAGGGTAATATACAAATGTGGGTGTGGGGTTTAATGTGGGCTTTTACTCTCCCCGGGTGGAGTTAAAGAGCCTCATGGCATGAGGAAGAAATAATCTCCTCAGTCTGTCCGTGGAACAAGACTGTGAGAGCAGTCTGTCACAATGCATATTACAAAAAAGTAATCGTGAAAAACATTCCTGGAAACAGTGCCTTGCCAACATTTTTGGGTGGGGTTCATAATAGTTGCGCCCCTGCCCCATGCATTTTCTATGACCCCTGCTGCCCCTGAGACTCCTGTCCGGCCCCAAATAATTCTTCAGTTTCTTCTCCCCTTACATAACGCGCCGATTTGAAATCGATGTTTTTTCAGTCAAACCGAAGCAGAAGTGAGACACTTTACTCAACTTCCTTCCTTTAAACGTGTTTATGGTTCAAATCCAAGTTCCCTCAATGTCGCCACGGAATCTCTGTGTTATGGGGCCGGCTGCCGTTCTCCTCCTGTGTTTCGGCGGAGCATCGACCGGTAACGTTTTCCTCCCGGATAAAGAACCGAAATGGCGTTCGGAATTTGAAGGTTTTGCTCCTCCTCGCAGCTTTCCTCCTGCCGGGAGACTCGAAATGCAACGGCACCCTGGAGAACTCGTACTGCTCCGTCACGCTGGGCGGGTCCGTCTACATCCAGGTGATGCCCGACGCCAGCGACCATCAGCTCCGGTGCAAGAAACTCCTCCCGGGCGGGCCCGTCCTCGTTTTCACCGTCAAAAAAGGAAAGCCGGCTGTGCGGGAAGCTTTCGGGAACAGGACGGAGTTCTTTGTGAGCAACGGGACTTTAAAGATGTCGGGCGTGGAGAGGGCGGACGCGGGCCAGTACGTGGTGGAAGTGTTTGATCTGGACGGACGCGGTGTCAAAACCGTGACGGTGGAACTGCAGGTTCAGGGTGAGTATTCCGAATGGAAACAGACATGGCCGTTTTGTTAGCATTGACATTAGGACCAGAACGGAGACAGGACCCACTTGCGAGTCGCCTTTGCCCGCTCCTTTAACGCCAACCGCCTCGGACTCCGATTGGCTCCATGTCCCTATTTGAACCCACTCCTTTCTGTCACATATTGTCAGTCCGTCTGCAAAGCTCAGTTTACTCTAGGCAAGCTTCTTCGACCCTGACTCACACATTTTTGCCTACGTCTGTTCCCCGGCTTCGATCCGTTTTTGGATCTTGACCACGTCTACTCTCCTCTCCTGGCTTTCGACTCGTTGCTGATCCCGACCACGTTTTAGCTCTCCTGTACTGTTTTTTCCCGTTCCCAACACCGCTCGCCACGGAAGTCCCACTTCCGCGTTCAGAGGGACCTGCTTCCCGTGACCAGCGATCACCGGATCGTGGGTGCAATCCTTTCCTTTCTTCTCATAAAACGCTACGCAAGTGGGTCCTGTTTCCATTCTGGTCCTGACACATTACATGTTTTTCCTTATTTGCTTTTATATGCATATATATATATATATATATATATATATCATAAAGGGCAAATTAATGGAAAAAAGGGTATCTGGGAGCAGCTGTCAAAAATACACACTGTCCCTTTAACTTTCATATTAAGGCAGGTGCCTGGAACTGTCATCTTGGGGGCCGCAATTGCCCCCCGGATCCCGTGTTTGCGATCCCTGCCATAAACAATCATTCCATGACAACACCTTAAGTGTGTTTAGTTAAAGTGACAGTGTGTAATATTTTAGTGTCTCACAGTGTCAGGACCAGAATGGAGACAGGACCCACTTGTGTTGCGTTTCTCAAAAGTTTTATTGGAAGAAATAGAAAGGGTGATCGTTGAACGCGGGAGTGGATCTTTCGCGGCGAGCGATGGCGGTGTCGGGAACGCAAAACGGGTCAGTCGCCGGGACAGGAGAGCAAAACCATGGTCAACGTAGGAAGAGAGTCGTAAGCCAGGAAAGGTTAGTAGACGTGGTCGGGGACAAAAAGAGGTCGAAAGCCGGAACGGTAGAGTAGACGTGGCCAGGCTCAAAAACGGGTCGAAGCTGGGGGATAGACGGGAGCAAAAAACAGGTGGGAGTCAGGGTGTTCGCTGGATGTGGGAAGCAAGTCGCTCTTATACTCGTATGGTGCTCCGAACACAGAAGTGGATCTTCCGTAGCGAGCGATGGCGGTGTCAGGGACAGAAAAGACAGGTCAGTAGCCGGGACAGGAGAGCGGACGGTACCGAAGACTTATAAACGCCGCTAGCCGTTTATAGTCTTCACCTTAGCTCCGGCTCTGCATCCACGATAGGGCCCCCTTGATTCTGGCAGCGCCAATAGACTTTTGTTTGAAATGGTACTTCGTCTCCATCTTGCGGTCGAATGTTTTTACGATTTTATTTTTTCATTTTTTTTTTAAGGGGAAACCCGCAGTTTTTGTGATCCAACCGTCACACCGTAGTGGGTTCAAGAAAACCCTACTCATTACGGGAAAACCGTAGTACTTGGCAGGTATGCGGTATCGATCCTGTCTGTCCCTTTCTTTACGGTATCTTGCTCCAGTATCCGGTATCGATCCCGTCTGTCCTGTCCTGTCCGGTATCTTGCTCCAGTATCCGGTATCGATCCCGTCTGTTCCGTCCTGTTCGTGTACAAAAGTATAAGAGTATGCGAGTATATAAAAATACATTTAAAATTTACATACATTTAAAAGGAATATTTAAACAATAATTTACCTTACATAAACCAAGAAAAAATAACCAAAGATCCCATGACAATGTGTGTCAGAACCAGAACAGGAGGAGGACCCAGATGTGTAACGTTTCTCACACAAGCTTTATTTTACGGGAATGTGGCAGTCGTGCACGTTAACGCAAACGCCGGTGATTCGGCGATTGCTGAGCGGAAGAAGTAAGGCAGAAGTCTGGCGTGGAACAACAGGAAGCCAGAGGCCGACGAGATCGATACCAGTTACACGAGCAGATACCTGACAGATGGGGTCGATACCGGACAGGATTGATATCAGATACAGGAGACTGGAGACAGATATCAGACAGGACAAAAAAAGAGGGGATCGATACCAAACAGTGGAGACTGGAGTCCGATATCAAACAGGACGAGAAAGACGGGGACGATACCCGATACTGGAGATTGTGGCAAGGTATCAGACAGGGCGAGACAGACGGGATAGATACCAGACACTGTAGACTGGAGTCCGATATCAAACAGGACAAGATAGACGGGGACGATACCCGATACAGGAAGTTGTAGCAAGGTATCAGACAGGGCGAGACGGACAGGATTGATACCAGACACTGGAGACTGGAGTCCGATATCAAACAGGACGAGATAGACGGGGACGATACCCGAAACAGGAAGTTGTAGCAAGTTATCAGACAGGGCGAGACGGACAGGATCGATACCAGACACTGGAGACTGGAGTCCGATATCAAACCGGACGAGATAGAAAGGAACGATACCCGATACTGGAGATTGTAGCAAGGTATCAGACAGGGCGAGACGGACGGGATCGAAACCAGACACTGGAGACTGGAGTCCGATATCAAACAGGACGAGAAAGACGGGGACGATACCCGATACTGGAGATTGTGGCAAGGTATCAGACAGGGCGAGACAGACGGGATAGATACCAGACACTGTAGACTGGAGTCCGATATCAAACAGGACAAGATAGACGGGGACGATACCCGATACAGGAAGTTGTAGCAAGGTATCAGACAGGGCGAGACGGACAGGATTGATACCAGACACTGGAGACTGGAGTCCGATATCAAACCGGACGAGATAGAAAGGAACGATACCCGATACTGGAGATTGTAGCAAGGTATCAGACAGGGCGAGACGGACAGGATCGATACCAGACACTGGAGACTGGAGTCCGATATCAAACAGGACGAGATAGACAGGGACGATACCCGATACTGGAGATTGTGGCAAGGTATCAGACAGGGCGAGACAGACGGGATCGATACCAGACACTGGAGTCCAACATCAAACCGGACGAGATAGAAAGGAACGATACCCGATACTGGAAATTGTAGCAAGGTATCAGACAGGCAAGACAGACGGGATCGATACCAGACACTGGAGACTGGAGTCAGATATCAAAGCAGGATGTGATAGAGGGAATCAATACTGGACAGAGTCTAAACGCATGTCTTGCGGGTGCAGAGGTTCATTGACGGACTGACAACGGGTGAGTGAGAGCACTGAGCTTAAATAGGAGGGAACCCAATCAGTCAACAAGCCGCAGCTGGCGCAAAACGGGCAGGGCCAATTAGGTGCCATGGCAACCGTGACAGTGTTGCCATTTCAATGTTTTTCCCCTTTTAATTGTATCCATTGAAGCGAATCGGGAATGTTTTTTCTCATGAATCCAGAAATGTTTGTTATTTTTCTCATTTCAGAAAAGCGTTTATCGATCCTGATCCCAGTTGTTTCGGCGCTGGCGGCTTTACTGGTCATAGTGGTTATAGTGGTTATCGTGTCTTGTCGTGTTCACAAGAACAGAAGACGAAGCGAGACCTCAGGTACAAACCGTCCATTTACATTTCTTGGGATAAAGTAACAATCGATATTGTTTTGGGATTTTCTGGATTTTGTCAAGGTTTTCGTAAGTCGGAGAAAAAAAAAGCTGCGGTGGAATTTTGGAAAACCGACGAAGAAGATACTTTTCATCACGGACTCCATTAAACTCACGGATACAATTGGAAAAATTGTTTTATAAAGCTTTTTTGGACAGCTGTGTTTATATTTCTGGAGAGTACGGCAGTAAACACCTTTCACCAAGTAAGAGAAACGTCACGCATTTGGGTTCTCCTGTTCCGGTTCATGACAGTATACATAAAAAAAGCAGGTTCAATAAAATAAAATAAATACCGTATTTTCCGCACTATAAGGCGCACCGGGTTATAGGGCGCACCCCGAAAAACTAGTTTTTGGTCCTATATTTTCCATACATAAGGCGCACCGGATTAAAAGGCGCTACAATGGGAACGTGGACAAAACAGTCAGATAGTTCAGTCAAACTTCTTACCCCCTTAACATTCCCAAAGTTTGCAAAGACGCAAATACGTGTCGTAGACACGTGCGGGTGCGGTGTCTGTACGATGTCACTCAAATGCATCGTTCCGTCATTCGGAAGGTTCAAGTCTTGGGATTCAAGAAATGCCAACCATTCCTTAGTTTCTATTTTCTTTTTCGCTCGCAACTTTACTGTGCATATGACAAACACTTGGAATTGAGTTTAATTTAAAAATAGACACTCCATTCCATCCATTGTCTGCACCGCTTATCACAGAAACATCGAGTTCAGTCTGAAACAAGATACAGGGATAATATATAGCCGGAGTAGCTCACCGAAGTCGTTGTGTTCATAATAATGTGCAGCCTCTTACATCCGTGAGTGTAGGAAATCCAGGAGAATAAAATATTTACAAACACAGAATCGTAAAAAATGCTTTCTCTATGCCGTCAACCACGTGCTATACACAATCATCTTTTTCGGCCAATTGCAGGCTTTGTTTTGCCGCTTTAGCCTATGCCAGCCTGTAAATGATAAAAAGGATTCGCCCCTTGACCTCCGAATAACTTTAGCCAATAGTGATCGAGTCAAATGATGATTGACACATTGGTTAGCCAATGAAACGCCGGTAAATAAATCCCAGAATACACCGCGGACGACTTGGCCTTCGGGGGAAAATCGAGTCGGCGGCTGCAAGTTAGTTGCAAGACTTTGCGACTTAATATTGATCCATAAATAAGGCGCACTGCATTATAAGGCGCACGGTCAGCTTTTGAAAAAAAATAAAGGCTTTTAGGTGCGCCTTATAGTGCGGAAAATACGGTACTTCTTGCTTTATTCAGTGTTGTCTGTTGTTTATTTTTCTTAGTATCACATCATAAACAATACATACGATCCTCAAAGCCTTTCCAGAACCAGAATTAAAACCAATAATATTTTCAAACGTTTGGCATCTCCACCCCGTTTTATTTTGTTGTTGTGCTGTCTTTGTTTTATTTCCCTCTTGGTATTTTAATTTGTGGTAGAGTTTGACATTTTGGTGTGGTAATGTATATGTATTTGTTCAATAAAGCGTTTAAAAAAAAGGAACTCTCGCTTCATGTGCATTTGTAACAGGACCCAGGTGCGTGGGCGAGCTCCAGCTGGTGTTACACATTTGTTTTATGGAACGGGTGTAATAATAACTTTTTTTTAATTGAAATTGCTGCCGAAATATGTTTGTACAGTTTGCGTATTAGTGTCCTGCAAAGACGAGTCCAACAGTGCAACCTGCTGGTATGGGGTAAGGTTTAGTTTAGCCTCCGATTTTATGACCGGAAGGTGATCTTTTGGTGCGCCGGAAACAGGGTTACTTTAACTGGATTACTTTCAATTACTTTTGGGTGACTCCAATACCTCATTATCTCATTAGCTACACCGCTTATCCTCAGTAGGGTCGCGGGGGTGCTGGAGCCCATCCCAGCAATCATCGGGCAGTGGCCAGGGGACACAGTAAACGGGTAATAATGACAATTTTGTGTCAAAAAGTTGCGTCCCGGGGACGCACGTTGATTTGAGACGATGCGTCCCCAGCAAAAATCATGCGTCTAAGACGCAGGGACGCCGGCAAACCAGAACACTGCTATTCGATCACTTGTTAAAAGTATCTTGTTAAAATGGATGTAAAAAATATTGTAATGGTTGATTTTTCTGAACTGTATTGTATGTCAACTGAAAAGAAAATTATTTGTTTGATATTGTGAGCAGTCTCCTGCGCGCTGCTAACGATATTGAGAACCAGCGGAGGTGCTAACCACATGGTGTGTGTATGTTGTGTCGCTCATTGCAGTCTCTAGCGCGCTGCTAACGTAACTGAAATAAAAGCCTCATCATCCAGTCCAGCCTGAATGTGGATCCTTGATGGGATGGCTACACCGCAGTTACATATATATTTAAATTTTTTGGGTTGTCGTTTTACCTCATCTGCAAAATAGATGATAAACGTCAGTCTCACACGACACCATTTAATTGTTAGCTTTAAGGATCATTTATTGAGCAAGTCTCACTAAATCACGCGAGATCCCGTGAGACTTGGCCAAAGCACCCTTCTCTGACCTGTGAGACTTTGCCATCTAGTGGTGATATACTGGTACTTCTCTTACCCTTTCTTTAACATTTAAATACAAAATTGCCATCAATTGGTACTTTTCAAGAACCAATTAACAAAAAAACCCATAACTGTACAACTCATCTTGTGTTATTTGGTAGCAAAATATACTAATTAAAATCACAGTACACTCTTAAACTAGCATAACATAGCATACCTCACCTATTGGTTGCTAATGCTAACAGGTGACTCACTCTTACTATTTCAATTTTTATAAACTTTACAGACATCAAAAACAACGTATACACACATATTTTCATCCTCACAGTAATTGTGTTCCCAATATATACACCTCACCTGCAAAATAGATGATAAATGTCAGTCTTACACGACACCATTTAATTGTTGATCATTTATTGAGCAAGTCTCGCTAAATCACGCGAGATTCCGTGAAACTTAGCCCAGGCAACCTTCTCTGACCTGTGAGACTTTGCCACCTAGTGGTGATATACTGGTACTTTTCTTACCCGTTCTTAAACATTTAAATACAAAATTGCCATCAATTGGTACTTTTCAAGAACCAATTAACAAAGCACCATAACTGTACCTTCCAAAAAAAACTCACCTTGTGCTTTTTGGTATCAAAATATACATATTTACATCACAGTACACGCTTAAGCCAGTGTGGCATAACATAGAATAGCCCTATTGGTTGCTAATGCTAACGGGTGACTCACGCTTACTATTTCAATTTTATAAACTTTACAGACATCAAAAACAACCTTTACGCATATATTTTCACATATTAACATCCTCACAGTAAGTGTGTTCCCAATATATACACCTCACCTGCAAAATAGATGATAAATGTCAGTCTTACACGACACCATTTAATTGTTGATCATTTATTGAGCAAGTCTCGCTAAATCACGCGAGATTCCGTGAAACTTAGCCCAGGCAACCTTCTCTGACCTGTGAGACTTTGCCACCTAGTGGTGATATACTGGTACTTTTCTTACCCGTTCTTAAACATTTAAATACAAAATTGCCATCAATTGGTACTTTTCAAGAACCAATTAACAAAGCACCATAACTGTACCTTCCAAAAAAAACTCACCTTGTGCTTTTTGGTATCAAAATATACATATTTACATCACAGTACACGCTTAAGCCAGTGTGGCATAACATAGAATAGCCCTATTGGTTGCTAATGCTAACGGGTGACTCACGCTTACTATTTCAATTTTATAAACTTTACAGACATCAAAAACAACCTTTACGCATATATTTTCACATATTAACATCCTCACAGTAAGTGTGTTCCCAATATATACACCTCACCTGCAAAATAGATGATAAATGTCAGTCTTACACGACACCATTTAATTGTTGATCATTTATTGAGCAAGTCTCGCTAAATCACGCGAGATTCCGTGAAACTTAGCCCAGGCAACCTTCTCTGACCTGTGAGACTTTGCCACCTAGTGGTGATATACTGGTACTTTTCTTACCCGTTCTTAAACATTTAAATACAAAATTGCCATCAATTGGTACTTTTCAAGAACCAATTAACAAAGCACCATAACTGTACCTTCCAAAAAAAACTCACCTTGTGCTTTTTGGTATCAAAATATACATATTTACATCACAGTACACGCTTAAGCCAGTGTGGCATAACATAGAATAGCCCTATTGGTTGCTAATGCTAACGGGTGACTCACGCTTACTATTTCAATTTTATAAACTTTACAGACATCAAAAACAACCTTTACGCATATATTTTCACATATTAACATCCTCACAGTAAGTGTGTTCCCAATATATACATCTCACCTGCAAAATAGATGATAAATGTCAGTCTTACACGACA
Source organism: Urocampus carinirostris (assembly GCF_059441175.1). Classification (NCBI taxonomy): domain Eukaryota; kingdom Metazoa; phylum Chordata; class Actinopteri; order Syngnathiformes; family Syngnathidae; genus Urocampus; species Urocampus carinirostris. The sequence continues at coordinate 41,544,359 of NC_142357.1, read as the reverse complement.
CCATTTAATTGCTGATCATTTATTGAGCAAGTCTCGCTAAATCACGCGAGATCCCGTGAGACTTGGCCCAAGCACCCTTCTCTGACCTGTGAGACTTTGCCATCTAGTGGTGATATACTGGTACTTCTCTTACCCTTTCTGCTATACAAAACTCAATACCCAGAAAAATAATAATACACTTCCGCTAACAGTCAAATACGGATTATACAACATAAATCCCAAAATATAACATTTTAACTATAACTTATAAATTATAATGTAATTCTCAGTAACGGCTATTCTCGCAATAGGCGTCAGAAAAAAGAAAACAGAACTAAGACCTATAATTTATTCACAATTTATTGAAGCTGTTGTGAAATCGTATACATACATGGAAATACAGTAACTAACCATAAATATTTGTGTAATATTTGTATCATAATATTTTCTAAATGTGAATAATCTGTACTATTGTAAAGTGAGAGTGAAATTATATCGCACTTTTTTTGTATTATAAAGTATTCCAATAATATAGAATGTTTTTAAAGATGTATATTTCGATTGAGTTGTACTTTTTCGCTACAAGGTTCTTGCTAATGGTAAGAATGATAGCAAATATTTCACTTTATAATGTTGTTAAAGCTTGTAATATTTTTGTAGTATTATTGTAGTTTTATTTTTGTAGCATGTTCTAATATTTCTGCAGCAGTATTTTCGTGGAATATCTGTAGTAGTATTTTTGTATCATAAGTAAGGCTGGAGTGAAATTTCTGTGAAGTAGTTTTGAAATATTACCATATTAGTATTTTTGTAGTATTTCCATAGTCGTGTTTTTGTAGTATTTCTGTCATATTTCTGTTGTAATATTTTAGTACTATAGTATTACTGTAGTGGTATTTTTTGTAGTATTTCTGTAGTTTTTGTTGTTGTATTTTCATCACAGTATTTTTGTAGTATTAATTTAGTAGTTTTGTAATATTTATGTAGTAGTGTGTTTGTATCATAGTATAACTGTACCATTCTGTTGAATTTCTGTAGAAGTATTTTTGAAATATTTCCATATTAGTATTTTTGTAGTATTTCCATAGTTGAGTTTTTGTAGTATTTCTGTCATATTTCTGTTGTAGTATTTTAGTATAATAGTATTAATGTAGTGGTTTTTTTGGTGGTATTTCTGTAGTATTTTTTTGTATTTTCATCACAGTATTTTTGTAGTATTAATTTAGTAGTTTTGTAATATTTATGTAGTAGTGTGTTTGTATCATAGTATAACTGTACCATTCTGTTGAATTTCTGTAGAAGTATTTTTGAAATATTTCCATATTAGTATTTTTGTAGTATTTCCATAGTTGAGTTTTTGTAGTATTTCTGTCATATTTCTGTTGTAGTATTTTAGTATAATAGTATTAATGTAGTGGTTTTTTTGGTGGTATTTCTGTAGTATTTTTTTGTATTTTCATCATAGAATTTTTGCAGTATTAATTTAGTAGTTTTGTAGTATTTCTGTAGTAGTGTGTTTGTATCATAGTATTACTGTACTAGTATTTTTATACTATTTCTGTAGAAGTATTTTTGAAATATTTCCATATGAGTATTTTTGAAGTATTTCCATCGTCGTGTTTTTGTAGTATTTCCGTCATATTTCTGTGGTAGTATTTTTGTATCATAGTATTACTGTACTAGTATTTTTGTACTATTTCTATAGTATTTTTTTGGGGGGGGGTGTAGGATTATTGTAGTTTTGTATTTGTAGTATTACTGTAGTTTTATCTTTGTAGTATGTTCTAATATTTCTACAGCAGTATTTTCGTAGAATATCTGTATAATGTTCTTAATGTTGTCCTATTTTGTAGTATTCTGTCATATTTCTTTAGTAGTATTTGTGTATCATAGTATGGCTGTAGTGAAATTTCTATTGAATATCTATAGAAGTGTTTTGGAAATATTTCCATATTAGCATTTTTGTAGTATTTCCATAGTAGTGTTTTTGTAGTATTTCTGTCATATTTCTGTTGTAGTATTTTAGTACTATAGTATTAGTGTAGTGGTATTTTTGTTGTATTTCCATCATGATATTTCTGTAGTAGTATTTTTGTATTATGGTATTACTGTAGAGGTATTTTTTGTAGTATTTCTGTAGTTTTTGTTGTTGTATTTCCATCACGGTATTTTTGTAGTATTAATTTAGTAGTTTTTATAATATTTCTGTAGTAGTATTTTTGTATTACAGTATTACTGTACTAGTGTTTTAGTACCATTTCCATAGTATTATATAGTAAACATGACTATAAATATGACATACTATACTACAAAAAAGAAGAAAATATGAAAAGCCAAAAAAGTCATTAAAATATTAGGAAAACGTGTTAATTTAGCTCAAACTTTTGCGCCACCAGGGGGCGCTCTAATATCACAGCTCGTGTAACGCCGCCGTTCGCATTCAGAATTAAGTGTAAAAAATGATTAAATCTGTAAATGTCAAAAAAAGGAATAAACCAAGACATCCTCATAATAATCTTACTTTTACTAACAAATACAAATAAATGAAATTTAAATATCCTGTAGAGCAAAAAAAAACAACACATTTTGAAGGGAGAAATCCTTCACGAGTGCGTTTAAACCTGGAGCGATTCTGGGTTTAGAGATTTCCGGGTGCAGGGGTGGGAAAACTGCAGCCCGCGAGCCACAAACAGGCACGTGAGGCTTTTTGATCCGGCCCACCAAAAACAAATATGATCATTGATAGATTGGCTTTCCGTCTGTTTAAGCTCAGTGCTTTCGCTCACCCTTTGTCAGTCCGTCAACAAACCTTTGCCCCACAAGACGTGGGTTTTGACTCGGTCCTGTTTCCTGTTGGTATTTCCTGTCCGGTATTGTTCCCATGTAGTTTGTCCCGTTTAATTTCGATATCCCTTTTTGATATCAATCCTGTCTGTCCCGTTGTTTGATATCGGTTTCCAGTTTCGTTCCCGTCTAGTTTGTCCTGTTTATTTTCGTTATCCTGTTTTGATATCCATCCTGTCTGTCCCGTTGTTTAATATCGGTTTCCAGTTTCGTTCTCGTCTAGTTTGTCCTGTTTAATTTCGATATCCTGTTTTTGATATCAATCCTGTCTGTCCCGTTGTTTAATATCGGTTTCCAGTTTCGTTCCTGTCTTCTATTATTGGTATAAAATAATCAGGCACTCAAAGAACGACAATAATCTTCTCCCCGTGCTTGCGTGGGATTCCTCCGGCCACTCCGGTTTCCTCCTACATTCCAAAAACATGCATTTCAGGTGGATTGGCCGGTCCAAATTGTCCCTAGGTGTGAATGACCGAGCGAATTGTCTCTCCCTGTGTGCCCTGTGATTGGCTGGCAACCAGTATCCAGGAATAGATCATGTCTGTCCCGTCCTGTATCTTGCTCCAGTATCCGGTATCGAGCCCGTCTGTCCTGTCCTGTCCGGTATCTTGCTCGTGTATCCTGTATCGATCCCGTCTGTCTAGTCCTGTCGGGTATCTTGCTCGTGTAACCAGTATCCGGTATCCATCCCGTCTGTCCGGTATCTTGCTCCAGTATCTGGTATCCATCCCGTCTGTCCTGTCCGGTATCTTGCTCGTTTATCCAGTATCAATCCCATCTGTCCAGTCCTGTCCGGTATCTTGCTCGTGTAACCAGTATCCGGTATCGATCCTGTCTGTCCCGTCCTGTCTAGTATCTTGCTCGTGTATCCAGTATCGATCCTGTCTGTCCAGTCCTGTCCGGTATCTTGCTCGTGTAACCAGTATCGATCCCGTCTGTCCAGTCCTGTCCGGTATCTTGCTTCAGTATCCAGTATCCGGTATCGATCCCGTCTTCCCCGTTCTGTCCGGTATCTTGCTCGTGTATCCAGTATCGATCCTGTCTGTCCAGTCCTGTCCGGTATCTTGCTCGTGTATCCAGTATCGATCCCGTCTGTCCAGGCCTGTCCGGTATCTTGCTTGTGTAACCAGTATCTGGTATCGATCCCTTCTGCCCCGTCCTGTCCGGTATCTTGCTCGTGTATTCAGTGTTTGGTATCGATCCCATATGTCCCATCCTGTCTGGTATCTTGCTCGTGTATCCAGTATCGATCCAGTCTGTCCAGTCCGGTATCTTGCTCGTGTATCCAGTATCGATCCAGTCTGTCCAGTCCGGTATCTTGCTCGTGTAACCAGTATCCGGTATCGATCATGTCTGTCCCGTCCTGTCCGGTATCTTGCTCCAGTATCCGGTATCGATCCCGTCTGTCATGTCCGGTATCTTGCTCGTGTATCCGGTATCGATCCCGTCTGTCTAGTCCTGTCAGGTATCTTGCTCATGTAACCAGTATCCGGTATCCATCCCGTCTGTCCGGTATCTTGCTCCAGTATACGATATCGATCCCGTCTGTCCTGTATCTTGCTCCAGTATCCGGTATCGATCCCGTCTGTCATGTCCGATATCTTGCTCGTGTATCCGGTATCGATCCCGTCTGTCTGGTCCTGTCAGGTATCTTGCTCATGTAACCAGTATCCGGTATCCATCCCGTCTGTCCGGTATCTTGCTCCAGTATACGATATCGATCCCGTCTGTCCTGTATCTTGCTCGTGTATCCAGTATCGATCCTGTCTGTCCAGTCCTGTCCGCTATCTTGCTCGTGTAACCAGTTTCTGGTATCGATCCCGTCTGTCCTGTCCTGTATCTTGCTCCAGTTTCCGGCATCGATCCCGTCTGTCCTGTTCTGTCTGGTATCTTGCCCGTGTAACCAGTATCCGGTATCGATCCCGTCTGTCCGGTATCTTGCTCGTGTAACCAGTATCCGGTATCGATCCCGTCTGTCCGGTATCTTGCTCGTGTAACCAGTATCCGGTATCGATCCCGTCTGTCCGGTATCTTGCTCGTGTAACCAGTATCCGGTATCAATCCCGTCTGTCCCGTCCTGTCTGGTATGTTGCTCCAGTTTCCGTCATCGATTCCGTCTGTCCTGTCCGGTATCTGGCCCGTGTAACCAGTATCCGGTATCGATCCCGTCTGTCCGGTATCTTGCTCGTGTAACCAGTATCCGGTATCGATCCCCTCTGTCCCGTCCTCTCCGGTATCTTGCTCCAGTAACCGGTATCGATCCCGTCTGTCCTGTCCTGTATCTTGCTCCAGTATCCGTTATCGATCCCGTCTGTCTTGAAGTGATAACTGATTTGTATTACCAATAAACTGATGATTAAAACTGAATGAATATATAGATTTATAGATTTATATGATATATTTGTCGCCGATTTACAATTTCAACCTGGATAAGACTAAATGTTGGGGACCCATAGATTTCTGTCGGGACCCGTAGATTTTTGACCCATCACTTTTCAGAGGTAAAACGAACACCGATACAGTAGGAGGCAATTGCCTGCTCGAAATATCGGAATGGTCTTTATGGAAAAGCCTCCATTCACACTTGGCCAGCCAGAAATGTATTCGTGCACATTCTTCTTGGAAGATGATTTCTCGATTGCAGCGATGCTCCTTGCCAATAAATCTGTTGAAAAGCTTTTTTTTTTGAAATTCCATTTGTAAAGAATGCGCATTTGTGAGGCGAGCATGCCAACTTGACTGCCTACATACGTAGGCAAAAATCTGCCACATGATTCCTGTCAGGATCTGGCACTAGAGCAGGGGTGTCAAAGTCGGGGGGGCCACACGGTAGGACCAACATTCACTCGGGGGCCGGACTAGTAGATGAGGGAGAAAGAAAAAAAGAGAGAAAGAAATAAGAGAAAGAGAGGGAGAGAAAGGCAGAAAGGGTGGGACAAAGAAAGAGAGAAAGAGAGAGAGAGGGAGAGAAAGAGAGAACATGAGAAACAAAAGAGATAAAAAGAGAATTAGTGAGAGACGGGGAGAGAAAGAGAGAGAGAATGATCAAAATCCAAAGAGAAATAGAGAGAACAAGAGAAGGAGAGAAGATAGAAGGAGAGAAAGAGAGATGGAGAAGTCAAGAAAGAGAGAGAGAGAAAAAGAGAGAAAAGAGAGAGAAAAGGAAAAAAGGAAGAGGGAGCCAAAGAAGGTCAAACAACACAGAAAGAGACAAAGAGGAACAAAGAAAGAGACAAAGAGAGACAGAGATAGCGAAAGAGAGAGAGAGTTAGAGAGTGAGAAAAAAGGGCAGGAAGAGAGGGAGAGAGAGAGAGAGCGTGAGAAACAAAAGAGATAAGAAGAGAATTAGTGAGAGACGGGGAAGGAAAGAGAGGGAATGAACAAAATCCAAAGAGAAATAGAGAGGAAGAGAGAAGGAGAGAAAATAAAAGGAGAGAAAGAGAGATGGAGAAAGTAAGAAAGAGAGAGAGAGAGAAAAGCCAGAGAAAATGAAAAAAGAAGGTCAAACGACAGAAAGAGACAAAGAGGAACAAAGAAAGAGAAAAAGAGAGACAGAGAGACAGAGAGCAAAAGAGAGAGATAGTTAGAGAGTGAGAGAAAAGGGGAGGAAGAAAGTGAGAGAGAGAGAGGGAGAGAGAGTGTGAGAAACAAAAGAGATAAAAAGAGAATTAGTGAGACGGGGAAAGAAAGAGAGGGAATGAACAAAATCCAAAGAGAAATAGAGAGGAAGAGAGAATGAGAGAAAATAAAAGTAGAGAAAGAGAGATGGAGAAAGTAAGAAAGAGAGAGAAAAGGAAAAAAGGAAGAGAGAGCTAAAGAAGGTCAAACGACACAGAAAGAGACAAAGAGGATCAACGAAAGAGAAAAAGAGACAGAGAGAGCAAAAGAGAGATAGTTAGAGAGTGAGACAAAAAGGGGAGGGAGAGAGTGAGTGAGAGAGAGGGGGAGAGAGGGAGAGAGAGAGGGTGAGAAACAAAAGAGATAAAAAGAGAATTAGTGAGAGACGGGGAAAGAAAGAGAGAGAATGAACAAAATCCAAAGAGAAATAGAGAGAGAGAGAGAAGAAGAGAAAATAGAAGGAGAGAAAGAGAGATGGAGAAAGCAAGAAAGAGAGAGACAGAGACCCTGACTCCCACCTGTCCCGTTTTTGCTCCCGTCTGTCTCCGGCTACGACCTGTTTGCTCCCGACCACGTCTGTTCTCCCGTCCCGACTTACGACCTTTTTCACTGGATTACATAGTGCAGCTGAAAACGAGTGCTAAAAAGCACAAAAAAGAATACAAATAAAATACACTGAACATGATCATAAAGCTGTCATGATTACTGGTGCGACTCACCTGTGCCCAACCGCTGCGGGTTCTGATTGGCTCCCTGTCACTATTTGAACCCAGTCCTGTCCGTCCCCTTTTGTCAGTCCGTCTGCGAACCTCAGTGTATACTAGGCAAGCCTTTTTCGACCCTGACTCCCACCTGTCCCGTTTTTGTTCCTGTCTGTCTCCGGCGAGGACCTGTTTTTGATCCTGACCACGTCTGTTCTCAGTGTATACTAGGCAAGCCTTTTTCGACCCTGACTCCCACCTGTCCCGGTTTGTTCCCGTCTGTCTCCGGCGAGGATCTGTTTTTGATCCTGACCACGTCTGTTCTCCCGTCCCGGCTTACGACCTCTTTTTGTTCCCCGACCACGTCAACTCTCCCGTTCTGGCTTACGACTCGCTTCCGACCCCGACCACGTCTTGCTCTCCCAGTCCCGACTACTGACCAGTTTTCCGCCCCTGACACCGCCATCGCTCGCTAAGGAAGATCCACTTCCGTGTTCGGATCCCAGTCTAAATCCGAGAGCGACTTGCTTCCCGCGTCCCTTCCTCTCTCTTTCAATGAAACTTGTGGTAAACGTCACGCAAGTGGGTTCTGTTTCCGTTCTGGTTTCTTTCTCAGCCAGAACACAAAAATAGGATAAAAAAAACAACCTGAAAATGTGATAAATCCCTTCAGTAATCTCTTCTAGGAGTCCCGGGCGTCCTCGTAGGGTAATTGATGTGAAGTGCCAGTCCCGGGAAGGTCCCTCATCCTTTTCTCACAGCTCAGTGAAACTGAAATCCGCCGTTCCCCTTAAAATACGTCGGCCATTACATTTATTTAATTCCTCCTTCCAAAAGTAACTTAAGATGAATGGACCTCTAGTTTTCATCCATCGGCACTTTATACTACGGCACAGAAAACTAGAATGGCCAATCGGCATCAGAGTTGGGACGCCCCCCCCTTTTTGGGTGGCATTTCCCATTTTGACAGGGTTATCACCTCTAGGGTGACCTACCCGATTGCTTGGAAAATATTGTCATCCTGGAAAAACTAAGAGGCATTGTTCACATCTAGGGTAACCCTCCTAACTGCCTGTGTAAGATGGTGGTCATATCTAACCTCCTTATTTATATTATATCTATCTATCTATCCGTATATCTATCTATCTATCTATCTACATATATATATATATATATATATATATATATATATCTGTATCTCTCTCTCTCTCTCTCTCTCTATATATATATATATATATATATATATATATATATATATATAAATACATCTATATATCTATATCTATCTATATATATGTAACCGCGTTGTACGTGTCCCACCAAAGATCCACATTCACGCTGGACTGGATGATGAGGTTTTTATTATTACAGTTCTGCAAATGGATGAGTCACAACATTAGCTTTTTCTGCTGGGTTTGATCTCTTTGATCTCTTTGTAGTACTCTGGTTAAACTGACAACAAAGCATATCAAAGAGCTGTCTTTTCACTTTACAGAAAATACATTTTAGAATATCACAATACATTTATAAATCTTTGCATTTGAACAAGATACTTTTAACAAGAGATCGTATAGTGGATTTTTAACGTTTACAATGAATTCAACATGTTTTTCTTTACTCTGAATTTTAACCAACATCATCCTTTTTTAATGTATATGAAAAAATAGGAATAAAAACAATAATGAGTATAAAAATGGGTACAATTTACCTGCAAATGGATGAGTCACAACATTAGCTTTTTCTGCTGGGTTTGATCTCTTTGATCTCTACAAGGGGAATTAATATTTAGTAAAACAGAAACAAAACGAAAATAAATCAAAACAGCTTGACAATATCAATCACATTACTATGCATGGTGAGAGATTTGTCAGCTGGGGTTATAATGTTTAAAATTAGCTTATTTTGTGGAGCACCAAAAGATATGTCTTACCTTTGTAGTACTCTGGTTAAACTGACAAAACCCCGCCTCCTGGTCACATGTTAGAAGCCAAAACCAAACCCCACCCCATACCAGCAGATGGCACTGTTGGACTCAGCATTGCAGGACATTTACCAAAAACTATACACATATTTTAGCAGGAATTTCAATAAAATAAAAGTTATTATTACACCCGTTACATATATATATATATATATATATATATATATATATATATATATATGTATATATATATATATATATACATCCATCTATATCTATCTACCTATATATATTTGTATATCTATATACATATCTATATATCATCTCTCTCTCTCTCTCTCTCTCTCTCTCTCTCTCTCTCTCTCTCTCTCTCTCTCTCTCTCTCTCTCTCTCTTCCACACATTTTTCCCACTCTCTGTTTCTGTCTCTTTCACTCTCTGTGTCTCTCTTTTTCTCTTCCTTTGTTGCTCTTTGTCTCTTTCTCTCTCTGTGTCTTTTTAACTTCTTTTGCTCTAACTTCATTTTTTTCCTTTTCTCTCTTTTCTCTTTCTCTCTTCCGACCCTTCGCGCTTTCTTTTCTCTCCTTCTGTCTTTCTATTTCTCTTTGGAATGATTTCTTCCTCTCCCTTTCTTTTCCCCTCTCTCACAACTTTTTATCTTTTGTTTCTCACACTCTTTCCCTCTCTCTTCTTTCTTGGATCTACTTCTATCGGGATGAAACCTCACCGACCGGCAGCGTTCCACTGGATTTTTTTAAATGAAAGAAATGCTTTTAGGCTCAAAAACGGTTCCAAAACCGGGGATACAAAAATCACGACGCAGAACACGAAGTCGTGGAAATATCACGTCGAGTCGAGTGAGAAACCGACGGGAGATTTTTCGGTCAGAGGGCACTTCTGAGAATGAGAAACACTTTGATAGAGAAGAAAAAGAAAAAAAAACCTCCTCTGAGAGAAAATCAACACCGTCGTATTGTGGTTGCTTCTCGTGAATTCCTGATGATGACTACCGACTAAAATGGAGGTTCTTTTGAGAAGTGTGAAAAAGGAGATAAGCCATGAAATGCCAAGCATGGGATCGCTGCACCCTCGGGCTCTTTGGATCATAATTTAAAGCTTCAAAAGGAAAGGACAGAATTCCGTACAACAGTGGACCCCCCGGGATACGGCGACCCCGCTTTACCTCGCTTTATGGTGTGGGATGAGATCTTTACGTCAAAACGGACAGGACAGACGGAATCAATACCTGATACCGGATATACGAGCAAGATACCGGACAGGACGGGACAGACGGGATCGATACCTGATATGGATGCACAAGCAAGATACCGGACAGGACAAGACCGATACCGGATACTGGAGCAAGATACAGGACAGGACGGGACGGACAGGATCGATACCAAATACTGGACACACGAGCAGGATACCGGACAGGACGGGACAGAGGGAATCGATACCGGACACTGGATACACGAGCAGGATACCGGACAGGATGAGATCGATACCGGATACACAAGCAAGAGCAAGATACCGAACAGGGCAGGACAGACCAAATCGATACCGGATACACGAGCAAGATACCGGACAGGACGGGACAGATAGGATAGATACCGGATACTGGAGACTGGAGCAAGATACCAGACAAGGCAGGAAAGACGGAATCAATACCAGATACTGGATACACAAGCAAGATACTGGACAGGACGGGACAGATGGGATCGATACCTCATACTGGAGCAAGATACCAGACAAGGCAGGACAGATGGAGTCGATACCGGATACTGGATACACGAGCAAGATACTGGACAGGACGGGACAGACGGGATAGATACCGGATACTGTAGACTGGAGCAAGATACCAGACAAGGCAGGAGAGACGGAATCGATACCGAATACTGGATACAAGAGGAAGATCCAGAACAGGGCAGGACAGACAGAATCGATACCAGATACACGAGCAAGATACCAGACAGGACGGAACCAATACCGGATACTGGAGCAAGTTACCAGACAAGGCAGGACAGACGGAATCGATACCTGATACTGGATACAAGAGCAAGATACCGGACAGGACGGGACGGATGGGATCCATACCGGAAATAAAAGGTACGGAAATTCAACACAGGATTCCTTTTTAAATGCAATTATCACACACGACTGACTTCTGGAAAAGAGAAGTTAAACATTTACAACTCTTTCACGATGTCTAAAAATTGTCCAAAGTAAAATACACCGTTGCTGCTGTAAAGCAGTCATCTCCAAATGGCCACTTTTGGAGACATACCTTTAGAAGAATGAGTAAAATACAATCTTTAGTTTTTAGGAAAGAATGGAATAGAATAGAATAGAATAGAATAGAATAGAATATACCTTTATTGTCATTGTTACAACATAGGTTGAATATATTGTGACAACGAAATTGGACGTGTCACTCCAGCTCCACATTTGATTGTGATTAACTTAGACCTGGGACTATGTATGTCATGATTACTCATTACACTCACCTGTGCCCGCTCGTTTGGCTCTAGCTACTGCTGGTTACCTGATTGGTTCCCCCTAGTATTTAAGCTCAGTGCTCTCACTCACCCTTTGTCAGTCCGTCAGCGAACCTCTGGTTACGCAAGGCAAGCACTTTGATTAACTCCTGTCAGTCCTGTGTTTTCATCCATATACCACTCGCCTGTTCCTGATTCCCTATTTATCTCCGGCAACGACCCGTTTTTGACCATCGACCATGTTCTGATCTCCCATCCTGGCTAACGACCCCTTTTTGACCACCGACCACGCTCTCATCCCCCACTCGTTACTGGACGCTTTTGGGAAGCTGGGAACGGAGCAGTTTGCTTTTAATGATCTCAAATCTGTCACAAGCCAGAAACGGAGACAGGACCAAATAGTCATGTCTGTCCCTTTTTGTCGGTCCGTCTGCGAATCTCCGTTTGTACACGACAAGCCCTTTTTCGCCTGTCCTGTGTTTTTGCTCTTGTTTTTCTCACGCTACTGTCACAAGCCAGGAACGGAGACAGGACCCAATAGCGTTCGTTTAAGAAAAAGAGAGCAGTGCTTGCTTCCACGATCCGATGATCGTCGGACACGGGTAGCTGAAGGCAAGAAGGATAGTCATGGGCGGCAGGAAAGCTGGTCGATAGCCGGGACGGTGGAGCAAGGGCGGTAACGAGTCCAGAAAAAAGGTTGGCAACAAGTATCAGGCAGGAAACAGGGCAAAACAGGTCAATGGCCGGGACGGAAGAGCAGGGCAGAAACAAGTCCAGAAAAAAAGTCAGCAACAAGTATCAGGCAGGAAACAGGGAAAAACAGGTCGATAGCCGGGACTCAAGGCAGGGCAGAAACGGGTCCAGAAAAAAAGGTCAGCAACAAGTATCAGGCAGGAAACAGGGCAAAACAGGTCGATGGCTGGGATGGAAGAGCAGGGCAGAAGCGAGTCTAGAATAAAAGGTCGGCAACAAGTATCAGGCAGGAAACAGGGAAAAACAGGTCGATAGCCGGGACTCAAGAGCAGGGCAGAAACGGGTCCAGAAACAGGTCGACTACCGTGCTACTCGTAAATCGATCAGAAGGTCTTTTTCCCTTCCGTCTCTTCCGCCACGTCACTCTCTCCATCTTTAAAATCCCCAGGAGCTGCGGGGCCCACTTGTCACCATCCAGCACACGGAACATCTGCCAGGTGGAGAACTTGTCGAGGATTAGATATGGATCACGGCTCCGTGACTCAGGGGGGTCCGCAATCTGCTCCAGAAGAGCCCGAAGCGCGGCGTCCACGTCGTTCTTTGCTCGTCACGCCACTTCAACGCTGATTAAACGTGTTTTAGTGTCTGTCGGCGTGGAGGAGAACATGGATGTTTCCTGCCAAGTTGAATTTTTCAAGGACCATCGGATTCCCACGCGTGGCTTCCGGAATCGGTCACACTCCGTACATCCTGGACGGAACCCGAAGATTTTCGCCGGCGGAGTCGAGTAAATTTATATATAAATAAGCAAAATGCTCCCTTGTACTTGATCATTCCATGTTTTATGCCAGGGGTGGGCAACTATTGGTAGTCAGGGGTGTCAAGACCAGGACAGAGACAGAACCCACTCGCGTAACGTTTCTCACAGTTTTATCGGGAAGAAGGGAAAGGATTGCACACATGATCGGGTGGTCGCAGGGAGCAGGTCACTCAGAGTGGGACTTACGTGGCGAGCGATGGCGGTGTTGGGGACACAAAAAACGGGTCAGTAGCCGGATGGATGGGCGAAAACGTGATTGGGATCGGAAACAAGTTGAAAGCCAGGAGAGGAGAGTAGACGTGGTCGAGATCAAAAACAGATCGTTATTCGGGACGGGAGAACAGATGTGGTCGAGATAAAAACAGATCGTCACGGGAGACAAACAGGAGCAAAAAACAGGACAGGCAAAAAAGGGCTTGTCGTGTAAAAACAGAGATTCGCAGACGGACCGACAAAAGGGGACTGACAGGACAGCCTTTAAATACTGACAGGGAGCAAATCTGTCAACAAGCTGCAGCTGGCGCCACACGGGCGGGGCCAATTGGGCGCCATGGCAACCGTGACTGAAGGGGGTGCCCCTACGATCCCTTTGGTTAAGGGATCCGTGATGACTTACAATGGTAAAAACTAGTCAGTCTGTTTTGCCCCGTTTCCTGCCTGATTAAAAATAAAATGAAGAAATATATATAATATCATGCGACATAGCAATTTATCTTGCAGTTGACTATTAATAAAGAGTGTTTTTGTTAAATGGATTTTGATTAACGGAGACGATCTCGCATTTTTCTCTTAAATTAGAACCTTCCTCAAAAATAGACGCCCCGCCATAAATCACATGCTACTCCCCCCGAGTCGAATAAATAAAATGTCACGGGGAAAATATGCTAGCCATACTATGTAGTCATTAGGCACGCAAGATAAATTGATAGTGCTTTTTGTCTGCACCGGTTATCCTCAGTAGGGTCGCGGGGGTGCTGAAGCCCATCCCAGCTGTTTTCGGGGAGTGGGCAGGGGACACCCTCAACTGGTTGCCAGCCACTCCCAGGGCACATAGGGACAGACAACTCGCTCGCTCATTCCCACTTCGGGGACAATTTGGACCGGCCAATTAACCCGACTTTGGAATGTGGGAGGAAACGGGAGTAAACCCACGCAAACACGGGGAGAACATGCAAACTCCACACAGGACAGGGCAGGGGACACCCTGAACTGGTTGCCAGCCAGTCAGACAGGGACAGACAATTTGCTCGCTCATTCACACCTAGGGACAATTTGGACCGGCCAATTAACTTGAAATGCATGTTTTTGGAATGTGGGAGGAAACCGGAGTACCCGGAGGAAACCCACGCAAGCACGGGGGAGAACATGCAAACTCCACACAGTACGTTCGATCTGTTGACCTCAGAACTGTGCCGCACACGCGCTAACCACTGCCCCGCCGTGCTGCCCATGAATGCAACCAACATCCATCCATTATCGCTTAACCTCAATAGGGTCCCGGGGGTGCTGGAGCCCATCCCGGCTATCTTCAAGCAAGGAACACCCTGAACTGGTTGCCAGCCACTCCCATGGCACACAGAGACAGACAACTCACTTGCTCATTCCCACCTCAGGACAATTTGGACCGGCCAATTAACCCGACTTTGGAATGTGGGAGGACACCGGAGTAAACCCATGCAAACACGGGGAGAACATGCAAACTCCACACAGGAGGTTCGATCTGTTGACCTCAGAACTGTGCTGCACACGCGCTAACCACTGCGCCGCTGTGCTGCCCGTGAATGCAACCAACATCCATCCATCCATTATCTGCACTGCTTATCCTCAGTAGGGTCACGGGAGTGCTGGAGCCCATCCCAGCTATCTTCGGGCAGTGGGCAGGGGACACCCTGAACTGGTTGCCAGCCAGTCGCAGGGCACACAGGGACAGACAATTCATCCGCTAATTCACACCTAGAGACAATTTGGACTGGCCAATTAACCCGACGTTGGAATGTGGGAGGAAACCGGAGTAAACCCACACAAACACGGGGAGAACATGCAAACTCCACAGAGGAGGTTCGATCTCATGATCTCAGAACTGTGCCGCACACGCGCTAACCACTGCGCCGCAGTGCTGCCCGTGAATGCAACCAACACACATCCATTCATCCATCCATTATCTGCACCGCTTATCCTCAGTATGGTCACGGGGGTGCTGGAGCCTATCCCAGCTATCTTCAGGCAGGGAACACCCTGAACTGGTTGCCAGCCACTCCCAGGGCACACGGAGACAGACAACTCACTCACTCATTCACACCTAGGGACAATTTGGACCGGCCAATTAACCTGACATACGGGAGGAAACCCACACAAGCCCGGGGAGAACATGCAAACTCAGCACAGGAAGGTTCCATCTCATGACCTCAGAACTGTGCCGCACACGCGCTAACCACTGCGCCGCCGTGCTGCCCGGCTTTTTATCATCTCGAGGCAAAAAACTTTAAGTGCCGACAAGCGTGACCTTCACAAGTCCTGTCACGCTCCCGACCCGCACCCGCGTTTGGGTCCGAATGTAAAAAAACGCCAAAGAAAATCTCGTTTGTTTGCCAGACGACAAAAAGGTCAGCGGTGGCGGATTCATCCCCGAAGCGTCGCGCCGAGAGACAGCGGCGGCGACGGGGAGACAGACGGCCCCAAGATGCGGAAAAATGTCTGCCGGTGGGGGTCGGGGGCAGAGGACCCAAAACACGTGAGTCGCTGTGTGGCAGAGACACACAAACTCATGCGTCCTCTCCTGCTCTCTTCCGGCGCATCCGTTCGAAAAATACCATTGGTAGGAGGAAACCCAGACCCCAGTTGTTTGGACAAAAACCCAGGATAACCTTATTCGATCATCAACACAGTCTAGAAAATCTTGGGCTGCCCTGTGCCCAGTCTGGAGAAAGTTGCCCGCCTGTGTTGTTTTGGATACAAAACAAGAGAACCTTACAGAGTCATCAACGCAGCCCAGAAAATCTTGGGCTGCCCTGTGCCCAGTCTGGAGAAAGTTGCCGGCCACTGGAGCAAAGCCCAAAAAAGTAAGAAGATTGAGACGAGCAAGGAAATGCTACAAGAGAACCTTACAGAGTCATCAACGCAGCCCAGAAAATGATGAGCCGTTCGCTACCCAGTCTAGAGGAAATGATCGGGCAGTAGAGGCCACAAAGTTAAAAGGATATAGGCGAGCAGGGAAATGCAGATGTGTTGTTTAGACAAAAAAAAAAACAGGAGAACCTTACAGAGAGTCATCAACGCAGCCCAGAAAATGATGAGCCGCTCGCTACCCAGTCAAGAGGACATGATCGGGCAGTAGAGGCCACAAAATTAAAAGGATATAGGCGAGCAGGGAAATGCAGATGTGTTGTTTAGACAAAAAAAAAAAAGGAGAACCTTACAGAGAGTCATCAACACAGTCCAGAAAATCTTGGGCTGCCCTGTGCCCAGTCTGGAGAAAGTTGCCGGCCACTGGAGCAAAGCCCAAAAAAGTAAGAAGATTGAGACGAGCAAAGAAATGCAGACCTGTGTTGTTTCGGCAACAATTCAAGAGAACCTTACAGAGTCATCAACGCAGCCCGGAAAATCATGGGCTGCTCTCTACCCAGTTGAAGGCATTGCCGGCTACCGCAGCAAAGCCGACACCATTATCGAGGACTCCTCTAAAACAAGAATTAACAGGCTCAGGGGTGTCACCACCCTAAACAAGCACACAAGAATTCTATCTTGCTTATTTCTATAAATATTTGTCATACAACAGCCAACATTTATGGATCCAAATCTTGAGCAGGCAGATACTGATTCCATTTGAAAATACCATTTACATTTTTCTTGGTACTGTTATCCCTCAACACTTTTTGGCCACAGTGCATCGCGGGTTGAAAAATATTCTGCGATCTGTTATCCTTGAAGACATATAGCTGAATGCAGGGGTCAGCACAGGGGTCTCTTTTTTGTCCACTAAAAAGTGTGGCTGCAATCCGTTATCCCTGGTCATATATTGTCTAAGTGGGCATAGGAAAGGGACACTTTTGTTGCGGGTAGTGGCTCTTTTTTTTGCTGTGTTTCAACCTAAATTGGACAGCACTCATGTGGCCTAGGTCTATTATCCCCCATCACATCTTGCTCTAAACAGGGACTATCAGAGCTCACTTTTGTTTCGCAGTTCTAACCTTCAAAAATTGAACGGGACTTGCTACAAGTGGAGACTGGCCCTTTTGTTGAGCTTGGCAGCTCTTTTTTAATGTTATGTCCACTAAAAAGTGAACTGCACTCCTGTGGCTGCGATCCAGTATCCCCGTCATGTGGCCTGAGTGGGCATAGGCAGGGCACAGTTTTGTTCGGGCTTGTGGCTCTTTTTTTGCCATGGCTGTGTTTCAACCTTAATTGAACGGCACTCATATGGCCTTGGTCTATTATCCCCTATTGCATATTGCTCTAAGCAGGGACTATCAGAGCTCACTTCTGTTTTGCCGTTCTAATCTTCAAAACTTGAACAGCACTTGTGCGGCCAGGATGCATTTTCCCTTATCCAATATTGGTACAAGTGGAGACTGGCCCTTTTGTTGAGCTTGGCAGCTTTTTTTTTAAGGTTCTATCCACTAAAAGGTGAACTGCACTCCTGTGGTTGCGATCCAGTATCCCTGTCATGTTGCCTGAGTGGGCATAGCCAGGGCACACTTTTGTTGGGGCTAGTGGCTCTTTTTTTCCGCCATGACCGTATTTCAACCTAAATTGATGAGCACTCGTGTGGCCTTGGTCTATTATCCCCTATCGCATATTGCTCTAAGCGGGACTATCACAACTCACTTTTGTTTTGCTGTTCTAACCTTCAAAAATTGAACAGCACTCGTGTGGCCACGATCCATTATCCCTTATCAAATATTGTTACAAGTGGACACTGGCACTTTTGTTGATCTTGGCAGCTCCTTTTGAATGTTCTGTCCACTAAAAAGTGAACTGCACTTGTGCAGCCTGAATCCATTATCCTCGAATCGCATATCGCTGCGTGCCAGGCCCGACAGAGCGCTTTTTTGTCATGGCTCCTTTTTCTGCCCGTACTGTATTTCCACATAAAATGACCAGCACTTATGCGACTACGATCCATTATCCCCACTCACATATTGCTGCGAACTGGGACCATCAGGAGGTGTGCTGTTCTGCCCCACCTATAATTCAATGGAGGCTTGTGGTTGCAATCCATTATCCCCATTTGAGAGCAGGAGGCTGGCAGACTGCTTTTTTTCCTCCAGGTTCTGCCGCTGAAGTGTGTGACTTGTGCGACACACTCACACAAACTCATGCCTACTCTCCTCCGACGCATCCGGCAGGATCGTCCGTGTAAATAATAAACGCCGTACGACGGCATGAAAAGCGGGGTCACGCTTGAATGTGTGCAGGCTGAAACGCCAGAAGGAAGGATGACTTTTACAAAGTAGCTGCACCTGCAGCCTCAGATGAGCTTTTTCACAAAGCGGCAGAGGCCACTTATTCCGGGAACGTTACGCAACCGCGTCGGGATCGCTACGCAGAAAAGCGAGAAAAGCCCACGGAGGCGGGCGGGGGAAACGCCGACCCCTGTTGTTCCGGCGATACGAAGAAGAGAACCTCAGAGAAATCAGAAGAATGACAATACATTTCACAGGACACCCACAGTCGCTTTACACAGAATAGAAAACCGGAATGAAAATAAACAATGAAAAAAAAACGGACTAAAAGGCTTCAAACAAACTGGCAGTAAGTGTCAAGACCAGGACGGAGACAGGACCCACTCGCGTAACGTTTCCCTCAGTTTGATTGGAAAAAAGGAAAGAGTTGCACCCACGATCCAGTGATCGCTGGGCGCGGGAAGAAGGTCGCTCTGAACGCCGTGAGCGATGGCAGTGTCGGGAACGGAAAAACAAGTCAGTCGCCGGGACAGAAGAGCAGAAACGTGGTCGGGGTCGGAAACGAGTCGAAAGCCAGGAGAGGAGAGTTGACGTGGTCAGGGACAAAAAAAGGTTGAGAGCCGGGACGGGAGAGTAGACGTGGTCAGGGACAGAAAAAGCTTGAAAGCCGGGACGGGAGAGTAGACGTGGTCAGGAACAAAAACGGGTCGAAGCCGGGGGACAGACGGGAGCCAAAAACAGGTTGGAGTCAGGGTCTAAAAAAAAGCTGCCTAGTGTAAACTGAGGTTCACAGACGGACTGACAACAGGGGGCGGATAGGAATGGGTTTAAATAGAGACAGAGAGAGAATCAGAGTCCTAGGCAGTTGGCGCCAAAGGGATATCGGTAATCATGACACATTTCTGCTAAAACCCTAATCCCCAAACACAAAATCAACCCGACTTTCATGTATAAACTACTGTAGGCACATACAACATTTGAAAGACTATTCTGTAGTGGATGGCGAGCGATGGCGGTGTCTTGAAGGGATAAACGGGTCAGTAGCCGGGACAGGATAGCAAAAACGTGGTCGGGGTCGGAAACGAGTCGAAAGCCAGGAGAGGAGAGTAGACGTGGTCAGGGACAAAAAAAGGTTGAAAGCCGGGACGGGAGAGTAGATGTGGTCAGGATCAAAAAACGGGCTGAAGCCGGGGAACAGACGGGAGCAAAAAACAGGTGGGAGTCGAAAAAGGCTTGCCTAGTGTAAACTGAGGTTCGCAGACGGACTGACAACATTTAATCTGAGGTGGGGCAGATCCATTATCCCCTGTCGACTACTGCTGCGAGTAGAGGGCGACAGAACAGAGTATTAAAATTGTCTATATATCAGACTGGGTACACAATCACGCAGGTCAAAATTTGAAATTCAGTTTACATATGTACATCCTATATTTCTGTAATGAAACAGCGGAAAAAAAGGGGTGCCATCTGCTTTGTGCTTTCGTAACTGATTCATTAAAGTTTTTTTAATGTCCAGTTCAAATAACCTCGTCCATCACAGCCTCGCTCATTTGTAATAATTAGAATTCTATTTTAGCGAGCGGACAGCCTTTGGCTTGGCGAGTCACGCTATGTTCGGGGAGCGCTTGTTTTGAGTTTGCTGAGGTCGCCGTGTTCCCGTCTAGCAGGTAATGACCTGCAGCAGATATCTTCACGCCGCTGATACGTGCTGACAGTCACCCTCAAGACTAACTCCAACGCACCCGCAACCTGCGCGAGAGAAAAAAAATGTCTCTTGCTGTACTGAAATGATGTTTAGTGTATTCTGAAAATCGGGAATGGAAAGTGTCAAGAACCGGAACAGGATCAGGACCCAAACGCGTGACGTTCTCACACAAGCCTTTTATTTTACGGGAAATGGGGAGTCATGCACGTTAGGCAGCAGTCCGGCGTGGAATGAGAGGAAGCCAGAGACAGACGAGATCAATTCCAATTGCCCGGGTTGATACCAGACAGATGGGGTCGATACCGGACAGGACGGGACACACAAGATAGATAACGAATCAGGATATCGAAAATAAACAGGAGAAACTAGACGGGAATAAAAACTGGAGATATAACATCAGGACAAAAAGAGACGGAAACAAAACCAGAAGCAGAAATTAAACTCGACAAAAAAAAAAAACTGGAACAATACCGGACAGGAGATATCAACAGGAAAACAGGACTGAGTCAGAACCCACGTTCGTTTGACGGGCTGAGAAAAAAGCAAGAGAGCGCAGAGCTTAATATAGACAGAAAGCCAATCTCTCAACGAGCCGCAGCTGGTGCCACATGGGCGGGGCTAATTGGGCACCGTGGCAACCGTGACAGAAAGTGTTAATTGAAATGCAAAAATGATCTGGGCTTCGTACACTTTTTTCATGGCCAAATTCAAGCACTTTCCAATGACAGTAACACTGCACCCGTTGGGCAAATTGAATCAAAGTAGTTCTCCAAAACACCCACAAGGGGGCAGCAACTTCGCAAAAGGGTATCTCACAGGCATCTACATGTGGCAACGGTCTACTCACAGGCAAGAAAGGACACATTCAGGGCATAAAAAGTCATGCAAGTATTTTTCGTTATCTATAACCAAGAAGAAAACATTTGAATCTTTGGAAAATTACTTTAGTTTTGATTGTAAAGGGGCAATGTGTCATGATTATCGATTCGATTCACCTGTACCCGCTCATTTGGAGCCTGATTGGCTCCCTATCCCTTTTAAACCCTGTCCTGTCACTCCACATTTGTCAGTCCGTCTGCAAACCTCTGTTGTTAGAAGGCAAACCTTTTTGACCCTGACTCCCGCCTGTCCCGTTTTTGCTCCCGTTTTTCCACCTGTCCGTTCCTGATCTCCCCGTCTGTCTCATTTCATTAAAAAGTGCCTTTCTGGACACCCAAGGTCAAAAACGGAGATGGGAATGTCACTGGATTACATAGTGCAGCTGAAAACGAGTGCTAAAAAGCACAAAAAAGAATACAAACAAAATACACTGAAAATGATCATAAAGCTGTCATGATTACTGATGCGACTCACGTGTGCCCACCCCCACGGGTTCTGATTGGTTGCCTGTCAGTACTTGAACCCAGTCCTGTCCCCTGTTGTCAGTCCGTCTGCGAACCTCAGAGTACACTAGGCAAGCCTTTATCGACCCTGACTCCCACCTGTCCCGTTTTTGCTCCCATTTGTCTTGTCTTGCTCCCATCTGTCTTGTCTTGCTCCTGACCACGTCTGTTCTCCCGTCCCGGCTTACGACCTCTTTTTGTCCCCGACTACGTCTACTCTCCCGTTCTGGCTTACGACTCGCTTTCAACCCAGACCACGTTTTTGCTCTCCTGTCCCGGCTACTGACCCGTTTTTTCCGTTCCCAATACCGCCATCGTTCGCCACGGAAGATCCAAATCCACGTTCAGAGCGACCTGCTTCCCGCGTCGAGTGAACACCGGATCGTGGGCGCAACCCTTTCCCTTTCTTCCAATAAAACTTGTGAGAAACGCAACGCAAGTGGGTCCTGTCTCCGTTCTGGTCTTGACAGTTTTGGGGTATTTGTAGCAGCAAGAAGGCATGAGGTCCAAGTTACGTCAAATACATTAAAAATTCTCCACCTAAGAGCAATATAAAATGATAGTTCGTGTATTTTTGTTTCTTATTCAAATCATTATTGTTGTTCTTTGAGTGCCTGATTATTTTATACCACTAATAAAAGACGGGAACGAAACTGGAAACCGATATTAAACAACGGGACGGACACGATTGATATCAAAACGGGATATTGAAGTTAAACAGGACAAACTAGACAGGAATGAAACTGGAAACCGATATTAAACAACGGGACAGACAGGATTGATATAAAAACAGATATCAAAATTAAACCGGACGAACTAGACGGGAACGAAACTGGAAAACAATATTAAACAACAGGACGGACAGGATTGAAATCAAAACAGGATATCGAAATTAAACAGGACAAACTAGACGGGAACAAAACTGGAAACCGATATTAAACAACGGGACAGACAGAATTGATATCAAAAACAGGATATCGAAATTAAACAGGACAAACTAGACGAGAACGAAACTAGAAACCGATATTAAAGAACAGGACAGACATGATGGATATCAAAACAGGATAACGAAATTAAACGGGTCAAACTAGACGGGAACGAAACTGGAAAGCGATATTCAACAACGGGATGGACAGGGTTGATATCAAAACAGGATATCGAAATTAAACGGGACAAACTAGACGGGAACGAAACTGGAAACCGATATTCAACAACGGGACAGACAGGATTGATATCAAAACAGGATATCGAAAATAAACAGCACAAAACAGACAAGAACGAGACTGGAAACCTATATTAAACAACGGGACAGACAGGATTGATATCAAAACAGGATATCAAAATTAAACAGGACAAACTAGACGGGAACGAAACTGGAAACCAATATTAAACAACGGGACAGACAGGATTGATATCAAAACGGGATATCGAAATTAAACGGGACCAACTAGACTGGAACAAAACTGGAAACCAATATCAAACAGGACAAAATAAACGGGAACAATACTGGACAGGAAATACCAACAGGAAACAGGACAGATATCAAAACAGGATATCGAAATTAAACAGGACAAACTAGACGGGAACGAAACTGGAAACCAATATTAAACAACGGGACAGACAGGATTGATATCAAAACGGGATATCGAAATTAAACAGGACCAACTAGACCGGAACAAAACTGGAAACCGATATTAAACAGGACAAAATAAACAGGGATAATACCGGAAAGGAAATACCAACAGTAAACAGGACCGAGTCAAAACCCACGTCTTGCGGGGCAGAGGTTCATTGACGGGCCGACAAAGGAAGAGTGAGAGCACTGAGCTTGAATAGACAGAAAGCCAATCTGTTCATTGGGCGCCATGGCAACCGTGACACATATTATTTCCAAAATCTTTATTATTTTGATTTTTTTAGATGTTTTTTTTCGTATACCTTTAAAAAAAGATTTTTAAGACCATTGGAACGGTTTCCAAGTGTTTTTTGAGTCGGCCCGACCTTACTCAGACCCCCATCTCTCGGGGACCCTAAGAAAATTGAGTTTGAGACCCCTGGTTTTAAGGGACTCGAAATGCTTTTTTTGATTTGACTTCAAAACGTAGAAATGTTTCGGGTTTTAATAAGCCGGCTAATGAAGTTGGCGCTAAACTGGCCACAGGGCACACTTTAAGGACTTGCGCAAAATATTTGGCAGTCCAAGGCTCTCTTCGCGGAGATGAAAGTCAGGAAGAAAAGAAACATATTTCAAATCAAGCAGCCAAACCCAAAGGAAAACGACTTCCTGTCGAGGGCGTAACAAGCTCAAGCACCCCCAAATTCAACCTAAGCACCCTCAAGAAATTCAGCATGTTTATAACTCTCCTTCCCATAATAAAGGAAAGGATAAACTTAAATATGATGAAGAATGATATATAAACAACGCAGCATCAGAAAAAATCCACTGCCTCGAAATGGTTCAGTCCATTCGATTCCCAGCACCCCCCCCCCGAATTATAAAGCGTTAGATTGTCAAGAACCAGAACAGGATCAGGACCCAAACGCGTGACGTTCTCACACAAGCCTTTTATTTTACGGGAAATGGGGAGTCATGCAAGTTAGGCAGCGGTCTGGCGTGAAATGATAGATAGGTGTCTAGATAGATCGATAGATAGATGTCTGGATCGATGTATAGAGATAGATGTATAGAGATAGATGGATGTCTAGATAGATAGATAGATAGATGCCTTGATAGATAGATAGATGTCTAGATAGATAGATAGATAGATGTCTGGATAGATGTATAGAGATAGATGTATAGAGATAGATGTATAGAGATAGATGTATAGAGATAGATGGATGTCTAGATAGATAGATAGATAGATAGATGTCTGGATAGATGTATAGAGATAGATGTATAGAGATAGATGGATGTCTAGATAGATAGATAGATAGATGCCTTGATAGATAGATAGATGTCTAGATAGATCGATAGATAGATGTCTGGATCGATGTATAGAGATAGATGTATAGAGATAGATGGATGTCTAGATAGATAGATAGATAGATGCCTTGATAGATAGATAGATGTCTAGATAGATAGATAGATAGATGTCTGGATAGATGTATAGAGATAGATGTATAGAGATAGATGTATAGAGATAGATGTATAGAGATAGATGGATGTCTAGATAGATAGATAGATAGATAGATGTCTGGATAGATGTATAGAGATAGATGTATAGAGATAGATGGATGTCTAGATAGATAGATAGATAGATGCCTTGATAGATAGATAGATGTCTAGATAGATCGATAGATAGATGTCTGGATCGATGTATAGAGATAGATGTATAGAGATAGATGGATGTCTAGATAGATAGATAGATAGATGCCTTGATAGATAGATAGATGTCTAGATAGATAGATAGATAGATGTCTGGATAGATGTATAGAGATAGATGTATAGAGATAGATGTATAGAGATAGATGTATAGAGATAGATGGATGTCTAGATAGATAGATAGATAGATAGATGTCTGGATAGATGTATAGAGATAGATGTATAGAGATAGATGGATGTCTAGATAGATAGATAGATAGATGCCTTGATAGATAGATAGATGTCTAGATAGATAGATAGATAGATGTCTGGATAGATGTATAGAGATAGATGTATAGAGATAGATGTATAGAGATAGATGTATAGAGATAGATGGATGTCTAGATAGATAGATAGATAGATAGATGTCTGGATAGATGTATAGAGATAGATGTATAGAGATAGATGGATGTCTAGATAGATAGATAGATAGATAGATAGATAGATAGATAGATGCCTTGATTGATAGATAGATGTCTAGATAGATAGATAGATAGATAGATAGATAGATAGATAGATGGATAGATGTATAGAGATAGATGTACAAAGATAGATAGATGTCTAGATAGATAGCTAGATAGATGTCTGGATAGATGACTAGATAGATGTATAAAGATAGATAGATAGATAAATGTCAAGATAGATAGATAAATAGATGTCTGGATAGATGTATAGAGATAGATAGATAGATGTCTAGATAGATGTCTGGAGATAGATAGATGTCTAGATAGATAGATAGAGATAGATAGATAGATAGAGATGGATAGACAGATGTCTGGATAGATGTATAGAGATAAATAGATAGATGTCTAGATAGATAGATGTCTAGATAGATGTATAGAGATAGATAGATGTATAGAGATAGATAGATGTCTAGATAGATAGATAGATGTATAGAGATAGATAGGTAGATGTCTAGATAGATCGATGTCTAGAGAGATGTATAGAGATAGATAGATGTCTAGATAGATAGATGGATGTATAGAGATAAATAGATAGATGTCTAGATAGATGGATACTTTTTTCATCCCCGTAGGGAAATTCACAGGACATAGGAACCCAGAGGCCGACGAGATTGATACCAATTTCCCGAGTAGATATCGGACTGGACGGGCAGACAGGATTGATAATGAAACAGGATTTCGAAAATAAACAGGACAAACAAGACGTGAACGAAAACTGGAGAGAATAATAAACAGGACAAAAGATAGATGGGAAAGAAACTAGGAATCGCTATTAAACGTGACAAAAATAAACGGGAACAATACCAGACTGGAAATACCAACAGGAAAACAGGGCCGAGTCATAACCCGTCTTGCGGGGCAGAGGTTCGATGACGGACTGACAAAGAGTGAGTGAGAGCACTAAAATTAAATAACAAAAGCCAATCTGTTAAGGAGCCGCAGTTGGCGCCACCAATTGGGCGCCATGGCAACCGTGACATAAATAAAATGCCTGATTGTCTAATAAGTTCCATGCTTCTTCTTTATGTGTACGTATGTGTGTACTTTATTAGAAATGAATAAGTAGTAATACTGTATCTTAACCACTAGGTGTAATGTGTTCACAAATGGGAAGTAACACTGCTTAACAGTGTCGAAAGATTGTAAATCACTTTAGAAGTGTTATTTATGAGCACTGTGTTCTATAATGCAAGTAAAAACAGTGTAAAATGGGCACAGCGTAGCAGCAAGATGCCAGACAAACATGGCGGCGACGACTAGCTATGGATTGAGCGATGTAAAAAAAAATGCAATTTTCTCGACCTATGAACAATGATGGAATAATAGTTCAAAATCAATGCTTTTTTTGTACCACTTGGCAGCACTAAATATTACACACTGTACCTTTAAGTGAAATGAATATATTCCCTATCGCATATTGCTCTAAGCTGGGACTATCAGAGCTCACTTTTGTTTCGCCGTTCTAACCTTCAAAAATTGAACAGCACTCGTGCGGCCACGATCCATTATCCCTTATCCAATATTGCTACAGGTGGAGACTGGCACTTTAGTTGAGCTTTGCAGCTCTTTTTGAATGTTTTGTTCACTAAAAAGTGAACTGCACTCCTGTGGCTGCGATCCAGTATCCCTGTCATATGTTGCCTGAGTGGGCATATGCAGGGCACTCTATTGTTGGGGCTAGTGGCTCTTTTCTTGACATTACTGTAATTTAACCTAAATAGAACAGCACTCATGTGGCCTTGGTCTATTATCCCCAATCGCATATTGCTCTAAGCAGGGACCATCAGAGCTCACTTTTGTTTTGCTGTTCTAACTGTCAAAACTTGAACAGCACTTGTGCTGCCACAATCCATTATCCCTTATCCAATATTGCTACAGGTGGAGACTGGCCCTTTTGTTGAGCTTGGCAGTTCTTTTTCAATGTTATGTCCACTAAAAGGTGAACTGCACTCCTGTGGCCGAGATCCAGTATCCCAGTCATGTAGTCTGAATGGGAATAGGCAGGGCACACTTTTGTTGGGGCTAGGGGCTCTTTTTTTTGCCATGACTGTGTTTCGACCTTAATTGTACAGCACTCGTGTGGCCTTGGTCTATTATCCCCTGTCGCATATTTCTCTAAGCAGGGATCATCAGAGCTCACTTTTGTTTTGCCGTTCTAACCTTCAAAAATTGAACAGCACTCGTGTGGCCACGATGCATTATTCCTTATCAAATATTGCAAGTGGAGAGCTTGGCAGCTCTTTTTGAATGTTCCGTCCACTAAAAAGTGAACTGCACTTGTGCAGCCTGAATCCATTATCCTCGAATCGCATAACGCTGTGTGCAAGGGCTGACAGAGCGCTTTTTTGTCAGGTCTAATGGCTCCTTTTTAAACCGGTACTGTATTTCCACATAAGATGACCAGCACTTATGCGACTACGATCCATTATCCCCACTCACATATTGCTGCGAACTGGGACCATCAGGAGGTGTGCTGTTCTGCCCCACCTATAATTAAATGGAGGCTTGTGGTTGCAATCCATTATCCCCATTTGAGAGCAGGAGGCTGGCAGACTGCTTTTTTTCCTCCAGGTTCTGCCGCCGAAGTGTGTGACTTGTGCGACACGCTCACACAAACTCATGCCTACTCTCCTATAATCATAATGGATCGTGACCACACAGCACTTGTGTGGTCACGATCCATTATCCCTTATCCAATATTGCTACAAGTAGGGACTGGCCCTTTTGTTGAGTTCTTTTTGAATGTTCTGTCCACTAAAAAGTGAACTGCACTTGTGCATCCTGAATCCATTATTCTCGAATCACATATTGCTGTGTGCAAAGGCCGACAGAGCGCTTTTTTGTCAAGCCCGGTGGCTTCCTTTTCTGCCGGTACCACTTGGCAGCACTAAATATTACACACTGTCCCTTTAAGTGATATGAATGTAAAACTAGACATGGACTCTGGGTGTTCAGGACCCCCAAAGCTCTGGACCTAAGATCGCTCCTGATTGAAATGAAGCGGGCAAACCCAAGGGCGTCCTTGAAGGAAAACGGCTTCCTGTTTAGAATAAATCTGAAAGCCAGCTGTCCAAACAGCCCCTCGCTATCTTTCCCTCCCCCAAATCGCTCTCGCTCACTTTAGAAGTTTGAAAAAACGGAGTGAGGCCACCTCCCCCTTCTTGCGCGGGGGCGCAGCAGCACAACGCGCAGAAAGAGCATTACGCACGGAACCCGAACATGCTTCACCTCCGTGTCACCATGCGGTCCGGACCGCGTCGTCTCTCGGGGGCTTTTGGCTGCTGCGCAGCCTCGTTTCACTCCGGGGTTTTGGATCCTTTCGCTGGTTTTTATGGTTTAAGAGACACGCACGACTGGTGTGTTCGGGAAGACGAGCGGGAAGCGCGCACGGAGGCATGACGCACCGAGGCAGATTTCATCGGCGATGGATCCCAGCGCAGTGTTCTCCAACGTCTCCGAGGACGTGAACGTCACGGACGCGGCGCTGGACTGGCCCCACACGGTGCCGGCCGCCGCGCTCATCATCCTGGTGGTGGCCGCCATCATCTCCGTGACTATCGTGGGAAACGTGCTGGTGATCGTGGCGGTGCTGACCAGCAGGGCTTTGCGCGCGCCTCAGAATCTCTTCTTGGTTTCCTTGGCTTCGGCGGACATCCTGGTGGCCACTCTGGTGATTCCTTTCTCTCTGGTGAACGAAGTGATGGGGTACTGGTACTTCGGGAGCACCTGGTGCGCCTTCTACCTAGCGTTGGACGTGCTCTTCTGCACTTCTTCCATCGTGCACCTGTGCGCCATCAGTTTGGACCGGTATTGGTCCGTGACCAAGGCGGTGAGCTACAACCTGAAGAGGACTCCCAAGCGCATCAAATCCATGATCTTCATGGTGTGGGTGATCTCGGCCATCATCTCCTTCCCGCCTCTCCTCATGACCAAACACGACGAGCGGGAGTGCCTGATCAACGACGAAACCTGGTACATCCTCTCCTCCTGCGTGGTGTCCTTCTTCGCTCCGGGTCTGATCATGATCCTGGTCTACTGCAAGATCTACAAGGTGGCCAAACAGCGCTCCTCCACCGTCTTCGTGGCCAAAAACGGTCTGGAACGCCAACCGTCCCAATCCGAGACCTGCTTCGTGAGGAACGACCGCTGCGAGACGGAGAGCCCCAGCAGCCAGAGTTCCGGGAGCCACCCTCCCAAGCGAGGCGAGCTGGACGACATCGACCTGGAGGAAAGCTGCTGCGCCTCGGACACCAAAACCCGGAACTTCTCCAGGAGGGGCAAACCGGAAGGTCCGGACGGCCGCGTTTCCTGGGCTTCGTCCCGTACGTCCCAGCTCTACGCCGACCCCAAACAAGTCCCGGCCATGCGCCAACACGCCGCCGCCGTCAACAAGACCAAAGTGGCCCAGATGCGAGAGAAGCGCTTCACGTTCGTCCTGGCGGTGGTGATGGGGGTCTTTGTGCTCTGCTGGTTCCCCTTCTTCTTCACTTACAGCCTGCACGCTATCTGCAGGGACAGCTGCTACATCCCCGGCACGCTTTTCAACCTTTTCTTTTGGATTGGCTACTGCAACAGCTCTGTCAACCCCATCATTTACACCATTTTCAACAGGGATTTCAGGAAAGCCTTCAAAAAGATCATCTGGCCCACTGCCAAGCGTACGTAGAGACGGGGAGGCTTTCCGGGGGGCAAAGCCGCTTTGCCCGCCTTTCTTCTCGCCGGAGCGAGGAAGGAATTTAGGGAGATTAACGGAACTCGCCTCGGAGGTGATTATTCCCGCTCTGCTCTGTTCTCGGAGTGACTTTTCGGGACGATGGGTGTCGTTGATTCGAACGTGACGTTTCCAGCACAGACATTTGAAAAAAAAGAGTTGGGTAGGGTTACTTTAACTTGATTACTTTCAATTACTTTTGGATGACTCCAATACCAAATATGCTACTAAAAGACAAAAGAAACTACCGTATTTTCCGTACTATAAGGCGCACCGGGTTATAGGGCGCACCCCGAAAAAATAGTTTTTGGTCCTATTTTTGACATACATAAGACGCACCGGATTATAAGGCGCTACAATGGGAACGTGGACAAAACAGTCAGATAGTTCAGTCCAACTGATTACCCCCTTAACATTCCCGAAGCTTGCAAAGACGCAAATACGTGTCTCAGACACGTGCGGATGCGGTGACCTTACCATGTCACTCAAATGCATCTATCATTCGGAAGGTTACAGTCTTGGGATTCAAGAAATGCCAACCATTCCTTAGTTTCTATTTTCTTTTTCGCTCGCAACTTTACTGTATATATGACAATAAACACTTGGAATTGAGTTGAATTTAAAAATAGACACTCCATTCCATCCATTGTCTGCACCGCTTATCACAGAAACATCGAGTTCAGTCTGAAACAAGATACAGGGATAATATATATAGCCAGAGTAGCTCACCGAAGTCGTTGTGTTCATAATAATGTGCAGCCGTGGTCCTCTTATATCCGTGAGTTTAGTAAATCCAGGAGAATAAAATATTTACAAATACAAAATAGTAAAAAAATGCTTTCTGTATGCCGTCAGCCACGTGCTATACGCATTTATCTTTTTCGGACAATTGCTGGCTTTGTTTTGCCGTTTAAGCCAATGCCAGCCTGTAAATGATAAAAAGGATCCGCCCCTTGACCTCCGAATAACTTTAGCCAATAGTGATCGAGTCAAATGATGATTGACACATTGGTTAGCCAATGAAACGCCGGTAAATAAATCCCAGCATACACCGCGGACGACTTGGCGTTCGGGGGAAAATTGAGTCGGCGGCTGCAAGTTAGTTGGAAGACTTTGCGACTTAATATTGATCCATATATAAGGCGCACTGTATTATAAGGCGCATGGTCAGCTTTTGAAAAGAATAAAGGCTTTTAGGTGCGCCTTATAGTAAGGAAAATACGGTAAATATGAATAAAATGACATTTTGTGCCGGCTTGGGGAGTAACGGAACACATGGAACAGCAAAGATGATGTATGGATGTATTTTCATTTTGTTTCTGTGGCATTTGATGTTCGTTTTGCCGGAGATCAAAGCCAGGAGAGAAATCTTACCACGTGTTGTGAGTCATCATTTTATTCCTATTAGTTTCTTTTGTCTTTTATTAGCATATTTGCTATTGGAGTCATCCAAAAGTCATTGAAAGTAATCCAGTTCAAGTAACCCTACCCAACCCTGCAAATAACCTTCTGGAATGTGCATGTGTCATGATTACTGATGCGGGCCACCTGATTGGCCACGGACCCTGATTGGCTGTTGGACTCTTTATAAACTCCCGCCTTCCTGAAAACACTCGTCAGATCGTCTGCGAACCTATGCTACCTGATAGGCAAGCCTTTGTGACCCGTTTATCCAACTCGATCCTGCCCCGTGTTCTGTCTGATTCCCGTTGCAGACCTCTTTTCTGGACCCGTTTATCCGACTCTATCCTGCCCTGTGTTCTGTCTGATTCCCGTTGCAGACCTCTTTTCTGGACCCGTTTATCCGACTCTATCCTGCCCCGTGTTCTGTCTGTTTACGGTTGCCGACCCCTTTATGGACCCGTTTATCAGACTCTATCCTGCCCTGTGTTCTGTCTGATTCCCGTTGCCGACCTCTTTCCTGGACCCGTTTATATTTTTGCTCCTCCGCCCTGGCCAACGACCTGTTTTTTCTCACTTTCAACACTTTCGCTCGACACGGAAGGGCCGCGTTCCCAGCTATCTGCTACCCGTGACCGACGCTCAAGTCCTTTCCTCCTTCTAAATAAAACTGAGTAAAACAAACGCAATTGGGTCCCGTCTCCGTTCCTGGTCCGTGACAGCATGGTCAGTGTTAAAAAATGTACCGCAGAGATATTTCTGTTGGTTCCCGTCTGCAAACGTGAAATGTCTGATTGAAGTTTTCGTACTGGAAAGAAAAAAGGGAGCGATTGGTCCATCAAAAACAACATGATTGAGGTTCTGTTATTAAATTGACACCTGATTGATTTTGAAATATGACAAATTACAAGTAATTTGGCTCATTTGTATAGCCTTTAATCACAAGAGGTCTCAAAGACACAGTATACATAGACATTATCGATGTAATAACAGGATGTCTGGTTGAAAGCTTCCTGAGATCAACATCATTCATAAACTATGAAGTGTCAGGACCAGAACGGAGACAAGACCCACTTGCGTTACGTTTCTCAGTTTTATTGGAAGAAGGAGAAAGGGCTGGGAAGCAAGTCGCTCTGGTACTCGGATTGTGCTCCGAACGCGGAAGTGGATCTTCCGTGGGGAGCGATGGCGGTTGTCGGGGACGGAAAAAGCCAGTCGGTAGCTGGGACAGGAGAGCAAAAACGCGGTCGGGTCGGAAGCGAGTCGTATGCCAGAATAGGAGAGAAGACGTAGTCGGGGACGAAAAAAGGTCTAAAGCCGGGACGGGAGAGCAGACGTGGTCAGGATCAAAAACGGGTCAAAGCCGGGGGACAGAAAGGAGCAGGGTCGAAAAAAAGGCTTGCCTAGTGTGAACTGAGGTTCGCAGACGCACTGACAACAAGGGACAAATAGGAGTGGGTTTGAATAGGGAAGGAGAGCCGATCAAAGTCCGAGGCAGTTGGTGCCAAAGGAGTGGATGCTATGAAATCTATACATGTTGTTCTCATTTACCTGCCACAAGGGGGCAATATACAATTACCAGTTTGACTCATGAAGAAGCACTTATCTAATGCTATGGATTTTTTTCCTTGACAGAAATCAAATCCTAAATTATTCTCATGCATTACATTTGAAAGTCGAGGTTCTAATACTGTAGATTACAATGATCGATTAGGATCTTTAAAGGGACAGTGTGTTGTATTTTAGTGCCTCCTAGTGGTACAAAAAAACCTTTTCATTTAAAGAAAAACATTGATTTGAATACTGTTTATTTTGTAATACTATGTTAATCCTGGGCAGCACGGCGGCTGAGTGGTTAGCGCGTGTGCAGCACAGTTCTGAGGTCATGAGATCGAACCTCCTGTGTGGAGTTTGCATGTTCTCCCCGTACTTGCGTGGGTTTTCTCCGGGCACTCTCCCACGTTCCGAAAACATGCATGTCAGGTTAATCGGCCGATCCAAATTGTCCCTAGGAGTGAATGAGCGAGCGAGTTGTCTGTCTCTGTGTTTAGGGTGTCCCCTTGCCCAACGCCTGAAGATAGCTGGGATGGGCTCCAGCACCCCCGCGGCCCTACTGAGGATAAGCGGTGCAGATAATGGCTGGATGGATGGATGGATGTTAATACTTTATTAAAAAAAAAACATCAGTGAATAAATGTGTATTTTGATACATAGTGGAATCCCTACCTAGAAGTCACTGCCAGGTTTGTCTGGCAACTTGCTGCTACGCTGTGCTCTGTGGCACTGGTTTTCGTCTGCATTAGACAACCGTGCTGTCGAGGTGAAATATTACACACTGGGGTTTTAAGTCTTTCAAACGTCCATTTTTTTAATGTTTCGTTTGCCAGTGCATTTTTAAAGAATTGTCACTACGTATTTGTCGAACTGTTGTTTATTGGAAGTTCTATGTTTTGTACTGCTGAAGAAAAAAAAAAGATGGATTCTACCTGAAGAAAATAATAAATCCAGTTACCTTTGTCTCATGCTGTCGTGATTTAAAGCTGCAGTGGACCGTATGGGTCATTCTTCCTATTGGGGGCCATCTCTGTCAGGACCAGAACGGAAACAGGACCACAAGTTTTATTGAAGGAAAGAGGAAGGGCTGCGCCCACGATCCGGTGTTCGCACTCGGATGGTGATCCGAATACAGAAGTGGATCTTCTGTAGCGAGTGATGGCGGTGTCAGTGACGGAAAAAACGGGTCGGTAGCCGGGACAGGAGAGCAAAAACGTGGTCGGGTCGGAAACGAGTCGTAAACCAGGACGGGAGAGTAGACGTGGTCGGGATCAAAAATGGGTTGTAAGCCAGGACGGGAGAGCAGAGGTGGTCAGGATCAAACAGGTCATAGCCGGAGACCAACGGGAGCAAAAACGGGAGAGGTGGGAGTCAGGGTCGAAAAAAGCTTGCCTAGTACACACGGAGATTTGCAGACGGACCGACAACAAGGGGATTGACAGGACTGGGTTCAAATAGTGACAGGGAGCCAATCAGAACCCGTGGCGGTTGAGTCACATCAGTTATCATGACAATCTCCACATGGTAACCTCCATTCCAAAAAATGTCAAATATTCCATGTTTTCAACATTTCATCTGAGGGAAATACTTTTAAACTAGGAGATATATTTCTTTACCAATTCACAAATGACATTGGCCAAAGGTCCACCCTGTTACAGGACATTCTCGTTTCTATCGATGACTACTTTTGAATGTGTCAGGACCAGAACGGAGACAGGACCCACTTGCGTAACGACTCTCACAAGTTTTATCAAAGGAAAGAAGAAGGGCTGCGCACACGATCCGGAGTTCACTGGGTGCGGGAAGCAGGTCGCTCTGAATGCGTCGAGCGATGGCGATGTCGGGAAAGGAAAAAACGGGTCAGTAGCCGGGGCAGAAGAGCAAAAAACGTGGTCAAGATCAGAAACGATTCGAAAGCCAGGAGAGGAGAATAGACGTGGTCAGGATCAAAAAATGGGTCAAAGCCGGGGAACAGACGGGAGCAAAAACAGGTGTGAGTCAGGGTCGAGAAAGCTTGCCTAGAGTAAACTGAGGTTTGCAGACGGACTGACAACAGTTGACAGAAGTTTATGGATTTAAAAAGTGACAGGTAGCCAATCAGAGTCCGAGGCAGTTGGCGCCAAATGAGCGGGCACAGCTGATTCACATCAGTAATCATGACAGAATACACAGTTACAGTAATATTGACGTTTTTTTGAGGGTTACAATGTCTCTAATTTCACCTTGCAAGGATATTCAAAGAAAGTATTTGTAAACTCAAAATACATTAAATGAAAATATGTTCAGGCATAGGGCAGCACAGCGGCGCAGTGGTTAGCGCATGTGCGGCACAGTTCATGTCATGGGAACCTCCTGCGTGGGTTCAAATCCAGCTCCAGACTTCCTGTGCGGAGTTTGTATGTTCTCCCCGTGCTTGCTTGGGTTTCCTCCGGGCACTCCGGTTTCCTCCCACATTCCGAAAACATGCATTTCAGGTGAATTGGCCGGTCCGAATTGTCCCTAGGTGTGACTGAGCGAGTGAGTTGTCTGTCCCCGTGTGCCCTGCGATTGGCTGGCAATCAGTTCAGGGTGTCCCCTGCCCACTGACCGATGATTGCTGGGATGGGCTCCAGCACCCCCACGACCCTACTGAGGATAATGAGATGAGATGTTCAGGCATAATGTAATTTCCACATTGTTTGTTGATTAAAAAGAAATATGAAAGGAATTTGTCCCATTTGTCACGTAGCGGAGCGGGAAACAGGAAATAAGGACCCATTCGTGTAGGCATACTCACAATTTATTGGGGGAGGATGAGGAGGGTGCGCACACTCGATTTGGGGATCGATGGTCCCGGATTGGATTAGAAATCCAAACAAAAGAAACGTTGTCCGAAACGGATCGGACCAAAAACAAAACAGGATCAAACGCAGGCAGATTTACAGACTAGGCATTTCTCAGGATAAAAGAGAACTTCCAGAAATCTCACAGAAGTCTCACAAACGCTCAGGCAAAGCACAGTTACAAGGAACGCGTTTAAGTACACCAAAAAGCAATCAGTCAATGCGCCTCAGCCGGTGTCCATGGGCGAGGCCAATTGGGCGCCGCGGCAACTGCGCCAGAATCCAGCAACGCCCGGCTGGGACCGACTGGGCGCCGTGTCAACCGCGCCCGACGCGCCACAATTTTTAAGTGAAATGAATTTTGCTGGTTCATTCTGTTTAAATAACCACAGATACATGGATGATATTTGCATTTAAAAAAAAAAAAAAAAAGTCAAGAACCGGAACAGGATCAGGACCCAAATGCGTGACGTTTCTCACACAAGGCTTTTATTTTACGGGAAATGGGGTTTGATACCAGACAGGACGGGACAGACAGGATTGATAAGGGTTATTCACATAAAACAGGACAAATTAGACGGTAACGAAATCTGGAGAAAATAATAAACAGGACAAAAATAGTCGGGAACGAAACTGGAAACCGCTATTTAACAGGACAAAATAAACAGGAACAATACCGGACAGGAGAAGAGGACTGAGGCAGAGGTTCGTTGACGGACTGACAAAGTAAGAGAGGGTGCGCTGAGCTTAAATAGACGGAAAGCCAATTTGTCAATGAGCCGCAGCTGGGCGCCACACGGGCGGGGCAGATTGGGTGCCATGGCAACCGTGAAAAAAACATAAATTTATTCGATATTTCCTAATTATATTTACAACAGAAGTCCATTAAACATGACTGGGACAAAGCATTTCAGTGCACTTGTACTACAATCAGAGTCATTTATCTAAAATTAATTGATTCTGCATACATATCCATGAGTCATATGATAGAGGGAAGTTAAGCGTAAAAGAATATAAACCAAAAAACAGTTCAAGCCCATTTTTACACATAAGACAAGAAAGTTTGATCACATGACCCTGATTTTTAGCTAACCTGCATTGGCTACCTGTTAGCTTAAGATGTGATTTCAAGGTTCTGTTGGTAGTATACAAAATCATGCATGGACTTGCTCCCTTAGATTCAATTTCGCCCTATGTTCCGGTCCGGAGCCTTCGCTCTGAAAACGCTGGTCTACTGGGGATCCCAAGAGCCAAGAAGAGATCCGCAGGTTCGAGAGCGTTTTCCATTCGGGCACCGGTGCTGTTGAATGCTCTTCCCCCTGAGATTCGATCTGCAATCTCAGTGGAACGGTTTGAATCTAGGCTTAAAACACACTTCTATTCTATAGCTTATGAATAACCTATATTTTATGTTGACAATATCTGTATTATTTGCCCTCATGTAGGTTTTAGATCAGGGGATGGTTTCATCATAGTCTGTGGTTTGCAATAGTCTGTGCAGCCCTTTGAGACTTCCTGTGATTAAGAGTGTCACAAATATACAGGACTTGACTTGACTCATGCTGAGGTTTTGAGTTTTCCCTTGCCCTCATGTAGGTTTTAGATCAGGGGATGGTGTCATAATAGTCTGTGGTTTGCAATAATATGAGGTCTGTGTAGCCCTTTGAGACCCTTTTTGATTAAGGGCGTCATAAATAAACGTGACTTGACTCACCCTGAGGTTTTTGAGTTTTTCTTTGCCCTCATGTAGGTTTTAGATCAGGGGATGGTGTCATAATAGTCTTGGTTTGCATAAATCTGTCGTCTGTGCAGCTCTTTGAGACTCTTTGTGATTAAAAGCATCAAAAATAAAGAGGACTTGACTTGACTCATGTTGAGGTTTTTGAGTTTTTCCTTTCCCCTATGTAGGTTTTAGATCAGGGGATGGTGTCATAATAGTCTGTGGTTTGCAAAAATCTGTGGTCTGTGCAGCCATTTGAGACTCTTTGTGATCAAGGGCCAAACAAATAAACATGACTTGACTTATGCTGAGGTTTTGAGTTTTCCCTTGCCCTCATGTAAGTTTTAGATCAGGGGATGGTGTTATAACAGTCTGGGGTCTGTGCAGCCCTTTGAGACTCTTTGTGATTAAAAGCATCAAAAATAAAGAGGACTTGTTGAGGTTTTTGAGTTTTCCCTTTCCCCTATGTAGGTTTTCGATCAGGGGATGGTGTCATAATAGTCTGTGGTTTGCATTATTCTTTGATCTGTGCAGCCCTTTAAGATTCTTTCTGATTAAGGACGTCACAAATAAACATGACTTGACTCGACTCATGTTGAGGTTTTTGAGTTTTCCCTTGCCCTCATGTCGGTTTTAGATCAGGGGATGGTGTCATAATAGTCTGTGGTTTGCAATAATCTGTGGTCTATGCAGCCCTTTGAGACTCTTTATGATTAAGGGCGTCACAAATAAACATGACTTGACTCGAGGTTTTTGAGTTTTCCCTTGCCCTCATCTAAGTTATGGATCAGGGGATGGTGTCATAATAGTCTGGGGTCTGTGCAGCCCTTTGACCCTTTTTGTCACACATAAATATGACTTGACTTGAGGTTTTTGAAATTTTCCTTGCCCTTATGCAGGTTTTAGATCAGGGGATGGTGTCATAATAGTCTGTGGTTTGCAATAATCTGTGGTCTATGCAGCCCTTTGAGACTCTTTATGATTAAGGGCGTCACAAATAAACATGACTTGACTCGAGGTTTTTGAGTTTTCCCTTGCCCTCATCTAAGTTATGGATCAGGGGATGGTGTCATAATAGTCTGGGGTCTGTGCAGCCCTTTGACCCTTTTTGTCACACATAAATATGACTTGACTTGAGGTTTTT
Source organism: Urocampus carinirostris (assembly GCF_059441175.1). Taxonomy (NCBI): domain Eukaryota; kingdom Metazoa; phylum Chordata; class Actinopteri; order Syngnathiformes; family Syngnathidae; genus Urocampus; species Urocampus carinirostris. The sequence continues at coordinate 41,505,623 of NC_142357.1, read as the reverse complement.
GAAATTTTCCTTGCCCTTATGCAGGTTTTAGATCAGGGGATGGTGTCATAATAGTCTGTGGTTTGCAATAATCTGTGGTCTATGCAGCCCTTTGAGACTCTTTATGATTAAGGGCGTCACAAATAAACATGACTTGACTCGAGGTTTTTGAGTTTTCCCTTGCCCTCATCTAAGTTATGGATCAGGGGATGGTGTCATAATAGTCTGGGGTCTGTGCAGCCCTTTGACCCTTTTTGTCACACATAAATATGACTTGACTTGAGGTTTTTGAAATTTTCCTTGCCCTTATGCAGGTTTTAGATCAGGGGATGGTGTCATAATAGTCTGTAGTTTGCAATAATCTGTGGTCTGTGCAGCCCTTTGAGATTCCTTGTGATTAAGGTTGTCACAATTAAACATGACTTGACTTGACTTGAGGTTTTGGGGTTTTTCCTTGCCCTTATGCAGGTTTTAGATCAGGGGATGGTGTCATAATAGTCTGTGGTTTGCAATAATCTGTGGTCTGTGCAGCCCTTTGAGACTCTTTGTGATTAAGGGTGTCACAGATAAACATTACTTGACTTGAGGTTTTTGAGTTTTCCCTTGCCCTCATCTAAGTTATGGATCAGGGGATGGTGTCATAATAGTCTGGGGTCTGTGCAGCCCTTTGACCCTTTTTGTCACACATAAATATGACTTGACTTGAGGTTTTTGAAATTTTCCTTGCCCTTATGCAGGTTTTAGATCAGGGGATGGTGTCATAATAGTCTGTAGTTTGCAATAATCTGTGGTCTGTGCAGCCCTTTGAGACTCTTTGTGATTAAGTGTGTCACAAATAAACATGACTTGACTTGAGGTTTTTGAGTTTTCCCTTGCCCTCTTCTAAGTTATAGATCAGGGGATGGTGTCATAATAGTCTGGGGTCTGTGCAGCCCTTTGAGACTCTCTCACAAATAAATATGACTTGACTTGAGGTTTTTGAGTTTTCCTTGCCCTCATGTAGGTTTTAGATCAGGGGATGGTGTCATAATAGTCTGTGGTTTGCAATAATCTGTTGTCTATGCAGCCCTTTGAGACTCTTTGTGATTAAGGGTGTCACAAATAAACATGACTGGACTTGAGGTTTTTGAGTTTTCCCTTTCCCCTATGTAGGTTTTAGATCAGGGGATGGTGTCATCATAGTCTGGGGTCTGTGCAGCCCTTTGAGACTCTTTGTGATCATAATAGTCTGTAGTTTGCAATAATCTGTGGCCTGTGCAGCACTTTGAATCAGTCAATTTGTGATTAAGGGCCAAACAAGTAAACATGACTCGACTTGAATACTATAATGACTTTTTTTGAAGTAGAGTTAGCAAAATACATACATTTTAATACATCCGTGACTGGAGCTCTCATTCTTTGAGTGCAAGTGGCTTTTGACTCTAAATTGCACCACTCGATTTTTCAACAATGGCTGACCCGAGGCACGGATGTGCAAACACTTCTGGATAAGTTTGCACGTGTCGAGTGAATATTATGAGTGCAAACGTTGAAAAGCACGTGACATCCCATTGCTCAAAAACAAACAGGGCTTATGTAAGATCAAATCTGGGTTAAGATGTCTGGGGAATGTTGCCTTGGCTGCTATTATACTCTTCGGTCCTGACCAGGGGCGTAACCAGACAGTTTTGGGGGGGAATCAAACACCCCCAACTACCCCCCAAAATTAAAGCTTTTTTAAATCTCTGTTTTCCTTAATAAAGGATGGGAGACAATATCATGAAAAACTGAAGTTGAGTCATTTTTTGGTACAGATTTTAATCACAAGAAGTCTCAAAGGGCTGTGGACAGGATTCTTTGACTCTGTCGTTCCCGTTTTGTCACCTGTTCTCCACTCGTCCATTCCCGATTTCCCCGTTTGTCTCCTGCTGCGACCTGTTTTTTTACCCCGACCACGTTTTGATCTCCCGTCCCAGCTATCGACCTGTTTTTGTGACCCCGACCACGTTTTGATCTCCCGTCCCGGCTATCGACCTGTTTTTCCGTCTACTACACTACAATCTCCCGCTCTGGAAGATCCACTTCTGCATTCGGGACAGGTTTTTCGATTTTGTGAGCGGCCGGCTTCCCGCGCCCGTGCTGCCTTTCCTCTATATCTCAATAAACTTGTGATTAGCGTTACGCATCTGGGTCCTAATTCCGTTCTGGTCGTCACAATTATGGTGTGCCGTAATTCAATCAAAATTAAAAAAAAAACCATTCTAGTCTTAAAAACGGCCTTAAAACCGACATTGATATGGTAAAAAACTGCCTTTAGCGAAAATATTTGCAGTAGAATGTGATCATAATTGGAATTTACATGTTATAACTGTCGGAACCAGAACAGGAAGATAAAAATAAAATCCATTTGGTGAAATTTCAAGTCCTGCATACCTCCAGGGGAGTCTTTAGTTTGCGTGTTGGTGCGATCCAGTGTCATTCCCAACCAGGGTTGGGTAGGGTTACTTTAACTGGATTACTTTCAGTTACTTTTGGATTACTCCAATAGCAAATATGCTAATAAAAGACAAAAGAATCTAAATAGGAATCAAATGACTCCATTTCGTGCAGGCGTGGGGAGTAACGGAATACATGGAACGGCAAAAAGCTGTTTGGATTTCTTTTCATTTTGTTTCTGTCGCATTTGATGTTCGTTTTGCCGGAGATCAAAGAGATCAAATCCAGGAGAGAAAGCTTACCACGTGTTGTGAGTTATCATTTTACTCCTATTGATTTTCTTTTGTCTTTTATTAGCATATTTGGTATTGGAGTCATCCAAAAGTCATTGAAAGTAATCCAGTTAAAGTAACCCTACCCAACCCTGAGAAAGAACTAGAAAGAATGACATCGAAAGAGAAATAGAAAAGAGAAGGAGAGAAAAGAAAAGGGGGAACAAGAGAAGGGGAAAGCAAGAGTGAGAGAGAGAGTGAGAGACAGAGTGAGAGAGAGATAAGAGAGAGAGAAAAGGAAAATAGGAAGAGAGAACAAAAGAAGGTAAAAGACAAAAAGAGAAAGAGACAAAGAGGAACAAAGAGAAAAAGAAGAGACAGAGAGAGTGAAAGAGAGAGAGATAGAGAGTGAGAGAAAAAGGGAGGGAGGGAGAGAAAAAAGAGAGAGAACGTGAAAAACAAGATATAAAAAGAGAAATAGTAAGAGAGAGGGAAGAAAGACTCGCAGGGTTGGGTAGGGTTACTTTTGGATGACTCCAATAGCAAATATGCTAATAAAAGACAAAAGAAACTCAATAGGAATCAAATGATGACTCACAACACGTGGTAAGCTTTCTCTCCTGGCTTTGAGCTCTTTGATCTCCGGCAAAACGAACATCAAATGCCACAGAAAAAAGCTGTTTGGATTGATTTTCATTGTGTTTCTGTCGCATTTTATGTTAGTCTTAAAGCTTAGCACCTCAGATCAAAGCCAGGAGAGAAAGCTTACCACGTGTTGTGAGTCATCATTTGATTCCTATTGAGTTTCTTTTGTCTTTTCTTAGCATATTTGCTATTGGAGTCATCCAAAAGTCATTGAAAGTAATCCAGTTCAAGTAACCCCACCCAACCCTGTACCCAACCCCAAACTGCCATAATTACCGTAAATATTTGCGTTTCAAACAAATCCAGAACACCGATCTAAAAATCGAGGAAAGACCAGTCGGCACGGCGCATGACAATCTATTCCCGCACCGCTTTTCGTTCCCGAACTGTTCGGAATGGCAAAATGTCATCTTTACAGTCAATATTTGGATTAAAAACATTTTTAATTAGTATAAAACAATCAAAATGGAGAACGCCGAGTAAGGTTTGTTGATGGTGTCCAAGTGTCGCGTCGTGAATCAGGATCTCTTTGTATTCGATGACTAACTCGGAGATGTCAAGCTTATTTTCGCTTAGGGGCCACATGATAGAGAACGGACTCTCACAGGGGCCGCTTTACCAGTTCGACTACCAATTTTCTCCTCTTAAAAACGATTTTCAAATATTTTTATTTTATTTAAAAAAACTAAATAAAATCGTGATTCGAGACTAGGCTTCTGGTCTTGGGCTGCTTAATTTCAAAATGAGTCTTTAAGCGAGACTATGTCAGGGCCAGAACGGAAGCAGGACCCACTTGCGTGACGTTTCTCTCAGTTTTATTGGAAGAAAGGAAAGGGTTGCCCAGACAATCTGGTGATCGCGGGAAGCATTGCAGGTCGCTCTGAACGCAGAAGTGGGACATCTGTGGTGAGGAACAGAAAAACAGGTCAGTAGCAGGGACAGGAGAGCAGAAACGTGGTCGGGGTCGTAAGCGAGTCGTAAGCCAGGAAAGGAGAGTAGACGTGGTCGGGGACAAAAAATGGTCGATAGCCGGGACGGGAGAGTAGAGGTGGTCAGGATCAAAAACGGGTCGAAGCCGGGGGACAGACAGGAGCAAAAAACAGGTTGGAGTCAGGGTCGAAAAAAGGCTTGCCTAGTGTAAACTGAGGTTTGCAGACAGACTGACAACAGGGGACAGATAGGAGTGGGTTTGAATAGGGACAAAGAGCCAATCAGAGTCTGAAGTTTTATTGAAAGAGAGAGGAAGGGCTTCGCCCACGATCCGGAGTTCGTTGGGCGCGGGAAGCAAATTGCGGAACACGGATGTGGATCTTCCGTAACGAGAGATGGCGGTGTCAGGGGTGGAAAACTGGTCGGTAGCTGGGACTGGGAGAGCAAGACTTGGTCGGGGTCGGAAAAGAGTCGTAAGCCAGGCAGAGTACACGTCGTCAGGAACAAAAAAGGAGTCGTAAGCCGGGACGGGAGAGCAGATGTGATCGGGATCAAAACAGGTCGTTGCATGAGACAAACAGGAGCAAAAACAGGAAAGGCGGTAGTTAGGGTCGAAAAAGGCTTGCCTAGTAAACACGGAGATTCGCAGACGGACCGACAACAGGGGACAGACGGGACTGGGCTTAAATAGTGACAGGGAGCCAATCAGAACCCGTGGCGATTGGCGCCAAATGAGTCACATCAGTAATCATAACCTCCCAGGTCAGTTATCTGGGAAAAATGAGAGACGGTGATGAAGTTACAGGCCAGAGGGCGGCTCGTCACAGACACTTATCCACCGACTCGAAAAGTGAATGAGGTCCTGCCGCTCGAATGCCAGCCTGAATCCAATTCAGCACAGGACAAACGCTGGAGTGATTGATGAAGGATCTTCAACTCCAAGGTTTCCGATGAAGTGCTGAAGAGGAATCACTTGACATTTGACATCGATGATATTACGACGGATACAGCATTGAGAAAACTTTTCCCTACAGGAGTTGGAACTAGAATTCCGTTTCTACAAATTGTACTTTTGTGATATGGATTCCGTGGTGCCCGGATGGGTTCGGAATCGGGACAGGTGTGTCCTATCACCGCACGCATGACCCTGACTACCCTAAGCCTTCATAAGGACATTTTGGACGGAGCCCATAGTCGGGTCATCAACGGTTTCATTCATCTTCCTGCCATCACTGATTTCAGTTCCCGCCTAATTTATGGGGTTTGTTTTTTGTGCGTTACTTCGTTAATGTGTTTTGTTATCAAATATACCGTATTTTCCGCACTATAAGGCGCACCGGGTTATAGGGCGCACCCCCAAAAAAATCGTTTTTGGTCCTATATTTTCCATAGATAAGGCGCACCGGATTATAAGGCGCTACAATGGGAACGTCGACAAAACAGTCAGATGGTTCAGTCCAATTTATTACCCCCTTAACATACCCAAAGCTTGCAAAGACGCAAATACGTGTCGAGAACACTTGCAGATGCGGTGTCCGTACGATGTCACTCAAATGCATCGTTCCATCATTCGGAAGGTTCAAGTCTTGGGATTCAAGAAATGCCAACCATTCCTTAGTTTCTATTTTCTTTTTCGCTCGCAACATTACTGTATATATGACAATAAACACTTGGAATTGAGTTGAATTTAAAAATAGACACTCCATTCCATTCATTATCTGCACCGCTTATCACAGAAACATCGAGTTCAGTCTGAAACAAGATACGGGGATAATATATATAGCCGGTGTAGCTCACCGAAGTCGTTGTGTTCATAATAATGTGCAGCCGTGGTCCTCTTATATCCGTGAGTTTAGTAAATCCAGGAGAATAAAATATTTACAAATACAAAATAGTAAAAAAATGCTTTCTGTATGCCGTCAGCCACGTGCTATACGCATTCATCTTTTTCGGCCAATTGCAGGCTTTGTTTTGCCGTTTAAGCCAATGCCAGCCTGTAAATAATAAAAAGGATCCGCCCCTTGACCTCCGAATAACTTTAGCCAATAGTGATCCATTCAAATGATGATTGACACATTGGTTAGCCAATGAAACGCCGGTAAATAAATCCCAGCATACGCCGCGGACGACTTGGCGTTCGGGGGAAAATCGAGTCGGCGGCTGCAAGTTAGTTGGAAAACTTAATGTTGATCCATAAATAAGAAGCACTGTATTATAAGGCGCACGGTCAGCTTTTGAAAAAAATAAAGGCTTTTAGGTGCGCCTTATAGTGCGGAAAATACGGTAATCCTTTTTTTCAAGCAACCCAGCCTTCGCTTTTGCTTCCCTGCATTTGGGTCCACCAGGAATCATGGCAAGAATGGCACAATGCATTGGTTTCCTTTATTTAATTACAGTGAGGAGGAAATCAATGTTGTTTTTTTGAGACCTTCACTGAGAGAAATTCAATTCACTATTAAGAAACTATTAATACTATGAAAAAATGCTAACTGTTACATTTATAATTTTTCACATTTATAATATTTATCTAAAAATACGACACAGATTGTTAGAATATGTCATGAATACTGATGCCCGTTCCTTTGGTGCCAACTGCCCCGGACTCTAGGCAAGCTTTTTCGACCCTGACTCCCACCTGTTTTTGCTCCCGTCTGTTTCCCGGCTTGGACCCGTTTTTTGATCCCGATCACGTCTACTCTCCTCTCCTGGTTTTCGACTCGTTTCTGATCTTGACCACGTTTTTTGTTACTGACCCGTTTGTCCGTTCCCGACACCGCCATCGCTCGCCAGGGAAGTCCCACTTCCGCGTTCAGAGCGACCTGCGATCCTTTCCTTTCTTCCAGTAAAACTGAGAGAAATGTAACGCAAGTGGGTCCTGTCTCAGTTCTGGTCCTGACAAAATATGAACGTAACATGTCACATTTACCAGACACTAAGACTATTTCACTAAACCTCCAATAAATACGTTTAGATGGAAAGAATAGAAAAAAAAACGAAATAAAAAATTAAATTTGCCAGGGTCATTTGGAGGTGACGGGTGGGTGGGTCGCAAGGTGAGTAGGGACGTAGGTAGGTAGGTCAGTCAGTCAGTTCTGGGTGTTTGGGCGGGTGAATGGATAGATTGATGGCTACCTTAATTTATCCAGCCATTCGTTATCTGCACCAATTATCCTCAGTAGGGTCGTGGGGGTGCTGGAGCCCATCCCGGCCGTCTTCGGGCAGGGGACACCCTGAACTGGTTGCCAGCCAATCACAGAGACTGAAAACTCACTCACTCATTCACACCTAGGGACAGTTGAAACCGGCCAATTAACCTGACATGCATGTTTTGCAAATGTAGAAGGAAACCGGAGTGCCCGGAGGAAACCCACGCAAGCGCAGGCAGAACATGCAAACTCCACACAGGAGGTTCGAGCTCATGACCTCAGAACTGTGCCGCACACGCGCTAACCACTGTTCCGCCGTGCTGCCCTACCTTTTCTTTCCCGCTTTATTCAACTGTTTTCCACCCGTCCGTTTCTGATTTCCCCATTTGTCTCTGGCTACGACCTGTTTTTTGACCCGACCACGTTTTTGATCTCCCGTCCCAGCTTACAACTTATTTTTGATCCGACCGCGTTTCGCTCTCCTGTCCTGGCTATCGACCTGTTTTTCCGTCTACGACACTACGATCTCCCGCTCCGGAAGATCTACATCTACATTTGGAACACCATCCGATTCTGTGAGCGGTTTTCTTCACCGAATCGCAGACGCTGCCCTTCCTCTTTATCTCAATAAACTTGTGAGAAACGTTACGCGATTGGGTCTACCCTTTGTGCTGGGCGTGACATCGACCAAACATGGCGAATGTCAACAAAGAAAAATGCATTCGAGGAAAAGGACAAAAAGAGTTAAAACAAACGCACATTGGACTTGGATATCGTCCCGTGCGTCACGGTTGCCATGGCGCCCATGTGGCGCCAGCTGCGGCTCGTTGACAGATTGGATTTCCGTCTATTTAAGCTCAGTGCTCTCACTGTTCCTTGGTCAGTCCGTCAACGAACCTCTGCCCCGCAAAACCTGGGTTTTGACTCCTGTTTCCTGTTGGCATTTCCTGTCCTGTATTGTTCCCGTTTATTTTAGCCCTGTTTAATACCGGTTTCCAGTTTCGTTTCTGTCTATTTTTGTCCTGTTTATTATTTTCTCCAGTTTTCGTTCCCGTCTAGTTTGTCCTGTTTAATTTCAATATCCTGTTTCAATATCAATCCTGTCTGTACCGTCCTGTCCGGTATCGACCCCATCTTTGCAATATCTACTCGGGCAATTGGTATCGATCTCGTCGGCCTCTGACTTCCTGTCACTCCACGCCAGACCGCTGCCTAACGTGCATGACTCCTCATTTCCCGTAAAATAAAAGGCTTGTGTGAGAAACGTCACGCGTTTGGGTCCCGATCCTGTTCTGGTTCATGTGAAACATAAAAACGTGTTTAAGTGAAGGTGTTATTCTTATTTCAACTTAATTTACCTGTAGTTTGATGAGCTCTTTTTCTCTTGTAACTGTAACGGAATCCGATTACTATTTTGTATCCCGATCAGTGTTCATTTGAGCTGTGAAAAGTGATGGGTCCCGGGGACTGGCATGCTCAAAAATCTATGGGTCCCAACAGAGATTTATGGCTCCCCAAAATGTAGTCTTATCCAGGTTGAAATTGTAAACCGGCCACAAATATATCATATAAATCTATATATTCATTCAGTTTTAATCTTCACAGTTTATTGGTAATACAAATCAGTTATCACTTCAAGATTTTTCAGTCCGGAACAATATTGCACATTAGTCAAAATAATATTGCTGAAATAATCATATTAATCTATATTTTCATTCCGTTTCAATCATCACTGTTAATTGATAATACAAAGCAGTTATCACTTCAGATTTTTCAGTTCATATATTCTTGGTGGTTTGCTGTCCCGCCACAGTTGTAATGCCTTCTCAAGGTCCAATCCATTATCATCATCCTCATAGCGTCACCAGGAATATCATTGAGTCCATTTTGGCAGAAAAGTCCTTGCTAGGAGTATTCTTTTGTTTGTTTTCTTTCGTCGAATCATTGGCTCCAACACACGTGTTTTCCTTGCCTCCGCGATCTTCCGAAGAATTTCTCCGCCGTTTTTTCGTGCCGGAATTATTGCCGTTGTTACCACTTTCTGCATTAAGTTTCGACTTATTACTGACTCTGAAGAAATGAGCAATTTTGTGTTGATTTTTACCTAATACTAACTTTTTTTTCGGAGAGATACTTCTCTTTCACTCGCCGACAAGCACCACAACAATGACGTCGTCTCGAATCAACGAGATCTCGTTGGCCGAGATCGGCGCGAGACCGAAACAACAATGGCGGATCTGCCTGACCAAAAGTTTGGAGTGCGGTAAATCTTTGTTTAAAAAAAAAATGTAATCGGGTAAAAATGACAATTTGGTGTCAAAAACGTTGCGTCCCGGGGACGCACGTTGATTTGAGACGATGCGTCCCCAGCAAAAATCATGCGTCTGGGACGCAGGGACACTGCCAGAACCAGAACCAGAACACTGCCCGATTAGGTATCCCCCCCAAACCCTGACGCCAAAGTCAACTCTCCATCTCGGCGCAAATGAGTCCGATACAATCAGTAATCCATTACCGAGCCGAGCGCCGGCTTCAGCCTTATCAGCCCCGAGTAAACAAACAAAACTCACGCCTGCAAACTATTTGAACCCCAAAGGGGGATAATGGTACTGCACTTTCGAATCTTGTCGAAGGCTTTGTCTGGGAAAAGGAAATGCCGAGGAGCCAGATATGAAGTATTTATATCTTCTTCAGGAATGTCTCCTACTGTTATTGACACCGGGCCAAAGATAACAGTTTTCTCACGTCAAAAACCATTTTTGAAATCTCTAGTCTCGGGTTGCTTGAACTTTTTCAGCATGAGAGCTATTTTTGAAAACGAGGAAATCGGAATAAGCGATACGGACGCTGCCCTACTTACGAACGAGATAGTTTGTAAGTTGAATTTGTTTGTAAGTTGAATCATTGCTATATTTTCTATGTTTAAGGTTTATAGAAGTATGTTTAAGGCTTGTACAAGTAGCCTGTATTGTTTTGTAGTCAAAAATAAACATGAACAATAAAAATAATATGCTCTCTAGCAAAGGTGTCAGATCAGGCCCACCAATGGTTTAAATCCAGTGAGAGAAGCGCAAGAGGAAAATGAGCTGTAGTTTTTAAATATTTCCACCGGATGTCACCCAAGCCAGTTAACACTTGCAAAACAATTGTGGTAGTATTTCTCCATTTCTGTCTGACTCACTTCTTTTTGATTTATGTCTCTTTTTCTTTCTCCTATTCACTCTCTTTCTCTCTCTTTTTCTATTTTCTCTATTTCTCTCTCACTCTCTAACTCTTTTTCTCTACCTTGCTCTCTTTCTATTTTCTCTCTCTAATTTACACTTTAATTTTCTTTCTTTCTATTTTTCTCTTTCGCTTTTTCGACCTCTCTCTCTCTCTCTCTCTCTCTCTATCTCGCCTCACTTTGTTTCTTTTTCTCCTGCTGACTCTTTTTCTTTTTGTCGTTTCACTTCTCTTATTCGTTTTATCTTTCTCTTTTTTCACTTTCTTTTTCTCTATAGTCCCGTCTGTCCTGTCCGGTTTCGATCCCGTCTGCCTCTGCCTTCCTGTTTTCCCGCGCCTGACTTCTCTGTCTCACTTCTTCCGCCGAGCGATCGCCGACTCACTGGCGTTTGTGTTCACGCGCGTGACTTTTCCGTAGAATAAAGCTTGTGTGAAAAGGTTACGCGTCTGGGTCCTCTGTCTGTTTGGGTTCTGACAGGGCGGCCTGGCATTAAAAAAATGTGTACTTGAATGGGCCGGGATTTCTCAATGCACGCCTAAATCAATCTAATAAATACACCCCCAGGATACATTCTTTTCTCTTTGTGAAGTGGAATATGATGTGTTTTGCTCCCTCGTTACAGCATATTCTCCACTATAGAAAATCACCAAATTTTGTACCTGTCAACTTATAAATTTCCCCCATATTCTATTTTTTTGATCATTCAAAATGATGAAAGAAGTATTTGTGTTGTTCAATTGTTGAAAAGAAAACTATTTTACCAAAAATAGCTTTGTTTTTATTTTGTATGGTTTATTATCGCTTAATAAGGAGAATTGCATTAATTCATAAATGGAAGGATGGCTGTGGTGTAGAATTCTTTCACTCGCCCAATAATTGAAAATTGAACAGTGGTAGTGTTTAAAAGTCAACCTCAACTTGCCTTTATTGGACTACATATGTCATATTTATGTTTTTTTTTTGTTATGTTTTGAGCATGTACATATTTTGTTTCCGTCAAATACATTCATCAAATGTTAGTATCAGCCATTTATGTCAATGTTGCCATACGACATCGTTGATTGGCGCCAGCCGCTGCGGGCTACCTGATTGGTTCCCTGTCCTTTTTTAAGCCCAGTCCTTTCACTCGCCAGTTGTCAGTCCGTCTACGAACCTCTGTTGATACAAGGCAAGCCTTTTTGACCCTGAATCTGGCCTGTCCCATTTTTGCACCCGTTTTTCCACCTGCCTGTTAATGATCTCCCCGTTTGTCTCAGGCTACGACCTGTTTTTGATCCCGACCACGTCTGCTCTCCTGTCCCGGCTTGCGACCCGTTTTGATCCCGACCACGTCTGCTCTCCCGTCCCGGCTTACGACCCGTTTTGATCCCGACCACGTCTGCTCTCCGGTCCCGGCTTACGACCCGTTTTGATCCCGACCACGTCTGCTCTCCCGTCCCGGCTTACGACCCGTTTTTGATCCCAACCACGTTTTTGCTCTCCGTTCCCGGCTATCGACCTGTTTTGATCCCGACCACGTCTGCTCTCCCATCCTGGTTTACGACCCGTTTTTGATCCCGACCACGTTTTTGCTCTCCGTTTTCGTTTTTTCCGTCCCTGACACTGTTACAAATTATACTGTTATTGAGGCAATCAATCCCGCAAATAAACACTTAGTTGTTCCTTATATTTGTTCAAAGAAAGTGAGTACAGGTACAGAAATCCTGCTCACTTCAAAGCCCAATTATAGTAAAACTTACTTCCGCACAATTTCTTTCATTTCTACATTCCTACACGAATATCTGAAAGGTCAAAAACAGTTTTGGAGGTGATTTTCTATATCTGGGCCTTACAGGGTTAACAAACTTTAATTTGTGTACTTACAGGTGGTGAGACTTGCAGTGGAGCTAAAGGAAGAGGCAAAAACATGCTAACCATGGAAACAAAGTATGCAAGGAGAATGAAGATGGCACATCAAATATCTTATTATTAAAAGAAAATCCTCCAAATCTGAGACTTATATTCGCCTTACGGTCGTGAAAACTCGAATGAATGCATTCTTGGCAGCGAGGGTAAGCATTGTTTATGGGTCCCGTTGCACGCAGAATGGCGCGTTACTCCAAACAAGGGAACATTCATATCGATAACAGAATCATAAAACAAACACGGCATTCAAATGACTCCATTAGTCGCGCAAACCTATTTTCTTCTGCAAATAAATGCCCGTGAGCAACAACAATTGACAAATCAAGCTAAGTGCGCGCACGCAAAAGCCGGTTAATTTCTCCAGAGAGCAAAGTCGTTCTAATCAACGGATGGCGCCGTTTCCGACTGAAAGTATCCGCGTCAACGGCAAAATGTAATTTTTATTCCGATGACCGCGGAGACGTACCGGTCCCTCAGTGGAACTTACTTACAAACTCGATTATCTTTCCCGTCGACGTCTTCTAAAATGGAATCGGAATGCGGTGTGTTCTTTAATGAGGGCCGTGATATTTTTTTTCAATTGAAATTGGGTTTTAGCAGATGTCATACGGCTTTAAAGCAAAATAAAGCAGATACATTCTTGTTTTTGTCAGGGTTTGAGGCCTGCAGTCCTTCTTTTCTCCAAAGGATGGCAGCCTTTTGTCGCAATGAGACAATCAGTCACCTCTACTTTATATACCCCGGGCTCCCACCTCACTTTGCTGAATCGTTTTGATTCCTGAAGACTTTCACTCACGAAAAAGACAAGCTTCGCACTCCCACGAAATCCTACTTCAATTCCCTATACGTTTCTCCACTCCAAGACCTGCCACTCCAACCTTTTTCTATAAGGTATTGAAGGATTTTATACATTTGACTATAAAGGATTTTATCCGATTGAATACAAGTTACATTTATTGAGTTGAATGCAAGATATTCACTGACTGTTTTTCTTCTAGGTACATTAGAAGGTTAGGCTGTGTGGAATGCATCAGACGTAGTTCTGATAACAGAATTCCTGCGAGTGCTGACGGAGAAGGCCAGACGCACAAGGACAGACATCGCGACGCCCTTTGGCGAGGAGGTGGTGAAGCCCAGAGAGGGGCTTTCCTGGCACGCGCATGGTAGGAGCCAGTTTTCAGAAAAGCGTGGGCCGAGAGAACAAAGCGAGAGAACGAGAGAGGAGGCTTGACAGAAACTCGAGCGACACTAATTCGGCCATATTCAATGAAGTTCACTTAGTTAAATTAAATCTACCCTCGTGTGGAAATGCCGGTCTCTTGTCCATCTTTTCTATCAAGAAACGAGCGCGCATTGTTAAGTGAATGTAGGTTGTGTTTGGTTAATGGAGTCAGATAACTCATTCGGACAATTTGGTAAACGCTACATTTAAACATTTAATTCCTAACAGTATTCTTAAGTATACTTTTCAAGATTCTCTCTACCCCAAGTTTCCCTCCTTGTCCCAAGTCCTGCAACTTCAACCGTCTTCTTAAAGGTATTCCCAAGTCTCGTTTTTCAAGATTCTCGACACCTCATCTCGTGATGCCCTCTCCAGATCTCCTCCTCTGCTATACGTTTTGGTCTGTCTGACACCGTGTGACAGTTTTGGCAATCAATTCTCATTTTAAACCACTTTGTCAGGTGTGCCGTGGGAAATGATCCAATTTGTGCGCCTGTGCGGTCTAGCGCCCGTCAGAGTAATCACGTAGTATTCTTCCATACCATTAGCGGCAGCAGCAAGTAGTTAATTGCCTTGTGCTTGGAGTGTCACGGTTGCCATGGCACCCAATTGGCCCCGGTTGTGTGGCGCCAGCTGCAGCTTGTTGACGGATTGGCTCCCTGTCAGTATTTAAACTCGTCCCTGTCAGTCCCCTTTTGTCGGTCCGTCTGCGATTCTCTGTTTTTACACATGAAGCCCTTTTTCGCCTGCCCTGTTTTTTGCTCTTGGTTGTCTCCCGTTACGATCTGTTTTGATTTTGACCACGTCTACTCTCCTCTCCTGGCTTTCGACTCGTTTCTGATCCCGATCTCGTTTTTTGCTCTCCTGTCCTGGCTTCTGACCCGTTTTTTCCCCGCTCCCGACACCGCTCGCCACGGAAATACCACTTCCGTGTCTGAGCAACCTGCTCCCCGCGACCAGCGATCTCCGGATCGTGTGTGCAATCCTTTCCCTTCTTCCCAATAAAACTGTGAGAAACGTTACGCGATTGGGTTCTGTCCCCGTTCTGGAATTCTAACAGCACCTGGTGTCTATTTGTGCACACTGCTGTTGCCGCTCCTGTTGTAGTTCCGCTAAGTGAAATAGAAGCATGTTAAAAATAAAAGAACAAAGAATGAACGCTCTGACGACCTTTAAACTCGTAGAAGCCTCTAAAGCTAATGAGAGATCCAGACTACGCAGGGGAAGCCAACCCTAACACTAAACCTAACCCTAAACCCTAACCCTAACTTCCTGGTGTCGGAACCTGAGCTTGTATATGATTAAAAGAAGAAAAGTAGTTTATCTGTTTTAGGGAAGCACCTTCAGGTGGAGACTGATAGATTAGCTCTTATCATAACATTAGTTTGTCAATGTTTGTGATTGAGAGCATGAAAATCAGGCTAAAGTGGAAGGCGGAGTGATTAGCTGCTCTCTGCGGTTGTCGTCCTTTGCCAGACAAAGAGTCCACGCACCGAGACATTTGCAGGTAATTGATTTCTCAATCCTCTAACAGAAAGGCGTACGTCGATTCCAGGAAAGGTTGTTCGGGGAGGAGCATGGTTTTGGTACCATTAGCCTAAATGGGCCTAACTTATGTCCAAACAAGTCCAGTGGAGCACAAAAAAACCCTGCATCAGTTCAAGCCACTGGAGGGGCCTAAACATTTTCTTTTTTTTTCAGAGGGCGAACAGATCCGTTCCTGACTTCTGTGTTTTGTGCATATTCATCACTAACCAAGGTTTTATATCACAGAGACAACCTAAAGGAAATACAAAATGCAGTTCGAAATTTTCATTCCATTTATGAAGGCATAAAACATGGAAACCCTTTGTGATTGCCCCCCCCCATGAAGCTAATAGCCAGTTGAGCCATCTTTAGCAGCGCTAATCAAACGTTTACGATAATTGGTAATGAATCCTTTAACAACGCCGTGGAGGAATTTTGGCCCACTCTTTGCAAAAGTGGTTCCAGTCGGCCATATTGGAGGGCTATCTAGCATCACACAACCCATCCTAATATTTGGATTTCAATCCAGACTCTGCCTGGAGCCAATCAGACTCTGACGGGTTCTGATTGGCTCTCTGTTCCTATTTAAATCCAGTCCTGTCACTCCTCTGTTGTCAGTCCGTCTGCAAACCTCTGTCTATACAAGGCAAGCCTTTTTCGACCCTAACTACCGCCTTTCCTGTTTTTGCTCCTGTTTGTCTCATTCTACGACCTGTATTGATCCTGACCGCGTCTGCAATCTCTAGTCCCGGTTTACAACCCATTTTTGATCCCGACGACGTCTACTCTCCCGTCCTGGCTTACGACTCGTTTCCGACCCTGATCATGCTTTGCTCTCCCAGTCCCGGATACCGGCCATTTTTTCCATCCCTGACACCCTGGTGCCAATCAGACTCTGACGGGTTCTTATTGGCTCTCTGTCCCTATTTAAATCCAGTCCTGTCACTCCTCTGTTGTCAGTCCGTCTGCAAACCTCTGTCTATACAAGGCAAGCCTTTTTCGACCCTAACTACCGCCTTTTCCTGTTTTTGCTCCTGTTTGTCTCATGCTACGACCTGTTTTGATCCTGACCGCGTCTGCACTCTCTAGTCCCGGCTTACAACGCATTTTTGATCCCGACGACGTCTACTCTCCCGTCCCGGCTTACGACTCGTTTCCGACCCTGATCATGCTTTGCTCTCCTAGTCCCGGCTAACGACCAGTTTTTCCGTCCCTGACGCCGCCATCACTCGCTACGAAAGTGTGTTCGGATCACAATCCGAGTGCAAGAGCAACTTGCTTCCCACGTCCAGAAAACACCGGATCGTGGGCGCAGCCCTTCCTCTTTCTTTCAATAAAACTTGTGGTAAACGTTACGCAATTGGGTCCTGTTTCCGTTCTGGTCCTGACAGCTTGTGCGTTTCGGATTGTCGTCCTGCCGCATGAGCCAGGAGTGGTCGAGTGTGAGGGCACAAACTGATGGCTGGACGTTCCCCTTCAAAATCTTCTGGTAAACACCAGAAATCATTATTTTGTACAACCTCAACAAGTTGTCATCATCCTTCCACCACCATGCTTTACAGTGAGCATGTTATTATGATTGTCAAATGCTCTGCCATTTTACACCAGATGTCACAGGCTGCACACCTTCTATAAAGTGTCATTTTTGACTCATCAGTCCACAGAATGTTTCTCTAAGAGTCTTGAGGATAATCAAGATGTTTTTTTAGGAAATGTGGGATGACTCATTGTTCTTTTGTATGGATGCCACTTGTGGCCTGTGTCTTTCTTATCGTGGAGTCAACACTAATGCTGATTCCGGGCACTTGTGACTGCCCAATTGGCGCCAACAGCCCTGAGCGCTGATTGGTTCAAAGACTCTTTTTAAACCCCCGGCCTCCAAGAGGAAGCTGTCAGACTGTATGCTCCCAATTAGGCAAGCTGCATACCTTCTGACATTTTCCTGCCCTGTTTTCTCCTGCCTGATACCCGTTGCCGACCTGTTTCCGGACCCGTTTCTGCCCTGCTCTTCCATCCCGACCTTCGACCTGTTTTGCCCCGTTTCCTGCCTGATACCTGTTGCCGACCTCTTTTCCGAACTCGATACCGCCCTTGCTCTCCCGTCCAGGCTATCGACCAGTATCCCTGCTGCCTACGATACACTGCTCTCTCTCTCTCTCTCGTTATCAATAGAACTGAGTAAACCAACGCTACTGGGTCCTGTCTCCGTTTCTGGCTTGTGACATGGAGTTACTTGGATGTTTTTTGAGGTTCTTTTGTAAACTCCTGGATGAGTCGTTATCGCACTCTTGGACTAATAATAGTTGGTCAACCACTCCTTTTCCACTGTTCCCAGTTTCCCTTATTTGTGGATAATGGCGATTAATGATATATATATATATATATATATATATATATATATATATATATATAATGACACTGGAGAATGAAGCGAGATACCGAACAGGACGAGACAGGCGGGATCGACGCCGCACACTGGACACACGAGCAGGACACCGGACAGAGTCAAAAAACAAGTCCCGCAAGTGCAGAGGTTCATTGACGGACTGACAAAGAGTGAATGAGAGTCTAAATAGGAGGGAAGCCAATCAGGCAACGAGCAGCAGCCGGCACCAAACGGGCAATGGGCAACAGTGACAGTAATAAATAGCAATCAATTTTAACATATTATGATTTGTTTTTTTAACTGAGAGCTATTTATTCTTGTTTGATCTAAATAATATTGTATATTTTTCATAGTTCTAAGTTGATCAATACAAGCAGAATCTTGAATTCCCTTGGATAGGTATTGAAATGCGTAGCCTTATTGTTAATTTGATATTATAATGTTTTGCTTTTTAACTGATTACCGATTTACTTTTCACTGGTTTACCCCTGCCGCATCATACAGGTGCCCTGCCCATCCCTTTGGCCATGGTCCCAAAATGTTTGTGTGTTTTTGCAATTTTTTTTCCCTTTTTTATTTTCTTTGTTATTGTATGTTTTTGTCTTGCTGTCTGTCACCCCTCTTAAGGGTTATGACCAAGGTAGATATAGATAGATAGATAGACCTATTTTATTTTGTATATTAAAATCCTATTGCATATTTTGCACACTTCTCCTTTAATCCAATCCATCAAAATGTGGTATTTCCCCCAAATGACTATTAGAGAAAATTTGTGACAGTACAATATTCCGATGACGTTTGGGGGTTAATCAAATGGAGCATGACGCGTTAATTCCCCCAAATAAATATTGACGGAATTCATGATTTAATCCTCTTAGCGGTAAGTAGCACCGCCCTGCTGGGGCTGAGCGGTATTTATTGTTCTTATTGCTTAGCTGCTGTGAAATGAATCAGCACTTGCATTGTTTTGCGCTCCCGTTCTCCAGATCGGGGCTAATCCGGAACCTTTAGCCATTGTTACGTCACGTCGCTGTTGCTGAACGCAAAAAGATTCAAGTGGTCGTAAAAGACTTTTTCTAACGCAGCGTCGTTTTCTGTACATAGGTGAGATGAAGCGACAGTAACAATAACAGATAACAGATAACAAACCCTAATAAGAATTGGAAATAAAGCTGTGGAGGTATTTTGGCCCATTCTTCTTTGCAAAATGGTTTCAAATCTGCCCTATTGAAACATTTTCTAGCATGAACAGCCAGTTTAAAGTCACACCACAGCAACTGAATTGGATCCAAATCCGGTGTCAAGAACGGGAACAGTATCAGGACCCAAATGCGTGACGTTTCTCACACAAGCCTTTTATGTGACGGGAAATGGGGAGTCATGCACGTTAGGCCGCAGTCTGGCGTGGAATGACAGGAAGCCAGAGGCCGAGGGGATCGATACTAATTGCCCAAGCAGATATCGGACAGATGGGACGAGAAAGACAGGATTGGTATCAAAACAGGATTTCGAAATTAGAAAGGACAAACTAGACAGGAATGAAACTGGAAACCGATATTAAACAAAGAGACAGACAGGATTGAAATCAAACCAGGATATAAAAAATTAAACAGGAGAAACTAGACAGGAACGAAACTGGAAACCGATATCAAACAACGGGACATACAGGATTAAATCAAACCAGGATATCAAAATTAAATGGGACAAACTAGACGGGAACAAAACTGGAAACCGATATCAAACAGGACAAAATAAACGGGAACAATACCGGACAGGAAACACCATGAGGAAACAGGACCAAGTCGAAACCCACGACTCCGTCAACCACGGAAAGTTGTCATCATCCTTCCACCACCATGCTTAACAGTTAGCATGTTGTTATGATTGTCAAATGCTGTGTCATTTGTAAGCCAGATGTATCAGGCTGCACACCTTCCAAAAAGTTCAAGTTGAGTCCACAGAATGTTTCGAAAAGTCTTGAGGATAATCAAGATGCTTTTTGGCAAATGCGAGACGACTCTTGGTGTTCTTTTGTGAAAGCAGAGGTTTTCACCTGGAAACTCTAACATAGATGCCATTTTTGGCCAGTGTCTTTCTTATAGTGGGGTCATGAAAACTGACCTTAACTTAGGCCAGTGAGGCTTGCAGTTCTTTGAATGTTTTACAAGGTTCTCTTGTAACTGTCAGGACCAGAACGGAAAC
Source organism: Urocampus carinirostris (assembly GCF_059441175.1). Lineage (NCBI taxonomy): Eukaryota > Metazoa > Chordata > Actinopteri > Syngnathiformes > Syngnathidae > Urocampus > Urocampus carinirostris. Next base: position 41,485,771 of record NC_142357.1, on the reverse strand, counting down.
AGGACCCACTCGCGTAACGTTTACCACAAGTTTTATTGAAGGATGACAAAAAGCAGGTCGGCACCTTGCATGGCTGCATGGCCGCTATTGGTGTGTGAGTGTGTGTGTGAATGGGTAAGTGTGAAGCACATTGTGAAGCGCATTGGGAGGTCTTCATTGACTTGAAAAGCGCTATAGAAATGCAGACCATTTACCATTTAGCATCTTGATTATCCTCAAAACATTTGGAGGCTGACTCCCTATTGGTGTGTGTGTGTGTGTGTGAATGGGTAAGTGTAAAGCACATTGTAAAGCGCTTTGGGAGGTCTTCATTGACTTGAAAAGCGCTATAGAAATGCAGACCATTAACAAACAGGACAAAGTAGACAGAAATAATACCAGACACCGAAGATCAAAATTAAACAGGACAAACTAGACAGGAACGCTACCAGACGCTGGAGATCGATAACAAAGAGAACAAAATAGACGCGAACAAAACTGGAGATCGATATTAAACAGGACAAAATAGACGGGGACGATACCGGACAGGAAACACAAGCAGGAAACCGGACAAGACAAGGGGGGTTCGATATATCGGATACTGGAGATACCAGACAGGAGGAGACAGACAGGATCGATATCGGGTACTGGTCAAAACCCAAGTCTTGCGGGTGCAGAGGTTCGTTGACCGACTGACAGAGGGTGTGGGCGTAACCCCGCTAAGGACCGCCCCCCCCCCCCCCCCCCCCGTTTTGAGCGTAATATTATACCTTCTATTTACCGTATTTTCCGCACAACGAGGCACACCTAAAAGTCTTAATTTTTTTCAAAAGCTGACCATGCGCCTTATAATACAGTGCGCCTTATATATGGCTCAATATTAAATCGCAAGGTCTCGCAACTTACGCATCAGCCGCCGACTCGATTTTCCCCCGAACGTGGAGTAGTCCGTGGTGCATGCTGGGATTTATATACCGGCGTTTCATTGGCTAACCAATGTGTCAATCATCATTTGAATCGATCGCTATTGGCTGAAGTTATTCGGAGCCTCGGATTGGCTAGAGGGCCAAAACAAACCCTGCAATTGGCCGAAAAAGATGTGTGCAAGCTTTGGGAATGTTAAGGGGGTAAGAAGTTGGACTGAACCATCTGACTGTTTTGTCGACGTTCCCATTGTAGCGCCTTATAATCCGGTGCGCCTTATCTATGGAAGATATAGGACCAAAAACTATTTTTTGGGGGTGCGCCCTATAACCCAGTGCGCCCTACAGTGCGGAAAATACGCTAATCTATAATATAATGGAGAACGGGAGATGAGAACACGCATTCGGTATATAAATCCATGCAGGGATCATTCTTGGATATCCAGGCCCCCTATTTTCAGAAATAACCCCCCCCGGTGGACCCCCAAAACATGCATCTTTACCTAATTATCGTCAGCGCTGCGGCTATAATCCAGCAAGAGACGGGATTTGCACTTCTAAGGTCTTAATCTTAGAAAGGCCGTAGCACGCGTGTAAAAAGGAGCGGGAGAGCGGCGTCAAATTCAAACGAATCGGAAAACATATGCACGGGTCATTATAAAAGCCGGGGTATTTTCGGTGCCTTGAAAGTGGGTCAAAGGACCCCCCCCCCCTTCACAACCCCTTCTGTAGTTCATCAAATTTGTGTTCCTGTTGAATTAGCGGAACGGGAAACGAGTGACTGATTGCGCTGGGGTTTAAAAGGAAGGGATGGAAATATAAAGACCGTTTTGCGTTTGAATTTTGAATGTTTATTTAGTTTTTCCTTGATCCGTATTGTACTGTCCCACTTTCCTCCGTGGCTTTTTGTTTTACTGCTCTGACACGAAACCTCAAGTGACATTGTGGGTAGGGTTACTTGAACTGGATTCCTTTCAATGACTTTTGGATGACTCCAATAGCAAATATGCTAAGAAAAGACAAAAGAAACTAAATATGAATAAAATGATGACTCACAACACGTGATAAGCTTTCTCTCCTGGCTTTGATCTCTTTGATCTCCGGCAAAACGAATATAAAATGCGACAGAAACAAAATGAAAATCAATCCAAACAGCTTGTCTGTCTCCTCCTGTCCGCTATCTTGTACCGTCTCCAGTATCCGGTCTCGATCCCGTCTCTCTCCTCCTGTCCTGTATCTTGCTCCGTATCCAGTATCCGATATCGATCCTGTCTGTCTCGTCCTGTCTGCTATCTTGCTCCAGACTCCGGTATCTGGTTTCAATCCCGTCTGTCCCCTCCTGTGGAGTATCTTGCGCTGTCTCCAGTATCCTATATATCGAACCCCCCTTGTCTCGTGTTGTCCAGTATCTTGCTCCAGTCTCCGGTATCGATCCCGGCTGTCTCCTCCTGTCCGCTATTTTGCTCCATCTCCAGTATCCGGTATCGATCCTGTCCGTCTCCTTCTGTCCGGTATCTTGCTCTGTCTCCAGTGTCCGATATTGATCCCGTCTGTCTCGTCCTGTCCGGTATCTTGCTCCAGCCTCCAGTATCATCCCCGTCTGTCTCCTCCTGTCTGGTATCTTGCTCCGTCTCCAGTATCCGATATATCGAACCCCCCTTGTCTCGTCCAGTGCGCCTTATATATGAGAATATATCACAAAATATTTTTTGGTGTCATGATTACCGACAGGAATCACCTGTGCCCGCTCATTTGGCGACAGACGCTGCGGGTTATCTGATTGGCTCCCTGTCCCTATTAAAACCATGTCCTGTCACTCTCCTGTGTTCAGTCCGTCTGCGAACCTTTTTCGACCCTGTCCCGTTTTTTGTTCCTGTTTGTCTCCGGCTACGACCTGTTTCGATTCCGACCACGTCTGCTCTCCCGTCCCGGCTTACACCCCTTTTTGATCCTGACTACGTCAACTCTCCTGTCCTGGCTTACGACTCGTTTCTGACCCCGAGCTTGCCTTGCTCTCCCAGTCCCGGCTACTGACCCCTTTTTCCGTCCCTGACACCACCAACGCTCGCTACGGAAGATCCACTTCCGTGTTTGGATCACAGACCGAGAGCGAATTGCTTCCCACGTCCAGCAAACACCGGATCGTGGGCGCAGCTCTTCCTCTTTCTTTCAATAAAAGTTGTGGTAAACGTGACGCAATTGGGTCCTGACATTTTGAGGATGCGCCATAGTGTAGAAAAAAGGGGACAAGAATTGTCTTTAGTTTTGGAGACTGCCAGCAAAAGGAGTAAGAGCTGAATGTTTTTGACAGGAAATGGAGAAAGACACGGCAAGGGTGCAAAAGGGTTCCCCTGCAGCTCTGACCTCAGTTTGGGTCACCTCATCAACCTGGACAACCTTCTGACATCCAATTTTCATCTGCCATTATCCTCCTCAAAGTTTCCGTTCCTGCGCCACTAAAAGCACGCCGGCCTAGATTCCCTCAATGATTGGCCCCCGATGACACTCCTCGCCGACGGTTCCCGAAAAGCTTCCACGTTCGAAATATGAGAATCATTTCCTTTCGTTTTATCTTGTTGTAGCGCGTCCTGGCGGTCGTCGCTCTCTCCGCGTAAAAGGGTTTTAAAATAATGGGATGAAATTGGGACGCCGACTGCAGCAGGGAGTAGTACATGAGAAAAAAATGCTGCTTCGGACCTTTCTAGGTGGGAATGATACCGAGACACTAGGACTAAATCGAGACCAAGGCTGCGGTAACGTTGGGAGTAACATCGTACAAAGTACCGTATTTTCCTTACTATAAGGCACACCTAAAAGCCTTTATTTTTTTCAAAAGCTGACCATGCGCCTTATAATACAGTGCGCCTTATATATGGATCAATATTAATTCGCAAAGTCTTGCAACTAACTTGCCGCCGTTGACTAGATTTTCCCCCGAACGCCAAGTAGTCCGCGGTGTATGCTGGGATTTATTTACCGGCGTTTCATTTCCTAACCAATGTGTCAATCATCATTTGAATGGATCACTATTGGCTAAAGTTATTCGGAGGTCAAGGGGCGGATCCTTTTTATCATTTACAGGCTGGCATTGGCTGAAGCGGAGAAACAAAGCCTGCAATTGGCCGAAAAAGATGTGTCAATCAACAGTTGAATCGATCACTATTGGCTAAAGTTATTCAGAGGTCAAGGGGCGGATCCTTTTTATCATTTACAGGCTCGCATAGGCTAAAGGGGCAAAACAAAGCCTGCAATTGGCCGAAAAAGATGAATGTGAATAGCAAGTTTGGTTGTCTACGGCATAGAGGAAACATGTTTTACCATTCTGTATTTGTAAATATTTGACTCTCCTGGATTTACTACACTCACGGATATAAGAGGACCATGGTTGCACATTATTATTGAACACAACGACTTCGGTGAGCTACTCAGGCTATATATTTTCCCTGTATCTTGTTTCACACTTAGCTCGATGTTTCTGTGATAAGCGGTGCAGATAATGGATGGAATGGAGTGTCTATTTTTAAATTCAACTCAATTCCAAGTGTTTATTGTCATATGCACAGTAAAGTTGCGAGCGAAAAAGAAAATAGAAACTAAGGAATGGTTGGCATTTCTTGAATCCCAAGACTTTAACCTTGCGAATGATATTTGGAACGATGCATTTGAGTGACATCGTACGGACACCGCATCCGTATGTGTCTGAGACACGTATTTGCGTCTTTGCAAGATTTGGGAATGTTAAGGGGGTAATCAGTTGGACTGAACTATCTGACTGTTTTGTCCACGTTCCCATTGTAGCGCATTATAATCCGGTGCGTCTTATGTATGTCAAATATAGGACCAAAAACTATTTTTTGGGGGTGCGCCCTATAACCCGGTGCGCCTTATAGTGCGGAAAATACGGTAACAAGAACTGTAACCAGTGTCTGAAAGTCGTGAGAAAAAGTGAACGGACAGCAGGGCAGACCACTCTGAAAACTAGCAGTAAGATGACTCATCGCAAAAAAAAAACCATTGTGGCAAAGTATTAAGGATTGATGATCAGAATATATAACAGAACGACACTTAAAAATTATGTTTATTATATATCTACTTATAACATTCATTGCGTGTATGTTTTCCATCTGCCATGAGTATGTACCCGTATTGACTCATCTTCATTCATGCAATGTTTTCTACAAGCCAGGTGAACTCCTCTTTCCGCGATGCTTTAATGTACGTTTACGTTTTGTAGCGTCGTACATTTTGTTAGCTTCTTTTGAATCTTTCTTCTGGCTTGACTCCTAACCACTTCCCCATTTTTCTTGTGTTCTCTGTGCGTCTGCTACAAGCTACGTGAACTCCTCTTTCCACCATGCTTTTAATGTACGTTTACGTTTTGTAGCGTCATACATTGTGTTAGCTTCTTTTGAATCTTTCTTCTGGCTTGACTCCTAACCACTTCTCCATTTTTCTTGTGTTCTCCGTGCGTCTACTTTGGAAAATATGCAAATGCGCGACCTTATAACACTCGGGAAAGTCCGGAAAGCCAATCTGTCAACAATAACTAAACCCGTGGCAACAAAGGTAAGTACACACTGAATACACTATATCCCTATATTTCCAAACAAATCACTGATTGTCATTTCCCCATGTGACTTGTTACTCTTACTAGGTGTGTTCAATTTGGAGTAAACTCATGCTGGTCACTGAAACTCCCAAAATGGCAAACCATGGCAAGGAAATTCCTGGGGACCTTAAAAAAATTGATTGTGGCACTACATAAGGCTGCTTCCCACTTTCCCTTTTACACACACTAACTAACCCATAGCAGCGTCAGCAGCAGGGATTCGGTGTTTTGCTCAAGGACACATCGGACATATAACACGGAGGAGCCGGGAATCGAACCTGCAACCTCTTGATCCCAAGACGAGCGTTTTACCTCCCTCAAAGATGATTGCCTACACTCCGAAGTTGAGCTGCAGTACAGTCGCCAAGATCCTCCAGAATCAGATTGAACTCACAACACGGCATCCGGGCTGAATTTACTGAACTAGCGAATGGCAAAGGTGCGTCGAGAGGGGGCGTGGCTTATACAGGAACAAGAAATTAATTGGAAATTAATGGGGCAAACGAGAGCACAGAAGTGTGCCGAATTTCGGTCTTTTTATTTTTGAAATTATTTTGCAACAGTAAAAAAATAAATAAAAGAAACTGTTTTGGACAAAATGGATATAAAGTGTATCTGGTGTCGATCCCGTCTGTCTCCTCCTGTCCGGTATTTTGCTCCGTCTCCAGTATTGATCCTGTCTATCCCCTCCTGTCCGCTATCTTGCTCTGAAATTTTGCAAGCTCTCAAAAGATCGCATCTGCATCGGACATTTTAAAGCAGTTTCGGGGAGCTGGTGTAAAGTAGGCTTAAACGTATTTTCTTAAAAGTGTGTATTTGTAATCCGATTGTATCCTGTTTCTTTGTTTAAAAATGTTGGTACCGTCCCAGGGGGAGGGGCAGAGGGCGTTTCTTTTCTCCTTTGTCTTTGTCCAATCCGTTGTGACTTCAATAAAATACAGTGCAGTGGAGGAAGGGTTTTTAGAAGGGGTACGGACGGCAAGACGGAAGGACCCTTCTCCAACTGCAGTTGTGTAAAAATTCAAAAAGTATTTGCCTGAATTTCCTCCTACAATGAGTCAAAATTTTATTAGCTCTCCCATATGTACATGGTCGCTTTAGATCGAACAGCCGAGTCAATACCTTCAGGGTAACGAGCTGCTATTAGGTGTCAGTCATTGGGCGGGTAACAATTCCTCTTTGAATGAAGTAACTAGTAATAATTATTTGAATGCAACACAAACTTTTTCTTCTTTTTCCCTGTTTTTTCAATTTTTTTTTTAAATCTTTAAAAAAAATCTCATTGTGTTTATTTTTTCCTAGCTGTTACTTTTTTCTTTTTGTTCTCTATTTACTTTTTTCCTTTGTTTCTTTCTTTTTTTTCTGGCTTTTTTTCAGAATTTTTCCTTCTTTTTGTTTCTTTTTTTTCTCAGCTTTTCACTCCTTTTTCATTTTGGTATTTTTTTCTTTTTTGTTCTATTCCCCCTTCCTTTAAGTCATTTTGTGCATCGTTTTACATCATATTTGGTCGTGTAGGGATGAAAGAAGCAAAAACAACCCGAAGAGCCGTTTAGGACCCGAAAGAGCCGGTTCCTTTTAGTGAGCCGAGCCGAAGGAGCCGGTTCTCGAAAAACTCGACTGACTTTACTCAACTTTGTTCTACTTCGACCTTGACTTCCAAATACCGCATTTAGAACACAGCGTCAGGGGAACTTGTGTATTTTGACCTTCATGCACTGTAACTTTGACTCAATTCGCTTCTTAATTATCAATTTGGAGCCCTGATTTTTGTGAGCCGGCTCGACTTTCTCGTGCGCGGAAAATCTCTGCGTAGTGCAGCTTAGAGGGAACATTGACTGTAACCGATGACAACTCGCTCAAGACCGATCTCGACGGTAAAAAGTAAATCCCTTATGTCTAAAAAATGAGCTGCTGGACGTCCTTCATGAACATCCCAGCTGAAGGAATTTTCAGGCTCGAGTGGAAAATGCCGTGAATCATTTCGATGAGCGGTGTAAAAAAAGCCTCTCCAGACTCGCATAACCATTAAATAATCCTAAAGGACTATATTTCATATCGGATGACCACTTCTCCCAACTGAAACGGTTTTCTCAGTCCTTTTGTTTATTATCTTTACATCCGTGTGAAATATTGACTCCAAAATACACCATAATACCGACAGAATAAAAAAATCCGCCCAAAAGAATCTCTGCATCCATGGAAGGTTCCTTGTTGTCGTTCACATTTCAAAGTCAATGCGACATGTATCCGAACTCGTGCGACTTTTCTGCCTTCTCCCGCGTTCGCCACAAGCAGAAGAGGACACGCGACGTCACACGCAATGCATTGTTTGCGGAGGTACTCGTGGATGCTAACACCGTGGCCTTATGTATGGAAAATATATAATAAAAGACTATTTTTCTGGGGGTGCACTTTATAGTCTGGCTTATGTAAGGAAAATATATGACAAAAGACTATTTTTTGAGGATTCTCCTTATAGTCTGTTGCGCCCCATATACGGAAAATATATAACAAAGACTATTTTTTGGGGGTGCGGCTTATAGTTCGGCTAATGGAAAATACATGACAAAATACTATTTTTGAGGGTGTGCCTTATGTAAGGAAAATATGTATGCCAAAAGACTATCTTTTAGGGTGCGTCTTATAGTACAGTGCGGCTTATGTAAGGAAAATATATGACAAAAGACTATTTTTTGAGGATTCTCCTTATAGTCTGTTGCGCCCCATATACGGAAAATATATAACAAAGACTATTTTTTGGGGGTGCGGCTTATAGTTCGGCTAATGGAAAATACATGACAAAATACTATTTTTGGGGGTGCGCCTTATGTAAGGAAAATATGTATGCCAAAAGACTATCTTTTAGGGTGCGTCTTATAGTACAGTGCGGCTTATGTAAGGAAAATATATGACAAAAGACTATTTTTTTGAGGATTCTCCTTATAGTCTGTTGCGCCCCATATACAGAAAATATATAACAAAGACTATTTTTTTGGGGGTGCGCCTTATGGTTCGGGTTATATAAGGAAAAAATATGCCAAAAGACTATTTTTTGGGGGTGCGCCTTATAGTCCAGCTTATGCAAGGAAAATGTATGCCAAAATACTATTTTTTGGGGGGTTCGCATCATAGTTCGGCTAATGGAAAATACATGACAAAATACTATTTTTGGGGGTGCGCCTTATGTAAGGGAAATATATATGGCAAAAGACTATCTTTTAGGGTGCGTCTTATAGTACAGTGCGGCTTATGTAAGGAAAATATATGACAAAAGACTATTTTTTTGAGGATTCTCCTTATAGTCTGTTGCGCCCCATATACAGAAAATATATAACAAAGACTATTTTTTTGGGGGTGCGCCTTATGGTTCGGGTTATATAAGGAAAAAATATGCCAAAAGACTATTTTTTGGGGGTGCGCCTTATAGTCCAGCTTATGCAAGGAAAATGTATGCCAAAATACTATTTTTTGGGGGGTTCGCATCATAGTTCGGCTAATGGAAAATACATGACAAAATACTATTTTTGGGGGTGCGGCTTATGTAAGGAAAATATATGACAAAAGACTATTTTTTGGGGGGTGCGCTTTATAGTCTGGTGCCCCCTATGTATGGAAAATATATGCCAAAGACTATTTTTGGGGGTGTGCCTTATAGTCTGTTGTGCCTTACTTTTCGGGGGTGTGCCTTATAGTCTGGCTTATGTAAGGAAAACAAATGACAAAAGATTATTTTTGGGGGTGCGCCGATGACAAAGACTATTTTTTGGGGGTGCGCCTTATAGTCTGTTGTGCCTCACTTTTCGGGGGTGCGCCTTATAGCCCGGCTTATGTAAGGAAAATATATGACAAAAGACTATTTTTTGAAGATTCTCCTTATAGTCTGTTGCGCCCCATATACGTAAAATATATAACAAAGACTATTTTTTGGGGGTGCGCCTTATAGTCTGTTGTGCCTTACTTTTTGGGGGTGCGCCTTATAGTCCGGCTTATATAAGGAAAACATATGACAAAAGACTATTTTTGGGGGTCACCTATGACAGAGACTATTTTTGGGGGTCACCTATGACAGAGACTATTTTTTGGGGGTGCGCCTATGACAAAGACTATTTTTGGGGGGGTGTGCCTTATAGTCCGCCTTATGTAAGGAAAATATATATGCCAAAAGACTATTTTTAGGGTGCGTCTTATAGTACAGTGCGGCTTATGTACGGAAAATAAATGACAAAAGACTATTTTTTGGAGGTGCGCCTTATTGTCTGGCTTATGTAAGGAAAATAAATGACCAAATACTATTTTTGGGGTGCGCCTTATGTAAGGAAAATTTGTATGCCAAAAGACTATTTTTTAGGGTGCGTCTTATAGTACAGTGCGGCTTATGTAAGGAAAATAAATGACAAAAGACTATTTTTTGGAGGTGCGCCTTATTGTCTGGCTTATGTAAGGAAAATAAATGACCAAATACTATTTTTGGGGTGCGCCTTATGTAAGGAAAATTTGTATGCCAAAATACTATTTTTTAGGGTGCGTCTTATAGTACAGTGCGGCTTATGTAAAGGAAAATATATAACAAAAGACTATTTTTTGGGCATGCTCCTTATAGTCTGGTGCGCCCTATGTATGGAAAATATATGACAAAGACTTTTTTGGGGGGGAGCGCCTAATAGTCTGGTGCGCCCTCTTTATGGAAAATTTATGACAAAAGACTATTTATGGGGGATGCGCCTTGTTATAATCCGGTGCACCTTATAGAAAATCCAGTACTTATAATATAGTATTTTGTAATTGTAATGTTTTACCCATTGGCTAAGAATTCCCATCGGTTTCTATTCCCCCGCTATACGGCGATTCTACTTCCCGATCCCCACCCGAGAGGAGGTAATACAGTATCTATAGAAATGGAACCGCGATTTGAGTGCTCGTGAAACCGGCGTACGGAGTCGCTCATAGAATTCAAACCCCGCATTTATCAGCGCCCAGATTTCCCGATAAATCACGTTGCCCCTCGCGATCCTTATGAGCGAAAATATATCGAGTGAAAAATGAGCGGGGAACGTGGGAAAATTCCCTTCCGGGTAACAATAACTCATCGGCGCATTTTCATGGAGGAAAAGTATCGGTCGAGTATCAGCTGACGGGAAACTGGCGAGTGGCGCGGGTGAGTAGGTTCGGGGCGGGAAACCATTGGAAGGAAAGCGCGTCAGGGAACGGGAGAAACGGGATTTATGATAATCCGTACAGCCGGGACACTGAACTAAATAGAGCGATTGTTGGCCGGGACTTCTCGAGTGATAGACGAGGTCGTTGCAAAACAGCTTTTGAGACCGTTTTGCGCCAAACTTGGTCATTTTTAAGGTCACAAGAATTTTCAACTTGGCTTAGAGATTCCGTCTAAGTCACGGGTGGCAAACTCCTTTTATATCGGGGCCACGTAGTAGAAAAAAGAACGATTCGCAACGGCCGGCTGAATGAGTATATTAAAGCGAAAAAAAGAAAGAAGAAAAGAGAGTGGAAGTGAGAGGAAGAAAGAGAAAAAGAATGAAACAGAAAGAAATAGAAAGGGAAATAGAGAGAAAGAAAAAAAGAAACAGAAAGGGAAGATGAGAGAAAATGAAAGAGACAGAAAAAGAAAGAAAGACAGAAAAAGAGACAAAAAGAGAAGAAGAAGAAAGGGATAAGTGAAAAACAGAAAGATAAATAAACACAAAGACAGAAGGAGAAGGAGAAAAAGAGAAGAGAAAAAAATGAGAAGGAAAGAAAATCAAAGAGAGAACGATAAAAAGAAAGAAAGAGAAAGGGAGAGGAGAGAAAAGATAGAAAAAGAAAGAAAGGGAGAAAGAAAGAGTGAAAAAGGGACAAAGAGAGAAAAAGAAAGAGATAATAGAAAAATGAGATGGATAAATAAACACAAAGACAAAAGGAAATAAGAAAGAGAAGAAAAAGAGAGAAAGAAAGGAGAAGGGAGAAAGATAGAGAGAGGGTAAGATGGGGAGAAAGAATGAGAAAAAAAATGAAAGAAAGAAAGAAAGAAAAATAGAAAAAAGAAAAATACAGAGAAATGGAAAGGGAAAAAAGAGAGAAAGAGAAAGAAGGACAGAGACAGAGGAAACGAGAGAAAAATAAAGAGATGGAGAAGGAAGACAAAGAGAAGAAAGAAAGAAGAGAAAAAAGAGAAGGAAAGAAATACAAAGAGAGAAGGGGATAGAGAGAAAAGAAAAAAAGAAAAAAGAAAGAGGTTGCCATGGCGCTCAATTGGCCCCGCCCGTGTGGCGCCAGCTGCGGCTCATTGACATATTGGCTTTCCATCTTTTTAAGCTCGGTGCTCTATTTTTTCTTTTGTCAGTTCGTCAACGAACCTCTGCCCCGCAAGACGTGGGTTCTGACTCGGTCCTGTTTTCCTGCTAGTAAATTCTGTCCAGTACTGTTTCCGTTTATTTTTGTCCTGTTTAATATCGGTTCCCAGTTTCGTTCCCGTCTATTTTTGTCCCGTTTATTATTCTCTACAGTTTTCGTCCCCGTCTTTTTGTCCTGTTTACTTTCGATATCCTGTTTCATTATCTATCCTGTCTGTCTGTCCCGTCCTGTCCGATATCAACTCGTCGGCCTCTGGCTTCCTGTCTTTCCACGCCATCTAACGTGCATGACTCCCCATTTCCCGTAAAATAAAAGTCTTGTGTGAGAACGTCACGCGTTTGGGTGCTGATCCTGTTCCGGTTCCTGACATCCAACCTTTCGATTGAAACAACTCTTGTCTAATTGCAAGCATTTTTTTTCACATTAACAACTCTTTCACAATGTCTAAAAAGTCAAATAAACCTTGCAAAGGTTTTAGTGTAGTAAAATGGTTGTCTCCAAAGGGCCACTTTTTTTGGAAACGCTTAGACCTCTGATTGGCACCCTGTCACTATTTGAACCTGGTCCTGTCAATGCCCTGTTGTCAGTCCGTCTGCGAACCTCCGTGAACACTAGCCTTTTTCGACCCTGACTCCCACCTGTACCGTTTTTTGCTCCCGTCTGTCTCCAGCTTTGACCTGTTTTGATCCTCTGACCACATCCTGGCTTACGACCTCTTTTTGTCCTCGACGACGTCTACTCTCCCGTCCTGGCTTACGACTCGCTTCCGTCCCCGACCACGCCTTGTTCTCCCAGTCCCGGCTACCGACCAGTTTTCCGCCCCTGACGCCGCCGTCGCTCGCTACGGAAGATCCACTTCCGTGTTCGGATCCCAGTCCGAATCTTCTCTCTTTCAATAAAACTCGTGGTCAACGTCACGCAAGCGGGTCCCGTTTCCGTTCCGGTTTTGACTCCGTTCGCAGCTCGTCCAACAGGAAGGAAAACAGGCAAAAGAATGACTCCGGGGAATCCATCTCGGAGGCTTCAGAAGAGAAGCGATTCCCGGCTAATTAAGACAAGAGCGTAGCGGAGCTTTGGGAAAAATAACGGGCGGAATGAAATATGGATCTCATACATTATGAATAAAGCGTGCAAGCGTGTACGCGGGAATCGAACACGGTCACAGTTGGGTGCCGGTTGTAGTGCTTAGTGCTACAAGAACCCGTTTAGTCCCCGAAGGCGGCTAAGTATCGGTAGCTAGTATCTGCTGCGAGTACCCCATACGCTAAAATAAGAGAGGTATAAGATAAAAAAAGACAAAAGAGAAGGAAAAAAAAGAGAGAAAGAAAGGAAGAGAGAGAGAGAGAGAGTGGATGCTAGTATATATACAGGAGGGATAATATCTCTATGAGGAGAAATTACTACAGGTATGCTTAAAGGTATTTGTAAATCTCTATCTAGTGGTGGCAAAGGGGAATACTGGTTAAATTTTCGATCATTTGAAATTGGAGGTGGAGTTTTTGATCTTCTTTATACATTATTTTACTTTCTGATGTCTCTTTTTTTCTCGACTTCTCAGGCTTTCTTTCTTTTTTCTCTCTCTCTTTCACACTCTTTCTCTGTCCTTTTCTCCCTCTCCTTCTCTTTTGCTCACTCTTTATTTTCCTTTTATTTTTCTTTTTTAAATTTTTCTTTCAATCTCGCTCCTCGCTCTCTTTCTCTCTTCCTCTTCCTCTTTCTCTTTCTGTATCTTTCATCTTATTTCTCTCTTTACCTTTTCTCTCTTTATTTCGATCCTTGCATCTCTTTATTTCCCTCCCTCTCTTTGTTTCTTTATTTTCCCCCCTCTCACTTTTGTTCTCCTTTTTGTTCCCCTCTTTTTCTTTCTCTTTTGCCATGTCTCACACTTTCTTTTTCAGTTGTTCCCTTTCCCTCTCTCTCTCTCTCTCTCTCTTTGCTTATCTCTCCCTATGTCCTTCTCTGTTTCTTTTTTCCTTATCTCTCTCTCTTTCAGACTCTTTCTCTGTCCTTTCCTCCCTCTCCTTCTCTTTTGCTCGCTCTTTATTTTGCTCTTTCTGTCTCTCTCCTCCCTCTCTTTTCTCTCTCTTTCTTTCTTTATTTTCCCCCTCTCTCACTTTTGTTCTCCCTTTTTGTTCCCCCCTTTTTCTTTCTCTTTTGCCATGTCTCACACTTTCTTTTTCAGTCGTTCCCTTTCTCTCTCTCTCTCTCTCTCTCTCTCTCTCTCTCTCTTTGCTTATCTCTCCCTATGTCCTTCTCTGTTTCTTTTTTCCTTATCTCTTTCACACTCTTTCTCTGTCCTTTCCTCCCTCTCCTTCTCTTTTGCTCGCTCTTTATTTTGCTCTTTCGGTCTCTCTCCTCCCTCTCTTTCTCTCTTACTTCCTCTTCCTCTTTCTGTATCTTTCGTCTTATTTCTCTCTTTCTCTCTTCACCTTTTGTCTCTTTATTTCGATCCTTGCATCTCTTTATTTCTCTCCCTCTCTTTTGTCTCTCTTTCTTTCTTTATTTCCCCGTCTCTCACTTTTGTTCTCCCTTTTTGTTCCCCCTCTTTCTTTCTCTTTTGCCATGTCTCACACTTTCTTTTTCAGTTGTTCCCTTTCTCTCTCTCTCTCTCTCTCTCTCTCTCTCTCTCTCTCTCTCTCTCTCTCTCTCTCTCTCTCTCTCTCTCTCTCTCTCTCTCTCTCTCTCTCTCTCTCTCTCTCTCTCTCTTCTTATCTCTCCCTATGTCTTTCTCTCTGTTTCTTCTTTCCTTATTTCTCTTTCTTTCTTTCCTCTCAATTTCTCTCTCTCTCTATTTTTCTACTTCTCTCTTTTCTCTCTTCCTAGTTTTCTTTTCTTTTCTCTTTCTTTGCCCACCTATCCTTCTTTTTTGCTTTTTTCCTTCTCTCTCTTTTTTTCTTTGACTTCTCTCTCAATCTCTCTCTCTATCTCCCTCTGTCTTTCTTTCTCTATTTATTCCCCCATTCTCTCTCTTTCTCTTTTGCGATGCCTCACACTTTCTTTCTCTGTCGTTCTGTTTTTCTCTCTCTCCCTTTGCTTATATCTCTCTATTTCCTTCTTCTGTTTCTTTTTCCCTAAACTCTCTCTTTTCCCTCTTCTCTCTCTTTCTTCCCCTCACTTTCTTTCTTTCATTGTCTCTCTCTTTTTTCTCTATTTCTCTCACTATCTTTCTTTTCTTGTCTCTCCATCTTTCATTATCTATATTTCTTTTCCATTATTTTTCTTTTCCACTCTCTTTTCTTTTCTTCTCTCTTTCTTTTTCTTCCAAACCCTTACTCTCTCTCTCACCCACTCTCTCTTTAATTTACGAGTCTGGCGAGAGTGTTTTTTTTCTTCTTCCACCATGTTGACATCCACTTCTTTGCTTTTGGTTGACATAAAATAAAATGCTATTCTGTAATTGCCAATATGCTATGAGCTGAACTCACTCCCACAATGCCTTTTCGTCTCTTCAGTCAAATCCAAATATTGTGTGCTTCCTTAAAATATTTTGGTGACACAATACTGTATTTGTTTTCACTGTATTTGATCACTTTGGGTCCCCAGGGGTGCTAAATGGGGTAGCGAAAACATGATAACCATGGAAAGGAAGCTTGAGATTATCAATATAATGAAGGCACACAAAAAGCTACCCTCGCTAAATTGCATGGCCATAACTAACCACCGTTTATGACTATTATGAAATATAAAAAGGTGATTAGAGAAAGGAAATCTTCAAAGGATATGATAACCCCCGCAAAGTGGATTTTTTAAATAATCAGTTTCCCTTTTTAATCGGTCGAGTCCTTCTATCCCTGCATCCACCCGCTACTCTACTTAACCGGCTCAAATCATCTTACACAAAAAAAAATTATTTCACAACTGACTGATTTGGCGCAGGGACAAATAATAATAACCCCCACAAAGTGAATTTTTTAAAAATCAGTTTTTTAATCGGTCGAGTCCTTCAATCCCTGCATCCACCCGCTACTCTACTCAACCGGCTCAAGTCATCTCATACCCAAAAAAATAGTTTCACAACTGACTGTTTTGGCTCAGGGACAAAAAATAATAACCCCTGCAAAGTGGATTTTAAAAAAATCAGTTTCCTTTTTTAATCGGTCGGGTCCTTCTATCCCTGCATCCACCCGCTACTCTACTCAACCGGGTCAAGGCATCTCATACACAAAAATATAGTTTCACAACTGACTGTTTTGGCTCAGGGACAAATAATAATAACCCCCGCAAAGTGGATTTTTTAAATAATCAGTTTCCCTTTTTAATCGGTCGAGTCCTTCTATCCCTGCATCCACCCGCTACTCTACTCAACCGGCTCAAGTCATCTCATACCCAAAAAAAAAGTTTCACAACTGACTGTTTTGGCTCAGGGACAAATAATAATAACCCCCGCAAAGTGGATTTTTTTAAATAATCAGTTTCCCTTTTTAATCGGTCGAGTCCTTCTATCCCTGCATCCACCCGCTACTCTACTTAACCGGCTCAAATCATCTTACACCAAAAAAATTATTTCACAACTGACTGTTTTGGCGCAGGGACAAATAATAATAACCCCCGGAAAGTGGATTTTTTAAATAATCAGTTTCCAATTTTAATCGGTCGAGTCCTTCTATCCCTGCATCCACCCGCTACTCTACTCAACCGGCTCAAATCATCTCATGCCCCAAAAAATCATTTCAAAAAAAGGGGCAAATACCGTTTATGGATCAATGATTTCATTATTGCTTCCAGATTTCTTTTCCCGTTCCCGTTTTTCTAAAACTGCGAGGGTCAACAATGTCCTTTTCTGCTTTTGTGTGATTCAATTCTCTTTCGTCATGTAAATAAATGTAGTTTGTTGCATTATTTATTTGTGTATCTCTTACATTTTTTTTCTGTACTGATCATTAATAATCCATATCCATGAACTGAAAAATCAATAATTTAAAGCAAAAATGAAAATATGTTTATAGTTTTGCTTGCGTCATGATAAATGCTAGAGACAATATGAAGGCATACTGAATTAATTCGGCTGAGAAACCGTGAACACCACCTGCTGGCCGAATTGGTAACCACTGAATTAATTTCTGAATTATATAAATGGAATTTCAAGGGCCTTTGGAACAGCTTGGAATTTCTTATTTGTAGGCCTGCTTTCCTGTTCTCCTTGCATGTTTGAAATCCATTGATGTCTTCTCTCCTTATTTTGAATGTCTGCTAAACTGCCACAGTTGCCATGGTGCCCAATTGGTCCCGCCCGTGTGGCGCCAGCTGCGGCTCACTAACAGATTGGCTTTCCTTATTTTTAAGCTCAGTGCTCTTACTCATCTTTTGTCAGTCCGTCAACGAACCTCTGCCCTGCAAGACATGAGTTCTGTTTCCTGTCTGGTATTGTTCCCGTTTATTTTGCCCTGTTTAATTTTGTTTTCCAGTTTTGGTTTCCGTCTATTTTAGTCCTGTTTATTATTCTCTCCAGTTTTCGTTCCTGTCTAGTTAGTCCTGTTTATTTTCAATATCCTGATTCATTATCCATCCTGTCTGTCCCGTCCTGTCCAGTATCAACCCCATCTGTCCGATATCAACTCGAGCAATTGGATTCGATCTCGTCAATCTCAGGCTTCCTGTCTTTCCACACCAGACTGCTGCCTAACGTGCATGACAGATACTCGAGCGACACTATTTCGGCTAATTCGATGGAGTTCACTTAGATAAATTGTTTAAGAAATTGAATTTTGCTCCCGTCTGTCTCCGGCTACGACCCGTTTTGCTCCTGACCACGTCTGCTCTCCCGTCCCGGCTTACGACCTCTTTTGTGCCCAACCACGTCTACTTTCTTTTCTTGGCTTATGACTTGCTTCTGACCCCGACTACGTTTTTGCTCTCCTGTCCCGGCTATCGACCTGTTTGTCCCTCCCTCACACCGCCATCGCTCGCTAGGGAAGATCCACTTCCGAGTTCTGATCAGAGTACCAAAGCGACTTGCTTCCCGCGTCCCGCGAACACCGGATTGTGGGTGCAGCCCTTCCTCTTTCCTTCAATACAACTTATGGTAAACGCTACGCAATTGGGTCCTGTTTCCGTTCTGGTCCTGACAGATTGTCAGGCAAACACGACAGACGCAGATAAAAATAACCCTTATCAATATGGTGACTGCGCCGACGTTAAAAAAATATGAATTTATTCTAAAGTGAGCGCTGAGAGTATGGCTTAGTGTCGATTCCGTTCCTGACCATCTGCAGCATTCTGTTTTCCACGCTGATTTTCTTTTGCATCCTGTCGGTTTTTCTCGGAGATACACCTTCACAGCAGCTTATTACCGCCTTGGGAGCATGTACACTTGTACACTCTTTATGAATTATGCAATACTCGGGCGGCTTGGCAGCATTGCCCAACAATGACATCCGTGGAGAAATTCTTTTTCGTTTTCCCGACACGCCTACGTTCAAGTTTAGGGCTCTGCGGTATCACTAATTAAGTCAAGTCAAGTCAAGTCATTTTCATCTGTGACACCCTTAATCACAAAGAGTCTCAAAGGGCTGCACAGGTTATTACACAGACTATTTTTTTCAGACTATTATGACAGCATCCCCTGATCTGGAACCGACATGAGGGCAAGGAAAAACTCAAAAACCTTCCAGGATGACCAGACAGCAAAGGATGTTGCAATCACAAATAATACAGAGATATTGTCAACAAAAAAATATAGGTTATTCATATGGTATAGGGTTCAAATCCAGCTACCGGACTTCCTGTGCGGAGTTTGTATGTTCTCCCCGTGCTTGACTGGGTTTCCTCCCACATTACAAATACATGCATTTCAGGTGGATTGGCCGGTCCAAATTGTCCCTAGGTGTGAATGAGCAAGCAAAGTTGTCTGTCCCCGTGTGCCCTGCGATTGGCTGTCAACCAGTTCAGGGTGTCCCCTGCCCACTGCCCGATGATTGCTGGGATGGGCTCCAGCAACCCCGCGACCCTACTGAGGATAAGCGGTGCGGCTGATGTGATGAGATGAGATATGCTATAGAGTAGAAGTGTGTTTTGTTGGCAGTCTACTGAGCGAGCTGCCAACGGTAAGACACATCTTTTAGTGCTCCACAAAAGAAGTTCATTTTAAACATTAAAACCACTGCTGACAAATCTCTCAACATGCACAGTAATGTGATTGATGTTGTCAAGCTGTTTGGATTTATTTTCCTTTTGTTTCTGTTGTGCTAAAATGTTAATTCCTCTAGTAGAGATCAAAGAGATCAAAGCCAGCAGAGAGGCTAATGTTGTGACTCATTTCACCTGCAGGTAAATTGTATCCGTTTTTATACTCATTATTGTTACTATTTCTATTTTCTCATATATAAAAAAGGATGATGTTGGTTAAAATTCAGACTAAAGAAAAATATGTTGAATTCATTGTAAACGTTAAAAAAACACTATACGATCTCTTGTTAAAAGTATCTTGTAAATATGTATTGTGATATTCTAAAATGTATTTTATGTAAATTGAAAAGAAAGCTCTTTGATATGCTTTGGGCAGTCGACAGAGCCAGCTGCCAACGAGATCAAAGAGATCAAAGCCAGCAGAGAAGATAATGTTGTGACTCATTTCATCTGCAGAAACTGTAATAAAAACCTGATCATCCAGTCCAGCGTGAATGTGGATCTTTGGTGGGACAGGTACACCGCGGTTACATTGGTTTCAAAATTAGCATTTTGGAGTTGGGAATCTGGATACTGATCAGAAAAAACTGTCATGAATACTGATGTGAGGCACCTGAGTCCGCTCCTTTTTATACCCCCGTCTTCCTGTCACCGGTTGTCAGTCCGTCTGCAAACCTCAGCTTACGCTAAGCAAGCTTTTCGACCCTGACTCTCTCCTGTTCTGATTCCCGTCCGTTTCCCGGCTCCGACTCCTTTTCTGATCTCTAAATAGTTTGTTCCATGACACATTTTCCAGACTAATACCGATACTTTTATATTGGGTAGTCATCGATACAGGTGCCAAAAATTATTTGAAATTCGACCTTAAAATAAATGTTCCATGCCACTTTTTTTTTTCAAACTGATACGTATACTTCTATCTATAGTAGTCATTGCTACAGATCCTAAACACTGATACGATTCGTAAAGAAAAAGGCCTGACATTTTTAAATATATGAGTCATGATTACTGCTGCGAAGCACCTGTGACCACTCATTTGGCGCCAACTGCCTCGGAATCTGATTGGCTCCCTGTCCCTATTTAAACCCACTCTTTTCTTTCACCGGTTGTCAGTCCGTCTGCAAACCTCAGTGTACTCTAGGCAAGCTTTTTCGGCCCTGACTCCCACCTGTTTTTTCTCCCGTCTGTTTCCCGACTTCGACCCGTTTTTGATCCTGACCACGTCTACTCTCCCGTCCCGGCTTTCGACTCCTTTTCTGATCTCGACCACGAATTCTGCTCCCCTGTCAGGGATCGGTCACTGATCTGTTTTTTCCGCTCTCGACAACGCCATCGCTCGCCACGGAAATAGCGATCTACGGGGTGCAATCCTTTCCCTTCTTCCCAATAAAACTAAGAGAAACGCACGCAAGTGGGTCCTGTCGCCGTTCTGGTCTTGACAAAAACACATCAACATAATGAAGGATTTTATACATTTGACTATAAATGATTTTATACGATTGAATACAAGTTACATTTATTGAGTGCTATGAAGATTTTCACCGAGTAGGCTATAGTTCAATGACAGGTCACGCCGTTCCAAATGTAGAATATTTCGACTAGGGAATTTTGATAACAGGATTTTGACGGAGGACAGCAGGCGTTGTTTTGAGAACAAGGCCCTGATGACGTAGAAACGCTCTGTGTTGTTATTGAGTTTTCCAGGCATCGCGACGCCCAGGTTGGGCTTCATTGGCACGCCCATGGGAGGAGCCGGCACACCATCTTGCAGAAAGACGTGGGGCGAGAGGAGAAGCGGGAGAACGAGAGAGAGGAGGCTTCCCAGAGATGCTAACGACACCAATTCGACTAATTCGGCCATTTTTGATGGAGTACACTTAGTTAAATTACATCCATCTATCCATGGATCCATTATCTGCACCGCTTATCCTCAGTAGGGTCGCGGGGGTGCTGGAGCCCATCCCAGCTATCTTCGGGCAGTGGGCAGGGGACACCCTGAATTTGGTTGCCAGCCAGTCGCGGAGACAGAAAACTCACTCATTTGCACCTAGTGACAATTTGGTTTGGGCAAGCATGGGGAGAACATGCAAACTCCACGCAGGAGGTTCGATCTCATGACCTCAGAACTGTGCCGCACACGCGCCAACCACTGCTCCGCCGTGCTGCCCTCAAATTACATGACTTCTTTCAAATTTATATGATGGGATGAAAATAAAATCTATCCATCTACCACATGCTCGCAGTTTTCTTTTATCCTAGGATGAAAATGGTGAAAGTAAGAAAAGCACAGTTTCAAATACAGTCCAAATGTCAACTGTAGAGAAACAACACTGCCACAAATCTATTTACCCGAACCTTTTTCCAACCTCTGCCCACACCACAAAAGACCTCCAGACTCTTCATGGGTTAGGGCAGAGATGTCAAACTGGTTTTAGCCGGGGGCCACAAATGCTCTAAAAAAATATCTCGGGGGCCGGACTAGTAAGTTTTAGAGAAAGAGAGAGGGAGAAAAAGAGAGAGAAAGAGGGGGAAGGAAAGAGAGCGATAAACAGATAGGGAGAACAAGGGAGACAGAGTAACAGTGGGAGAAAAAGAGCAGAGTTGAGATATGAGTGGAGAAATAAAGAGAGAAATAAAGAAAAAAAAGAAAGAAATTAATAGAGAAAGAAGAAGAGAAAGATAAAAAGGATAAGAGAAGTGAAACCACAGAGAAAGAAAGAAAGTAAAAGAGTGAGAAGGGGGAAAAGAGAGACAGGGAGAGAGAGAGGGATCAAAAAAGGGGAGAGAAAGAGAAGTTGAGAAGGAAAGAAAAATAGAAAGAAAGAAAGATAATTACAGCGTAAGTTACAGAGAAAGGAAATAGAAAGAGTTGCAGACTGAGAAAGAAATAGAGAAAAGAGAGAAAAAAGAAAGAGAGAAAAGGAGAGAGTGAACAGGAGAAAGGAAAGAGAAAAAGAGGGAGACATTTTAAAAAAAAAATAAAGTGAGAAAGAAATAGAGAAATACTAGCACAGCTGTTTTGTAAGTGTTAACTGGCTTGGGTAACATCAAGTGGACATATTTATAATTGCAGCTCATTTTCCTCTTGCGCATCTCTCACTGTTGTCTTGCGGGCCGCATTTAAACAGTTAGTGGGCCTGATTTGGCCCGCGGGCCGCCTGTTTGACACCTGTGGGTTAGGGTAAGAGTCACGCGGGCCAGTACTAAGATGGCCGACCGAAGTCTCCAGCTTTGGGGCTTTGGCACCCCAGAGCCACGAGGCTTGGAGACCTCGTGGTTCTCTCCATCCCTGTTGTCTGGATGAGAACAGCCTCATGATCCATAAAGGATAATAACCTGGTTTTCTTTAGCTACCTGTGAGGCCATGTGAAGCCTTTCATACACTTCTCCCCCGAGGAGCCATTTTTGTTCCTAGAGGTGGTGTTTTGAGCAAAAGTTTCCGTTACAACACACTATTAAATCATTCCTGATCATTTAAATGAGTTGATCATCCTAAAACCAGGATTATGGATCAGTGTTGTTGACCTGCTACAGAATTTCTTCCCCCTCGTCCCCCTTTGTTTACACCACGAGTGCTTGTGTCGACAATGCCCTTTATTCTTTCATTTGTTTTTGTTTTTCTCTGTCATGTTAATAAAACGTAGTTTGTTAGAATCAAACCACGTGTATCATTTATCTGTGTGTCATTATTTTTTCCCTTCTTTACTGATCAATCATTATCCAGATCTATGAGCATCAAAATCGATAATTTAAAGCTAAAAAGTATTGCTTGCTTCATGATAAATGCACAATATGAGGCTATATTAAATGAGTTCGTGGGCGAAACCGTGAGCGCCACCGTATTAGATTTCAGCCAGAAGGTGGCGTGGCAAGTAGACCATTTAGAAGTTACAGACGCTACCTTCACCCAATAAATGATATTGTAAAAAATCTAGCACTTACTTGCTGCTCCCAAACGGCGATGGCGATTAGTGTCAGAACTCGCAAACTGCAATAACCCTCGGGCTTCGGTCCGCAGCTGCCGTCGACAGCGACAGCAGTTGTGAAGCTAAGACGACACATAAGAGAATTGGGCTTAGAATTATAATTAGGATGACGTTCATGATAATATAGAGAACTGGAGACGATTACCGCATTTTCCGCACTATAAGGCGCACCTAAAAGTCTTCATTTTTTTCAAAAGCTGACCATGCGCTTTATAATACAGTGCGCCTTATATATGGATCAATATTAAATCGCAAGGTCTCGCAACTTACGCAACAGCCGCCGACTCGATTTCCCCCCGAACGCCAAGTAGTCCGCGGTGTATGCTGGGATTTATATACCGGCGTTTCATTGGCTAACCAATGTGTCAATCGTCATTTGAATCGATCGCTATTGGCTAAAGTTATTCGGAGCCTCGGATAGGCTAGAGGGCCCCAACAAACCCTGCAATTGGCCGAAAAAGATGACTGAATAGCAAGCTTGCTAAAGTACGCCATAAAGAAACATGTTTCATTAGTCTGTATTTGTAAATATTGGACTCTCCTGGATTTACTACTCACAGATATAAGAGGACCATGGTTGCGTATCGTTATTGAACGTGAGAACTTAGGTGAGCTATGCGGCTTTATATTTTCCCGGTATCTTGTTTTAGAACGATTTTGATGTTTCTGTGATGGGTCTTTTTTTAAATTAAAATCAATTCCAAGTGTTTATTGTCAAATGCACAGTAAAGTTGCGAGCGAAAAAGAAAATAGAAACTAAGGAATGGTTGGCATTTCTTGAATCCCAAGACTTTAACCTTCCGAATGATGGAACGATGCATTTGAGTGACATCGTACGGACACCGCAACCGCACATGTCTATGACACGTATTTGCTTCTTTGAAAGCTTTGGGAATGTTAAGGGGGTAATCAGTTGGACTGAACCATCTGACTGTTTTGTCCATGTTCCCATTGTAGCGCCTTATAATCCGGCGCGCCTTATCAATGGAAGATATAGGACCAAAACCTATTTTTTGGGGGTGCGCCCTATAACCCGGTGCGCCCTATAGTGCGGAAAAAACGGTAGTCACCTAGTGCATGGAGGTGAATATTCAATTTATCATTTTTAGAGAGTTTCAAAACAAAAAAGGCAGTCAGGGGGATTTATCATGACTTTATTATGACATTTTCATGGTGTTTGTTTCCAGTTAGCTTGTCATAGTCAGTTTGTTTGGATATGATATTCTTTGAAAAGAGCCATTTCTTCCTCATGCCATGAGGCTCTTTAACTCCACCCAGGGAGTAAAAGCCCACATTTAACCCCACCTCCCACTCATTTGACAGTATGTATTTTCCATAGCACTATTTAAATACTCTGTAGCAACACGTTATATTGGGTATTTTTGTATTCTATATCTTTATTTTATTATTTTATTTTTCAACACAAGGATACTGCTGGAAGTGTGAATTTCCCTACGGGGATGAATAAACTAATCTATCTATGTAGTATCTTGGCAAATTAGATGGACGCAGTTGTTTCGGATTTCGGTGAAAAACATGACTTGACTTGACCATATACTCCAATTTCCACTCGTTCTGGAAACAGTGGCCCTCACAGTCAACTTTCCTTTTTTTAATCTTTTTTTTTTTCTCACAGAAATTCGAGGGCAAGGTGACCAAAGTGTCATGGTTACCAATGTGATGCACCTGTGCCCGCTCCTTTGGCGCCAACTGCCTCGGACTCTGATTGGCTCCCTGTCCCTATTCAAACCCACTCCTTTCTGTCACCTGTTGTCAGTCCGTCTGCGAACCTCAGTTTACTCTAGGCAAGCTTTTTGGACCCTGACCCACTCCTGTTTTTGCTCCCGTCTGTTCCCCGGCTTCGAATCGTTTTTGATCCTGACCACGTCTACTCTCCTCTCCCGGCTTACGACTCGTTTTCGACCACGTTTTTGATTTCCTGTCCCGGCTACTGACCCGTTTTTTTCCGTTCCCGACACTGCCATCGCTTGCCACGGAAGTGCCACTACCGTGTTCAGAGCGACGTACTTCCCTTGCCAGCGATCACCGGATCGTGTGTGCAATCCTTTCCTTTCTTACGATAAAACTGAAAGAATCGTAACGCAAGTGGGTTCTGTCTCCGTTCTGGTCCTGACACAAAGGGTTACTGTCACCTGGTGTAATGGGGATTTTTTTGTACAAATGTATTTTTTACAGCTGTCAACATGACTGGCGGGCCACATATTACTAATTTTATGTCGTAACTGGCCTTTGATCATGCCTGCCTTAAAAGGATACTGGCAATATTCTCTTTCCAACCCAGTTAGATAGATAGATATAGATAGATAGTATCATTTTGTTGTTTATTAACAGATTAACAGGATGGCCTCAGGGTGCTGTGTTGTAGTTTAGCAACAGCAGAGTGGATGACGTCACACGCTAGGCCAAAAGTTCGACGTCCCTGCAGCAGAAAATCTTTGTGTTTACATGCCCAGGGTTACACCACCTCGTGTTCAAGTAGATCGCGAGTCCGCCTCCTCTCTGCTTCCCGCAGGAATTTTGTATCTCTGTCTACCTTAACAGCGCTGAAGCCGGGTAGCTCCACGTTAGCGTCCGGGATGCTAGCCCTGAGCCACGTTTCCGTAAAACACAGCAAACTGCTATCCCTGGACGCTTTGATGATTACTGCCTGCATGTAAACGTACCCGTCTGAGTTAAGTTGTTCTGCTCTCAGTTGGACATTTGTATAACCCAAAGCTGCTGTAACAGATCCGTCGTTGTCATAATAGAGCTCTCCTCACCTCGGCTTCTTGTCATTTCGACCGAGAGCAGCCGATGCTTCCTAAACTCGCTTGACATTTTCTCAGCGCACCTCATCTAACGCCGTTATCCTTAATGAGCCGAAGCCTCTGACTGATTTTTCTCAGAGCGAAACCAACAAGGGCAGCACGGCGGCGCAGTGGTTAGCGCGTGTGCGGTACAGTTCTGAAGTCATGGGATCGAACCTCCTGTGTGGAGTTTGCATGTTCTCCCCGTGCTTGCGTGGGTTTCCTCCGGGCACTCCGGTTTCCTCCCACATTCAAAAACATGCATGTCACGTTGATTGGCTTAACTGAAATCTCCCTAAGTGTGAATGAGCGAGTGAGTTGTCTGTCCCTGTGTGCCCTGTGATTGGCTGGCAAGCAGTTGAGGGCGTCCCCTGCCCACTGCCCGAATATGGCTGGGATGGGCTCCAGCACCTCCGTGACCCTACTGAGGATACGCGGTGCAGATAATGGATGGATGGACGGAACCGACAAGGACCCAAAGCCAATAAAAAGGAAAGTTTTGAACTGTTTTCCTTGATTGAGAGGTTTTCATTATTTGAGCTTTGAAAAGGAACTTTTCCGTTCTTATGAAATATCAGGTCGTTTTGCCTACTCGGAAAAATGGCAGCCCTGAAGTCGAGGCAGAACATGGACTTTGTTACAACTGTGCATTATCACACAACGAAATGACATCCGGTCTCGGTGTGAATATACAAGAAGGATTGTGATAATTGAGTGAATCTCCCGAGTCAAACACAAGACTGTTTTTTTCCACTCTGCTTTACAAAGTCTCACCTTTGCCGTCAAGATTCTGTTGCTACCTTTTATCATGTTTAAGGATGCACCCAAAGGAAAATTTGGGGACAAAATGGAAACGACTTGCGAAAAATACTAAAATATGAAATGATGAATAACTGACGGATGTTAGGGTCTTACATACCTCCTACCACCAGAGGGCCCCAACCAGCATTTATCCCGAACCCTTTAAAAAGGACATTTTTGAAGACCATACTTGTCCGAGTCATTTTGAAGTATTTTGGTCATTTTTTATTTTGTCTGCCATTGTCATCCCTGGGTTTGGTTGCCATTTTTATATCCACCTTCTGTCACGGTTGCCATAGCGCCCTATAGGCCCCGCCCCTGTGGCGCCAGCTGCGGCTGGTTGACAGATTGGCTTCCCTTCTATTTAAGCTCAGTGCTCTCACTCTCCCTTTGTCAGTCCGTCAACGAACCTCTGCCCCGCAAGACGTGGGTTTTGGCTCTGTCCGGTTCCCTGCCTGTGTTTCCTGTACGGTATTGTTCCCGTCTCTTTTTGTCCTGTTTAATATTGATCCCCAGTTGCGTTCCCGTCTAGTTTGTCCTGTTTTATTCCGATATCAATCCTGTCCTGTCCGGTATCAACCCCATCCCTCCCATATATGCTCGGGGAATCGGTATCGATGTCGTAGGCCTCTGGCTTCCTGCCATTCCCCGCCAGACTGCTGCCTAATGTGCATGACTCTCCATTTCTTGTAAAATAAAAGGCTTGTGTGAGAAACGTCACGCATTTGGGTTCTCATCCTGTTTTGGTTCATGACACCTTCATGTCAGGTTAGTTTGTTTGTTTCTGGTTTCTTTATTCCCTGCCTTATTACAGTTCGCCGTTTCAAGTTTTTTGTCAGGTTTTTGATTTCTTGTTTGGGCATTTTGTCAGTTGCTTTGTGCCCATTAGTTTTTGTGGTACTTTGGTCCTAAATTTGTTAATACCGTATATTTTTGGGCAACCCTGGCTTCCAGTTTCTGCCTCCCCCACATGGGTCCATCATCTACCACAAAAACGTAACAACAGACATATTATATACTAGATTCTGATTTCAAAGGTGGGGTGCGTAGTTTGAGATGTTCTTTAAAAATATTAAATCTTTTCTTTATTACGTATGTGTTAACAATGTCCCCTTGAGTTCAAATAGCCTTCATATGTTTTTTTCCCCACTGCGTCTATCTTCCTTTATCCTACTTTTATCAGCCTTGTTCTAGCCACGAAGCACATTGCGCTGGAGGAAAAGAACCGAGGAGGATGGGGGGAAGGAGTGACATTCCAGGATGAAAATGGTGAAAGTAAGAAAAGGAATGTTTAAAATACAGACCAAATGGCGACGTAAACTCCCCAAAAAGATGAAAAATGAAGCGATCGTTCAAGCGCTTAAAAGACATTCACATACTTGTATGCGTATCAAAAGGACCTGCAATGAGGATTTCAATATTTTGAATATTTTGAATTTACATACACCACCTTTAAGTATTTGTCAAGACCATAACGGAGACCGGACCCACTTGCGTTACGTTTCTCAGTTTTATCGGAAGAAAGGAAAGGGTTGCCCCCCACGCGGGAAGCAGGTCGCTCTGAACGCGGAAGTGGGACTTCTGTGGCGAGCGATGGCGGTGTCGGGAACGGGAAAACGGGTCAGTAGCCGGGACAGGAGAGCAAAAACGTGGTCGGGGTCGGAAGCGAGTCGTAAGGCAGGGAAGGAAAGTAGACGTGGTCGGGGACAAAAAGAGGTCGTAAGGCGGGAAGGGAGAGCAGACGTGGTCGGGATCAAAAACGGGTCGTAGCCGGAGACAAACGGGAGCAAAAACGGGACAGGCGGGGGTCAGGGTCGAAAAAGGCTTGCCTTGTATACACGGAGATTCGCAGACTGACTAAAAACAGGGGATTGACAGGACAGGGTTCAAATACTGACAGGGAGCCAGTCAGAAGACCGTCTTCAGGCTTGTTGAGTTTCTTGTCATCGTAAGGAACAACTGTGTAGACTTTCCCTTAAAACTTTTTTATTTTTAAGTAGCAATACTGACAGAGTAGAGTTTGTGAGCGTGGGTGAGTCAGAAAGGTCGGAATAATAAAAGCTCCGTCAGGATTCGAACAACAATTAAGCACACCTCCACCTTCATTGACTATTCTCAACTTGTATTTCTGACTGTTATGCCCGTCTGTTTTGCCCGCAAGGACTGTCATTAAAATGCTATCTTTTCATTTGTGTCTGATCCGATCTCCCGCTGATAACTGTCTTTATTCCGTAACGCCCTAACCCGAGGGTTTCCATTTTTGCGCTCGACGTATTCACCACCTCCCAAAAGCATTCTCAATGAGATGGGTCGTTATCATTTATCATGAAACTCTTTTTAGAAACCCTTTTGTCAGTCCGTCTGCGAACCTCAGTTAACACTAGGCAAGCCCTTATCGACCCTGACTCCCACCTGTCCCGATTTTTGCTCCCGTCTTTCTCCCAGCTTCAAACCAGTTTTGAGCCTGACCACGTCTATGCTCCCTTCCCAGCTTTTAACCTCTTTTTGTCC
Source organism: Urocampus carinirostris (assembly GCF_059441175.1). Lineage (NCBI taxonomy): Eukaryota > Metazoa > Chordata > Actinopteri > Syngnathiformes > Syngnathidae > Urocampus > Urocampus carinirostris. Next base: position 41,456,679 of record NC_142357.1, on the reverse strand, counting down.
CTGACCACGTCTTCTCTCCCATTCTAGCTTCCGACCCTGACCACGTTTTTGCTCTCCTGTCCCGGCTACTGACCTGTTTTTTCGTTCCCGACACCTCCGTCGCTCACGGTCTGCAAACAATAGGCAAGCCTCTTTTTGACCCTGACTCCCACCTGTTTTTGCTCCCGTCTGTTTTCCGGCTATGACCAGTTTTTTTTTTATCTTGACCACGTATACTCTCCTCTCCTGGTTTTTGACTCGTTGCTGATCCCGACCACGTCTGCTTTCCTGTCCCGGCTACTGACCCGTTTTTTCCGCTCCCGACACCGCCATCGCTCGCCACAGAAGTCCCACTTCCGCGTTCACGCCTAGCAAACACCGGATCGTGGGCGCAGCCCTTCTTCTTTCCTTTAATAAATCTTGTGAGTAACGTAACGCAATTGGGTCCTGTTTCTGTTCTGGTCCTGACACATTTCAATGTTTTTCCCCTTTTAATTGTATCCATTGAAGCGAATCAGGAATGTTTTTTCTCATGAATCCAGAAATGCTTGTTATTTTTCTCATTTCAGAAAAGCGTTTATCGTTCCTGATCCCAGTTGTTTCGGCGCTGGTGGTTTTACTGGTCATAGTGGTTGCTCGCTTCTGACCCTGACCACGTCTACGCTCCCGTCCCTGCTTTCGACCACTTTTTGTCCCTGACCCCGTCTTCTCTCCTATTCTGTCTTACGACTCGCTTCCAACCCCGACCACGTTTTTGCCCTCCTGTCCCGGCTACTGACCCGATTTCCGTTCCCGACACCGCCGTCGCTCGCCACGGAAGATCCACTTCCGCGCTCGGTGCACAATCCGAGTATCAGAGCGACCTGCTTCCCGCGTCCAGCGAACACCGGATCGTGGGTGCAACCCTTTTTCTTTCTTCCAATAAAACTTGTGATAAACGCAACGCAAGTGGGTCCTGTCTCCGTTCTGGTCCTGACACTTTTGGGAGTGGGTATGGTAAATATTCTGGCTATAATATATCACTTCTTAGGATAGGCCACGCCTCCGTCCACCAGAGGGCAGTTGCGTCCAATAACCCCATACCTATCCTTAATTTGCCTGACCCTACATAAGGATATTATGGACAGCACTCAGTGTCGGGTGATTTTCCACTATTTTGAGCTTCCATTCTTGTCTTTGTGTCATGATTCCTGATGTGATGCACCTGTGCCCGCTCCTTCGGCCCAACTGCCTCGGACTCCGATTGGCTCCCTGTCCCTATTTAAACCCACTCCTTTCTGTCACCTGTGGTCAGTACGTCTGCGAACCTCAGTTTACTCGAGGCAAGCTTTTTCGACCCTGCCTCACACCCGATTTTGCTCCCGTCTGTTTCCCGGCTTCGACCTGTTTTTTGATCCTGACCACGTCTACTCTCCTCTCCTGGCGTTTGACTCATTGATGATCCCGACCACGTTTTTTTGCTCTCCTGTCCCGGCTACTGACCCGTTTTTTCCGTTCCCGACACTGCCATCGCTCGCCACGGAAGTGCCACTTCCGCGTTCAGAGCCACCTGCTTTTCACGACCAGCGATCACCGGATCGTGGGTGCAATCCTTTCCTTTCTACCGAATAAAACTGAGAGAAACGTAACGCAAGTGGGTCCCGTCTCCGTTCTGGTCCTGACACTTTAAGGTTGAGAGTTATTGTTGTTCTTGACGATGAGTTTGTTACATTGAAATGAAATGAACTGCATTTCTCTAGCGCTTTTCAAGTCAATGACTTCCCAAAGCGCTTTACAATGTGCTCCACATTTCCCAATAGCGGCCTTGCAGCCATGTAAGGCGCTCACCTGCTTATCGGGGGTATTAGGGGTTCAGTGTCTTACCCAAGGACACTTCGACATGTAACACGGACGAGCCGGGATTCGAACTCGGGTCCCTTGGTTCCAAGACGAGCGCTCTACCTTCTGAGCTACTGCCATTATTGATGATCTTGTGATTAAATATCATTGCAATGCTTCCTGCGTTTGGGTCCGCACCACTTGCATGTAAATCACCAAATATCTCTCTATGATGTTGTTTTTCATGATTTGAATGATTCAGCGCCATTAAAGAAAAACAGGTTTGAATTTTTTGGCATAAATAAGCAATATCCCGACTCCGGTCCTACATAATGCACGACAAAAGTTCAACGCGATTGCGACCGACGGCTTCCTCGCAAAGTTAATAAAGGATTTTATCGCTCGGGAATAAAATCAAAAGTGGATTGCTTTCAGCGCCAAACATTTTAAGTCAAATCTAATTTAAGTTTTATCGTAAAAGATGACTTAGTGACCTTTCTGACGAAATGAGATGCGACGCGGTGACTGCGTGATGATTTAGAGAAGCTGTCGTTTCCCAAATAATGAAACATGATTATGTTTAATCCATGCCGGAAATATTGCATGCGAAATGATGAGCCTTCACAAAGCAGATACCGTAAAATCCGGACTATAGAGCGCACCTGATGATAAGCCGCACCCACCTCATTAAAACATGAAACACAATCACAAATTTAACTCAAACCCTACTTTGAGTCCCGCGATTGTAACTGAAATTACCCTTCCCAACTTTGGTTATAAGCACATTTGCTATTGGAGTCATCCAAAAGTCATTGAAAGTACCGTATTTTCCGCACTATAAGGCCCACCTAAAAGCCTTTATTTTTTTCAAAAGCTGACCATGCGCCTTATAATACAATGCGCCTTATTTATGGATCAACATTAAGTTTTCCAACTAACTTGCAGCCGCCGACTCGATTTTCCCCCGAACGCCAAGTAGTACGCGGTGTATGCTGGGATTTATTTACCGGCGTTTCATTGGCTAACCAATGTGTCAATCATCAGTTGAATCGATCACTATTGGCTAAAGTTATTCGGAGGTCAAGGGGGCGTATCCTTTTTAGCATTTACAGACTGCCATTGGCTCAAACGGCAAACAAAGCCTGCAATTGGCCGAAAAAGATGTGTCAATCATCAGTTGAATCCATCACTAGCCGGCTAGCTCTCCAGCTAATCTTCTATTTATTGCCGTTCTCTTGTCTTTTTTGCTTTCACTTTTGGACACATGTGTGGCCAAAAACACTTACAGTAGGGACGAACTTATTCGGTTGGGTGGGCGTCTAAATTTCGATTTTTCGGGCACTTTTTATACCGCCCATGATATACCGAGCGAACTTCAAAGAGACCCGGCATCCTTGTGGACAACTATTCCTCTTAATAAACGTCGCCGACGGCGCCGTAAAGAAAGGACAAAGAAGCGTGGTTGCCGTGCAGGTAGATGTGTGAAACGTGTGAAGTCCAAGCAGCAAGATGGACGCGAGGATGGACGCGAGGATGTAACTAATTCCACCATTTATTCCTCGCCGGACAACCGACGCTTTAAACTCAGCGCTCACGAGCGGCCACAACGCCGGGAGCTTTTGAAGATCTCGACAAAGACTACAAAGAGTTCAGCTAAGTCAAATGATTCAGCAAAGCTGAAATTTGGTCTGTTAAATATTAGATCGCTTGCTCCAAAAGCTTTACTTGTTGATAACATTATTCGTGATTATAAACTTAACTGTATGGGTCTTTGTGAAACGTGGTTACGCCCGGATGAGCACTTAGCTCTAAATTATGCCTCTCCCCCAGACTACGAGAGTAGTCATATAGCACGCACGCTGAAAAGAGGTGGTGGTGTTGCGCTAATCTCTGAAAAATCGCTCAAATTTAATACACGTACCTCTAATAATTACAAAACGTTTGAGGCTCTTGTGATGCGGTCCCCTCAATTGTCAATTGATGTAATAACTATCTATCGTGCACCTGGGCCATACACAACTTTCTTAGACGAATTTGCTGAACTTTTGTCTGAACTAGTAACCTATGCAGACAAAATTATAATTATGGGAGACTTTAACATTCATATGAACTCCCCACACAGTTCACTTACTATTGCGTTTAGTTCTCTAATTGATGCATTTGGTTTTACCCAACTGGTTGACTTGCCAACCCATAAAAATGGGAACACGCTAGATTTGATTCTGACTCGAGGAGTTTTAACCTCAAACATTATGGTTCTACCGTGTACTACTGTTATCTCTGATCATTATTTAGTGACATTTGAGGTGCTAACTAAATGTAGAGTTAATAAAGATGAGGGATTTAGCGGACGCAATATAAGCACTGGCACAGTTTCTGAGCTCTTTGAACTCCTTCCTGGAGCAGTTGCGTCCTTTCCTAAATACAATGGCTCGATTGACTCACTCATGAATGAGTTCAATACCACCCTGACTAGTGTGCTGGATTCAATGATGCTGTTGTCAGCTACTCTGACTTTGTACGCCATCTGAAGAAAGATCTACATGAAGCTGCTCAGATTGTACAGAGGAATACTCTCAGAGAACAGACTCGTCATGCCAAGCTGTACAACCGTAGGGCCAAAGGATCACCCCTCGTCGTGGGAGACCGGGTGTTGATCGCCAACAGAGGTGTCCCGGGGAAACGCAAAGTTGCAGACAAGTGGGAGTCGACCCCGTATGAAGTCATATCACTCAAGCCTGATCTCAATGTCTATAGAGTCAAGGATTGTCTGACGGGCAAAGAAAAGGTAGTTCACAGGAATTTGCTGCTCTCTGTTAGCTTCTTGCCCTTAGAGGATGATCTGGCCAGCGAATCTGAACACTCAGAGTCTGACGCTGCTATGCATGGAAGTGATGTATGCCCTGATTTACCTGACGCGGTTGAAGACACTGATGTCCGTACAGTAAACTGGGTGATACAGGCAGGTGAAGAGCAAGTTCATCCAGAGGTAGAGGATAACTCACTAGACAGCAGATCTGATGCCCAGTCCGACTCTCGCAGTGTTGATACATCCAGTCGAGGAAGTCAGCACATCCCCGAACAAGATGTTGACCATACTTCAAGTGACAATACGGAAAGCCCATCACAGTGCTCTGAAAACATGATCCCTTTGGGTATGGGTCTCCCAGACGAGACCCCATTGAACACTGACCATCTGGACGCAGACTCCCCTGATACTGACTGTTTAGACTTGACTGCCCCAGACCTTCAAGCTCAGGTTATTTGTGCTCAACCTAACCGTTATGGTCTTAGGGTCCGCCAGTCCATCAGGCCTCCTAGTCGTCTTATTTGTCAGATGAATGACCAGTTGGTAGGTGACAATCCTCTGTCTGCAATATCTGCTAGTTCCTAATTTAAGTTCAGTAGAGATACACTTTCAGTTTAAGTAACAAAGCTTGAGTAAGAAACAAGAATTGTGCCTATGTGAGCACTTACAACTACAGGAACAATGTTTGATATTTCAGAGATGTAACAGGCATCTTTGAGTCTGTGCTTAGATAGGAGTTTGATCGCCTCCTTTCTTTTCACACTCCTTTTTTGGGAGAGTTTTAGAACTGACATGCACTTCAGTTTGTTCCTTGTAATACTGTACCAGTTTTCGTGTCTTTTTCATCAGTATTTGCCGTTTTGGCTGTGATTTTTTTTTTCTGTTTAGTGTAGCACTCCCATATTTAGCAGAATTTCAGGGGGGTGTATGTAACGGGTGTAATAATAACTTTTATTTTATTGAAATTCCTGCTAAAATATGTGTATAGTTTTTGGTAAATGTACTGCAATGCTGAGTCCAACAGTGCCATCTGCTGGTATGGGGTGGGGTTTGGTTTTGGCTTCTAACATGTGACCAGGAGGCGGGGTTTGTTGTCAGTTTTACCAGAGTACTACAAAGGTAAGACATATCTTTTGGTGCTCCACAAAATAAGTTAATTTTAAACATTATAACCCCAGCTGACAAATCTCTCACCATGCATAGTAATGTGATTGATATTGTCAAGCTGTTTTGATTTATTTTCGTTTTGTTTCTGTTTTACTAAATATTAATTCCCCTTGTAGAGATCAAAGAGATCAAACCCAGCAGAAAAAGCTAATGTTGTGACTCATCCATTTGCAGGTAAATTGTACCCATTTTTATACTCATTATTGTTTTTATTCCTATTTTTTCATATACATTAAAAAAGGATGATGTTGGTTAAAATTCAGACTAAAGAAAAACATGTTGAAATCATTGTAAACGTTAAAAATCCACTATACGATCTCTTGTTAAAAGTATCTTGTTAAAATGTAAAGATGTAAAAATGTATTGTGATATTCTAAAATGTATTTTCTGTAAAGTGAAAAGAAAGCTCTTTGATATGCTTTGTTGTCAGTTTTACCAGAGTACTACAAAGAGATCAAAGAGATCAAACCCAGCAGAAAAAGCTAATGTTGTGACTCATCCATTTGCAGAAACTGTAATAATAAAAACCTCATCATCCAGTCCAGCGTGAATGTGGATCTTTGGTGGGACACGTACACCGCGGTTACATTGGAAATGTTTAAATCTAAACTTAAAACTCACTTCTACTCCATTGCATACGAATAACCTACTCCTCTTGTCGGTTGAAAATACAAAAGTCAATTCCATTGAAGTTGGGAAAAAGTTTAAAATGTCAGTAAAATTAGAATAGAATGACTTGCAAACCTTTTCTAACCCATATTTAAATGAATACACCACAAAGACAAGATTATCCATGTTCAAACTCATAAACTTTATTTCCATAAGCAAATAATGATAAACTTAGAATTTTATAATTGCAACAAGTGCCAAAGTAGTTGGGAAAGGGGCTTCTTCACCATTGTGTTACATCACCTTTCCTTTTAATAACACTCAATAAACGTTTAGGAAGTGAGGAGACTAGTTGTTGAATCGTTGATAGTGGAATCCTTTCCCATTCTTGCTTTATGTACAGCTTCAGCTGTTCAACAGTCCGGGGTCTCCTTTGTCTTATTCTACGCTTTATAATGCGCCACACATTTTCAATGGGAGACAGGTCAGGACTGCAGGCAGGCCAGTCAAGCACCCGCACCCTCTTACTACGAAGCCACGCTGTCGTGAGACGTGCAGTGTGTGGCTTGGCATTATCCTGCTGGAAGAAGCAAGGGCGCCCATGGTAAAGATTCTGTTTGGATGGCAACATACTTTGTTCCAAAACCTGAATGTACTTTTCTGCATTAATGGTGCCTTCACAGATGTGCAGGTTACCCATTCCTTGGCCACTCATGCACCCCCATACCATCACAGATGCTGGCTTTTGCACTTTGCGTGCATAACAGTCTGGGTGGTTCTGTTCTTCTTTGGACCGGAGGACACGACGTCCACAATTTCCAAACACAATTTGGAAAACTGACTCATCAGACCACAGAACACTTTTCCACTTTGTATCAGTCCATTTTAGATGGGCTCGGGCCCAGAGAACCCTGCGGCGTTTCTGGATGTTGTTGATGAACGGCTTACGCTTTGCAACATAAAGTTTTAACCCACACTTACGGATATAGCGTCGAACTGTATTGACTGACAGTGGTTTTCCAAAGTGTTCCTGAGCCCATGTGGTGATGTCCTTTACACATTGATGTCGGTTCTTAATGCAGTACCGCTCGAGGGCTCGGAGGTCACGGGCATTCAATAATGGTTTACGGCCATGCCGTTTACGCACAGTGATTTCTCCAGATTCCCTGAACCTTTTCACAATATTATGGACTGTAGATGATGATATCCCTAAATTCCTTGCAATTGTACTTTGAGGAATGTTGTTTTTAAACTGTTCAACAATTTGCTCACGCAGTTGTTCACAAAGAGGTGAACCTCGCCCCATCCTTGCATGTGAATGACTTAGCTTGTTCGGGTCTCCCTTTTTTATACCCAGTAACAACTCTCACCTGTTGCTAATTCATCTGTTCACCTGCAAATAGTTGGTTGATTTCCATTCATCCACTTTCTGAGTAGTTATTGACACCTGTCCCAACTATTTTGGCACGTGTTGCTGTCATCAAATTACAGAGTTGATGATTTTCTCCCAAAACAATAAAGTTTATGAGTGAAGACAATAAATATGTTGTCTTTGCTGTGCATTCATTTAAATATGGGTTGAAAAGAATTTGCAATTTACTTGGATCAATTTTTATTTGCAATTAACACACTTTCCCAACTTCATTGGAATTGAGTTTTGTAGTTTGTGTAATATAGTGTAACAATCTGTGAAGCCCTTTGAGACTCTTCGTGATTTAGGGCTATACAAATAAAAATGACTTGACTTGACTTGACTTGACACTATTGGCTAAAGTTATTCGGAGGTCAAGAGGCGGATCCTTTTTATAATGTTCAGGCTGCCATTGGCTTAAACAGCAAAACAAAGCCTGCAATTGGCCGAAAAAGATGAATGCGTATAGCATGTGGCCGATGGCATAGAGAAAGCATTTTTTTACTATTTTGTATTTGTAAATATTTTATTCTCCTGGATTTACTAAATTCACGGCTATAAGAGGACCACGGCTGCACATTATTATGAACACAATGACTTCGGTGAGCTATTCCCGGTTTTATATTGTCTTGTTTCAGACTGAACTCGATGTTTCTGTGATAAGCGGTGCAGATAATGGATGGAATGGAGTGTCTATTTTTAAATTCAACTCAATTCCAAGTGTTTATTGTCATATGCGCAGTAAAGTTGCGAGCGAAAAAGAAAATAGATACGAAGGAATGGTTATCATTTCTTGAATCCCAAGACTTTAACCTTCCGAATGATGGAACGATGCATTTGAGTGACATCTTACGGACACCGCATTCGCACGTGTTCTCGACACGTATTTGCGTCTTTGCAAGCTTTCGGAATGTTAAGGGGGTAATAAGTTGGACTCAACTATCTGACTGTTTTGTCCACGTTCCCATTGTAGCGCCTTATAATCCGGTGCGTCTTATATATGTCAAAAATAGGACCAAAAACTATTTTTTCGGGGTGCGCCCTATAACCCGGTGCGCCTTATAGTGCGGAAAATACGGTAATCAAGTTAAAGTAACCCTACCAACCCTGCATTTTATGTTCGTTTTGCCGGAGATCAAAGCCAGGAGAGGAAGCTTACCACGTGTTGTGAGTCATCATTTTATTCCTATTTAGTTTCTTTTGTCTTTTATTAGCATATTTGCTATTGGAGTAATCCAAAAGTCATTGAAAGTAATCCAGTTCAAGTAACCCTACCCAACCCTGACCTTAAGCAACGTAGTCTCAAAGGACAGAACAGGCCACGTGGCACCATGCCCGTTTTTTTGTTACAGAAGCAACTTCACTTGACTCCGCGTCACATTTCCCTTCGGAAGCGGCCGCTCGACCCGAAAGAGACTAAAAATACGCGCGCTAAAACTGAAGGATGAACAAACAATGACAAGGATGATTATGGACGCGTGAATAATCGCTCGACGCCACACTTGTGTCACGACGAGAAGAACGGAGAACAAAACAAATCTTGTCTTGAGCCGAGTGTCAACAACTTCGTGCGACTTAGTCATTCTTTCAAAGTTTTCGCGAGATGATATCACACCCGGAAAATATTTCCACGTTGACAAATCGAATGGTTTGAAAAGCGCTTTTTCCTCGATTTTTTTATGTTTGTTGTAAAAGATTTTACGCTCGACAGCGGATGAAATAATGTGCATACCTGTGGCGCTCGACGCCCTAAGAAACCGTCGTATTTTTTCTTACATTTCCCAATAGCGGCCTTGCAGCCATGTAAGGCGCTAACCTGCTTATTGGGGGTATTAGGGGTTCAGTGTCTTACCCAAGGACACTTCGACATGTAAAACGGACGAGCCGGGATTCGAACTGGGATCCCTTGATCCCAAGACGAGCGCTCTACCTCCTGAGCTACTGCCGCCCCATAATGAAATGATCTGCTTTTTTATAGCGCTTTTCAAGTCAATGACTTCCCAAAGCGCTTTACAGTGTGCTCCACATTTCCCAATAGCGGCCTTGCAGCCATGTAAGGCGCTAACCTGCTTATTGAGGGTATTAGGGGGTTCAGTGTCTTACCCAAGGACACTTCCACATGTAACACGGACGAAAAGGGATTCGAACTGGGATCCCTTGATCCCAAGACGAGCGCTCGACCTCCTGAGCTACTGCCGCCGCTCGACATGAATGCAGTGTTCATTTGAGCTGTGAAAAGTGATGGGCATGCTCAAAAATCTAGAGAGATCCATGGCTCCCCAAAATTTTAGTAATCGAAATTAAAATCGTAAATCGGCGACAAATATATCATATAAATCTATATATTCATTCAGTTTAAATCATCAAAATATGAATTCATATTCTGCATCAAATTATTGTTGGTAATATACCGATTAAAGGGATAACCACAAACCTGTCTTTTTTTATTTTCTCCTTTTATATTTCCTTTTTTCTTCACTTCTTTATACAACATCATTCGTAACATCAATCATCAAAGCAAGTGAGCCGTTGGAGAGCCGGCTCTTTTTAATGAGTTGAGCCAAAAAAGCCAGTTCTCTAAAAAAAAGACTGACTTCCTTTCACTACACAACAAGATCTCGTTGGCTGAGATCGGCGTGCAGACGAAAACTCGAACCGCGAGACCAAAACAACGATGGCGGATCTGCCTGAAGAAAGGTTTGGAGTGCGGTAAATCTTCGTTAAAAAAAAGTAATCGGGTAATAATGACAATTTTGTGGCAAAAAGGTTGCTTTGAGACCATGCGTCCCCAGCAAAAATGATGCGTCTAGGACACAGGGACGCGGGCAAACCAGAACACTAGAATGAGCTTTATTATAAAAAAAGTTTAAAAATGAAGTCGCTTGGACGTTCACTGTAGAAGGAAAAAATACATGCAAATATACTTAAGTAGAATAACACATTTTCTTATTCAAATTATGAATTCATTTTCGGTATTAAACTATTGTTGGTAATATACTGATTCAAGGGATAACCACAAACCTGTCTTTTTTCATTTTCTCCTTTAAAATTTCTTTTTTTTTTTTAAACTTCTTTATACAACATCATCATTCGTAATATAATATATCAAAGCAAGTGAGCCGTTGGAGAGCCGGCTCTTTTCAAAGAGTTGAGCCGAAAAAGCCGGTTCTCTAAAAAGAGACGGACTTCCTTTCACTACACAACTACAGTGGGACCTCGCCACTTCGCGGTTGCATGTTCGCGGGTTTAAAAAAAAAAAATAATAGAATAAAATAATTTAAAAAAAATAAATAAATAAAATATATATATATATATATATATTTCTTTTTTTAAGCATTTTTGAAGGGGCGTGGCTACTTCGCCGATTTTCACTTTTCGCGGGTGTTTTTTGTCCCCATTAAACGGGTCTAAAAAATAATAATAATAATAAAATAAAAAAATAAAATGAAAAAATATTATTATAATTATAATAATTCTTTTTTTTTTGTAAGCATATTTGAAGGGCCGTCGCTTCTTCACGGATTCTCACTTTTCACAGGTGGTTTTGGTCCCCATTAACCGCGATAACCGAGGGATTGCTGTACCACAGAATGATGCATGATGGGAAATCCCCAGGCGGCAGTAGCGTCAAACCGCTTGCTTCATTTGCAAGGAAAAAAACATGCAGAGATAGAGGATACCGCGGCCAACTCGTTAGACTCGATTGATTTGCCGTTTGGTGATAGTCGGTGTATACCGGATGGTACCCATAATTGACAAATTTGCGTTTTTCTTGTACGTGGTACACGTCTTAAAATGCACGATGAACGTACTTTGTACGGCAAAAAACGTACAGCTTGACAGGTACGAATAGGACTCATCAGGTACAAACGGCGAAGGAGATTGAAGCAGAAAAGCACAGTAAATGTGTTCATTTTGCTTAGGGTCCAATGAAGGCTACAAGGTAAGATTGGTTGGTTATATCCCTTAAGCACACGACCATTACCTGTGGTGTGTCTTGGGCAAGCACAGCCCGGTGGCGCCCATCCCGATATTCCACAAAAATCCAAAATATATAAATAAAGCGCCGAAAAATTCAAGCGCTGAACTTCTAAAGCAAGCTCGATTTTCTCGACTGAAATGGTTTTTGCATAATCCAGCACGCCGGCCGTCAGCAATTAAAAGAATGATTTGTGCCAGCGAAGTAAAAATGTTCACTTCTCCAAATCGGATGAAAAATGGATAGACTGCACTTGTTAAGCGGTGCAAAGAACCCACTCGCGTAACGTTTCTCTTAGTTTTTATTGGGAAGAAGAGAAAGGATAGTACACACAATCCATAGATCGCTGGTTGCGGGGAGCAAGTTGCTCGGACGCGAAAGTGGTATTTCCAGCGATGGCGGTGTCGAGAGCGGGAAAAAACAGGTCAGTAGCCGGGACGGGGGGAGCAAAAATCGAAGTCAAGTTCAGAAAATGGAGCCGGGAAACAGACGGGAATCAGAGCAGGAGAGAGTCAGGGTTGAAAGGCTTGCCTAGCGTGAGCTAAGGTTCGCAGACCGACTGACCACCGGTGACAGAAAGGCGGGGGTTTAAAAAGTGACAGGGAGCCAATCAGGTGCTTCGCAACAGTAATCATGACAGCAAACCTCTTTATTTACATATTTACACCTGTTAAGTCACATTTATTTGTAAATTACGTATATTCATTTTTTTTGCCCCAAGGAGAATGAAAAAAAATAAAATAATTCCAAAACGAACTTCGGAACAATTGGGAAAACAATCACCATAATTTCAGCACTAAAAGGCGCACCCAAATATGTCACAGTTGCCATGGCGCCCAATTGGCCCTGCCCGTGTGGCGCCAGCTGCGGCTCATTAACAGATTGGCTTTCCGTCTATTTAAGCTCAGTGCTCTCACTCTTCCTTGGTCGGTCCGTCTACAAACCTCTGCCCCGCAAGACCTGGGTTTCGACTGGATCCTGTTTCCTGTTGGTATTTCCTTTCCGGTATTATCCCCGTTTATTTTGTCCTGTTTAATATCGGTTTCCAGTTTTGTTCCCGTCTAGTTTGTCCTGTTTAATGTCGATATCCTGGTTTGATTTCAATCCTGTCCGTTTCGTTGTTTAATATCAGTTTCCAGTTTTGTCCCCGTCTAGTTTGTCCTGTTTAATTTCGATATCCTGTTTTGATATCAATCGTGTCTGTACCGTCCTGTCCGGTATCGACCCCATCTGTCCGATATCCGCTCGGGCAATGGGTATCGATCTCGTCAGCCTCTGGCTTGCAAAATAAAAGCTTGTGTCAGAAACGTCACGCGTTTGGGTCCTGATCCTGGTCTGGTTCTTGACGGATTATAGGGCGCATCCCCCCAAAAATTGACTTTTGTGGTATATATTTCATATATACAGCGCATGTGATCAAAAATATATTAAGAAAAAAGGTACAAAAAAATAAACACATTTAAATTTAAATAATTCATTTTCCAGGATATGAATTAAGGGGCGTCACCCTAGCACGGGTAGTTAGCGCGCAGCCCCACGGTGCAAAGGTTCAGGGTTCAAGTCCAGCTACTGCAACCTCCCCATTTAGAGTTTGCGTGTTCTCCCTGTGCCTGAGTGGGGTTCCTCCGGGCACACCGGTTCCTCCCACATTCCAAAAACATGCATGTCAGGCTAATTGGCTGGTCCAAATTGTCCCTAGGTGTGAATGAGTGAGTTGTCTGTCCCCGTGTCCCCTGCACACTGCCCGAAGATAGCGGGGATGGGCTCCAGCACCCCCGCGACCCTACTGAGGATAAGCAATGCAGATAATGGATGGATGGATATTGTTTTGAAGGTTTTTCTCCTTTTTGAGATTTTTCCCTTTTGAATTGCTTTTCCTCCCAATTTCGTTCTCCTTCTATCATGACAACAAAGGCCATCCATTCATTCTAAAAAGTCGGGGACAAAAAAATCCTGTAAAAACAATATCAAAGCCGTCATCCGAAAAAAAAAAAAAAAACCTCATCTGTCACAAAGTTTCCAAATTTGAGGACAATCTGCTTTGTGCTGCAGAGCGAGCAACCTGAGCGCCACCATCTGCTGCTCTAAGGTCACCCCCGGAAAAGTGGCAGGTGGCATCGAACGTCACCCCGCGGCCGTCACTCGGAGGCCAGGCGTCGAGACGGCTTTCGAAAAAAGCCGGGAAGCCAGGCGCTCAAGACGAATCCCGGGCCCGTGTCCCAAACTGACGATAAATACAGGAGTTTATACATTTGACTATCAAGGATTTCGTACGATCAAATACAAATGACATTAAAATGCAAAAGATATTCACTGGCTGAGCTGGGGGGCGAGGTCAATGCAACCTAGTGAAGGAACGCTGGAGAACTGGGACAAAGGGCTGATAAGATAATCAGCACTTCTCGACGCAGACGACCCTGGTGACGTAGAAACGCCCGGGGATGCTTGGACCATTTCAGACATCGAGGCGAGCGGGCTTTCCTGGCACGCCCACGGGAGGAGCCGGCACACCAGCTTGCGGAAAAAACGTGGGCCAGGAGAAGGAAACAGAAGATCGAGAGATGAGGCTTAACGGAGACTCTTTTGACACTAATTCGATGGAGCTCACTTAGCTAAATGATTTAAGAAATGAAATCTGCCCCAGTGTGGAAGTGCCGGTCTCTTGTTCAGGAACAGCGGTGAACTGGGACAAAGGGCTGATAAGATAATCAGCACTTCTCGACGCAGACGACCCTGGTAATGTAGAAACGCTCGGGGATGTTTTGACCATTTCAGACATCGAGGTGAGGGGGGCTTTCCTGGCACGCCCATGGGAGGAGCCGGCACAGCAACTTGCAGAAAGAACGTGGGCCGGAAGAAGGAAGCGAGAAAATCGAGAGAGGAGGCTTGACGGAGACTCGAGCGACACAAATTCAGCCATATATTCGATGGAGTTCACTTAGCTAAATTGTTTAAGAAATTAAATCTACCCCCGTGTGGAAGTGCCGGTCTCTTGTTCATTTTTCCATCAAGAAACGAGCGCGCATTGTTAGGTGAATTTAGGTGGTGTTTGGTTAATGGAGTCAGATAACTTATTCGAACAATTTGGTAAACGCTACATTTTAATATTTAAAACCCCTAACAACGGGTCGGCGGGAAGACCAGCGAGCGCAGTTTGAAGCGCGCTACGTCTTGTCAGCCCGGATTCTACCGCTTCTCGCCCGTAAGCCAATGAATCTTTTATGCTAGTGATTCATGCAAATCCTCCTTTACTGCTGCAATATATTGCATACTTCTTACACTCTTTGCACTTTGACATGAATACTTTGTCATTCCCAGTGACGTGTTACAAAAAAAACGTGTTCCTGGGACCAGTATTACTTTAAAAGTGTAACTGATTATAAATGTAAATATTCTGCATTTCTATAGCGCTTTTCAAGCCTAAGAAGACCTCCCAAAACGCATTACAATGATTTTTCAGTTCACAAAAATATTGTACATTATACAAAATATTGCTGAAATATTAGTCTATATATTCATGCAGTTTTTATGACTTCAGATTTTTCAGTTCATATATTCTTGGTGGTTTGCTGTCCCGCCACAGTTGTAATGCCTTCTCAAGGTCCAATTGCAGCAACGGAATTTCCATAGCTAATTTGTGGTTTTTATTGTCGTTGTGCCGATACAAAGTGCTTTTCTGAAAGTTCGTATTGCGAAATGATTTATGCGATCCAGTTTTTTTGTCACGCTGGGTGCACGCATCACAGAACATGTAGCCTCCATTATCATCCTCCTCATAGCGTCACCAGGAATATAATTGAGTCCATTTTGGCAGAAAAGTCCTTTTCTTGTTAGGAGTATTCTTTTGTTTATCCTCTTTCGTCGAATCGTTCGCTTCAAAACACGTGTTTTCCTTGCCTTCGCGGTCTTCCGAACAATTTCTCCGCCGTTTTTTCGTGCCGGAATTAATGCTGTTGTTACCACTTTTTGTATTATGTTTCGACTTATTACCGACACTGAAGAAATGACCAATTTTTTGTGGATTTGCACCTAATACCAACTTCTCTTTCACTCGACAACCGCCAAAACAATGACGTCATCTCGAAGCAACGAGATCTTGTTTGCCGAAATCGACGGGAGACCAAAACAACAATGGCGGATCTGCCTGACGAAATGTTTTGAGTCCTGTAAATCTTTCTTAAAAAAAAAAAAGTAATCGGGTAAAAATGACAATTTTGTGTCCAAAAAGTTGCGTCCCGGGGACGCACGTAGATTTGACACGATGCGTCCCCAGCAAAAATGATGCGTCTAAGACGCAGGGACGCCGGCAAACGAGAACACTGCCCCTACATTTCCAAACAAAGCACTGATTGTCATTTCCCAATGTGACTTGTTACTCTTACTAAGTCTTAGGTATAAATAGGGAGCAGGTGTGTTCAATTTGGAGTAAACTCATACTGGTCACTGAAACTCCCAAAATGGCACACCATGGCAAGGCACTCTCCTGAGACCTTAAAAATAAATTGCGGCACTACATAAGGCTGCTTCATACTTTCCCTTTTCCACACACTAACTAACCCATAGCAGTGTCAGCCATGCAAGGCAAGTACCTGCTCATCGGGGGCATTAGGGATTCAGTGTCAGGAGACTTCAATATATAACTCAGAGGAGCAGGAAATCAAACCTGTGATTTCTTAATCCAAGACGAGCGCTTTAGCTACTGAGCTACTGCCGACCTTGTTATAGTTACTCTCCTGCCTTCTTTCCTCCTGCCAAATGTACTCCGTGGCCGGAACACGGATGATAGGATTAAGATAAAAGCAGACAGGTGCGGTGAAAAAAAATATATAAAGGCTCTTTGAACTCAGTTGGGCATTGTTAACACATAATTAATAGAGCAAATATTTGATTTTAAACGTTTAATTGGCACCGCAAACTCCTACAGCAGGATTGATTCTGGCCAGTGAGACAACGCTGAGGGAAGCGCAAGAGAAAAATGAGCTGCAGGTTAGAATATGTCTGCTTGATGTTTCCAAAGCCAGGTGCCTCTCGCTGTCCTTGTGTTTCTGTTTCTCTCTCTCTCTCTCTCTCTCTCTCTCACTCTTTCCCTCTCTTCCCTTCTCTTTCCTCCTTTCCTTCTCTCTCTCTCTCTCTCTTTTTTTCTCTTGCTTTGTTCCTCTTTGTCTCTTTCTCTCTCTGTGTACTTTTACCTTATTTTTCTCTATCTCTCTTTTCTCTCTCTTGCTTTCCCCTTCTCTCTTTCTCTACTTCTCTTTTCTCTCCTTCTCTCTTTCTGTTTCTCTCCTCTCTTTCTATTTCTCTTTGGATTTCTTTCTCTCTCTCTTTCCACCTGTCTCGCTATTTCTCTTTTGTTTCTCACGGTCTCTCTCTTCTCTCGCCCTCTCTCTCTTAGTCCCACCATCTCTACTTTTCTCTCCTTTTTTTTTTATTTCTTTCTCTCTAATCGACTCGTCCAGCCCCGCGAGAATGTTTGTTCAATCGTGTGGCCCCAGAGTTGAAATGAGTTTGACAACCCTGGTATATAAACATGTAGGTCACTGCTTATGTTTTCTTCTATTTGTTGTATTCTGTGGCTATTTTTAAGTATTTCAGGAGTTTAGCTTGTATGCAAGTATACATATGGTCGTTTGTAACTAGATACTTTGGGCTGCGAGTATTCTGTGTCACGAAGCGGAGCGGGGAACAGGAAATAAGGACCCATTCGCGTACTCACTCAGCGGATTAGAAATCCAGACAAAAGAAACGTTGTCCAGAACGGATCGGAACAAAAACAAAACAGGATCAAATACGGGCAGATTCACAGAACTAGGCATTTAATAGGATTTAACAGTCTCACAGAGTTTAATCAGGTTTAACAAGTATAACAAACGCTCCAGCAACGCACCCTTCAAAGGAACACGTTTAAATACTGTCAAGAAGCAATCAGTCAACGCGAGTCAGCCGGTGTCCATGGGCGGGGCCGGCTGGGCGCCATGGCAACTGCGTCAGACATGACAATCTGGGTGTAACCGAGTTACATTTTGGCTTCCCTTCTATTTAAGTTCAGTGCTCTCACTCACCCTTTGTTAGTCCGTCAACGAACCTCTGCCCCGCAAGACGTGGGTTTTGAGTCTGTCCGGTTTCCTGCCTGCGTTTCCTGTCCGGTATTGTTCCCGTCGATTTTTGTCCTGTTAAATATCGGTTTCCAGTTTCGTTCCCGTCTATTTTTGTCCTGTTTATTATTATCTCCAGTTTTCGTTCCCGTATAGTTTGTCCCGTTTAATTTCGATATCCTGTTTTGATATCAATCCTGTCTGTCCCGTCCTGTCCGATATCGACCCCATCCGTCCGATATTTGCTCAGGCAATTGGTATCGATCTCCTGTCATTCCACGCCAGACCGCTGCCTAACGTGCGAGACTCCCCATTTCCCGTAAAATAAAAAGCTTGTGAGAGAAACGTCACGCGTTTGGGTTCTGATCCTGTTCCGGGTCACGACACATTGGCAAGCTTAAACTCTTGGAATTCAAGATATGATGACCATTTCAAAATGTACTTATCGTAGAAACATCACAATCAGTCTGAAACAAGATACCCAAAAACTAAAAAGCCAGGATAGTCCACAGATAAGTCCTCTAATCTAGTCCTCTATCAAATGAGTGAATGTCTGCTAAAATGGCTTCGTTACATTCAGGACAGTCCAGAGAATCCAACAGTGTCAATTATTGACTCCAAAACACACGATATTACAGACAGAAAAAAGTCCACCTAAAAGAGGTTCTGCATGGTTGGAAGTTCCTTGTTCCAAACCTTCTGTTTGTAACATAATTCCTATTTACAAAAACACAGACTGTCAGGACCAGAACGGGGACAGGATCCACTTGTGTTGCGTTTCTCACAAGTTTTATTGAAAATAATAAAACTTGGCGGTGTCAGGAACGGAAAAAACGGGTCAGTAGCCGAGACAGGAAATCAGAAAACCTGGTCGGGATGGGAAGCAAGTCGTAAGCCAGGAAAGGAGAGTACACGTGGTCAGGATCAAAAAACGGGTCGAAGCCAGGGAACAGACGGGAGCAAAAACAGGTGGGAGTCAGGGTCGAAAAAGGCTTGCCTAGTGTAAACTGAGGTTCGCAGACGGACTGACAAAAGGGGATTGACAGGACAGGGTTTAAATAGTGGGGAAGCCAATCTGTCAACAAGCTGCAGCCGGCGCCACATGGGTGTGGCCAATTGGGCGCCATGGCAACCGTGACACTTTGTAATAAACTTCTCCTACTCATATATGAGGGTATCACGCATCCTGGGGGACTACTGTAATTCCAAATATTTCTCCCTCGTTCTCTTCGCTTGAGTTTTTTTCCTGCTTTTTCTAGGTGCACAAAGTGATTACCAAGTTTCGCTGGACGCAGGAAGCAGGTCGCTCTAAACGCGGAAGTGGATCTTCCGTGGCGGGCGATGGCGTTGTCGGGAACGGAAAACAGGTCAGTAACCGGGACAGGAGAGCTAAAACGTGGTCGGAAGCAGGTCGTAAGCCAAGAAAGGAGAGTAGACGTGGTCTGGGACAAAAAGAGGTCAAAAGCCGGAGCGGGAGAGTCGCCCTGGTCAGGATCAAAAACGGGTCGAAGCCGGGGGACAAACAGGAGCAAAAAACAGCCGGCATTAGCCTGTATTGATAAAACAGACATAGCCTCCTTTAGCTTCGAATAGAACGGAATGGCATCAAAAATTGATGAAGTTTTTTTGAAAGGTTAAAGGTTGAATATGAAAATAAGCTGGGGGAAAAAATCACCTCCGTTTTAATTCCCCATCTCGTATTTCCTAGGTAGGTTTGCGGTTTTCCAGGAAGAAAATTATGCTAAATAAGGTCACCATTTAAATTTAGCCCATCCGTGAATGAATAAGAGAGAATCTGTCAAAGGATAATAACACAAGGTATCATTTCTATGTCATTTCTTTATTTATTGTACCCTGAAATTTGGACTATAAGGCGCACCTGATTATAAGCCGCATCTTCACGTGCGGTACCTTCTCAAGGTTTCTTCATTTTCCTCATGTTGAGGTTTTTGAGTTTTTCCTTGCCCTCTTGCAATAATCTGTGCATCCCTTTGAGTCTCTTTGCGATTAAGAGTGTCACAAATAAACCTGACTTGACTCATGCTGAGGTTTTGAGTTTTCCATTGCCCTCATGTCGGTTTTAGATCAGGGGATAGTGTCATGATAGTCTGGGGTCTGCACAGCCCTTTGAGACTTCCTGTGATTAAGGCCCAAACAAATAAACATGACTTGACTTGACTCATGTTGAGGTTTTTGAGTTTTCCCTTGCCCTCATGTAGGTTTTAGATCAGGGGATGGTGTCATAATAGTCTGTGGTTTGCAATATTCTGTGGTCTGTGCAGCCCTTTGAGACTCTGTGATTAAGGGCCAAACAAATAAACCTGACTTGACTAATGCTGAGGTTTTGAGTTTTCCCTTGCCCTCATGTAAGTTTTAGATCAGGGGATGGTGTCATAATAGTCTGTAGTTTGCAATAGTCTGTGAACCCCATTGAGACTCTTTGTGATTAAGGGCGTCACACATAAACACAAAGGCAGCACGGCGGCGCAGTGGTTAGCGCATGTGCGGCACAGTTCATGTCATGGGAACCTCCTGCGTGGGTTCAAATCCAGCTCCAGACTTCCTGTGCGGAGTTTGTATGTTCTCCCTGTGCTTGTGTGGGTTTCCTCCAGGCACTCCGGTTTCCTCCCACATTCCAAAAACATGCATTTCAGGTGAATTGGCCGGTCCAAATTGTCCCTAGGTGAGAATGAGCGAGTGAGTTGTCTGTCCCCGTGTGCCCTGCGATTGGCTGGCAACCAGTTCAGGGTGTCCCCTGCCCACTGCCTGGAGATGGCTGGGATGGGCTTCAGCCCCCCCGCGACCCTAATGAGGATAAGCGGTACAGCTGATGAGATGAGATGAGATGAAATAAACACGACTTGACTTTTGAGTTTTCCCTTGCCCTCATGTCGGTTTTAGATCAGGGGATGGGGTCATAATAGTCTGTAGTTTGCAATAGTCTGTGGTCTGTGCAGCACTTTGAGTCTCTTTGTGATTAAGAGCGTCACAAATAAACATGACTTGACTTCCAGTGACGAATCATTCCTCTCTCGAGGTACAAATACGTCCTCCTCGTGTCATCATGAGCGCCTCCCCCTCGAACACTCGACCCCTATTCCCCCCCCAGAGTCATTGATGGACATTCGGCATTGGTCATTTAACGCATGAGAAGAAAGCATCCCGGTCAAAAAAAGCCGACGGAGGATGAAGGAAGAAAGCAATTAAGTGGCTGGCAGTGCAACCGCCGGTTGGAATCCAAAGCAGGTAGCCCCCCCCCCCTCATGCATTACACATTGCGCACAACGGGGCCAAGGTGCAAGAGGGAGCTGCCAATTAGAAGAGCGCCACCGCTCTTTTCACTGTAACCTATGCGGGGAGGACCGAGCGAGGACAAGAAGTGGAGAGAGAATTCCCGAAGGTGCGCGTCGCCAATCGAGTATTCTCCGAAGACAAGGACACGTGTAAGCACGTTGCTTGTGAGGGGACTTCCGTGGATTGTTGTCATAGCAACCTGAAGGCTTTTGTCAAGATTCTTTGATTATTAGCACGGAGTCGGCACCGCATTCATTTCGGTGAGGGATGACGCTAATCCGGCATGCACGCCCTGAGAAATCCGTCCGCGCTGCCATTATTTAAGGCAGGGGTGTCGAACTCGTTTTAGCTCGGGGCCACATGCTAGAAAAAAAAATCTCTCAGGGGCCGGACGAGTGGATTACGGTATAGCGAAAGAAAGAGGGTGAAAAAGAGAGAAAGGAAAAAAGAGAAACAAATGAAAAGGGAGAGAGAAATAAAGAGAGCGCAATAAAGAAAGGGAGAAAAGGAGAAAGAAGGATACAAAAAAAGAGAGTAAGATATAGAAAGGGAGAAAGCGTAATTAAGGGAGAGAAAAAGCAAAGAAAAGAATGGGAGAAAAGAAGGAGAAAGAGACAGGGAAAATAAGAAAGTGTGAGATACTGAGAGAGAGAAAGAAAGAAAAAGAGTGCAGAAGAGAGAAAGTGAAAAAAGAAATGGCTAAAGAGAGGGAGAGAAAAAAAAGAGAAAGTGAAAGTGAGGAAAAAAACAGCGCAAAAGAGAGAAATAAAAAGAGGGTGAGAAAGAAAGAAGAGAGTAAAAGAAAGAGTGAAAGCAAAAAAGAGAGACAGAAAGAGAAAGTGAAAAGTGAGAAGAAAAATAGAGAGCGTGAGAAAGACAAAAAATGAGAGGAAGAAAGAGAGAGGCCGCTACAGTTGTTCTGTGAGTGGCACCTGGCTTTGGCGACATCAAGTGGCCATATTTAAAACTTCGACTCATTTTATTGTGCTTCATTTTGTAAGGTCCTTGGCGGGCCTGATCTGGCTGTAACCTATGCGGACACTTCTTGTCCTCGCCTGGTCCTCCCCGGTCAACCTGCAGCTTGTTTTTCTCTTGCGCTTCTCTGGTTGTTGTCTCGCGGGCCGGATTCAATCCCTTAGCGGGCCTGATCTGGCCCGCGGGCCGCCTGTTTGACACCTGTGTTATACGCTATGAATGATGAGTGAGTTATTTATGGAAGTGTATTGCATTCACTTGTCAGATTGAATCAAAGTTTTTTCTGATGTCTTGGAGGCTGTGAGGAAACGCCACAAAAATATTATTACGACTGAGGGATTTTATACATTTGACTATAAAGGATTTTATACCATTGAATACAAGTTACATTTATTGAGTGCAATGAAGATTTTCACCGAGTGGGCTTCGGGTCACGCTGTTCCAAATGCGGAATGTTTTGGCTGGGGAATTTTCATAACAGGACTCTGACGAAAGACGGCAGGCATTCTTTTGATAAATGCTCTGCTGTTTTGAGTCTGTGCCCACGATCCAGTGTGCGCTGGAGGCGGGGAAAAAAAAAATCGCTCTCGTACTCGGATTGTGATCCGAACACGGAAGTGGATCTTCCGTCGCGAGCGATGGCGGTGTCAGGGACGGAAAACTGGTCGATTCCCGGGACAGGAGAGCAAAAATGTGGTCGGGGTCAGAAACGGGTCGTAAGTTGGGACGGGTGAGCAGAAGTGGTCAGGATCAAAACGGGCCGTAGCCAGGGACAAACGGGAGCAAAAACGGGACAGGCGGGGGTCAGGGTTGAAAAAAATCTTGCCTTGTTTACACAGATATTTTCAGACGGACTGACCACAGGGGATTGACAGGACCGAGTTCAATAGTGACAGGGAGCCAATCAGAACCCGCGGCGGGTGGCGGCAAATGAGCAACCACAGCTGAGTCACATCAGTAATCATGACAACCAGAGGATATAAAGAACCCGTAACGTATTGCTTCCAAAATCTTCTTTCCCTTAATAAAATAAATCCAAATACCATGAATCTTTAATGAAATCCCAAATCACATATATGAATAATATTTTGTTATATATTCTACCAATATAATCCTCCAAAAAGGGGATTTGTTTTCTTTATTGGAGTAAGATTAATTGTATTACCCTTTCCTTATTCCACGTGGCGTTTTTACCATAACATTGAAATAAATGACATCTGCTGTGAAATCGGCAGAGCCAAAAAACTGCCAAAGAGAGTCTAAAAAACTGAAAGCCAAGACTTAAAACCTGAAAAATCTGTCTGTCCATCTGTACTTGTTGTGATGAGGTGTGTCATCAATCATTGACAGCACTATCTTTAAAGTTTCTTTTTTTAATCTCTTTGATTGACATTCTTGAAAAGTGCAAATAATGGCGCAGATCCTAAGAGAAGTGAATGATTCCATAAAACAGATCTATTATCTTCCCATTTCACGGGTCACCAACCTTTTTGAAGCGATTTCTTTGTTATTGATTAGTGCAGAGAGCTACCAGTTTGAGATTTCATTATTTTCTCTTTGCAGTCATGTTGCAACAAACGTCACTTCACAGAATGATCAGATAGATCAGGGGTCGGGAACCTTTTTGACTCAAAGAGCCATAAAAGCAAAATATATCAATTTTATTTTGGGAAAGAGCCACACCATATATTATGAGACAAATTGACTAAATTGCTAAACTCGCGCCCCAGACAAAAGCTTAGTCTTCAGCACATTTATTTTTGATGATTTGATAAAAATTATGAAAAGAGAATAATGCCAGAGCCCGTGTCCCAAAATCAACAAACACACCAATTTAAACTTGTCTCTTTCTTGCAATGACTCAAGATCGGTTAAACTCATTTTGACCCTTTTTTCATACATATTGGTTTCAAAACCAGATGTAAGCAGTTATTTTGTAAAAACGTCACAACATTCTGCAAACAGGGAGCCTGATGTTCTTATCTATGGCGCAGACGGCGTAGGGCGAGAGATGGGAGGGAGTGCTTGCGCTTTTTGCAGAGCTCCACCCATCCCTCCCACTCACCCAATCAAAAAACTTTAAGTTCTCTTCCGGTGTTTTGGCGGATTTACAGTTTGTTCTGTGGATTCATCATAAGGTATCTGAACACTGAAGACAGATAATATAGTGATGTTTTATATAACGGATTATTTAGCGTTCTACAGCCAGAACGAGTTTTTTTTTTTTTTTGTGACACCTTGACTGTAAATTGTAGTGAAAAAGGTGCCCTATATATACTGCAAAGTACTGCCACACAGCTAGCTTTGGTTTGGCTCTGCGTGTATCCGAACAGGATTAGTAGCTCATGTTTTGGACGAGATGGAGACAATTTGCATGCAATCAAATTTGTTTCTGAGCCACAGGTACTCATAGAAAGAGCCATATATGGCTCGCGAGCCATAGGTTCCCGACCCCTGAGATAGATGGATAGCTAGATAGAGATAGATGTCTAGATAGAGATAGATGTCTAGATAGATAGATAGATAAATAGATGTGTAGGTAGATAGATGTCTAGATAGAGATAGATGTCTAGATAGATATCTAGATAGATAAATAGATAGATAGATAGATGTCTAGCTAGATGTCTAGATAGATAGATGTCTAGATAGATGTCTAGATAGATAATTAGATAGATTAATGTCTAGCTAGATAGATGTTTAGATATCTAGATAGATAGACGTCTAGATAGATAGATGGATATAAATAGATGTCTAGATAGATAGATCGATCGATAGAGATAGATAAAAATAGATGTCTACATAGATAGAGATAGATAGATGTCTAGATAGATAGATGTCTAGATAAATGTCTAGATAGCTGTCTAGATAGATAGATAGATGTCTAGATTGATAGATAGCTAGATAGATACTTTATTCATCCCCGTAGGAAAATTCACAAATCACCTAAAAAGAAAAAATGGATGGCAGGTTGAATCCAAAGGCTTATATGCATTTCTAAAATAACTAGAGTGAATTCCAGGAATATAAGACGCTACTTTGTTGCTAAACTGCTAGCTGTAAATATGGGGCGGCATATATATATATATATATATATATATATATATATATATATATATACATATTTTTTTTTCCCCCGTAACGGCAAAGAGAAAAACGGCGAGCTGCTCTTTTCCATAACGCATGTGCTCTACGTACTGTTGAGGGATCAACTTCTGAGGGCCACATTCAGCTTTCAGGCAATGTCGAACGTGTAAATTACAATGTGTAATTCCGTTATGAACAGCGATTGAATTATCTAGTAGCAAATGGGTGTGAGGTTTGATATCTTGCATGTGTGAAACAAAGGAACCTTCCAGGTTGCTTTGACAATCTGTCGCAGGAAGCTTGCCAGAACAGTTTTCTTTCTGGTATCGTTTCCGTTTATTTTTGTCCTGTTTAATATCGGTTTCCAGTTTTGTTCCCGTCTATTTTTGTCCTGTTTATTTTTCTGTCCAGTTTTCGTTCCCATCTAGTTTGTCCTGTTTAATTGCCTTACCTCATTATTTATCCTGTCTGTCCGGTATCGAACCCATCTGTCCGATATCAACTGGGGCAATTGGTATCGATTTCGTCGGCCTCTGGCTTCCTATCATTTCACGCCAGACTGCTGCTTAATGTGCATGACTCTCCATTTCCTGTAAAATAAAAGCCTTGTGTGAGAAACCTCACGCGTTTGGGTCCTGACCCTGTTCTGGTTCTTGACATTTTTACAACATTGGAAATCACCACGGTACCCCTGATTTCTTTCTGGCTTAAGGACACCATTTTTTTTTAAACGCAATTCTTCCAAAAATGGCATCTCCTTATTTCTTATTTCAAAAGCATGAAACAGTCAACCTCCTGATGGTGTCGCTTTCATTTCATGTTTTGTTCTGTACAATATATGCTCGATTATAATTGTACATCCTATTGTCATAAGAAATCAAATCAAATCAAAAACTAACCTTCGTTTAGTTTTTTTGAGCCATTCTGAGGTGGACTTGCAGGTGCACGTTGTTCCTCTGCATGAGCCGAGAGCAAAAAACTAGAATGTCGTTTCTTCTCTATCCGATTAAAACTCCGTATCTGAAGGTACAAGAAATCAAAACAATCAATCATTTTTTTTTCTTGCCGCTCTGCAAAATGTTATGATTCAATGCAGCCCAAGATACAAAAAAACCTGGTCTGGAGAAAATTGGCGCGCCTTTTTGGCAAGGTCCACTGTGATAACATCCATGCCAATATTCCTGTTTCTGTCGTGGGCGACACCTGCTCTTATCTTCCGGACCAGCGGTGGGCATCCGTTTGGAGTCGGGGGCCCATCCTGTAGACCAGGGGTGTCAAACTCATTTGAACTCGGGGGCCACACCATAGAACAAACATTCTGTCAGGGGCCGGACTAGTAGATTACAGAGAAAGAAAAAGAGAGAGAAAGAAATAGGCGAAAGAGGGAGGGAAAAGGAGAGAGGGAGGGATAAAGAAAGAAAAAGAGAGAGAGGGAGAGAGCGTGAGAAACAAAAGATAAAAAGTTGTGAGAGTGGGGTAAAGAAAGGGAGAGGAAGAAAGAAATGCAAAAGAAAAGAAAAGAAAAGAGAAAGCACGAAGGGTAGGAAGAGAGAAAGAGAAAAGAGAGAAAAGGAAAAAAGGAAGTGATACCAAAAGAAGTTAAAAAGACACAGAGAGAGAAAGAGACAAAGCAACAAAGGAAGAGAAAGAGACACAGAGAGTGAAAGAGACAGAGTGGGTGAAAAGGGGTGGAAAAGTAAGAGAGAGAGAGAGAGAGAGAGAGAGAGAGAGAGAGAGAGAAAAAGAGAGAGAGAGAAAGAAATACAAGTGACTTTGTTGGAGGCACCTGGCTTTGGCATCATCAAGTTGACATATTTCAACCTGCAGCTTGTTTTTCTCTTGCGCTTCTCTGAGCGTTGTTTTCATCAATAAATGAATATAAATCCAGACATCTCCATATTATATTTCATTGTATTTTTTTTGAAAGAGATTCATTTCATGAAATTGGTTTAGAAACAATCACAATTAAAGCAAAAGGCTATATATATGTCATGGTTGCCAACTGCCTCGGACTCTGATTGGCTCCCTGTCACTATTTAAACCCACTCCTTTCTGTCACCTGTTGTCAGTCCGTCTGCGAACCTCAGTTTACTCTAGGCAAGCTTTTTTCGACCCCGACTCCCACCTGCTTTTACTCCCGTCAGTTTCCCGGCTTCGACCCGTTTTTTGATCCCCAACCGCGTATACTCTCCTCTCCTGGCTTCCGACCCGTTTCCGATCCTGACCACGCCTTAGTCTCCCAGTTCTGTCTCTCCCCTGTTGTCAGTCCGTCTGCGAACCTCAGTTTACTCTAGGCAAGCTTTTTTCGACCCTGACTCCCACCTGCTTTTACTCCCCTCTGTTTACCGGCTTCGACCCGTTTTTTGAACCCCAACCACGTATACTCTCATCTCCTGGTGTCAAACCCGTTTCCGATCCCGACCACGCCTTAGTCCCCCAGTTCTGTCCTTCCCCTGTTGTCAGTCCGTCTGCAAACCTCAGTTTACTCTAGGCAAGCTTTTTTTTTTACCCTGACTCCCACCTGCTTTTGCTAGTAGTAATTTTGTAGTGATTCTGTAGGAATATACTGAAAACTTTCTCTAGTATTGTTTTTATGTTGTAATACAGTATTACTATTGTAGTATTTTTGTCCTATTTCCATTTTATAATTTTGGGAGTATTACTGTAGTCATACTTCTGTAGTATTATTATTGTAGTATTTCTGTCGGAATATACTGAAATATTTCTCTCGTAGTGTTTTTATGTTGTAGTACAGTATTACTATTGTGGTATTTTTGTAGTATTTCTGTATATTCTTGTCGTATTTCCTTAATAGAATTTTTGTCGAATTTCTTTAATTTTTTTGTATTAGTGCGGACCTGTTTTTGTAGTATTTCTATCACTTTTTTTTTTCTTTACAGAAAGAAAGCAAAACAATGTACGAAGTCCCTGTTTTTAAGCACTAATTTGGATGTAAAGTTTTGTAGTCATTTTGTAGTATTCCTTTTGCATTTCTTTAAAGCTGGCACGCAAAAAAAACCATATTATTAGTAGTACTTTGTTATTTTGACCAGCTCTGTCGAAGAGGCGGGGTTAAAAAGACTGCATGTGTCAGATCAGAAACGGAGACAGGACCCACTTGCGTTGGTTTTACTCAGCTTTATTCAGAAGGATGAAAAGGGCTTGCACCCACGATCCGGTGATCGTCGGTCAGTGTCGAGAGCAGGGGGAAAAACGGGTCGATGGCCGGGACGGTGGAGCAGAAACGTAATCGAGTTCAGAAAAGGGGTCGGGAATCAAACGGGAGTCAGGACAGGATAGAGTCAGGGTCGAAAAGAGCTTGCCTAGCGTGGGGCTGAGGTTTGCAGATGGACTTACAATGGATGACAGGAAGGCCGGGGTTTAAAAAGAGATGGGCAGCCAATCGGCGTCCGAGGCAGTTGCCGCCAAAGGTGCCTCGCATCAATAATCATGACAGCTTGTGGACCGCGGGCCGTAGTTTGCCCACCCCTGTTTCAGACATTGTTATAATGAATTCTCAAATAAACAGCCTGAGAATGTGTTGTTTAGTGCAGGTTGTTGTGATTTTTCCGGTTTGATGATTTTTGCCAGCATGTGCTTCCCTTGAGGCTAAACAGTTGTTGCGCCCCCTGCTGACCAAGAAGCACATGGCTTTTAGTCCAAGCACTTTCAAAGTAGACCCAAGACTTTAGAAATGCTATCCGAGATCCTTTACACCGCCATCACGCTGTGGTGTTTAGGTGGCTAATTTTTTTGTGATGAAAAATAGATCTAATGAGGTGCAGTTAGGATGATTAATATAATCATCGCTTTGCATCTTGGGTAATTCTGTGAACGACCTTAAAAGTTCAAAAACAAGATTTCTTTGATAGATTCTGTATCAAGCGTGCTTTAACTTTTTTTCAGCATGTTAGCTTACAGACAAAATGATTAAAAAAAAAATCTACTCATCACAAAAGAATGGTCATTAAATTGTCATGGTTGCCATGGTGGCCAATTGGCCCCGCCCGTGTGGCGCCAACTGCGGCTCATTGACAGATTGCCTTTCCGCCTATTTAAGCTCAGTGCTCTCATTTTTCCTTTGTCAGCCCGTCAACAGACCTCTGCCCCACAAGACGTGGGTTCTGACTCGGTCCTGTTTTCCTGTTGGATTTTCCTGTCTGGTATTGTTAAAGTTTATTTCGTCCAGTTTAATTTTGGTCTCCAGTTTTGTTTCCGTCTATTTTTGTTCAGTTATTTTCTCCAGTTTTCGTTCCCGTCTAGTTTCGCCTGTTTATTTTTGATCTCCTGATTCGTTAGCTATCCTATCTGTCCCGTCTTGTCCGGTATCGACCCCATCTGTCTGATATCAACTCAGGAAATTGGAATCGATCTCATCAGTCTCGGGGTTCCTGTCTTTTCACGCCAGACCGGCTGCCTAACGTGCATGACTCCCCATTTCCCGTAAAATAAAAGGCTTGTGTGAGAACGTCACGCGTTTGGGTCCTGATCCTGTTGTGATTCTTGACACATAGTAATACTTCAAAATGAAATATTAAATAAAGTGCTTATGCTTTTTTTTATGTTTAGTGCTTTTTTGATCCTGACCACATCTACTCTCCTCTCCTGGCTTTCGACTCGTTTCCAACCACGTTTATGCTCCCCCGTCCTGGCTACTGACACATTTTTTCCCGTTCCCGATACTGCCATCGCTCGCCATGGAAGTCCCGCTTCCACGTTCAGACCGACCTGCTTCCCGCGTCCAGCGATCACCAGATCGTGGGTGCAACCCTTCCTTTCTTCTAATAAAACTGAGAGAAACATAACGCAATTGGGTCCTGTCTCCGTTCTGGTCCTGACAATAATAGATACAAGAGAAATCTAAAAGGAAATAAACATTTTTGTATTTGAATCATGAGAATAGGGCTACCATTAAGTTCACACTGTGCTCACACTTTCTCAGCAAGGATGCTATTTACAAAATGACCAAAATAATCTACCCACAACATCAACAAAAATGGAGATGCAATGGCAGTCTAGCACTAAAAAAACTAATCTTTGTAACCAATTGTGAGCTACTTACAAAATACATCTACCCACCACAAAAAAAGGAGTTTCAATAAAAGTCTAGCATTCAAGAAAAAATTTGGTATTAATAAATGCAGTATTTCTGATCTTTCCGTCTGTCTCTGGCTCCGACCTGTTTTTGATCCCGACCACGTTTGCCCAGCCGTCCCGGCTTTAGACTCGTTTTTGATCCCGACCAGGTTTTGCTCTTCCGTCCCAGTTTACGACTTGTTTATGATCCCGACCACGTTTGCCCAGCCGTCCCGGCTTACGACTTGTTTTTGATCCCGAGCACGTTTTGCTCTCCCGTCCCGGCTCACGACTTGTTTTTTATCCTGACCACGTTTTGCTCTACTAACAAAACAGTAGGGCTTCAAATTAAAAAAATGTTTAATTTTACATAGCGAGTAAAGTCGCAATGATCCACCTACTCTTTCAATTTAAATTCACGACATATTCTAGGTTGTGATAATGAAATCGTGGAAGGTGACCTGGGCTGTGCAGAACGTTTGACATCTAATCACCTTTTTGTCCTCCTTTACACTTTAATGACTTATATTAGCAGCTCACACACCCCCTCTAATGGTCACCCATACAGAAATTCCAATTTCCTCTTTATTAAATCGTGCCGGTGATGCATGATCTTGTGTCGGTATGAGCAGCCATGTTTTCTCGTTTTATGCGGAAGGCTCTCATCAAAATGCGTTCTCATGATTCCGTTCGGCGTCATCTTATGCTTGTTACCGTAGCGCAGATGCAAAGATGGGCGATGAATGGCGTCGTAGATGATACTGCTATCACCAAACGGGCAGGCCTCGGACTTTTGGTGCAGAGGCAAAGAAAAATTCAAAGTCAAGTCAAGTCCTGTTTATTTGTGACGCCCTTAATCACAAAGAGTCTCAAAGGGCTGCACAGACCACAAACTATTATGACACCATCCCCTGATCTACAAGCTAGATGAGGGCAAGGGAAAACTCAAAACCTCAGAATGAGTCAAGTCAAGTCCCGTTTATTTGTGACGCCCTTAATCACAAAGAGTCTCAAAGGGCTGCACAGACCATAGATAATTGAAAACCACAGACTTTTATGACAGCATCCCCTGATCTAAAACCTACATGAGGGCAAGGAAAAACTCAAAAACCTCAGTCAAGTCAAGTCCTGTTTGTTTTTTTGGCCCTTAATCACAAGGACTCTCAAAGGGCTGCACAGACTACAGACTATTATGACAGCATCCCCTGATCTAAAACCTACATTAGGGCAAGGGAAAACTCAAAACCTCAGCAAGAGTCGAGTCGTGTTTATTTGTGATGCCCTAAAACACAAAGAGTCTTAAAGGGCTGCACAGACCACAGATTATTGCAAAATACAGACTATTATGACACAATCCCCTGATCTAAAACCTACATGAGGGCAAGAGAAAACTCAAAACCTCAGCATGAGTCAAGTCAAGTCCTGTTTATTTGTGACGCCCTTAACCACAAAGAGTCTCAAAGGGCTGCACAGACCACAGACTATTGCAAACTACAGACTATTATGACACCGTCCCCTGATCTAAAACTGACATGAGGGCAAGGGAAAACTAAAAAAACTCAACATGAGTCTAGTCAAGTCACTTTTATTTGTTTGGCTCTTAATCACAAGGAATCTCAAAGGGCTGCACGGATCAAAGACGTTTACAAACTACAGACTATTATGACACCATCCCCTGATCTAAAACCTACATGAGGGCAAATAATACACAGATATTATCAACATAAAATATAGGGTATTCATAAGCTATAGAATATAATTGTGTTTTAAGCCTCGATCCAAACAGTTCCACTGAGGTTGCAGATGGAATCTCAGAATTCAGAGAATTCCACAGCACCAGGACCCAATGGAGACACTCTCTGACCTGCGGATTTCTTCTTGGCTCTTGGGATGACTCGTAGACCGGCATTTTCATAGCGAAGGCTCCGGACCGGAGCATAGGGGGCAATTCAATCTGAAAGATATGAGGGAGCAAGTCATGTGAATTTCCCTTCGGGGATGAACAAAGTATCTATCTATCTATCTATCTATCTTAGTCCATGCATGATTTTGTATCCTACCAACAGAACCTTAAATTCACATCTTAAGCGAACAGGTTCCAATTCAGGTTAGCTAAAATCGGGGTCATGTGGTCAGACTTTCTCGTCTTAGTTAAAAGCCCGGCTGCAGCATTTTGTACCAGCTGAAGGCTCTTGATGCGGGACTTCGGGAGACCGGAGAGTAGGGCATTACAGTCATTGAGACGAGAGGTAACAAACGCGTGAATTATAATTTGAGCATAAGAAACAAAAGATAAAATGTTGTAAGAGAGGGGGAAAAGAAAGGGAGAGGAAGAAAAAAAGAGAAATAGAAAGACAAAAGGAAAGAAAAGAGAAAAAGCGCGAAGAGAGAAAGAAAAGAGAGAAAAGGAAAAAAGGAAGTTAGAGAAAAAGAGGTTAAAAGACACAGAGAGAGAAAAAGCAACAAAGGAAGAGAAAAAGAGAGATTTAGAGAGTAAGGAAAGTGATTCAGGACTTTGTCCAATGGACTGGACTGGACTGCCAACACAGAAGCTCTATGTAGGAAAGGGCAAAGCCGACTTGACTTCCTCAGAAGGCTGGCTTCCTTCAACATTTGCAAAAAGCTCCTGAAAATATTCCATGAGACTGTTGTGGCAAGCGCCCTCTTCTATGCGGCAGCGTGTTGGGGAGGCAGCGTCAAGAAGAATGATGCCTCTCGTCTCAATAAACTGGTGAGGACAGCGAGCTACGTTGTGGGCACAGAGCTGGACAGCCTGACAACAGTAGCTGAGGGACGGGCACTGGAAAAGCTGCGGTCAACCCTGGACAATTCATCACATCCACTACACAGCACTATATCCAGACAGAAGAGCAGCTTCAGCGACAGACTGTTGTCACAGTCTTGTACCACGGACAGACTGAAGAGATCTTTTCTTCCTCATGCCATGAGGCTCTTTAACTCTACCCGGCAGAGTAAAAGCCCACAGTAAACCACACCACCTACAATGAATATTACCAAATCTTATTGCAATATGTATTCTGTGTAGCACTATCTAGATACTGTATATAACACGCTACAGTGGGTATTAGCATGTCACATTGGGTATTTGTATATTGTATTCTTTTGGCTTTATTATTGTACTGTTCTCAGCTCAGGGATGCTGCTGGAAATGTGAATTTCCCTGCTGAAATGAATAGAGTATCTATCTATCTATCTATCTATCTAATCTCCGCATCCGACTGAGACAGCATAGGGCGAATTTTAGCAATGTTGTCAAGATGGAAGAAAGCTGTTCTAGTAATATTCTTAACGTGTGTTTGATAGGACAGATCGGGGTCAAATATGACACCTAACTTTTTGACGGAGTCACTCTGGGTGATATTACATTTGTCAAAAGGGCCGTTTTTGAGAACAAGTCACGGCATTTAGATGGACCAATAACATTTTGGTCTTTTCGGAGTCCAACTGAGTGCTGTGCTGCTGTGGGAGTGGACACAGCAGACTTTCATCAATTCCCTGTTTTTAATTCCGTTTAATCACAGTTGCTCACCGCACAGGAAATTGAAATGATTGGAGGCAGCTCCCGTGAAATGAGTATTAATACTCATTTCCTGAATCTCTTTCATTCACAATGGTAATGAATTGAATTGAATTCCAACAGTGGTCACTAAACGATTTGAACAAATCACCGACGAAATCCAAGAGACAAGTTCACTCTTTTAAATTCGTTTTTCCTTTTTGAAGCACCACGTATTTTTTTTGAGATAATCTTATCAGGAAAAAGGTTGAAAAACCTTTAATTTAATCTGAAGGATTGGCCTCAATATAATATGAAGTGAATTCTTTTGACCTTTTTGATAGTTCAACATACTGTCACGACCAGAACGGAAGAGTATTTCCAGGGATGGGTAGGGTTACTTTAACTGGATTACTTTCAATGACTTTTGGATTACTCCAATACCAAATCTGCTAATAAAAGACAAAAGAAACTCAATATGAATCAAATGATGACTCACAACACGTGGTAAGCTTTCTATCCTGGCTTTGATCTCTTAGATCTTCAGCAAAACTAACATAAAATCAGGGTTGGGTAAGGTTACTTTTACTGGATTACTTTCAATGACTTTTGGATTACTCCAATAGCAAATATGCTAATAAAAGACAAAAGAAACTAAATATGAATAAAATGATGACTCACAACACGTGGCAAGCTTTCTATCCTGGCTTTGATCTCTTTGATCTCCAGCAAAACGAACATAAAATCAGGGTTGGGTAAGGTTACTTTAACTGGATTACTTTCAATTACTTTTGGATTACTCCAATACCAAATATGCTAATAAAAGACAAAAGAAACTAAATAGGAATAAAATGACTCCATTTTGTGCAGGCTTGGGGAGTAACAGAATACATGGAACGGCAAAAATAATGTTGGCAAGCTGTTTGGATTGATTTTCATTTTGTTTCTGTCGCATTTGATGTTCGTTTTGCCGGAGATCAAAGAGATCAAAGCCAGGAGGGAAAGCTTACCACGTGTTGTGAGTCATCGTTTTATTCCTATTTAGTTTCTTTTGTCTTTTATTAGCATAATTGCTATTGGAGTAATCCAAAAGTCATTGAAAGCAATCCAGTTAAAGTAACCCTACCCAACCCTGAGTATTTCCCCAAAAAATCATCAAAATCATTAAAGTACTGTAATACTACGAATATACTACAGACATGCAACAAAAAAAATTCTACTATTGTAATACAACAAAAATACTACTGCAGGAATAGTACCAAAATAAAACTAGAGTAATACAAAAAACAACAAAAAAACTACTGAATTCCAACTGAAATCCGACTACAGAAATAAAATACAGTACTAAAAAAATACTTTAAAAAAAAGTACAACTACTGTAATGCTTGAAAACTAAATATCAAATGAATTGCTCAAAATAGGGACCTTATATATTATTTTGCTTCAATTGTGATCGTTTCAAAACCAATTTGATGAGACTGTCAGAACCAGAACAAATGGTAGACCCAATCGCGTAACGTTTCAGACAAAAGTTTATTGCGATATAGAAGAAAGGCAGCGCCCGCGATCCGGTGCTCGCTGGACGCGGGAAGCAAGCCGCTCACAAAATCGGAACGTAGTCCGAATGCGGAAGTGGATCTTCCGGAGCGGGAGATCGTAGCGTCGTAGACGGAAAAACAGGTCGTTAGCCAGGACGCAAGAGCAGAACGTGGTCGGGGTCAAAAAACAGGTCGTTAGTCGGGACGGGAAATCGAAACGTGCTCGGGGTCAAAAAAAACAGGTCGTAGCAGGAGACAAACGGGGAAATCATTAACCGACGGGAGTCAGAGTCAAAAAACGCTTGCCTCGTGAAAGCAGAGGTTTCCTGATGGACTGACACCAGGCGAGTGAAAGGACTGAGCTTAAATAGGACGGGGAACCAATCAGGTAACCAGGGGCAGCTAGCTCCAAACGAGCGGGAACAGGTGAGTCTAATGAGTAACCATGACAATAGTAGGAATTTATTTACTATTTTCACGATGTTTTGACCAGTTTCGTCTCAGATTCAGATTCAGATATACTTTATCGTCATTCTTGTACACGTGTACACAGAACAAAATGTCGATACATCTGACTTGCACAGTTTCCTTGAATGTACAGATAGAAATAAAATGTCGTATTGAGTTGGAGTATTGAAGTACTAATAATATACTAAATAATTATGGCTATGTATAGTATTATACAGTAGTGCAAAGAGTGCAAGAGGAGCAGCTAACCAGATGTACAAAATGTCAGGTAAACAAGTCACTATACAATAACAATAACACTGGAGTACGATAGTGCAGAGGAGAACAGATGTGCAAAGGAGTGGCTAGGTATAAGAGAAGTCTCGAGGGTCGGATGAAAAATCTGTAGTTTAGCTGTAGTTTGCCCACCTCTGTGTAATGAGAGCGGGAATGTACTAAAAACCTTATTATCTCCCCGCCAGTGGTTGGATAATTAAAGTATCATCTGTCATTTTTGGTTTCATATCCTGTCATCCCCCCAAATGATTTTCAGGGGTGTCAGGTGGGCATCGGGGTCCTCATCGGGGACCTCATCGGGGCCCTCATCGGTCACCGAAGGCAAGATAACCGAAAGCGACAGGCGGCTAAAACAAGAGCGGGATTTGCAATACTTCAACATGGACTCGGTTCAGCCGTCAGTTTGATAAACTACTGGCATAGATTTGCTCATAATCTGCTTTCCGAGCCCAAGACAATTGAAATGAGGGATTTAATGAGCGTTTTTGGTTTGAGGGGTTGAGTACGATATGAAGGATTAATAATGTATTGTTATGATGAAGAAAAACTTTGTGCCATTTGTTATGGGCTTCTCTGATTCATTATGTACTTCAATGTCTCTTTCCGTTGAGTTTCTATTAGCGTTTCTAAAAAGTATGGAAAAATAATAAAAGAATAGGAACTCACTTCATGCCTGTTATTGGAGTCTTGGACTTAAAGCTCAGCTTGAATCCAATGCCAACGGGAACCTGGAACTGAAAACAAGGGCGTTTCAAATGTGATTTCTTAAATTCTTACGTTTCTGGTGGTATTAGACTAAACTCATTTGTGAAATAATAATTATCATAAAGAATCATTCTCAAAGAAGAGAATTTTGTAAGTATTAATGTTATGACAATTACCGTATTTTCCGCACTATAGGGCGCACCGGGTTATAAGGCGCACCCCCCCAAAAAATAGTTTTTGGTCCTATATAGAATAGAATAGAATAGAATAGAATATACCTTTATTGTCATTGCTACAAATGGGCTAACATATTGTGACAACGAAATTGGGCATGACACTCCAGTTTTACACATTCATAGTGAGGTATGAGCAAGAAGATAAAGGAACAGAGAAGATAATGTTATAAGACAAGGGGGATAAGGCTATAGTTATAATTTACATGGTATTTACACAAGAAATGTCGGCATGTGGGATGTTACATACAGGGTTGTCGTGATAACGTTGGTATCGTAACGGTTGTGCAATATTGCATTTGGTGCAAAGTCATCATAGTGCAAAAATAGTCAGCATATGCATTGGTGCAAACATAGACATCATAGTGCAGAAACAGGAAATGGTCAGACATTGTGCAATTCGAGCATTAAACGTAGTGCAGTCGGCATGTGCAAGAACAAGACATGAGTAACATTATATTCGTATGAGGTAGTGTTGGCACGAGTTTTCAATTTTTTTGTGCGGTGTCTGTTCCATAGATAAGGCACGCCGGATTATAAGGCGCTACAATGGGAACGTGGACAAAACAGTCAAATGGTTCAGTCCAACTTCTTACCCCCTTAACATTCCCAAAGCTTGCAAAGAAGCAAATACGTGTCGTAGACACGTGCGGATGCGGCGTCCGTACGATGTCACTCAAATGCATCGTTCCATCATTCGGAAGGTTAAAGTCTTGGGATTCAAGAAATGCCAACCATTCCTTAGTTTCTATTTTCTTTTTCGCTCGCAACTTTACTGCGCATATGACAATAAACACTTGGAATTGAGTTGAATTCACTCAACTCATCACAGCAACATCATGATCGTTCTAAAACAAGATACCGGGAAAATAGAAAGCCGCATAGCTCACCTAAGTTCTCATGTTC
Source organism: Urocampus carinirostris (assembly GCF_059441175.1). Lineage (NCBI taxonomy): Eukaryota > Metazoa > Chordata > Actinopteri > Syngnathiformes > Syngnathidae > Urocampus > Urocampus carinirostris. The sequence continues at coordinate 41,418,743 of NC_142357.1, read as the reverse complement.
AATAATGATATGCAATCGTGGTCTTCTTACAACCGTGAGTGTAGTCAATCCAGGAGAGTCAAATGTTTACAAATACAGACTAATGAAACATGTTTCTTTATGGCGTAGTTTAGCAAGCTTGCTATTCAGTCATCTTTTTCGGCCAATTGCAGGGTTTGTTTTGGCCCTCTAGCCTATCCGAGGCTCCGAATGACTTCAGCCAATAGCGATCGATTTGACTGATGATTGACACATCTTTTTCGGCCAATTGCAGGGTTTGTTTTGGCGCTCTAGCCTATCCAATGCTCCGAATAACTTCAGCCAATAGCGATCGATTCAAATGATGATTGACACATTGGTTAGCCAATGAAACGCCGGTATATAAATCCCAGCATACACCGCGGACTACTTGGCGTTCGGGGGAAAATCGAGTCGGCGGCTGTTGCGTAGGTTGCGAGACCTTGCGATTTAATATTGAGCCATATATAAGGCGCACTGTATTATAAGGCGCATGGTCAGCTTTTGAAAAAAATAAAGACTTTAATGTGCGCCTTATAGTGCGGAAAATACGGTATATATCATAAAAATACGTGTTGGCTAGGCAGGGTTAAAGCCCCAGTGTGTAATATTTGACCACTAGATGGCCCAGTTGCCTAATGCGAACGAAAACCAATGCCGCAGCAAGGAAAAAAGACTCCAGACAAACATGGCGGACTACTCGGTATAAGGAAATACAAATACAGATTTATTTATTGTTTTAAATAACATTGGTATGAAAATGTATGTATTTTTGCCCAATATTTAATTGTTTTATTTTTTTAACCGAATAAATGTTTTTTTGTACCAGTAGGAAGGAATAAATATTACACACTATCCCTTTAAGACTTGTTTTCTCATTTTAAATATTTCTTCAACTTAATTATCCTTTTTAATACATTAAAACAAAATACAGAAAATGAACATTGAAAATGAACCTTGCTGATATTCAACTTGATTTTGTAGTTGAAAAAAAAACAAACATAAAAATGTCTTTAATATTGTTGTCACGGTTGCCATGGCGCCCTATTGGCCCCGCCCGTGTGGCTCCAGCTGCGGCTTGTTGACAGATCGGCTTTCCTGCTATTTAAACCCAGTCCTGTCACTCTCCTTTTGTCAGTCCGTCTGCGAATCTCCGTGTATACTAAGCAAGCCTTTTTCGACCCTGACTCTTGACTGTCCCGCGTTTGCTCCTGTTTGTCACCAGCTACGACCTGTTTTGATTCCGAACACGTCTGCTCTCCCATCCCGACTTACGACCCGTTAAAACTTGTGAGAAACGTAACGCGATTGGGTCCTGTTTCTGTTCTGGTCCTGACAATTGCAGGATCAGAGCAATATGCTAATAAAAGTATATCGAAAATAAAACAAGAATACAGAAACTGATCTAAATTGGTAGGGAGCGAAAGATCATTTTGCAAATCGAAAGCATTGTTTTATGTTTTCCTGACATTTTTAACTGAAAATTTGATTTTGCTGTTCAATACATTTTTTTTATCATCTCTTTAAAATCATTTTGGAAATAAGACAAATATACTGAAAAAGACTGACATTAGTGGATGATTGTTTTGCATTTTCTAAAGCTATTTTTGTTAAGATTTTTATATTTATTTTCCAATAAAGAGTACTTACTAAAAGTGGTCGAATAGAATAATGTTTCTAATTTCCTTTTAAACGTTTTTTACACATTTTACCCAAATCATTTCTAAAATGAAGCAAAAATACAGAAAACGAGCTAAATTAGCTGCCATTTGAAGATCATTTTTTATTTATATCAAGCAATATTTTTGTAAGATTTTGATTTTGATTTTATTTATCTGATATTGCAGGTTACAAGGTTTGGTTAATTTATTCTCATGTTACCAAAATAATAATAAAATGAAAAAACAAGAAAAACGTCCGGTATGATAGTTCATGGTATGATAGTTTGTGTCACGGTTGCCATGGCGCCCAATTTACCCCGCCCGTATGGTGCCAGCTGCGGCTCGTTGACAGATTGGCTTCCCTTCTATTTAAACTCAGTGCTCTCACTCACCCTTTGTCAGTCTGTCAACGAACCTCTGCCCCGCAAGGCGTGTGTTTTTGACTCTGTCCGGTTCCCTGTCAGTGTTTCCTGTCCGGTATTGTCTATTTTGTCCTATTTAATATCGATCCCCAGTTTCGTTCCCGTCTAGTTTGCCCTGTTTAATTTCGATATTCAGTTTGGATATCAATCCCGGTTGTCCTGTCCTGTCCAGTATCGTTCCATCTGTCCGATATCTGCTCGAGCAATTGGTGTCGATCTCGTCGGCCTCTGGCTTCCTATCATTTAACGCCAGACTGCTGCCTCACGTGCATGACTCCCCATTTCCCGTAAAATAAAAGCCTGTGTGAGAAACGTCACGCATTTGGGTTCTCCTCCTGTTCCGGTTCATGACAGTTTGTGTATTTTTGCCTGGTATTCAAATGTAAATGGACTCCATTTATATGGCGCTTTTGAAGTCAATGAAGACCTCCCAAAGCGCTTCACAATGTGCTTCACACTTACCCGTTCACACACACTCACATACCGATAGCAGCCATGCAATGCAACTACCTGCTTATTGGGGGTATTAGGGATTCAGTGTCAAGCCCAAGGGCAATTCAACATATCACACGAGGAGCCGGGAATCGAACCTGCGAATTCTTAATTTTGAAACTGAATACATTCTTCTATTGCCTTGGCAATTTCAGGCCATTCTGCTTGTTTCATAAAAAGAAAGGAATCGGGGAAAGACTTTTAAGAACAGGTTGGAATTTCTTAGCCCAAGTTTAGTATCTCTCCTGTTCGTATACAGTTCAAAATTCATTTATGTCTTCTCTCCTTATTTTGAGAGCCTACTAAACCTATAACTTATCAGTTTCAATGTTATTGTTTTTTTACTGAACGAGAGTTTATTTGGTAGCCCCATGAGGCACTAAATCACAGGTGTCAAACAGGCGGCCCGCGGGCCAGATCAGGCCCGCTAAGGGTCCGCGAGACGACACTCAGAGAAGCGCAAGAGAAAAACAAGCCGCAGGTTGAAATATGTCAACTTGATGTTGCCAAAGCCAGGTGCCTCTCACTAAGACACTGTACTTGTACTTATTTTTTTCCCTCTCTCTCTCTTTCTTTTCCACCCCTTTTCTCCCACCCAGTCTCTGTCTCTTTTACTTTCTGAATCTCTCTTTTTCTCTTCCTTTGTTGCTCTTTCTCTCTCTGTCTTTTAACCTCTTTTGCTCTAACTTCCTTTTTTCCTTTTCTCTCTTTTTGCGCTTTTTCTTTTTTCTCTCCTTTTGTCTTTCTATTTCTCTTTTTTTCTTCCTCTCGCTTTCTTTTCCCTCTCTCTCACAACTTTTTATCTTCTGTTTCTCACGCTCTCTCCCTCTCTCTCTTTTTCTTTCTTTGTTCCCTCCCTCTTTCTCTTATTTCTTTATCTCTCTTTTTCTTTCTCTTTAATCTACTAGTCCGGCCCCCGACAGAATGTTTGTTCTATCTTGTGGCCCCCCGAGTTAAAATGAGTTTGACGCCCCTGCACTAAATATTAAACACTGTGCTTTTAACAGCATTTTTTGCAGGGTCCCATTGTTTACCCTGCAGAATGAGATACGACGAGTGCCTTTTTATTTTCCATATTTGTGCATTGCCAAGAACAACTGCAACGATGGGGTTGCTAATGGGTGGGAAAGGTGGCAGTGAATAAGATATTCTCTTTCTCTACTTACCTGCTTTCAATTTTTTTTCTCTCCACCACTGTCCAATGGCGTTCTTGATGCACTCTGGAGATGCACGACCTGACACCGTGAGGTGGTATCGAGCAAAAGGTCATTCGATGGCGCTCAGGATTCTCACCTGTACCTTCTCCTTACTGCAAAAAAAGGGAGAAAAAAAAACCTAAATGGGTTTTCAATGGGTGGCAGGATATGTATGAGTCATAGAGACCTGTGCCCTGTCACATTTGCAAACTCTAATGGAGTGGGGAGAGGCGACAGTAAGCGCCGGGCGCCTGCCGGAAAGCTTTAAGGCTGATGAGTTTACATCACTTCAATGCAGAGCTGCCGCTGCAGATGGAGTCTGCCTTATTACCCAAAGGAAACTTGAAAATCACTTTGTGCACCTCTCCGGAAAAAAGCAGGAAAAAAAAACTCGAGCGAAAAGAAGGAGGGAGGAAGATTTGGAATTACAGTAGTCCCCCAGGAAGTTTATTTTATTTCTGAAAGTATTGAACACAAAACCAAAGTGTCATGGTTGCCATGGCGCCCAATTGGCCCCGCTCGTGTGGCACCGGCTGCAGCTTGTTGACAGATTGGCTTCCCCCCGTCGTGTCAATCCCCTTTTGTCAGTCCGTCTGCGAACCTCAGTTTACACTGGGCAAGTCTTATTCGGCCATGACTCCCACCTGTTTTTGCTCCCATCTGTTCCTCAGCTTCGACCCGTTTTTTGATCTTGACCAAGTCTACTGTCCTCTTCTGGCTTTCGACTCGTTGCTGATCCCGACCACGTGTTTGCTCTCCTGTCCCGGCTACTGACCTGTTTTTTCCGTTCATGATTACCGATGCACCTGTGCCCGCTCCTTTGGCGCCAACTGCCTCAGACTCTGATTGGCTCCCGGTCCCTATTTAAACCCACTCCTGTCTGTCGCCTTTTGTCAGTCCGTCTACAAACCTCAGTTAACACTAGGCAAGCATTTTTCGACCCCGACTCCCACCTGTTTATGCTCCCGTTTGTGCCCAGGCTTCGACCCGTTTTTGATCCTGACCACGTCTACTCTCCCGTCCTGGCTTTCGACCTCTTTTTGTCCCCGACCACGTCTACTCTCCTTACCTGGCTTATGACTCGCTTCCGACCCCAACCACGTTTTTGCTCTCTTGTCCCGGCTACCGACCTGCTTTTTCCGTACCGACACCGCCATCGCTCGCCACGGAAGATCCACTTCCGCGTTCAGAGCGACCTGCTTCCCGCGTCCAGCAATCACCGGATCGTGGGCGCAACCCCTTCTCTTTCTTCCAATAAAAATTGTGAGAAACGCAACGCAAGTGGGTCCTGTCTCCGTTCAGTTCCTGACATTATCAAGAAATACAAAGAAAAACATGAATCAATACCCTAAGTTGTTTGGCTGTAACAAATAGACGACGGTACTGTTTTTAAAAATGAGGAAGCGATTTAAGATAGATAGATGTCTAGATAGATAGATGTCTAGATAGATAGATAACGATAGATAGATAACAATAGATGGATAGATAGATGTCTAGATGTCTAGATAGATCTCTAGATAGATAAATAGAGATAGATAGATAGATAGATAGATAGATAGATAGATAGATAGATAGATAGATAGATAGATAGATAGATAGATAGATAGATAATGATAGATAGATAGATGTCTTGATAGATAAATAACGATAAATAGATAGATAACGATAGATATATTGATGTATAGATAGATAGATGTCTAGATAGATAGATGTCTAAATAGATAGATGGATAATGATAGATAGATAGATAGATGTCTAGATAGAGAAATAACGATAAATAGATAGATAACGATAGATATATTGATGTATAGATAGATAGATGTCTAGATAGATGGATAACGACAGATAGATGTCTAAAATAGATAGATAGATGTCTAGATAGATAGATAGATAACGACAGATAGATGTCTAAAATAGATAGATAGATGTCTAGATAGATGTATAGATAGATACAAGGAAATCTTCAAGGGTCTTAACAATCCTCCCAAGTGGAAGGTTTAACATCAGGTTCATATTTAATTCGCCTTTTCCCTCTCCAACCCCTTTGCATCCACCTGGTACTCTACTCAACCAGCTCAAGTTAAATCCCATCAAATGTACATCAAATTTCTTTTTTCGTTTAAATGTATCTTCCTGTATATTAATTAATCAAACACATCTGTATGACACATAATTAGTAGTTAATGGATGCTATTTTGTTATTCTAATGTTTGTATCTGTTGTACTGGGGATTCTGAATGACCATAGGTTTCTATCTATACAGCTATTTCACTTTGCGATTCCCACCTCAGAACAGATTTATTTTGCAACCCGGGTGTCTGCTGTGCAGTAAGTCAAAATGGAAAGGCTCTTTGAGTTTTAAATATCAACCATGAAAAGCTCCTGAACTTGTTATGCTTTATGATCAGGACAGTGTGTCAAACATTGGCTCTCAAAGAAACTGTGAACAGAGCGACGGCTAATGGAGGCTGTTAGCGAGTTGGCAAACGAGGGGAAAGAAAAAGGGGAGTGCAAATTTGGAGAGGCCGACGAGGAGCTTCTTGAATTTTGGCCTGGGAAAAGTTAGCCATGCCAAAGTCAACTCATCCAAACTCCAAATGACCTCTTGGAAGGGACAGCAGGAGAGTGTGAGCCACAGATTTTCAACCGTATTAGTTGGAGAAAACACCGGTAAAACGCTGATCAGTGATTTGGAGACGGCGTCGGAGAAAAGGGACATGTTGCGTCTGCTATGATAATGATTGTTTTTAGCACAGAAATAAAACAAGGCTAATTTTGGCATCAAAGATGACAGAAAATTCAAAAAGAAAATGACTTTTCCCGCAAAGATTATGGTTAGCTTTCTGCCCTGACAAAGAAAATAAAACTGTGAAGAATAAATACATTTTTGCACAAAAGAAAGGCTAATTTTGGCATAGTGTCACGGTCGCCATGGCCCCGCCCGTGTGGCGCCAGCTGCGGCTCGTTGACAGATTGGCTTCCCTTCTATTTAAGCTCAGCGCTTCCACTCTCCCTTTGTCGGTCCGCCAACGAACCTCTTCCCCGCAAGACGTGGGTTTTGATTCACTCCCGTTTCCTGTTGGTATTTCTTGTCCGGTATTGTTCCCGTTTATTTTGTCCTGTTTGATATCGGTTCCTGTCGAGTCTATAAAGATATAAACCCGAGGCTGACCAAAGAATTCCGGCAGAGGCAGGAATTGAAGTTTAAATAGGCTACTGCAGTAGGTAGAGCGATCCGATCGCTAGCTTGACCGAATCCCTCTCAACTACTTCCGGTTTCAGTAGCTGCATTTATTAAAAAGTCACGCATGCGCAGTACATACAATGGAGTCACGCATGCGCATTACATTACATACAATAGAAAAAGACTGAAAAACGTGGATCTTTTAATGTGACTAGCTTGTGTGAGAAAACGTCACGCATCTGGGTCCTTATCCTGACACATAGTAAAAGACAGCGTGCCACTTTGATAAGAAAACATGAGAGGGGCTTCCCTCCAGGACAGAGAATTAAATGTATCCAATATAAAATAATCGATAGCTATTATTTCACACCATCAAAACTTTTCAGAATGGGACTGCTGAAAGATGCTTTCTGGGACTGTCCTAAAATAGCCCCTTTATGTGAAAATAATTATTGAATGTAAGAATTTAAAAAATGGATGAATTATAATCTCAGCAATCAGCTGAGATTATAATTTATGTGTTTATTACTTCTCTGTCATGATTACCAATGTGATGCACCTGTGCCCGCTCCTTTGGCGCCAACTGCCTCAGACTCTGATTGGCTCCCTGTCACTATTTAAACCAACGTCTTTCTGTCACCTGTTGTCAGTCTGCCTGCGAACCTCAGCTTACTCTAGGCAAGCTGACTCCCTGACTCCCGTCTGTTGCCCTAGACCTCTTTTGTCCCCGACCAGGTCTACTCTCCTTTCCTGGCTCACGACTCGTTTCCGACCACGTTTATGCTCTCCTGTCCCGGCTACCGACCAGTTTTTTTTTCCGTTCCCGACACCGCTCGCCGCGGAAGTGGAACTTCCGTTCAGAGCGACTTGCTTCCCGCACCCAGCGATCACCGGATCGTGGGCGGAACCCTTTCCCTTTCGTCCAATAAAACTTGAGAGAAACGCAACGCGAGTGGGTCCCGTCTCCGTTCTGGTCCTAACACTTTGATACATTTTGTGAATAAGGGTTATACAATTAAATATGACTTGATTTCTATAGAAAAATGATTAAAATGAACATTCCTAAAATCTTCTTGCAGGCAGAACTGTCGTGCCCCACTCGGACCCCACTCCTCTTTCGAATTTCCCAGGACTACATTCATGACCTGTGCCTGGATCATTTTGAGACATTGGAAGCTCCCTGTTATCCCAGCCATAAACATTTAGAAAACATAGATGATGGACGCCATCTCTTGTGAAAAAAATGCTGGAGAGAGTGAAGGGGTGGAAGGGGACTAATGAGCGATGGGATGACTTTGGGAACTTTTTATCTGTAATGCCTCATAAGTGCATAACACCACACTGGACTGTTTATTTTTTCCACATGATGAACTGTTCTTTTCCCTGTCGGTCTTTGGGTTTGTTAGGGGTGGGGTTTTTATTCTATTTTTGTAAAGAAAAACGGTTAAAAACCCAATAAAAATCGGAATTAATAAATATGTTATCTTTCTGCGTTGATGAAGAAAACACTACTATTTTCCCCCAGAAGACAATTTTCGGATTGAAAAAGATGTCACGAACTTTCAAAAACAAGCAGGCTTTTGCCGCAAAGAAGACAATGTGTCATGAACCAGAACAGGATCAGGACCCAAACGCGTGACGATTCTCATACAAGCCTTTCATTTTACGGAAAATGGGGGAGTCATGCACGTTAGGCAGCAGTCCGGCGTGAAATGATAGGAAGCCCGAGGCAGACGAGATCGATACCAACTGCCCGAGTAGATATCGGACAAATGGGGTCGATACAGGACGGGGAAAGACAGGATTGGTAATGAAACAGGATATCGAAATTAAACAGGACAAACTAGACGGGAACGAAAACGGGAGAGAATAATAACCAGGACAAAATAGACAGGAACGAAACTGGAAACCGATATTAAATAGGACATAAATAAATGGGAACAATACTAGACAGGAAACACAACAGGAAACAGGACCGAGTCAAAACCCACGTCTTGCAGGGCAGAGGTTCGTTGACAGACTGACAAAAAGTGAGTAAGAGCATTGAGCTTAAATCGAAGGAAAGCCAATCTGTCAACGAGCCGCAGCTGGCGCCACACAAGCGGGGCCAATTGGGCGCCATGGCAACTGTGACACAATGTTAACATTCTGCACAGACAAAAAAATACTAATTTTCCTCATGCAGGAAGACAACGCTTATATTTGGCGTGGAAGAAGTTGGCAAAATAAACAATATAAAGACTAATAAATATAAAAATATTAAGTGTTTACCTCTTATATCAGGTATTCAAATCTAAAATGAAAACCATAAACAACCGGGGAATTGCACTTAGAACTGTAACAAAGTCCCTGTGACAACTTCAATACCTTCCTGTCACGGTTGCCATGGTGCCCAATTGGCCCCGCCCGTGCGGCGCCAGCTGTAGCTTGTTGACAGATCGGCTTCCCCACTATTTAAACCCTGTCCTGTCAATCCCGGGTTGTCGTTCTGTCTGCGAATCTCTGTTTTTACACGGCAAGCCCTTTTTCGACCCTGACTCACGCCTGTCCTGTTTTTTTATCCTGTTTGTCTCCCGCTACGACCCGTTTTGATCTGGACCACTCTCCCGTCCCGAATAACGATCTGTTTTTTTTAATCTCGAACCACATCTGCTCTCCCGTCCCGGCTAAAGACTCGTTTCTGACCCCGACCACATCTTGCTCTCCCGGCTACTGACCCGTTTTTTCTTTATATTTCTTGTGTTTAAAATAATCCATTTTTCACATGAAACCGCGAATAATATCCTAGATAAGAAGAACATCTCCATAACTACTCGAAGACACTCTTTTAATTACAAGAGGAACTTTTTTTTTGTGATCGAGTGCGGCTATTTTAGGATAAAAACAGAATTCAAACGGCCGCTGTAATTAAGTTCTGCCTACGTGTGAACAAAAGGTTCTTTGCACTGAGGTAATTACGGGGCTAGCATGTTATTTTTTTTCTGACTGGTAAGCTTTTTGAACCAAGCTGTTTATTTCAGGACGAGCACGGGGCACCGAGCTACCGGTAGGACCTTTGAGGCCGCCGTTCGGGGAAATTACAATTATTTGTTTTTGCTCTGGTGGGAGATTTTGTCAACATGAAAAGTTGTGACTTGAGACGATACGTGAAAAGTTTTTTTCCAGTTTTCAGGTTTTTTTTCTCAAGTGACATAACTTGAACAAACGTTTTGGAGGTCACGTTAAATTTCAATAGTCATGTTTATGTGTGACGCCCTTAATCACAAAGCGTCTCAAAGGGCTGCACAGACAACAGATTATTGCAAAGTACAGACTATTATGACACCATCTCCTGATCTAAAACCTACACGAGGGAAAGGAAAAACTCAAAAACCTCAAGTCATGTTTATTTGTGACGCCCTTAATCACAGAGTCTCAAAGGGCTGCACAGACCAAAGACTATTGCAAACTACAGACTATTATGACACCATCTCCTGATCTAAAACCTACATGAGGGCAAAGGAAAACTTAAAACCTCAGCATGAGTCGAGTCAAGTCAAGTCATGTTTATTTGTGACGTCCTTAATCACAAAGAGTTTCAAAGGGCTGCACAGAGCACAGATTATTGCAAACTACAGACTATTATGACACCATCCCCTGATCTAAAACCTACTTAAGGGGAAGGGAAAACTCAAAACCTCAGCATGAGTCTCGTCAAGTCATGCGGCACAGTTCTGAGGTCGTTTTACGAGTTGAGGTTTCGTTTTTTTTTTTTTTTTTTTTGCTAAATGAATATGTTCCTATTGGTTCACTGTGTGGGGTTTGCATGTTCTCCCCGTGCTTGCGTGGGTTTCCTCCGGGCACTCCGGTTTCCTCCCACATTCCAAAAACATGCTTGTCAGGTTAATTGGCCGGTCTAAATTGTCCCGGGGAGTGATTGAGCAAATGAGTTGTCAGCCCTGCGATTGGCTGCCAAGCAGTTGAGGGTGTCCCCTGCCCACTGCCCGACGATAGCTGGGATGGGCTCCAGCACCCCCGCGACCCTACTGAAGATAAGCGGTGCAGATAATGGATGGATGGATGGATGGATACAGAGGCAATTGAATAAAGGACATATTTAAAGGCATGACAACTGTGGAAGTTTTAAATCAGTTTCTTTTCTAATCCACCATCGCTATGTCAACCTGTGCATCCACTCACTAACTCCCCTGAACCAGCCCAAGTTTTTTCCCGACAAATGTAAATAACGTGTCATTTTTAACATATTATTTTTTAATAAAAAATGTGATATGAAGCAATACTTTCTAATACAATTAAGAAAATGTATGATATACAAATTAAAAAATCATTTTTATGTGATGCATACCATACACCGTATTAATCTTTTTACAAGTAATGTGACAAATGATAATGCATCCGGGATAACCAATTATTTTTGATAACTCCCGATCATGAATTTTTAATTGGCCTCATGATAAAGCAACAAGGAGCAATCAATAGAATACGCTCGTTAGACGGGAACATCGGAATTTTAACGAAGACGTACGTGTTTTAATCATGGCAATTTATTGCAAATCGTTTTGAAGATCCTTCGGTTACCGTCTAGTCCTTCAGGGATTTGCTGCTAGCTATAAATACTTGGGACACGCTTGTTTTAATGACCGACCTGGGGCAGGTCTTAATAGGCCTCTCTTTAAAAGTGCTTAAGTTAAAGCTTCGCAGTTTGGGGATTTTGAACCAGTGTGCCTGGGCAAACTAGTGTGTTTCAGGAATTTTCCCAATTAAAAAGATAAAATCTTAACTTTCTTCCAGTGATCAGCAGAGTAACTATAATATTCAACAATATTAGTAGGTGGGGGCAGCACGGCGGGGTAGTGGTTAGCGCGGGTGCGGCACAGTTCTGAGGTCATGAGTTCGAACCTCCTGTGTGGAGTTTGCATGTTCTCCCCCTGCTTGCGTGGGTTTACTCCGGCTTCCTCTCACATTCAAAAGTCGGATGAATTGGTTGGTCCAAATTGTCCCTAGGTGTGAATGAGCGAGTGAGTTATCTGTCTCTATGAGCCCTGCGATTGGCCGGCAACCAGTTGAGGGTGTCCCCTGCCCACTTCCCGAAGATAGCTGGGATGGGCTCCAGCACCCCCGCGACCCTACTGAGGATAAGCGGTGCAGATAATGGATGGATGGATGGATGCTTCAAGACTAGCAGCACGGCAGCGCAGTGGTTAGCACGTATGCGGCACAGTTCTGATGTCATGAGTTCGAACCTGCTGTGTGGAGTTTACATGTTCTCCCCGTGTTTGCGTGGGTTTAGTCCGGTTTCTTCCCACATTCAAAAGTTGGGTTAATTGGCTGGTCCAAATTGTCCCTCGGTGTGAATGAGTTGTCTGGCTGGCAACCAGTTCAAGGTGTCCCCTGCCCAGCTGAGATGGGCTCCAACACCCCCGCGACCCTATTGATGATAACCGGTGCAGATAATGGATGGATGGGTTAGTAGGTGGTAACAGATGACAAATTATCTGCTGATGAGGTAGTACAGGGGAATTTAATAAAGTAAGAATCTTGCTAATTATAATTACTATTTGCCTATCTTATAAAAAAAAAAAAAAGGTTTGTACATAGTAAAAAAATGTTCTACGAGCTAACTAGCAGATGTTGTATACTGAATAAATATGTATAATAAATAGTAAAAATGTAGTGGCAAAATACATATATTGGTTTATTTGCTGTATATACTATTTGAAGGCTCATGTGGGAAATGAATTGCATTTATATAGTGTTTTATCAGTCACTGAGGACCTCGAAAGCACCTTGTAATACACTTCCCACTTTACTCATTAACACACAAACTCACGCACCGATAGCATATCGGAGGCCTTAGGGATTCAGTCTTTTTCCCACGGACCCTTCCCCATTGAACTCGAAGGGAATCAAACCTGCGACTGTCAGAACCCGAACAGACGGAGGACCCAGACGCGTAACGTTTTCACACCAGCTTTATTTTACGGGAATGGGGCAGTCATGCACGTGAACACAAACGCCAGGGATGCAGCGATTGCTAGGCGGAAGAAGTGAGACAGGGGAGTCAGAAGCAGACGAGATCGAGGCCGGATAGAACAGATGGGATCAATACCGTATACTGGAGCAAGATGCCGGACAGGAAGAAACAAACGGGATCGACACCGGAAAGCGAAGACTGGAGCAAGATACCGGACAGGATGACACTGACGGGATCGATATCGGATACTGGAGACTGGAGCAAGATACCGGGCAGAAGGAGACAGACGAGATCAATATCGGTTACCGAAGACTGGAGCAACATACCAGACATGACAAGACCAAAGGGATCGATACCAGATACTGGATCAAAATACCAGAGAGGACGAGACAGGCGGGATCGGTACCGGATACAGGAGCAAGATACAGGACTGAACGAGACATGCGGGATCGATATTGGATACTAGAGACTCGAGCAAGATGCCAGGCAGGAGGAGAGAGACGAGATCGATATTGGATACTGGAGACTGGAGACTGGAGCAAGATACCGGACAGGAGGAGACAGACGGGATCGATATCGGATACTGGAGACTGGAGCAAGATACCGGATAGGACAAGACAGACAGGGTCGATACCAGACACTGGAGCAAGATACTGGACAGGACGAGACCGCAGGGATCGATACCTGACACTGGAGACTGAATCAAGATACCGGACAGAACGAAACAGGCGGGATCGATATTGGATACTGGAGACTGGAGCAAGATACCGGACAGGAGGAGACAGACGGGATTGATATCGGATACTGGAGACTGGAGCAAGATACTGGATAGGACGAGACAGACAGGGTCGATACCGGACATTGGAGCAAGATACCGGGCAGGACGAGACCGACGGGATCGATACGTGATACTGGAGACTGAATCAAGATACCGGACAGGACGAAACAGGCGGGATTGATATTGGATACTGGAGCAAGATACCGGACAGGAGGAGACAGACCTAAACGATACCGGATACTGGAGACAGGAGCAAGGTACCAGACAGGATGAGACAGACAGAGTCGATACCGGACACTAAAGCAAGATACCGGACAGGACAAGACAGGCGGGATTGATAACGGATACTGGATACACGAGCAGGTAGAAATACGTCTTGCAAGTGCAGAGGTTCGTTTCCGGACTGACAAGGAGTGAATGGGAGCACTGAGTTTAAATAGGAGGGGAGCCAATCAGGCAACGAGCCGCAGCTGGCGCCACACGGGCGGGGCCAATTGGGCGCCATGGCAACCATGAAAGCGAAATCTTTGGTCTCAAGTCGAGCACTCTACCTCTTGAGCTTCTGCCTTTTTATCTTGAAATTCTTTTTCAAGTCTTTTATGACATATTTATCCTGTGAAGTCACGTCTTATCTTGTTGTAAACAATGTTCACTACATTGTCTTCAATGATAATTAACGCAATTATAATTTTAATGGGTGTAAAGAAGGGGACTCTAACCTTTTTCTAGCGCGGAGCTACTTTTTGTAACTAATTAGCGCAAAGGGCACCCATTTGCATATGAATTTCTAAAATAGCAACATAGTTAAATGGCTTGCTAAATAGCTAAAAAGTTGGCTTGATTGTTAGCTAGAAAAGTACAAATCCAACTAAATAGCCAGATGGAAAAAAATAGATAACTTGCTGGAAAGGAGGCCAAATATAACTTAATAACAAGCAAAAAATGTCAAATGTTAGCTTGATAGCATGCAAAAATGTAAAATTGAGCTAGCTAGATAGCTCGCTAGTCAAGTCAGGTCATGTTTATATGTTTGGCCCTTAATCACAAAAAGTCTCAAAGGGCTGCACAGATCAAAGACTACTGCAAACTACAGACTATTATGACACCATCCCCTGATCTAAATCATACATGAGGGCAAAAAATACATAGATATTGTCAACATAAAATATAAGTTAATCAAATAGATTAATAGGTAGGAAGATTGCTAGCTACAAAGCTAAAACAGTAGCCGGATAACCAGCTAAAAAAAATTGCACATTTTTTGATCATTCGCTTTATAAAAACTATACATTGCATTTATTTTGCCGTATTTCCTGTAAAATAAATCAACAAAAAGATAAATAAATACATTTGTTTAATACATGATTAAATTCTCATTCTTATCTGTTCTCATCTCATCTCATTAGCTGCACCGCTTATCCTCAGTGGGGTCGCGGGGGTGCCGGAGCCCATCCCAGCAATCATCGGGCAGTGGGCAGGGGACACCCTGAACTGGTTGCCAGCCAATCGCAGGGCACACGGTGACAGACAACTCATGCGCTCATTCACACCTAGGGACAATTTGGACTGGTCAATCCACTTTGGAATGTGGGAGGAAACCGGAGTGCCCGGAGGAAACCCACGCAAGCACGGAGAGAACATACAAACTCCGCACAGGAAGTCCGGTAGCTGGATTTGAACCCACACAGGAGGTTCCCAAGACCTTAGAACAGTGCCGCACACGCGCTAACCACTGCGCCGCCGTGCTGCCCTTCTTATCTGATATTTTCTTTAAAAAATGATCAACACTTGAATTGATTTTTTTTGAAGCCCATGAAAATTACATTTTTAAAATATCAACTTATGTTATTACTATGTTGTTACTATGGTAACAGCTTCATTATTTAAAAAAGGTTAAATAGACCAGTTTTTCAACCGTTTTTGAACCAAGGTACACATTTATTTATAAAAAAGTTCCGAGGCACACTGTCCGTCGAAAATGTTTAAAAATAAAGTTGTGACAAATATTTCACTGTACGAGCTCATAAGCAGATAATTAGTATATTAAAAGAAGAAAATAATACTTCAAATAAAAAAGAATGATGTGCTTTATTTATGTTTTTATTTTTTACAGTGAAATCTTAAACCGCTTAAAGAAATTAATTTCAGGACCAGAACGGAGACAGGACCCATTCGCGCAACGTTTCTCCCAAGTTTTATTGGGAAGAAGGGAAAGGATTGCACACACGATCCCGAGATCGCTGGTCGCGGGGAGCAGGTTGCTCAAACGCGGAAGTGGTATTTCCGTGACGAGCGATGGCGGTGTCCGGAGCGGGAAAAAACAGGTCAGTAGCCGGCCGGGACTGGAGAGACAAAATACGTGGTCGAGATCGGAAAAAGGGTCAAAGCCGGGAAACAGACGGGGGTCAGAACAGGAGTGAGTCAGGGTCGAAAAACTTGCCTAGCGTGAACTGAGGTTTGCAGACGGACTGACAACAGGTGACAGAAAGGAGCGGGTTTAAATAGGGACAGGGAGCCAATCGGAGTCCGAGGCAGTTGGCGCCAGTGGAGCGGGCACAGGTGCATGACATTGGTAATCATGGCAATTAAGTTATTAAATATACTGTGCTACCTCATGAGCAGATAATTAGTATATAAAAAGTATATAAAAATCTACTGCCACCTACTGATATGGATGACTATTACAGTTCCTCGTCTGAAGATAGCAAAAATACTGAAAGATGGCCTGATTTTTTGGAAAGATAAAATTGAGCAAATTCCAGTGGCACACGAGATAAGGTCTCACGGCACTCGAGTGTGCCCCGGCACACTGGTTGGAAAACACTGGTATAACTGACCAATTCATCTTCCACTATTCTTGTTCATCAATCAACTAAAAAATGAATGTGAATAACAAATGGAAAGGCCTGTAGCCATCCATGACTTCAACAAGAATGAACCAGAATCAACCATTCTTCATCAACAATGAACTACAATCAAAAAACAAGTGCTACGGACAGCTACCATACCATTCATCAATGATATCTTGTTGCACAAGATATCAAAACTTAATAAATATCAAATATAACAGCAGCAAAGCAGAAGGCACGCGCGCACACACACACGGTTCTTTAAATTATTTGCCATCAGTAAATGGTTTTCTGTGCTTTGCTATGCAGTGAGCAATGTGATAGCTTGCTTCAGTGGTGGCGTTTTTAGCAGTGACAAAGGTCTTTGGGGTCTGTGTTTGTTTGCCGTACTTGGACACTGCGCGTTTAATGTCCTTGCCATGTCAGACTCATCCTTGTTTGTCTCCGGAGATAAGATCTGCAACCTCAATGGAAGTTTTTAAATCAAGGCTTAAGACACACTTCTATTCCAAAGCTTATGATTGATGCCCACCTCATATTCTGTATTGTCCTGTCTTTTTCCGACTGCCTACCTGGTGGTGATACGAAGGAGAAGGACGATTTGAGATGAGTCAGCGAACCAGCGTTTGACCTGAAGCATGTGAACACCTGCATGAGCAAGGTTTCTCTTTTTCCTCACGCTGAGGTTTTGAGTTGTTCCTTGCCCGCATGTTGGTTTAAGATCAGGTCATTGTGTCATTGTAATCCTGTGCAGTCCTTTGAGACATTTTTGTGATTAAAGGCGTCATAAATACATTTGACTTGACTTCATGTTTCATCTCGCAACGACGTTTAACACTTGCTGTGCGAGGTACAATGCTCGCGAGGCATAATGCACAAAACAGCACGGTCATTTTTTTGCACAAAGCCTCATTCGTCTGTCCACGCTGGCTAGAAAGAACGAGATGTTTTTGTTCGTTAGGACACTCAAGTAGATGAAATCAGCCAATAAAAAAATCATTTCACTAGCAGATCAAAATGACCCAGCACTCGTGAGCTATTTTCAGAACAGGTACGTGGAAACTTCAACTGTCCTTAGGGGGCCACCAGGTTGGTGACCCCTCGTGTAAGGGGTCCTAGGTCTAAGGGGGACGAGTGGAAAGTTGGAAGTCGACAAAAAACTCACCCCTGATCAAAAGGACTTTCTGAGGAAGTGACAGTGCTGAAAAAAACAGAAAAACAGGTGGATGTTAAAGAGGACAGGAAATGTAAACAAATCACGGAAATGAGTATGTTGATGAGGCTCCTCGGAGCAGGAAAAAGACGGGGGCCGCGAATGAGCGAAGGGCGAAAGCATCTCACGTTTCATGCCTTTAAATCACAAACATCGCCGAGCACCCCTAAAAAACACCCCGTCGGATTCAATGAGGACAAATCATCTTCCCTTTTGAACGTCCCCGCTCATAACCCGCTTCCTGCAGCTGCAGCAAGCCAGTGACTTCTTTCAGGGACGCTCTAAACCCTCAAAAGAACGGCGCTTTCTTTGCCTTTTCACGTCTGCCACTTCTCTGTATTTCGGGGACCCCGGCCTAGGAAGGGGGGCGCCGACGTCTCGAGAAAAGAGGATGCGAGAGATCGGAATCGTTAGAGAAGCCGGAATTACAGTGATTACATTCGGAGGCGTCATTATCGCGCTGTGCGGCATCCTGGTGGAGGCGCTGACTAGCAAACAGTGCGCGACACCTCCAAGTCACTTGCACGTGGGCGATATCGTCCCGGATACCTGCGCTGTTATCGTTTCAGACAGAGGTTGCCCATTTTCCCTTATTCGTAAATGATTTTCCTGCAGGTATGACAAAAGCGTCCATTGCGTCTGTTTCAAATCAGAAAAAACGTCAGATGAGGACTTCAATTTTGGTAAAAATGACATACTGTAATGCCCCTATCTATGTCAGGTCAAGTCATGTTTATTTGTGACGCCCTTAATCACAAAGGGACTCAAAGTGTTGCACAGACTATTGCAAACTACAGACTATTATAACACCATCCCCTGATCTAAAACCTACATAAGGGCAAGGGAAAACTCAAAAACCTCAAGTCAAGTCATGTTTATTTGTTTGGCCCTTAACACAAAGAGTCTCAAAGGGCTGCACAGATCAAATACTATTGCAAACTACAGACTATTATGACACCATCCCCTCATCTAAAACCTACACGAGGGCAAGGAAAAACTCAAAACCTCAGCATTAGTCAAGTCATGTTTATTTGTATAGCCCTTAATCACAAAGAGTCTCAAAGGGCTGCACAGACAACAAATTATTGCAAACCACAGACTATTATGACAGCATCCCCTGATCTAAAACCTACATGAGGGCAAATAAAACACATTATCAACATAAAATCTAGGTTATTCATGTGCTAGTGTGTTTTAAGCTTAGATTGAAACATTTCCACTGAGGTTGCAGATCCGATGTCAGGGGGAAGAGCATTCCCCAGAACTAAGGCACCCAATGGAAAACACTGTCAGATTTCTTCTTGGCTCTTGGGATCACTAGTAGAGCGGCGTTTTCAGAGCGAAGGCTCCGGACCAGAACATAAGGAGATATTAAATCTTGTAGATATGAGGGTGGGGGGGTCCATTCATAATTTTGTATAATAGAACCTTAAAATCACATCTTAAGCCAACGCAGGTTAGCTAAAATCGGGGTCATGTGATCAAACTTTCTTGTCTTAGTTAAAAGTAGCATTTTAATGGATTGGTCTCTCAGGAAATGTCCACTTATAGTTCAGATCCTACCTCTCAGATTGGATGCACTGTGTTAAATAGGGTGAAATGACATCTGAGCCCTTTAGTGTTACCTGTGATGTTCCGCAGGGTTCAGTACTTGGCCCCCTTCTTTTCAGCATTGACATGCTTCCACTAGGTGCTATTATTCGCCAGTATAATATTAGTTTCCATTGCTACACAGATGACACTCGACTATATCTTCTGATAGAGGAATCTGCCACACTAAATTGTGGAAATTTGGAGGTCTGCCTCACTGAGATAAAAGAATGGATGTCACTCAACTCTGAAAAGACCGAAATGCCGTGACTTGTTCTCAAAAACGGCTCTGAACATTGACAAATATACTATCACCCAGAGTGACTCCGTCAAAGATGTAGGTGTCCTATTTGACCCTGATCTGTCCCTTCAAACATACATGAAGAATATTACTAGAACAGCTTCCTTCCATCTTCGCAACGTTGCTAAAATTCGCCCAATGCTGTCTCAGTCGGATGCAGGGATTATAATTCACGCATTTGTTACATCCCGTCTCGATGACTGTAATGCACTACTCTCCGGTCTCCCGAAGTCCTATGTCAGCCATGTCTAAAGTCCGGCCCAGGTTCAGATTTTTACCGGCCCGCCTCTGTCATATAATTAATACCGTATTTTCCGCACTATAAGGCGCACCTAAAAGTCTTAATTTTTTTCAAAAGCTGACCATGCGCCTTATAAAACAGTGCGCCTTATTTATGGATCAATA
The DNA here is from genome assembly GCF_059441175.1 of Urocampus carinirostris. Lineage (NCBI taxonomy): Eukaryota > Metazoa > Chordata > Actinopteri > Syngnathiformes > Syngnathidae > Urocampus > Urocampus carinirostris. The sequence continues at coordinate 41,398,681 of NC_142357.1, read as the reverse complement.
TTAAATCACAAAGTCTTCAAACTAACTTGCAGCCGCCAACTCGATTTTCCCCCGAACGCCAAGTAGTCCACGGTGTATGCTGGGATTTATTTACCGACGTTTCATTTCCTAACCTATGTGTCAATCATTTGAATCCATCACTATTGGCTAAAGTTATTCGGAGGTCAAGGGGCGGATCCTTTTTATCATTTACAGGCTGGCATTGGCTGAAGCAGCAAAACAAAGCCTGCAATTGGCCGCCGAAAAAGATGAATGCGTATAGCACGTGGTTTGACGGCATACAGAAAGCATTTTTTTACTATTCTGTATTTGTAAATATTTTATTCTCCTGGATTTACTAAACTCACGGATATAAGAGGACCATGGCTGCACATTATTATTGAACACAACGACTTCGGTGAGCTACCCTGGCTATATATTTTCCCAGTATCTTGTTTCAGACTGAACTCGATGTTTCTGTGATAAGCGGTGCAGATGGAATGGAGTGTCTATTTTTAAATTCAACTCAATTCCAAGTGTTTATTGTCATATATACAGTAAAGTTGCGAGCGAAAAAGAAAATAGAAACTAAGGAATGGTTGGCATTTCTTGAATCCCAAGACTTGAACCTTCTGAATGATATTTGAAACGATGCATTTGAGTGACATCGTACGGACACCGCATCCGCACGTGTCTACGACACGTATTTGCTTCTTTGCAAGCTTTCGGAATGTTAAGGGGGTAATAAGTTGGACTGAACTATCTGACTGTTTTGTCCACGTTCCCATTGTAGCGCCTTATAATCCGGTGCGCCTTATTATTGGAAGATATAGGACCAAAAACTATTTTTGGGGGGTGCGGCCTATAAACCAGTGCGCCCTATAGTGCGGAAAGTACGGTAATATGTAGCCTGGCAGTACTGTTAAACTGCAGTTTAAAATAAATTCATAACCAGACTCTGCAAGTCTAAAGAAAATGCCACAAAGGAGAGCTACGAGGTCGCTGATGGCCACGCACTGCAAACCTTTGACAGAGGGTGTATTTCTTAAAGACTCTTGAAAGAATGCCAGGCTGAATCGTCGGCCCTCACACTTTTTTAGGTTACTAAATCCGGGCCGCTTCCTGAAAAGTTTGGAGACCCGATCCATATGTCAATTTGTGTAGATCAGTCAAGTCAAATCATATTTATTTGTATAGCCCTTTCTCACAAAAAGTCTCAAAAGGCTATACAGAGCATAACAACAACAACAAAAACTAGTAAAATACAACGTCAGCTATATAAAATATTGTTGTGGGAAAGGGAATATTTTAAGCTAAATATGGGAACAGTAGATATGTCATTTGGTTTACACTGAATGAAAATGCCAAATATGATCGATGATAATATTGTAATGTAAAGTTCATACTCAGGTAAAAAAATATAAGGGAGCTAGCTAAGACCAAACTCTGGGTTTTTGGTGAGGACGTTGTTGGGTCCATCCATCCATTGTCTTCCGCTTATCCAAGGTCGGGTCACGGGGGCGGCAGCGTTAAAAGGGAAGCCCAGACGTCCCTATCCCCAGCCACCTCCTCCAGCTCATCCGACGGGACCCCGAGGCGTTCCCAAGCCAGCCGAGAGACATAGTCTCTCCGACGTGTCCCGGGTCGCCCCCGGGGCCTCGTGCCGGTGGGACTGGCCCGGAACACCTCCCGAGGGAGGCGTCCAGGAGGCATCCTTATTAGATGCCCGAGCCACCTCAACTGGCTCCTTTCGACGCGGAGAAGCAGTGGCTCTACAGAAGGCTCCTCCTTGATCTGCTACCTTATCGTGGTGGAGGAGTTCGTGTGTCCCAATGATCCTAGGAGCTATGTTGTCGGGGGCTTTAAGCCCCTGGTAGGGTCACCCATGGCAAACAGGTCCTAGGTGAGTGGCCAGACAAAATGCAGATCAGAAGACCCCTTATGATGACACAAAACTTTGGTCCTCGATTTCTCTCGCCCGGACGCGGGTTACCGGGGCCCCCTTCTGGAGCCAGGCTTGGAAGTGGGGTCCGCTGGCGAGCGCCTGGTGGCCGGACCCTTACCCATGGGGGCCGGCCGGGCACACCCCGAAGGGACGACGTGGGACCCTCTTCCCATGGGCTCACCACCTGTAGGAGGGGCCAAAGGGGTCGGGTGCGCAGGGAGCTGGGTAGCGGCCAAGGGAGGGGTCCTTGGCGCGACGATCCCCGGCTATAGAAACTGGCTTTTGGGACGTCGTTGGGTGTCGGCACAAAATATACGCAGAGACAGAAATATGACGGAAAGGGAACCTCCTTTATTCAGCAACATTCATTCAAGCCACGTTCAAAATTTGTCCAAGAGACGCTGGGCTTTATACTGTTTCAAAAAGATCACGTGATGTTTTTTTCCGAATCGAAAGTGTTTTTTCCGGCCCCGACTCGCTTAGTTGACAACTTGTGACTTTTTGTATCAACATTATCTCATAACAGGCCACCGCCAGCTCGAAGGCCGCTGACTTACAGTCAATCCACAACAGGGTCACCAACGTGTTGCCCGTGGGCAGGGTTGAGAGGTTTATTTGAAAAATGTAATCCGATACCGTTACTCATCACCTGTTGAAAAATCAAATCGGTAACGTATTCCGAAAACCATAATATTGCAGAAATGTTATGTGATTACCGTATTTTCCGGACTGGAAGACGAACCTAAAAACCACAAACTGGCTAGAAATTTAAAAGTGCGTCCTATAATCCAGTGCGCCATTTTTATAGGAAAATATGGCAGATGAAGTTGGAACTGCATAGTAACAATTATATGATACTGTAACTGTTCTGCCTTTGATAAACATAGGGTGATCTTCGAGTGCCCTCCTGTGGTGAACATGTTAATTGTTTGTTGCTAAAATTCATTTTAGTGGTGAAACTGTCAGGACCATAACGGAAATAGGACCCACTTGCGTTTCTTACAAGTTTTATTGGAAGAAAGAGAAAGAGTTGCGCCCACGATCCGGTAAATGCTGGACGCGAGGAGCAGGTTGATCTGAACGCAGAAGTGGATCTTCTGTATCAAGCGATGGCGGTGTCGGGAACGGAAAATCAGGTCAGTAGCCGGGACAGGAGAGAAAAACGTGGTCGGGGTCGGAAGCCAGTCGTAAGCCAGGAAAGGAGAGTAGACGTGGTCGGGGACAAAAAGAGGTCGAAAGCTGGGACGGGAGAGTAGACGTGCTCAGAATAAAAATCGGGTCGAAGCCGGGGGACAGACAGGAGCAAAAAACAGGTGGGAGTGAGGGTCGAAAAAGGCTTGCCTAGTGTTAACTGAGGTTCGCAGACGGACTGACAAAAGGCGACAGACAGGAGTGGGTTTAAAAAGGGACAATAATCATGACAGAAACCAGATGATAATAGTCTATGTTCTATAAAATAAAAACTATTTTAATTTCAATGCATTTATTTATTTTTCATGCATCCCTCACTTTTCTGTAGTTTAAATTCCATGCGGCTTATAGTCCAGTGCGCCTTATATATGAAAATATATGTCACAAAAGTCTATTTTGGGAGGGTGAATCTTATAACCCTTATAGTGGAGAAAATACGGTATTTTTGATTACTCCAATTACAAATAGGCTTATAAAAGACCAAATAAATATTATTATGAAATTTTGTTTAAGATAAATGAACAATGAGACCTTGACAAAGAAATTGTCATGATTACTGATGCGAGGCACCTGCCTCAGACTCTGATTGGCTCCCAGTCACTATTTAAACCACAGCTTTCTGTCACCTGCTGTCAGTCCATCTGCAAACCTCAGTTCACGCTAGGCAAGCTTTTCGACCCTGACTCCCACCTGTTTTATGCTCCCGTCCATTGCTCTCGACCTCTTTTGTCCCCGACCAGGTCTACTCTCCTTTCCTGGCTTACGTCTCGTTTCCGACCACGTTTTTGCTCTCCTGTCCCGGCTACTGACCTGTTTTTTCCCGTTTCCGACACCGCCATCGCTCGCCACGGAAGTACCACTTCCGCGTTCAGAGCAACCTGCTCCCCACGACCACCGGGTCGTGTGTGCAATCCTTTCCCTTTTTCCCAATAAAACTGAGAGAAACGTACGCAAGTGGGTCCTGTCTCTGTTCTGGTCTTGACAGAAATAGAGGAAAAAAAGATCAGGTAGTTGCTTGTAGTCCAATATGGGACTTTGGGACTTCTTGTTATCTCTTGTTCTCCCTCTCGTGTCAGTAATTGAAAAAATGATGGACAATTTATCTTCGAGTGCATTATGTATATGTAAGACACGTGTGATTTCGTGGATGCTGTGGAAGAGGGCGCATGCTCCTAGATGGCATTTTTCTTTTAGTTTAGCAACAATTTTGATCACGTTTTTTACATAGGCCCCTTAGGCTGCTCTGCAGGTGGGAATAGGGGGGTCCTGAGAGTGAACGCGCTGCAGCATGGGAGTGGAACAAATGAGACGAGAGAGCGCGGCAGGAACAGACATTATACATTTAGATGTACATACACCCTTAGGTATTGTAGACAAACCTATCCTAATATTATTTTATTCTTTTTAATTTTTTATGCTTAAAACACACTTATATTCTATAGTTTATGAATTACCTATATTTCATGTTGACAATATTTGTGTTATTTTTGTATTTGGGTCTGGTCATCCATGCGCGGTCCCTTCTCAAGGTTTCTTCATTGTCCTCATGTTCAGGTTTTGGAGTTTTTCCTTGCCCTTATGCAGGTTTTAGATCAGGGGATGGTGTCATAATAGTCTGTAGTTTGCAATAATCTGTGGTCTGTGCAGCCCTTTGAGACTCTTTGTGATTAAGGGAGTCACACATAAACAGGACTTGATTTGACTCATGCTGAGGTTTTGAGTTTTCCCTTGCCCTCATGTAGGTTTTAGATCAGGGGATGGTGTCATCATAGTCTGGGGTCTGTGCAGCCCTTTGAGACTCTTTGTGATTAGGGCGTCACAAATAAACAGGACTTGACTTGACTCATGCTGAGGTTTTTGAGTTTTCCCTTGCCCTTATGTAGGTTTTAGATCAGGGGATGGTGTCATAATAGTCTGTAGTTTGCAATAATCTGTGGTCTGTGCAGCCCTTTGAGACTCTTTGTGATTAAGGGAGTCACAAATAAAACCGACTTGACTAATTCTGAGGTTTTGAGTTTTCCTTTGCCCTCATGTCGGTTTTAGATCAGGGGATGGTGTCTTAATAGTCTGTGGTTTTCAAAAATCTGTGGTCTGTGCAGCCCTTTGAGACTCCTTGTGATGAAGGGCATCACAAATAAACTTGACTTATTATTATTTTATTGTATGTTTATCCTGGAGTGTCCCGTCAAATCTCATTGTAAAGAAAATTCACTACTTTGTTATCCATGACATTAAAGCCAGTTTTGATTCTAATCAGGAACAACCAAATAGTAGCTATTAGCTTCAAAAACGTTGGTGATCTTGTAAATTTCTTAGCTTTCTAGTACAGTAACAGAAGTACAGAAATAAGATCAGCTGGATTTTTCAGTTTAAGACCCAGCCCAAATACTTTATTTGCAAGGAAAGATAAAAGGTATTTTTACACGTATTCAAATCCTTTTACTCTAAGTGTCATGATTACCAATCTGTATCACCTGTGCCCGCTCTGATTGGCTCCCTGTCCCTATTTAAACCCACTTCTGTCCGTCCCCTTTTGTCAGTCCGTCTGCAAACCTCAGTTTACACAAGGCAAGCCTTTTTTTGACCCTGACTCCCACCTGTTTTTTGCTCCCGGCTTCGACCCGTTTTTGATCCTGACCACATCTACTCTCCTATCCTGGCTTACGACTCGTTTCCGACCCCGACCACGTTTTTGCTCTCCTGTCCCGGCTACTGACCCGTTTTTCCGTTCCCGACACCGCCAACGCTCGCCCACTTCCGCGTTCAGAGCGACCTGCTTCCCGCGTCCAGCGATCACCGGATCGTGGGGGCAACCCTTTCCTTTCTTGCAATAAAACAGAGAAACGTAACGCAAGTGGGTCCTGTCTCCGTTCTGGTCTTGACATTAAGGTTTCAATTATTTGATCAAATCCAGAGTTTATTTTGGTGTTAAAGGGACAGTGTCATGTTTAGCACCTTCTAGTGGTACAGAAACCTTTCATTCAGTAAAAAATGCAAAAAAAACATTGATTTGAATATTAAGCAAAAAAACAATGTTAATGTTTACTTTAAAAAAAAAATCATAGGGGGAGAAATGTGTATTTCTTTTACATTGAGGAATCCCTACCAAAGGCCGCCGCCATGTTTAACTGACGTTTTGCTTTTTTTTGTGGCGCTGGTTTTCGTTCGCATTAGACAACAGTGTCATCTAGTGCTCCCCTATTACACACTGGGGCTTTAATGTTGAAATTACAACACTAAAACTTTGGAGGATATTCAGTCAAATCATTTTTATTTGTATAGCCCTTAGTCACAAGGACTTTCGGGAATATATATTTCGAATTACAATGAAATAAAATGTATGCCTTTTTAAATAACTTCTATTCATGAATTCATGAATCCCCGCGACCCTTCTGAGGATAAATTGTGCAGATAATGGATGGAGTTCATGAATATGAACTTATTAAGGTGGTTTTATCAATTAAGAATCAAAACAAATAGTTAGAAACACCTTGTTGTGTTTTATATTTCTAAATAAAATACTGCTGTGAATATTAAAGTTTTAACTTAGGTTAGAAATGTCAAGCAGCGTTAGATCAGTCAGAGTTAACGCTTTAATTCGTGTTACAGCTTTTATCTTGTCAAGCATGGAAGGACGTTACAAAAAGCTTACTTTAAAAGACATTAAGAGTAAAAAAAATACAACCTTAAAACTATTTTAAAAAACGAGATAAATGTAATAGTACATTTAATCAAATGAAACGTGATAATCGAGTGTTTATGCTAGCTAGTTAGCCGAATGCCAATACAAGTCAAATGACACTTCATACGCTAATGTGTCAAGCAAGTAATAAATAAAGACATTTAAATTTAATTTTATAAAGTCAATACATTTCAACAGAGAGTGGAGAAAATACTCACATTTATGTTGGGGTTAAAAAAAAGAACGAACATTAATTCAAGATGTTTACAAGTTTGTCCTTCGCTCTCAAATTAAGAGAAAATGTACAGCAACGTATCACTGCCCCCTGGTGGCACAACTCACGATTACAAGAGGGTGCAACGCAATATCATGGAATATCAAACTATGATTTTAGGATGTAAACTAAAATTCCTTGACATAGACTTACCTTCATTTTTTTGGGTAAATCATGTATCTCTTAATCACTTGATCTGTTATCCTATTAAGATTTCTCTACATTGTCACATCTTAATTGGATGTTTAGGAGTTGAACGTCACAGAGGAGCAAAATAAGCATTTTGGTGTCATGTTTCTTTTTTTAACATCCTATATTTTACGTTTTTATGATTTTATTACAACACTATTATTTTTAACACTAAATAATATAAGTGGTGAAGCTCAGGGATGGATACAATTAAAATAATAGCTTGTTTTCTCTAACAGTGTCTCTGAATTTGACCAATAAAGTTTTTTTAAGAAATGTTTTGTTCATAAACACATACATCATAATACACTAAATTACAATTATTGTTATTAATATAGATTATTGTTTTTGTTTATTCCTAACCCAATATACCCCCACTAAACCCTTTTAGGTTCCGGAAAAAAATATATTTTGCTAATCTAACTGTCGCTGTTTTAGCTAGCTAATTATCAAACAGTATTTTTTTTTTAAAAATTCAATAACTAAATCTAATGTTTTGAATAAAATATTATACTCAAACATTTTCCATAATTCGTCATAACAAGGTAAAGCTTCAAGAGTGCCTCGTACAAATACCACTTTTAAAATAAATAGTGATAATAGCGTCACTTCCGGTGAATGGCTTTTATGGAAATGTAGTCTTACGAGGGGCAATTGAGCTCATTCTAACAGGGTAGAAAATTACCACTAGGACATGTTGAATTTGAACAAAATAGCAAGTTAAAATTTATAAAATCACACCATTTAAATGCATGACGAAATTAAGTTTGGTTTAGTTTATCAAAATATTGAAGATTTCTTTGAAATAATTTTATGGCATACACCGCTTGAGGAAGTGGACTGCGGACACAATACGATTGAGCATGTGTGTCACCAAAAACCGATCTAAAATATATCTTATTTAGGGTTAAGGGATTGCAAACACTTAAAGATAATCGTAAGAGTACTTTTCATATAAATTTTTTGGATTTTAGAGAAAAATCAGGGTAAATGAAAGATGCAGACACAAAATTTTGCTACTGAGAATCACCCGTAAAGTACTTATTCTGTCTACTGATTGTTAACTGATTTATTGCAAGAATGCCGTTTCCACCCAAAACGAAGAAAGCCACTGCAGTTGCCGGCTTTTGAAAAAGACGTGGGCAGAAGACAGAAGACGGGAGAAGAGAAGGGAGATCAGATCGAGAATGAGAGGGAGGCTCGAAGAGGACTAATTAGACTAATTCGACAATATTTTGGCTAAATTCGATGGAATTCACTTAATTAAATACTTTAACAAATAAATCTGCCCCGGTGTGAAAATGTCGGCTATTCTTGTTCATTTTTCCATAAAGAAACGAGCATGCATTGTTAGGAGAATGAAGTTTGTGTTTGGTTAATGGAGTCGGGTAACTAATTCGAACAATTTGGTAAACGCTACATTTGTAATGTATTTATTTCCTAACAGTAAATAAGCAGGAAGCTATAGTGGAGCAATAATAACAAACGAACTAGCTAATCATGCAAAAAGAGTTTCATACCTGATGTGTAAATCCATCCATTATCTGCACCGCTTATCCTCAGTAGGGTCGCGGGGGTGCTGAAGCCCATCCCGGCTGACTTCGGCACTGGGCAGGGGACACCCTGAACCGCTTGTCAGTCAATCGCAGGGCACACGGGGACAGACAATTTGCTCGCTCATTCACACCTAGGGACAATTCGGACCGGCCAATTAACCTGACATGCATGTTTTTGGAATGTGGGACGAAACCGGAGTGCCCGGAGGAAACCCACGCAAGCATGGTGGGAACATGCAAACTCCACACAGGATGTTCAATCTCATGACCGCAGAACTGTGTCACACACGCGCTAACCACTGCTCCGTCGTGCCGCGTGATGTATAAATCAAATCGCAGGGATATACGATGCCATTCTGTTCACTGATTTGGCTTTTTATTGAATGAAATCCGGAATTTCCCGCATACAGCATTTAAGCATGGTCTTCTCCAGAACCTGTCAAGAATTTTGCATTTAGATTGAAAATAAGGAACTTTGCAGTTCATTTGTTCAAAATATTGATGTTGCTGCTGTGTTACGCCGAACTAAAGTAGACGCCTGACATCTAGCGGCGAATTTTGGTACTCCGTTTTTAGGCCTGGAGAGGGCTGGGCGCCACCAGGCTGTACCTGCCCAAGACACACTACAGGAAATGGTGCCCCTATAAGGGATCCAACCAACCAACAAACAACTATTGCTATTAATCACAATTTTAGAAAATTCGACGTTTAACTCCTGGGATAAACAAGTAGTACCTAAAATATACAACAAAGATCTAAAAATAAGATAAAGATAGGTCATACTTACCAGGATAGTGTTTGAAGTCTGGCCTAAAATGTGCTTTAGAAAAAAGTGCAATGACATTTGTAGCAACATTGCACAAAAATAATAAAAACATGTAAAATATATTTCCTTAGAGTCAGGATTTTCAATATTTATAGTTAGTCTTGTGTGCTCACTTGGGACAAAATTGTGTGTAATATGCTCCATGCTTCCCGGACTAGGGGTGGATGATACTGGGAATTTTGGTTATCGATCTGACTCAAGTAATATCATTGTAGTATCGATCGAGAACGATACGTTTTGCTTGGAAATTGCATGACCATTCAATAATTGAACCCTCCCCCCTTGTTAGTTCAGAATTACTATAAACATTGACATTTTTTATGAGATAACAGAAAAAAAAAAAAAACGACTTTCAGAACAAAAGCCAAGAGAGTAATTTAACGGAAATAAAAATACTGTGCAATATCAACTAGAGAACTAATATACCTTCCTTTGCACAGTATTTTAAAAACCAAGTGAATAATGTTAAGAATGTCACTTGTAAATATGGCAACAGAGCCAATGAGACAAGTTTTGTTCAGGAACTGTAACATGTTTACATTTTAGGTTGCAGCTCGTTGCGCCTGCAGTTTTAGTCTATGCAAATTTGTGGTGTTTCACAGTAGCAGATCACTTTACCACACTTGCACTCGGCATCGTCCTTTCTTGTAGTTAAAAAACAAAGTTCACACCACACTGAGCTTCTGGTTTCGTATATTTGTCCCTGTCGATTGCCTGGCAGGCAGGCAGGATGCAAGAGCAGGCCAGATAGGGAGATGTGCTGAAAGTGTTCCTGTCAGTTACACACTCATGCACAAAATTAGAGTGACTGGGCGGTAGCAAATTTGGGTGTTCAATAAAATATTTGAACTAAGAATTGATTCACCTTTAAACTGAAGAGTTTATTTTTCTACACTTATCTCACCTTTTTGGAAATCCACTTGTTTTTACATCATTATATCAGGGAAACAGATGAAAAGTTTTGTTAGTTTATCTAAAAGATAAGCAATTTTACGTAAATTATTTTCACCATTTTGATTGTTCAACAAAGTTGGATCAAGACACACTCTGGGCGGCACCAGGCTGTACTTGCCCAAGACACACAACAGAAAATGGCACCACTATAGCCCTAGTGATTAAGGGATCAATAAAAACCCCACCCATCGACCTTCTAAAGAGACTTAAATAAAAGACCAAACAAAATAAGGATAAGAAAAGAAAACAAAGATAGAAAGTGGGACCTTAGCTCGCACCATTTGGATATAAATCAAACAAGGTTAGCTCAATTTTTACTGAAGATAGGACTTAAAGCGGGGCAGCACGGCGGTGCAGTGGTTAGCACATGTGCGGCACAGTTCATCTCTTGGGAACCTCCTGCGTGGGTTAAAATCCAGCTCCTGACTTCCTGTGTGGAGTTTGTATGTTCTCCCCGTGCTTGCATTCCAAAAACATGCATTTCAGGTGAATTGGCCGGTCCAAATTGTCCCTAGGTGTGAATGAGCGAGTGAGTTGTCTGCCCCTGTGTGCCCTGCGATTGGCTGGCAACCAGTAGAGGGTGTCCCCCGCCCACTGCCCGATGATTGCTGGGATGGGCTCCAGCACCCCCGCGACCCTACTCAGGATAAGCGGTGTAGCTAATGAGATGATGAGGACTTAAAGCAGGGTTGTCAAACTCATTTGAACTCGGGGGGCCACACGATAGATTCTATCTATTTGCGGCAAATAGACCTGGGCAAATTACGGCCCGCGGGCCACATCCGGCCCTTTGTACGTCCCTGTCCGGCCCGCGTAGGACCAATTATACACCATAAAAAAAAAAATAAACTTTTATTTTGAAATTTTATTTTGACTACATATACACGTCATAGACGTAGCGCCTTCACGCGCGTATACACTTGAGTGAGTGAAGGTGATACTGTTCGCCAGGGTACCCTTCAAGATGTCGGCACACCCCAAGAAAAGAAAAGTTGATAACGAATGCCGTGTTTTCAACAAGACATGGACTGCCAAATATTTCTTTACAGAAATTAAAGGTAAAGCAGTGTGCTTAGTCTGTGGTACACAGGTTGCTGTGTTTAAAGAATATAATTTGAGTCGCCACTACACGACCAAGCATGAAGATGAATACAGAAACCTGTCTGGTGAAGAGCGTGCAAGAAAGTCTGATGCATTGCTAGCAAAACTACAAACCCAACAAGGTTTTTTCACTAAACTTCACACTTCCAGAGATGCAGCCGTCAGGACAAGTTATGTAATTTCTCATAAAATCGCCAGAAAAAGTAAGGCATTTTCCGACGGAGAGTTCATTAAGGAGTGTTTATTGGACTCTGCTGAGCTGATATGCCCAGAAAAAAAGGGCGCGTTTGAGAACGTTTCACTCTCCCGACGCACTGTAACGAGGCGGATTGAGGACATCGCGGGAAATTTAGAGCTTCAGTTGAAGAAAAGAGCGGCCGACTTTGACTTTTTTTCTCTGGCTTTGGATGAGAGCTGCGATATACGTGACACCGCCCAGCTGCTCATCTTCTTACGTGGGATAACCGCAGACTTTCAAATCACGGAGGAGTTGGCAGCCATGCAGTCAATAAAAGGGACAACCACAGGTAATGACTTGTTCAGAGAGGTAAATGCATGTATGGACATGTTAGGACTGAAATGGGACAAGCTTGCAGGTGTGACAACAGATGGTTGTCCAAATCTTGTCGGGAAAAATATTGGACTTTTAAAGAGAATGCAGGATAAAGTGACAGAAATGAACCCTGATCAGAAATTGACATTTTTGCATTGTATCATACATCAGGAAGTGTTGTGTAAGACAGTGTTAAAAATGAAACATGTTGTTGATTCTGTCACTAAAATAGTTAACTTCATCAGAGCGAGAGCTTTAAATCACAGACAGTTTGTTGCTTTGTTGGAGGAAAATGAGGCTGAACATGGTGACATAAGCTATTACTGCACTGTTAGGTGGCTCAGCCTTGGCAAAATTCTGAAAAGTGTCTGGGACCTGAGAGACCAGATTCAGGAGTTCTGTGTTCAGAAAGGTCATGACGTCTCAGAACTTTCAGATGAAGACTGGTTGGCAGACCTCGGATTCACTGTGGATGTGACTGCACTAATGAACGAACTTAATGTCAAACTGCAGAGCAAGGGCCTTTTTGTGCATGAGATGTACAGTGCAGTGAAGGCTTTTATGAGAAAACTGCAGCTTCTCTCAAGCCAAGTGAAGGACAACATTCTGACCTTCTTGCCAACACTTAAGGAAGCCAAAAGATCAGGCGATCACCTCCAAAAGTACTCAACCATGTTAGAAACATTGCATGCAGAGTTTTCAAGGCGATTTCAAGATTTCAAAACTCTTGAGAGTGAAATGCACATGGTCTCTTCTCCCTTCAAATGCAGTGTGGATGATGCGCCAAGTGAAGTTCAGATGGAACTCATAGATCTGCAGTCTGACACACTTCTGGCAGATCACTTCAAGTCAGTCTCACTGCTGGATTTTTACTCCTCCCTCAAAGAGGAGAACTTTCCACACCTGAGGAAGCATGCTCAGAGAATCCTAGTCCTCTTTGGATCTACCTATCGTTGTGAACAGACATTCTCAGTTATGAAGTTTAATAAATCCACACATAGATCCTCCATGACTGATGACCACCTCTCAGCTGTCCTTCGCATAGCCACTTCAGACATTCCGCCGGATTTCAATGCTCTTGTTCAAGCCCAGAACAGACTGGATTATTCTCACTGAAGAGGTGACATGAGGTGAAGAACATTAAAAGTTATTGTTTGTGGAAATTAACAAGTTAAAAATAAATTGCACTGGTTCAATGATTGTTTTTCTTATTTAACCAATACACGACAATTTCACATAGCCTAATATAAATATTTACAGAGTGCTATATTCTTCTGATTATCAGCATCAGCTATTCAAAATATTTAATTTGAGCATTTTACAATGAAAGAAAGTGTGTGGCCCTCTGACACAATTCAGGTTTCTCATGCGGCCCCTGATAAAAATTAATTGCCCACCCCTGCGATAGAACAAACATTCTGTCGGGGGCCGGAATAGTAGATTCAAGAGAAAGAAAAAGAGACACAGAGAGTGAAAGAGAGAGTGGGAGAAAAGGGGTGGGAAGGAAAGAAAAAGAAAGAAAAAGAAAGAAAAAGAAAGAAAAAGAAAGAAAAAGAAAGAAAAAGAAAGAAAGAGAACAGAGAAAGAAAGAGAAGAGAGAAAGAAAGAGAAGAGAGAAAGAAAGAGAACAGAGAAAGAAAGAGAACAGAGAAAGAAAGAGAACAGAGAAAGAACAAAAGAAAGACAGAAGGAAAAGTGACAGAAAGAAATAATAAACATTTTGCTGTTCTTAAAGGGACAGTGTTTTATGTTTGTCCACTAGCTGTCGCTCTCGTGTGTAGTGCAATCAAAAATTAAGACTACAAACTACAGAAACTGAAAATGGTCAAAAAGCAGCCTTATCTTCCAACTTTTCTCCAAGAAAGACACAAAAAAGGGAAAAAGATTTTTTGTTAAAAAAGAAACAGAAAGAAACAGAGACAGAGAAAGAAAGAGAACAGAGAAAGAGAGAACAGAGAGAGGACAGAGAAAGAGAGGACAGACAGACAGACAGAAATAAATACAAGTACAGTGTCTTTGTTGGAGGCACCTGGCTTTGGCAACATTAAGTTGACATATTTCAAGCTGCTGCTTGTTTTTCTCTTGCGCTTCTCGGAGTTGTCTCGCGGGCCGGATTCAATCCCTTAGCGGGCCTGATCTGGCCCGCGGGCCGCCTGTTTGACACCTGTGACTTAAAGCAACCGAGTGTTATTGTAAATTGAAATAAGTCTCCCGAAGATACACCAATCAATACCTAGCACCATGTGATAGACTTTGATCTCCGTTTGATGACGGTGAAGGCCGGTTCTGAAGGTCCTAAGTGGTAGAGTGGCAGTCTTCAAGTCTGTAGGCCCAATCTAGACTCATACCTCTCTGGCCAGACTCTAGGACAGTTGTCAAGGCAACCTGGAATGTTCTTTTGGTTCTCATATAGAACACAACCCCACATTCACACCCAGTGCCCCATACAATGAATTTACTTTGAATAATTAGAGCATAGTATCAAATGCACATGTACTGACATGATTTTATTTTATTTTGACATTGTAAAACAGAATTCCACCCCATCTAGAATGCCCTGGAGAGAGGATCTGCGCTATCCACAAAGAAAAGCGGCATGTTGAGAACATTTTTGGAGGAGTAAAGTATCAATCCCAGGACACGAGTATCAATCTGAACTGCATACTTGCTTAGTATTGAAGGATTTTGTACATTTGACTATAAAGGATTTTGTACGATCGAATACAAATTACATTTAATGCAAAGGATATTCACTGGCGGGGCTATGGTGCGAGGTCAGTGCAACCTAGTGGAGAATATCGTTTACAGGAATGGCGGGAACGGGACGTGAGGCTGATAAGTTATCAGCGCATCCAGACGCGGAGGGGCCCTGATAACGGCGAGCAATGTTTTGAGAAACACTCGGCTGTTTTGAGTTTTCCAGACATCGAGGCGAGGTGGTGGAGCCCACGTGGGGCTTCCCTGGCACGCCCATGGGAGGAGCCGGGACACCATCTTGCGTGAAGACGTGGGCCGAGAGGAGAAGGCTGGAGGACTTGAAGAAAAGGCTTCCCAGAGACTCCTACACTAATTCGGTCATATTCGATGGAGTTCACTTAGTTCAATTGTTTATGAAATCAAATCTGCCCCCGTGTGAAAATGTCGGCGATTCTTGTTCATCTTTGCCATCAAGAAACGAGCGCGCATAAATTGTTGTATGAATGTAGGTGGTGTTTGGTTAACGGAGTCAGATTACTCATTCGAACAATTTGGTCAACGATACATTTTAATATTTAATTAAACAGTATCAATACTATCGATATTTGTCTCAATCCACCCACACTTATCCTAGAACTGGTCTTCAGCCAATCACTTCCTGGCAACAATGTGGACAACAATTCTTCATTCTCACTCGCGAACGATTTTGCGTTGCATGTTCTTAGAATGTGAGAAAACCCACGCAGACACGCCGAGGGACATTCAATCTCCACATGAAAAACATTGAACAGACCGGCCTGCATGTTAATTGCTTTGCAGTGATGTTCCAGATTGCCAAGGGAGATCTTCGACAATGTTCCCTCTAATTCTCCACAGGTCTGAGCGTTCAAAGTCGGTGAGCAACGCTTGAAACAACAGTGAGCAACGGCAATCCCAAGTGTGGCAACTAAATCGTGAGCAAACATGTCCAAAACTTGACATCAAGTTACATTTTGCTGATTATTTTTCTCTTTTGAATGAATTGCCTACAAACGTCATTTGTTTTTACAATTCTTTCACAAGATTTCCATTTCTTTTATTCCTGGTATCTTTTCTCGCATAATACGAACATTTTTGGGGGCTTATTGAGTCGGTTGCACCATACACAACTGTACTTAATCACATATTTTTAGTGGAAGTACAATGTTGGCAACAAGATTGACTTGGTATCATTGGAAATGATTTGAACGCAACACAAACTTCTTTTTCCCTGTTTTTTTCTATATTTTTTTGAATTCCTTTAAAAAAAATCTCATTGTGTATTTTTTTCCGAGCTGTTACTTTTTTTCATTTGTTTTTCTTTTTTTCTGGCTTTTTTTCTGAATTTTTCCTTCTTTTTTCTCTTCCTTTTGTCTCTTTTTTTCTCAGCTTTTCACTACTTTTTCACTTTGGTATTTTTCTTTTTTGTTCTATTTCCCCCCCCTTTCCTTTAAGTCATTTTGTGCATAATTTTGCATCATATTTGGTCATGTAGGGATTAAACAAGCAAAAACAATCCGAAGAGCCGTTTGGGACCCGAAAGAGCCGGTTCCTTTTAGTGAGCCGAGCCGAAGAAGCCGGTTCTTGAAAAACTCTACTGACTTTACTCAACTTTGTTCTTTTTCGACATTGACTTCCAAATACCGCATTTAGAACACAGTGTCAGGGGAACCCGTGTATTTTTACCTTCATGCACAGTAATTTTGATTTAATTGGCTTCTTAATTAGCAATTTTGAGCTGGCTAGATTTTCTTGTGCGCGGAAAAGCTCTGGGCAGTGCGCAATGGTGCACACACGCAGCTTAGAGGGAACATTGATCTTCAAGCATTCGTCCTGTTCCGTCACATCAGCAGAGCTACAAAACAAATACTAGCCCGTAAGCTAAACGAGCGGGCCTCAAGGAAATAGAGCTTCATAACTCCCAGACAAATTGGTTTCGGAACAGTGATGAGAGTTGGGACTCAGAGGCATAAAAGCTCTGCGCAGCAAAACTGAAGAGGGAGATACTGCTGCGTCGGTTCAATAAGGAACGGACCAAAGTCTTTTTTTCTCAACGCCGACAGATGCATCGGCTTGGTGCCGACATCTTTTAATATGAATTAACCCCAAAACCATCATTGATTTGGTTGTCATAGCAACAAAACAAATGAATCATCTCAGTAGAGGAATTTATTCATTTAACAAAATACTCGACGACCACAACAAGAGCCATTAGTACAGAGAATTTTTTCGATGGTACTTTTCCAAAACAGGTGCAGAAGAACATGCAAAAATTGACAACATCTTTCAGTTGGAGATAAAAAAAAAACAAAAAAAACAAAGTCTCTTAGCCAATCATGAAATCGGTCTTCCTGCCACATCAGCGTATACGATGGATGAATTTTACACATTTTTAAAACGGTACTCACCACTTCCCCCAAAAATATGTCACATCAGAATGTGTAATTGGACAAGGCTGAAGAAACATGGCTTTGACACAATGAAAGGTAGTCTGTGTCAATGTATTTTCCCCGTCAAAAAGAAATCAAAATATAGCCATCAGTCGCTAAACCCCTGGTAACAAAAGTGAGTGCACCCTTATGTAAAAGTTCCTGAAGTTCAATATTTAGTGTGGCCACCATGATGTAGCAGAACCACTTTAATCCTCCTGGCCATGGATTTCGTCAGAGCCTCACTGGAATGCTCTTCCACTCCTCTATGGCAACATGACTGAGATGGGGGATATTCGAGATCTTGTGCTTCTCCACCTTCTGTTTGAGAATGACCAAAAGATGTTCTATTGGGTTTCGATCCGGAGACATGTTTAGCCAGTCCATCCCCTATACCCTTAACCCTTTTAGAAAAGCCTCGGTCATCCATCGTATTTGGAGTCGTTGCCAGGCTGGACCATATCCCAGTTTCTGGAGGAAGGGGATCATTCTCTGCTCCAGTTTATCACAGTACATACTCGAGTTGGTGTTTCCGCTAATGAAACTCCACATTTCAGTTGCACTCACGCCGCCCAAAACCATGACATTCCCAACACGATGCACGACACAAACATGTTTGTACTCCTCACACCATCTAAGCCAAATAAATGCTTTCTCCCATCAGACCAGAGAATATCTTTCCAGAAACCCATGGACTTTGTTGACACTACTTTTCATTTTGTCAAAGCAATGTCTCTTCACTGACGTTCAATTAAACATTAGAATGAAATCCCTTCAAAAAATATGAGGGGTAAACTTACTTTGTGACATACTGCAAGATAAGAGGTCAAATAATAAATTGAACATAAAACTTAAAAAAAAAACAACCCTATCAATTAATTTCTTAATTAAAATGACTTAAAGCTTGGTCATTTGATCATTTAATGTATGTAATGTTTCTTCAAAAGCACTGAAAAAAAATCACTGATGGGAGGGTAAACGAATAAAGACAGTATAAATTGTGAAAAAAAAAAGTTTAATATAATTAAAAGATTACAAAAATGTACGTATAGTTTTAATAAGGGAATGGCAAAAATTGATACCATATTTTGGAATCTCTGGCGATACTAGCCTTCATAAGGTACTGTATTGTATACTCAAAATACTGAACAATACGAGTATCGTTTCCAGTTTTGTGACCATATTTTAAGACACAATGAAGTAGAATTACAAATTCCCATTAATTCAGTATTAAGGAAAATGTGTAGGTATTAGAACATAGTCATATACCACCCATGGGTCTTCTCAAGACTACATATGGCTCAGAAATAGGCTCGCTCAGTCATTTAGCGTACAATTACCAATAGTTGCACAAGCCAAGGCATTGCTAACCAAATTCAGGGTTTAGTCTAATATATGACACGATTTTAACTACAGTTTACAGTTCAAGTGTCACACCAACATGCACTGTGTTTTGTCTGTAAACCGCTAAATAATCCTGTATGTGGAAGCTCACTACGCATTTTACGTCCATTTTAGACACTATCATGAAAAGCCACACAAACTTTAAATACCCAGAAGCCCTAGTATAACACCTATAGCAAATTGATTGGTTGAGCAGTAGAAATAGGCGGAGTTATACAAAGGACATGACGCACGCACACCTTCTCGCTCGCTTGTCTGGTAAAGAAGTCGTTTTGCTCGTTTGCAGTATTTTGGTGACATTTTTACTATGCTAGCACCAGTCAAAATGAGCCACAACACTTTTTAGTAACTGTGGGAGGGAGACTTATTTTAACTGGTATATTGATATGAGACACAGGTTCTGGTATTTCATAGACTTGATCAAAACATAAAATTGCACACAGTGAAAACAAATGTGTCAAAGAATTAGCTTTGTACTGGAGAGTAGCTCTTAAAATTGAAATATTTTCGCTTTTTTGGCTCAAAAAGGTTCTCACCGCTGGTATATAGTATCGGCGATCTGAAAGAAAAATGTGGTATCAAATAACCCTAGTTTTAATCAATAGGCTAAATCGGGGTCACCAAACTTTTTCAAGCGGAGACACTTTTGGTTACAGATTGAAGAAAAGGGTTACCAGTTTGATATGAATTTCGAAAAAAGCTTGTTACTAGGTTGTACTAACTAGTAGGGTTAAAATAGGACCAGTCAACCACTCACTCAATCATCTGCCTTGTACAAGGGGGCAGTGAGTGACTTACATACATAGGTTCTTTCTAATTCTAGAAGCAGTGTCTGAAACAACGTCCGGGCGTGCATCTTTTACCTCGGGCGTACAACTTACAAAACGTCTCTGCCTGGGGGACCAACAACTTTTTCAAGGAGGGGAAAAAAAAAAAAAAAAAAAAAAAAAAAAAAAAAAAAGCGATTTTTTTCAAAACAAATGTTTGCTTTATTCCGATTTCGAAATCTTCATTCGATTCGGAAATTTCGGTTCGTTGGGCAATTTGCATTCTCAGCAGTCAATCAGAACCCTGCAACAAATAACTTCCTGCTTCCGGACTTTCCCGAGCATTATAAGGTCGTGCATTTTCATATAATTTCCCAAAGTAGATGTGAAAAGAACACAAGAAAAATAAAGAAGTGGTTAGGAATCAAGCCAAAACCTCAGCCCCAGAAGAAAGATTCAAAAGAAGCAAACAAAAGTTATGACGCTACAAAACGTAAACATACATTAAAAGCATGGCGGAAAGAGGAGTTCACGTGGCTTGTAGCAGACGCACAGAAAACACAAGAGAAATGGAAAAGTGGTTAGGTATCAAGCCAAAACCTCAGCCCCAGAAGAAAGATTCAAAAGAAGCAAACAAAATGTATGACGCTACAAAACGTAAACGTACATTAAAAGCATCGTGGAAAGAGGAGTTCAAGTGGCTTGTAGAAAACATTGCATGAATGAAGCTGAATCAATTCAATACAGGTGCATACTGATGGCAGATGGAAAACAGCCGTGTCCTATACATGCAATTAATGTTATGAGTAGATTTCTAATAAACTTAATTTTAAAGAGTTGTTCTGTTATCTATTCTTATTATCAATCCTTAATACTTTGCAACAATGGTTTTTTTGCGACGAGTCGTCTTATTGTTGTGAAAAATGGGGCAGGCAACTTTTTAGAGTTGTCTGCCCTGATGTCCGCTAACTTTTTGTCACAGGTTTCAGACACTGCTAGAAGACTATCACGCCAATACATTCTCAACCCAGTTCAAATTCAATTTCAAAAACAAAACAAAAATGAACCATCAGAACCAGTTCGCACGCACGCCGGTGACCCATTTGTGCATACATTTTATTTTGTCAATATCATCTTAAAATCTCAACATCGGACTTCATCCACAAGAGAATAACTTTTTTTTTGCAAGCGTTGTCCTAATTTGCATTTATGTTTTGTGTGGTGTTCGAATGTGGGATCTAAATCGATCTCTTACATGCGGGAGAGCTATTTTAAAGTTGGCTGATGACTGAAAAAGATACACCAGGCATTTTGACGTTTTTTTTTTTTTTACAACTGCAGGTGAAGAGGGGGAGGGGCCAGGAGAGGAGGAACTTACATCCGTCTCCTCGGCCGCGCTCCTAACTCTGGGGGGCCCTTCCCCCACCAAACTGCTTTTATTTAAGCAGAACAAAGAAAGAGAAGGAAAGAATCGCCCCTTTGGGCAGTACCAATACTGTGGAACCTCGGTTTTCAAAGGCCTCTCAGTTCGAACAAATCGTAGTCAGATCAAAAATTTTGCGAAATTCTTGCTTCGCTGTTCGGTCAAAAAATCGGAGTCGGAACGCCGGTAATGCGTGAGTGCGTACGCTAGGGTGCGATGCTGAGCGGCGTACGGGTGTAGATGGCTCTTTTCGTGACCAACTGTTGTCGCGTGCGGACGTTCTTCGTTTTGCTTTCGCTTTTAATATAGGTGTACCAAGTGTTTTAGCCCCTAATTATGCCTCCCAAGAAAGTCAGTGCAAGCAGCAAAGTTGCTACAGGTGCAAAAAGAAAAGTAGTGCGTACAACTATTGCATTTAAAAAATAAATAATAGTAAAATATGAGGGAGGTGTGAGAGTGTTTGATCCTCTCCCCACCGTCCACCTGCGCCTTCTGCTGACCACCACAAAGGTAAGAAATCCTATGCATAATTCTTTTCTTTATCCTTTTTTTAAATTTTTACACGTTCATGTTAGCGTCATCTTTCGTACGGAAGATTACGATAACGTGAACGTACGATTAGCCCGGTTTAGCTTTATGTTTATGTTAAACAATCAAGGTAAACATTCAGGGTGTTGGAACGGATTAAAACAATTTACATTATTTTTAATGGGAAAAATGATTTCGGTGATCGAACAAATCGGTTTTCGAACAGGGTTCTGGAACGGATTATGGTCGAGAACAGAGGTTCCACTGTATTTGAAACAGAAACGTGATACCATCTGGTTTAGAGATACACACTTTTTGGGGGATGTCCACCTTACATCGAATAAGATGAGTTTTTTTTTTTACATTTGTGCATCATTTGCCTTTACTCACTCATCCTTATCAGAGGGTTTATACATTGGTGTGCTGACAAAATGGCTTCCGTTTCCTTCTCATCCCTTCAATTCCTCCATGGAGGATGAGGGCGTCTCTGAACCCTCGAGCCCTTCCTGCAAGACAGGAACCGGCATGATATCGTGCAGAAAAAAAGCCAAAAAACTTGTCAATACGACACAAAACTATTTCACCTTCACTCTATCCAACTCCGGCCTTCCTGGGAGGGATTTCTGTGAAGAAATGGACTGTAAAGAAAAACACAATTATATTCTTATCAATATATGGCCTTGAAGGTCTCGACTCATACCCTCTTGGTATGTTGTGTCTCCTCTATAGACTTGGAGCGGTTCTTCATGTGTTTCTGTGGAGAAGTGCTGGTGGAGCTCTTGAGAAGACAGCAAAACAGAAACTAAGCATGGCCTTCACACTCACAATAATGAATTATTTCATTAGATTTATACCTCACTTTTCTTCTGTTCCATCGCGGTCTTCAATTTGAAAACAGCCTGTGAAAAACGTTTCGTAAAAGAGGGAAATTTACTCTCTGGAGCAGAGCTTTTCAACTGGTGTAATTTTCAACAATAATTTGCTTAATCTTTGTAAAAACGTATGCCATTGATCAGCAGAGTAATTATAAATCCATATCAGTAGGTGGCAGCAGATAACCATTGATTAATTTTCTTTAAACCAATTAAGTGCTCATGTGTTAGTCCAGGAAAACATTGAATGTCTGCAAAAAAAAAAAAAAAAATAAAAAAAAAATAAAAATAAAATAAATCACACACATAACTGACAGTTTTTATGACAGTGATCCTTCAATCTTTCATGAGGGACAGTTAGAAAAATAACCGGTCGTAAGTGAAAGCTGTGAAGTAGTAACCTTTATTTTTAAAGATTATAACAGAATAAAATACTCTACAATGAATTAAAATCAAAGGGGGAAACCTTTTTATAGGCCAAAAATCAAATGTTTAATAAAAGTACTGTATTCTGTACCTGTAAATGTTGATGCATTTATTTTTTAACGAATGATTCTTATGGACCATTTCATCAGGGGGTCAGCCGTATGCGCCTCCAAGCTTTTTCTTTCAAAAGAAATGATAATGGAAAAGAATATTGTTTTAAAACGGCTGGGATTTTTAAACATTTGACATTGTGCAACGCTATTTATTTAATGAAAAAAGTCCTCGTCCCCAAAAGGTTGAGCAACGATTCGAGCCAGAGTATCAGAAGGACTGCAGCATCATTCATTTACTAGTATGGACGTCACAGCATCCCGTTCATCTTGCCAGGAAAATCGATGGGATGGTTCCAGGTTAATGTGTCAGTACAGACTATTGAATTTATCGAATGACACAGTAGGACGCTCCACACAGATCTGATGCTTTACATCAGGCGCGTCAAACTCATTTTAACTCGGGGGCCACACGATAGAACAAACATTCCCTCGGGGGCTGGACGAGTAGATTAGGGAGAGAGAAAAAAAATAGAGAGGAGAAAAAAAAGAGAAAAATAGAAAGAGAAAAAAAAGGAAAAAAGAGAGAAAAAAAAAGAACAGGAGAACAAGAGAAAGAGAAAAAAAGTGAAAAAAAAAGAGACAGACAGGGAGAGAGACATAGAGAGAGAGAGACAGAGAAAGAAAGAAAAAAAGAGAGAAAGAGAGAATCAAGAGAGAGAAATAAATCCAAAGAGAAATAGAAAGAGAAAAAGAGAAGAGAGTGTGGGACAAAGAAAGAGAAACCATGAGAGAGAGAAAAAAAGAATCAGTAGAGATAAAAAGAGAAATAGAGAAAGGGAAAGAAAGAGAAAAAAAATCAAAAGATAAATGGAGAGGGAAGGAGAAAAAGAGAAAGGGAGAAAGAAAGAAAGAAAGAAAGAGAAAAGGGGAAAGCAATAGAGAAAGAGAAATAAAAGCAAATTCAGGCAAAAAGACAGAATGAGATGGAGAGAAACAATGAAAAAGAAAGTGGAAGAGAGAGTGAGAGTGTGAAAGAGAGTGAGAGAGAAATACAAATACAGCATTTGTTAGAGGCACCTGGCTTTGGCAAAATCAATTGGACATACCCCAACCTGCAGCTCCTTTTTCTCTAGCGCTTCCCTTAGCGTTGTCCCGAGGGCCAGATTCAATCCCTTAGCGGGCCTGATCCGGCCCGCCTGTTTGACACCCCTGCTTTACACGGAAGCCATTATGGCAACACGAAGCTGGTTCACTTAGTACGCTCAAGGCTGTGGAGGAAATGTGAGCTCTGCAAGATGAGGAAACACTTTGGGAGGAAGATGAACTCCCAGAACAAGCAAAAAATGAGATGCTGTCCCCCCCCTCCCTTTCCTCACTGAACACCAGGGTTGGGTAGGGTTACTTGAACTGGATTACTTTCAATAACTTTTGGATGACTCCAATAGCAAATATGCTAATAAAAGACAAAAAACTAAATAGGAATAAAATGATGACTCACAACATGTGGTAAGCTTTCTCTCCTGGCTTTGATCTCTGGCAAAACGAACATAAAATGCGACAGAAACACAATGAAAATAAATCCAAACAGCTTGCCAACATCATTTTTGCCATTACTCCCCAAGCCTGCACAAAATAGAGTCATTCTATTCCTATTGAGTTTCTTTTGTCTTTTATTAGCATATTTTGTATTGGAGTCATCCAAAAGTCATTGAAAGTAATCCAGTTCAAGTAACCCTACCCAACCCTGGTTATTAGCATGTTTGGTATTGGAGTAATCCAAAAGTCATTGAAAGTAATCCAGTTCAAGTAACCCTATCCAACCAAACCCTGGTTATTAGCATATTTGGTATTTGAGTCATCCAAAAGTAATTGAAAGTAATCCAGTTAAAGTAACCCTACCCAACCCTGGTTATTAGCATATTTGGTATTGGAGTCATCCAAAAGTAATTGAAAGTAATCAAGTTAAAGTAACCCTACCCAACCCTGCTGATCACACCCATTGTGCAAATGAAGTGAAAAATCCTGTAGTGATGATGGAGGCCGGTACTATTCACATGCGCCAACATGTCCATGCTGCTACACAAAAGCAACAGATTGCGTTCTTAAAAGCTCATGCGAGACGCTTTCTGCAAGGCTGGCCAAACACAAAATGTTGCCTCGCAGTCTTTTGCATACCCATCATCACTTTTGGACACACAATGGAGCGAAGGGAGGCGGAGTGCGAGATGGGGAAAATGGAACAGAGTATTATTAGTCAAACGCAGAGTCAGTACTTGAGGTGAGACTGCTCTCTGGCTGATAGCATTCAAGCTTGACTGCAAATAGTGGGTTTAACATTGGGCTACCAGTGAAAATGGCTACTACCGTATTTTCCGCACTATAAGGCGCACCTAAAAGCCTTTATTTTTTCAAAAGCTGACCATGCGCCTTATAATACAGTGCGCCTTATTTATGGATCAACATTAAGTCGCAAAGTCTTCCAACTAACTTGCAGCCGCCGACTCGATTTTCCCCCGAACGCCAAGTAGTCCGCGGTGTATGCTGGGATTTATTTACCGGCGTTTCATTGGCTAACCAATGTGTCAATCATCATTTGAATCGATCGCTATTGGCTTAAGTTATTCGGAGGTCAAGGGGCGGATCCTTTTTATCATTTACAGGCTGGCATAGGCTAAAGCGGCAAAACAAAGCCTGCAATTGGCCGAAAAAGATGAATGTGAATAGCACGTTGGGTTGACAGCATAGAGAAAGCATTTTTTACTATTCTGTATTTGTAAATATTTTATTTTCCTGGATTTACTACACTCACGGATATAAGAGGACCACGGCTGCACATTATTATTGAACACAACGACTTCGGTGAGCTACTCCGGCTATATATTTTCCCAGTATCTTGTTTCAGACTGAACTCGATGTTTCTGTGATAAGCGGTGCAGATAATGGATGGAACGGAGTGTCTATTTCTAAATAAAACTCAATTCCAAGTGTTTATTGTCATATGCACAGTAAAGTTGCGAGCGAAAAAGAAAATGGAAACTAAGGATTGGTTGGCATTTCTCGAATCCCAAGACTTTAACCTTCCGAATGATAGATGCTTTTGAGTGACATCGTACGGACACCGCATCCGCACGTGTTCTCGACACGTATTTGCTTCTTAGCAAGCTTTAGGAATGTTAAGGGGGTAAGAAGTTGGACTGAACTATCTGACTGTTTTGTCCACGTTCCCATTGTAGCGCCTTATAATCCGGTGCGTCTTATGTATGTCAAATATAGGACCAAAAACTATTTTCGGGGTGCGCCCTATAACACGGTGCGCCTTATAGTGCGGAAAATACGGTACTTTGATGTATATGTATCAGTCCAGTCCGGACAAGGGATATAAAGCTCGTACTATTGCAATATTGCATACCTGTCAAGCTCCAGGGCTCCTTGCCTTTACAAACTGTCGTATTTTCCCTTACAAAATAATCTTACACCATATTTTTCTCCAATTGTGTTTATTTCGTTTAACATGTTATATTGTACACGTGTTTCTTTATATCGTATGTATTGTTCATTAACATTTTGAGTTGCTCGACATGAAGTTTATTGTCAAAAAAGTTCAAAAATGAAGTCGCTTGGACGTTCTCTGTAGAAGGAAAAAATACATGCAGATAGAATGAAGTAGAATAATACATTTTCTTATTCAAATATTAATTCATTTTCTGCATTAAATTGTCGGTAATATACCGTAAATTCTGGAAGCCGCTACTTTCCCCCCCAACTTTCAACCCTGCGGCTTATTCAGTGATGCGGCCAATTTATATCATTTTTCTAACGGCCGCTAGCGGCACTCCAGTGTTGCTACCATTAACTGCCCTGTCGAAGCTATATTATTATTATGAAAGCTTTAAAAACTCTCTCAGTGTACCGTCTTTCTTTGTAAATATGTGTAACCCATGTATAATATGTATATGCAACTGTATATTTTTGTAATGTATTTATTTTAGACACTTATTCTGTTTTGCATGGGTGAACGAAAAAGGAGGGGCGGAACAAACGCGGGGTGCCGAGTTTAAGTGGGGACCGCTAAAGGTGAGGGACAGACAAGGAAAGAAGAGGGGGTCAAAAGTTGGTTAAAGAAAAAGGAGTTGCGTGAGTAAATGTGTTCATCTGATAAATTTTTCCCACCCTTACCTTTGGAAATATACACTTTTTTTCCTTGGATTACTTTCAACGGGACCCGGACTCTGCAGGTCTGCATCAAACCTTAAGTACCGGTATCATTTTCCGTTCATTTTGCCGGCTGTGAGTTTTGGACCGTGGACTTTAATGAAGGACATTTAGTTTCAATCGCGGGACTTAAAGTCGGGTTTGGGTTAATTTTGTGTTTGTGTTACATGTTTAAATGTGGGCGCATGCGGCTTATATGCAGGTGCGGCTTGTGTATGTACAAAATCGGGTTTCCTCTTAAAATTTGGTGGGTGCGTCTTATAATCAGGTGCGCTCTATAGTCCGGAATTTACGGTACTGATTAAAGGGATAACCACAAACCTGTTTTTTTTCATTTTCTCATTTTATACTTCCTTTTTTCCCTTCACTTTATACAACGGGCAGCACGGCGTCGCAGTGGTTAGCGCGTGTGCGGCACAGTTCTAGGGTCGTGGGAACCTCCTGCGTGGGTTCAAATCTAGCTCCCGGCCTTACTGTGTGGAGTTTGTATGTTCTCCCCGTGCTTGCATGGGTTTCCTCCGGGCACTCCGGTTTCCTCCCGCATTCCAAAAACATGCATTTCAGGTGAATTGGCCGGTCCGAATTGTCCCTAGGTGTGAATGAGCGTCTGTCCCCGTGTGCGACTGGCTGGCAACCAGTTAAGGGTGTTTCCTGCCCAATGCCCGATGATTGCTGGGACGGGCTCTAGCACCCCCGCGACCCTACTGAGGATAAGCGGTGCAGCTGATGAGATGAGACTTTATACAACATAATAATCGTAATATAATGCATCAAAGCAAGTGAGCCGTTTGAGGGCCGGCTCTCTAAAGAGTTGAGCCGAAAAAGCAGCTTCTCTAAAAAGAGACGGACTTCCTTTTACTACATCAAAGCGCTCGTTTAGTTTGCAAAAAAAACAACATACCGGGATAAAGGGCTTCTGCGGCGAACTCGTTTGACTTGCCGTTTGGTGATAGTCTGTGTATACCGGATGGTACACATAATAGAAAAATTTGCTTTTTTCCGTACAGATTCTCTCGTACGTCGTACATGTCTTAAAATGCATCGTAAACGTACTTTGTACGGCAAAAACGTACAGCTTGACAGGTATGATATTGACACAATATATTCCAGTTATGTTACACTACATCTGTCAAAAAGAATTCTATCCATGTAGTGTTAGCATCCTCTGGTGGCCGTTTCACTTGTGTAGTTTAGTTTGACTTAGGACAGTTTGACCACTGTGCCGGTTAAAGGAGCAAATAACTTTTAGCAAAGCCGTTTAAAAAAAAAAAATCATACTTCAGCCTAGCAAATAAATGAACTAGGTACGCCAGGAGTTCGGACCCTATGGGTTATGAGCCATTAATGGCTATTTCATGAGTACCTATAGCTCGGAGTTCAAATATACTCATACTAATCTCATCTGTAGCGTTCTAATTTTGATAACCAGAGTCGAAGCTGGTGTGTGCATAGCTGGCTGAACTGGTGTCAAACAGGCGGCCCGCGGGCCATATCAGGCCCGCTAAGGGATTGAATCAGACCCGCGAGACGGCACTCAGAGAAGCGCAAGAGAAAAACAAGCTGCAGGTTGAAATAGGTCAACTTGATGTTGCCAAAGCCAGGGGCCTCGAACAAAGACACTGTACTTGTGTTTCTTTCTCTCTCTCTTTTCCACCCCTTTTCTCCCACTCTCTGTCTCTTTCACTCTGTGTCTAACCCTGACTTAAAGTGAGTTTAACATATATACACACCACAGCCATTTCCCCTAGTGGGAGGTGGCTAGAGTCATTTCTGACTCTTTGGGAGATTGATTCAGAGGAGGGGATTCCCAGCCCCCTCGCTCAACCCAACTGAGGTGTTGGGAGTCATTAGGTGAGCAAACCCCCCCAATTCCAACCCCTAATGCTGAATGCCAAGCAGGAAGGCAACAGGTACTAATGTCTTAAGTCTTAGGTATGAATCGGCCGAGGCTTGAACCACAACCTCCCAGTCTCGGGGCGGGTGCCATACCCCCAAGGCCACCGAGCTGAGAATTGTTGTACTCCCTGTAATGATCAAAGATTTTGTTTTAATTATTTTCCTACTTTGAAGGAGATATTTACTACCATTGTGTCTATTGAATGGTGGAACAATAAATAACCCAGCAGGTCATGAAGTGGAGGAAATTGACTAAGAAGCGTCAATGCATCTTCTCCCTAGGCGATCCCAGATCCATTCTCACATCGATGGCAAACTTGCACATGCACCATTATTCATGAATTAATGAATAGAAAATTGTTGTGCATGCAGAAGGGGGAGGAATGATCAAAAAGGAATTCAAGGTGATAGAATTTCACGGCGGCGCAGTGGTTAGCGCTTGTGCGGCACAGTTCATGTCATGGGAACCTGTCGTGGGTTCAAATCCAGCTCCAGACTTCCTGTGCGGAGTTTGTATGTTCTCCCCGTGCTTGCGTGGGTTTCCTCCGGGCACTCCGGTTTCCTCCCACATTCCAAAAACATGCATTTCAGGTGAATTGGCCAGTCCAAATTGTCCCTAGGTGTGAATGAGCGAATGAGTTGTCTGTCCCTGTGTGCCCTGCGATTGGCTGGCAACCAGTTCAGGGTGTCCCCTGCCCACTGCCCGGAGATGGCTGGGATGGGCTCCAGCCCCCCCGCGACCCTAATGAGGATAAGCGGTACGGCTAATGAGATGAGATGAGAGATGAGAATTTCTCATTAGGAAACAGGTGTCAAACAGGCGGCACGCGGGCCAGATCAGGCCCGCTAAGGGTTTGAATCCGGCCCACAAGACAACACTCAGAGAAGCGCAGGAGAAAAACAAGCTGCAGGTTGAAATATGTCAACTTGATGTTGCCAAAGAAATGTGCCTCGAACAAAGACACTGTACTTGTATTTCTCTCTCTCTCTCCCTCCCTCTTTTCCACCCCTTTCTCCCACTCTCGGTCTCTGTCTTTTTTTCTCTTCCTTTGTTGCTCGTTGTCTCTTTCTCTGTGTCTTTTTAACTTCTTTCGCTCTAACTTTTTTTCCTTTTCTCTCTTTTCTCTATATACCCTTCGCGCTTTTTTTTCTCTTTTCTCTCCTTCTGTCTTTCTATTTCTCTTTGTATTTTTTACTTCCACTCCCTTTCTTTCCCCCTCTCTCACGACTTCTTTTTATCTCTTTTGTTTCTCACGTTCCCTCCCTCTTTCTCTTCTTTCTTTATCTCTTTTTCTATCTCTTTAATCTACTAGTCCAGCCCCCGACGGAATGCTTGTTCTATCATATGGCACCCGAGTTCAAATGAGTTTGACACCCCTGCATTAGGATATTATATACAGTGTTTCATTAATGCATTGTCAGACATAGACTGTCTCCTTTGGGGGTGGGGTTGCCACTGTGAACTCAGCTCAATGGTATACCACAGGGGTGGGCTAACAGTTGTGGGCCGAATTGGCTTAAACATTTTTTGAAAGTGCCAGGAGGAGCAAAAAATGTTGATAACATTTTTTTGTATCTAGCGATTCAGTCTCGAATAAAAACCTCAGCAATACCCGAGTGTAGCTCCTATGCTGTTAGACAAAGGAAAGAAAAGCTACTGGACTTGTTCTAGGTTTGAGGAGTGGTAATATTTATTTTGTTAAATATGTTTCATTTCTTGCAGCATGGCAGGGCAGTAGTTAGCGCGTGTGCGGCACAGTTCTGAGGTCCTGAGATCGAACCTTCCTGTGTGGAGTTTGCATGTTCTCCCCGTGGGTTTCCTCCGGGCACTTCGGCTTCCTCCCACATTCCAAAGACAGGCAAGTCAAGTCAATTGGCCGGTCCAAATGGTCCCTAGGTGTGAATGAGCGAGCGAATTGTCTGTCCCTGTGTGCCCTGTGATTGGCTGGCAAGCAGTTGAGGGTGTGCCCTGCCCACTACCCGAATATGGCGGGTATGGGCTCCAGCACCTCAGAGACCTTACTGAGGATAAGCGGTGCAGATAATGGATGGATGGATGTTTTATTTATTTTTCAGTTTGACAGCCGGTCATCTACTCTAATTTCGTTGTTAACCTATCGGCTCGCTACAACGGGTCAGGTGTATCGACATTTCGTTCTGTGTACATTGTTACAAAGAATGACAATACAAAGGAAATTATTATTATTATTATTATTATTTTTAGTAGCAAAATTTACGTTTATCTGCACTGATTGTTAATTCTAAACCCTATTTTGAATAAATTACACAGTACAGTGGGACCCCGCTACTTCGCGGTTTCACGTTCGCCAGTTCAGAGCTTCGCGGGT
The DNA here is from genome assembly GCF_059441175.1 of Urocampus carinirostris. NCBI lineage: Eukaryota > Metazoa > Chordata > Actinopteri > Syngnathiformes > Syngnathidae > Urocampus > Urocampus carinirostris. The sequence goes on along the minus strand of NC_142357.1, from coordinate 41,367,358 downwards.
CTAAGAATTTAAATAAAATAATAAAAAAAAAAAAAAAAAAAATTAAGCATTTTTGAAGTTGCGTCGCTACTTCGCGGATTTTCACTTTTCGCGGGTGGTTTTGGTCCCCATTAACTGCGATAACCAAGGGATTACTGTAATACACTTTGAATTTCAATGACAGTTCAAATGAATGACAATAAGGTTTATTAAGTAAGCAAAGAAAACACAATTCCAATGCTTTCCATTTCAGGGCATCCCAATTGCATGGGTGGAGAAGCACCTTTTCTGTTACTGGCTCCATCTAGTGTTAAAACTGAGAAGTGCAACAGAGTTGAGCTAAAGCACCATGTCAAGTCAAGTCATTTTTATTTGTATAGCCCTTAATGACAAAGAGTCTCAAAGGGCTGCACAGGTTATTACATAGACTATTTTTCCAGACTATTATTAATTCATCCCCTGATCTGGAACCAACATGAGGGCAAGGAAAAACTCAAAAACCTCAACATGAGGAAAATGAAGAAACCTTGAGAAGGGACCGCACATGTGGCATCCCCCTTTCAGGATCACCAGACAGCAAAGGATGTTGCAATCACAAATAATACAGAGATATTGTCCACGAAAAGTATAGGTTGTGCGGGCCATATTCAACTATATTTTCAGAATTTGCTGCGGGCCAATAAAAACTGACCCGTAGGTTGGACACAGCACAGTGACATTCAGTTTTTCGATGCACTAACACTCTTGATTTTGTAAAAAGGCGAGTTAAGGACTAAACATTTGTCCTCGTCTCAAAACGCGAGGCTGCAGCAAGTCGCGAAGATGGATTGGCAAAAACAGCTCCGTTACTCACTCAGCGTAGTTAGCAATGCAAAATTATCAAGAAAAATTAAGCGCTTACTTGCTTTTTGTCCTCTTCGCGGTGCAAACGTCCAGCCTAGGAGATGCTTCCGGTGATACTGCTGCTACGGAGTGTGTGAGAATGCACACATCTCTCGCTGTGCCCATTCAGAGCTCCACCGACGCACCATTCAGGCATGGAATGATGGATTGGATGGAGACGCACACAGAAGGGGGGGGAAGAGAGAAAATGCCAAACACCTGCTATGCCAAACAAGATCCTGTCTGCTAATGTGTGCATCTTGGCAAAAGGAAAGCAGATACAAAGTAGATTAATGGAATCCTTTCTTTGAAATTGATTGGTAAAAGCTGGAGGCTGCAGTCGGTCTAATGAGAAGGGCAATAGGGTGCTTCCAAGCAATGTATGTAGGTTTTCGTAATTGTCGTTTCGTTAATGGATTGTGTATTATACAGTCGCTTATAGGATGTGGCTGCACTGCTATGAAACAGTAACTCTATGTTTGAATATCTAGAAAAGACGTAACTGCTGAAGGATTTTATACATTTGACTATAAAGGATATTATAAAACGAAAGAACATATACTCAGTTTGATGCAGTAGAGAGATTCACTGACTGTTTTTCTTCAAGGTACATTGGAAGGTTAGGCTGTCTGGAATGCATCAGACGTATTTTGATAACAGAATTCCTGCGAGTGCTGACGGGAGAAGGCCAGACGCACAAGGACAAACATCGTGACGCCTTTCGGCGAGGTGATGAAGCTGGCACCTGGCGCGCCCATGGGAGGAGTCGGCACGCCAGCTTGTGAAAAGATCAAAGTAGATCGAGGGAGAACAAGAGACTAATTCGATGGAGTTCACTTAGTTAAAGTATTTAAGAAACTAAATCTGCCCCCGTGTGGAAATGCCAGTCTCTTGACCGACTTTTCACAAAAAGAAACAAGCATGCATTGTTAGGTGAACGAAGGTTATGTTTGGTAAATGGAGTCAGATAACTAATTCGAAAAATTTGGTAAACGATACATTTGTAATATTTCCCAACACTGCATATTAACCAACAGCTTTAAATCGAGAAGGTATGTCATAAGCATAAGTAAATCAAGGTAGGGAAGGGTTTATATGACAAGATTTAATTGTTTGGATATTACCACTGAGCTGTTTATCCTTCTTAATGGACTCCTTGAATGATGATAATCCTGAGATTTACACGTGAGAGGTGGCAGCATAACAGGGCTTTTCAAAGTGACATCACAGCAAACAAATACTCTAAGAAAAATGGCAAACATTAGCAAAACAAGCACAAAAGTCACTTCAAATTAAAAAAAAAAAAAGCATCCTCTTAAATCCAAACAGCATGCTCTTTATAAACTGCAGTCCTGCCTCGCATGAGTTCAGCATTGATCACTCATATAAATACATGTCATGCAAAGTAAAATCTCATTCAAACTGCAATACTTTTTTTTGCAAAACTAAAATAAAACACTATCCTTATGAAGTGTAGTGTTAGTTCATTTCATACTCGTGTTTTTTTACAGCCCTAAAACGTCATGCTTTAGAAGCCAAAGCACAATGCTGCCTAAAAGCTCATTTTTCCCAACATTGACTAAAAAGTGCAACACAAAGTGTTAAAAAAAGTTCTCATATTTTGTTCCACTATCCCAAAGTCTTTCAGACGGATGTTTCCCGCAAATCTTTGTGTTTCGGTTCAGCTGAACTGGTTTGTGAGGAGTTCTCTGTCACCTTGCCTGTATGTTTAGTAGAACAAGTAGAAGGGTCCAAATCTTCGGATTGCGGCTCCTTCTTGTCGTCTTGAGGCAGCTGCAGGAACAGAGGAAGTTCTAGCTGTTCCTTGGTGAGAAGGCCTCGCTGGTCCTCAACTCTGCAGCACTGGGCTCTCGACAGCATGTCCAGGAGCCCTGATGTTAAGATCACGCATAACTTGGAATTCACTCTAACAGTAGCTGCAGCAACGACATTATCTAGGGTAAATTCAACTCATCAGAGCACTACACTAAAAAGTAGCAGATCTTACTACGAAACACTCAAAACAGGGGCACACCATGCCCTTCCTACTTCTATGGACTCCTACCATCCATGTCGGGGTTCTTACTGGGCTTTGGTGAAGTCTTTGCTTTGTCCGTCTCTGAAGACAACCGAGGATCCGAACCACCTGGTCCTGCCTAGACCCAGGAGAGAGGATAACAGGTTGTTTAACTAGAAAAATAAACTATATCAGTTTTTGTAGCAAGAAGTACGGGTACTCAACTCCGACAAAAGTGAATATAATTGTGATTTATTTTCTTCCTGTCTTAAAATTTATCTATCTACCTTGGTAATATCCCTCAAGAGGGGTGACCAACAGCAAGACAAACACATATAATAACAAAGAAAATAAAAAAGGGAAAAAAATAGCAAAAACCACCCACATTTTTGGACCATGGCCAACCCAAATGCCCAAACACCCAAACAAGTTAGGCACCTAAGTCGGTCATGCTTTCGTCCCTCCAGATGAAACGGGACACCAGAAAGCGGCCATGTCAGGGTGACACAACACACTCTTCTGTTCAACAGCAGGGCCCAACAGCTTTTGCTGGTTTACCCCTGCCGATCTTCGGGGTGCCCAGCCCATCCCCTTCTAAACATCCCACTATCCTTTCACAACACCTCTCCACTCCTTTCTATCACCAACAAGAGCTCTAGCTTCCGTTATATTTAGACCTCTTTCCTGCAGTGCACTCATAACACCATCCATCCACGTCAATCGCGGCCTTCCTCTTGGTCTCCTTCCCTTTATTTCTGCTCTGTAGATCCTCTTCAACATTCGCTCCTCATCCATCCTGTCCATGTGTCCAAACCAACAGAGTACTTGTATCCACACACTTGCTCAGTTCCACGACTATTCCAGTTCTGTCTCTCACAATTTCATTTCTCAATCTATCCAATCGTGTCACTCCCAACATACTCCTCAAACACTTCATCTCAAAAACATTTAATTTTCATCCGTATTCAGGCTCCAAGTCTCTGCACCATGCAACACAGTCGGCACAATCACATTCTCATACAGCCCCCTCTTAACATCCATACTCATAATCTTCTTGCTCATCACTCTCCTCAGAGAACCCAAAACCTTGCTTCCTTGATTCACTCTGTGCAATACCTCGCACTCCATTCCACCAACTGCAGGCACATCACAACCAAAGTACCTAAAGCTTTCAACTTCTTCCAGCACCGTTCCATGCAACCTTATTTCAATTAGTATTGCAAATAAAGATAATGATGGCAGAAACCATCCTTGTGTACAGTGATAAGAATTTCTACCCTGAAGTGATGCCACAAAACTAGGTGGCATGGTGATGCAACTTTACCACATGTACGTTCTGTGTAGCTAAAATAAAAATTGCTAAAAAAATATATGAATACAAATATTTTCAAATAATAGTGGAATGTCACTGCCGAATAATCATAACAGTTTATAGGGTTGGTGGATATAGCAAGAAACGAACCCTGTCCCGCAGGGTCATTTTGGTGATTACGGAAAAGCGCCTTTCAGAACACCTGACGTATCAAACAACAATAAAATAAGCAAGTAATAATAGCAAATAAAACAAAGTAAAGAGGAAAAGGCAGTAATATTTTGAATGCCCTTGAAAATCAAATTTAAGACCAAGTCAACAAAAAACAAAAACCCACAACTGAAACCAAAACAAACACCACATGAATTAAACACAATTTTAAACAAATGTTTTTCTTATTTGATTCTTTAAATATGATTTTAGTCCAGTTGAAGACGTACCATTAGATATCCAAAACAATACTTAAAAAGGAGGTTTGAAGTTCTTCATGAAACCGGCAGACTACTACTAATACCAAAGAACTCTTCTGCTACATTCATAAAGTGTTTTTATCATGATGCGTCTTTATTGTTATTAATATCAACATTGTTAACCTATACTTTATGTTTATAATATGTGTATTATTTGCCCTCATGTGGGTTTTAGATGAGGGGATGGTGTCATAATAGCCTGTAGTTTGCAATAGTCTGGGGTCTGTGCAGCCCTTTGAGACTATTTGTGATTAAGGGCGTCACAAATAAACATAACTTGACTTGCGTGAAAAATGACTTTTTGGTTCAGTGTAAAACACAGCTATAATCACTACCATTTTTTTCAGTGTATCATAAAAAAAATCCTTTAAAAAAAAACATACTTCCTGGATGTGGACAATTGATAAATATGTGCTCACAAGAGTTTAAAAAATTTGATTTAAGATAGCACGGTAGCGCAGTGGTTAGCGTGTATGCGGCACAGTTCTGAGGTAATGAGATCGAACCTCCTGTGTGGAGTTTGCATGTTCTCCCCGGGCTTGCTTAGGTTTCCGCCGGACACTCCGGTTTCCTCCCGCATGTCAGGTTAATTGGCCGGTCCAAATGGTCCCTAAGTGTGAATGAGCGAATGAATTTTGTCCCTGTGTGCCCTGCAACTGGCTGGCAACCAATTCAGGGTGTCCCCTGCCCACTGCCCAAAGATGGCTGGGATGGGCTCCAGCACCCCCGCAACCCTACTGAGGATAAGCGGTGCAGATAATGGATGGATGGATCAGGATTTTTGCTTAATATTCATGTCAATGTTTTTTTACTGAATGAAAGGTTTCTGTACCACTAGAAGGCACTAAACATTACACTGTCCCTTTAACATTAAAATAAACTCTGGACTTTATCAATTAATTTAAACCTTACGAGTAAAATGGTTTGAATATGTGTCAAAACACTTTCCATCTTTCGTTGCAACTTAAGTATTTGAGCTGTCTCTTAAACTGAAAAATCCAGCTGATCTTATTTCTAAATCTACTGTACTTGAAAGCTAACACGATTTAAGATATTTTAAAGCCAATTAAGGTCATATTTTGAGATTCATGAATCCAATGCCTCGTGGTGTATCCATCAGCAATTAGAAACCATTTAGTGGTGGCATTTTGAGTCAATTCCCTGTAAATGTTGCAAATCAGCTCGTCTCACCTGCGTGGCAGCAGCGGTTCCACACACTCTAACCATGTTGCTTTGGTCTTCTCCTGCTCAAACAGAAAATACAAGTCATTTTTCTGCTGGAATACAATAGAAGGATCACTTAATCACAAGGCAAAACAGGTCCAGTGGTTGAGGACACTAATTTGGAATGCTTTGAAAGCAATGTGTGAACACTGTTGTAAATTTGAGTAGTGGAGATCGGAATAAATGCTCATAAAGGTCCCTTAATGCCTCCTCTTGCGCTACTGCCATATTCAGTCTACTCTTTCTAGAGCCCGTGTGAGAAGATGAGACGAAGGCCACTGATCAGAAGTGAAGTCGGGTCTGGTGCATCGGCAGGGGGTCGAGTGAGGGTGTGAACTTGACATGACATAGTCAACACACCAAATGAATTTTGACATTGTGGAGAAAAGCATGGAGAGATGCACGGATCAAGAATACCGGTCTAAGAGAACAATGACTCGTCTGATTTCCATACAGGAAAAAAAAAAGTAGGACAGTGAAGTACATAGTGAGAAGACTCAAGAAGCCATTACATTCAATGAACTGAAGGCAGAGGGGAAAATGATGCATATATTTATCAATAGCATTCGATAGTGTTAGGAAAAGTTCCATTAGTACAGTACACAAGTTGGCATTTATACCTTTAGCTCGGTCAAGCCTTAGCATCTTGTTGGCCAGTTTGAACACAGATGTGTTCATGCTTACGGTCTCACCACTGCCAACCTAAAAAATAAAAAAAAAACAAGTCCAATGCATACATTTTCTGGATGAAAATAACAATTACTGTATCAAAAAAGGCTGTAAAATGCAACAAACGCGCACATGCACACCGCTAATTCTAATTTAACCTCAAAGTTCCTGTAAAATTGCCTAAAATCCCAGTCCAAGACGGAGTCAAAGTCAATTGAATGCTGTTCTTTGACAAGTATGGACAGTTTTGGTCTCTTGTAAGGTAAGACTGAAGTTTGAACCTAAACTGAAATCACTGCAAGTGCTACGAAGATTGAGTAATGGAAAATGGGAACACACAGGATGAGAGTTTATATTCTCAGCAGTTTTTTTTTTTAATGCAATCAGATACCTGCAGAAGTGTGTAGCATAGGCATTTTAGCTGGAAAAAAAGCTGGGACACTAGCATGAAGCCTGGTCCTGGGTCAAATTTGATGAATCTGAACAACTAAACATTGCATTTAACACATTATTCTTAAGGTATGTCAAGGCATTTCCAAAAATGGCCATTTTGAGACAACCAATTTATAGCCCAAAAACCTTTGCAACCTTGTATTTCACTTTGGCCAATTTTTAGACATTGTGAAGGAGTTGTAAATGTTAGACTTCTTTCCAGAAATCAATCCATGATTGTACACACTTGCATGTAATAAACACGTGTGGGCTGAATTTACGCATGTTTATTTTCGGCTCTGATTTTAATCCATCCCCTAAATTTGCACAAAATTACGTTGGGAATTTCATTGGCTGACCAATGTGTCAGTCACTATTCGCCAAAGATTTTTGAAGCCAAATACAGGTTCTTAAAAATTGTCACAGACTAAGGAGCGTGAAAAAAATCTTAGCATGGGAGTGGTGTCAGTCAAAATGATAGAGGCCAACAGCCATATTGGAAATCATCTGATGAGTGCGTTGATTTTTAATGGGGAATTATGGAGCAAAACTGATTACAACAAGGATCGTCAAACGAAGGAGGAATGCTTTTAGGCGGACTTTTCTGTAGGCATTATTGTGTGTAAATTTACACGGTTGGATTTACTGGACTCTCTTGAATGTAACCAGACCATGTTTGTGTATAAATGTTTAATGAGTGGAATGTCACAGCACTTTTGGATGCCTCTGCTTTATAGTTTACGGTATTTTGTTTCGGATGGGAATATAATATATCCCGAGAGTTTAAGCTTTTTTCAGTGACTGGTGACATTGTAAAGATACAACTGCTCATCAACCGTCATTAAGAGGATTAATATTCATAGGAATACTTACAACTGTAATTTGAGCCTCTTGAGGATTTAGATTATGTTTCTGTAAGAGTGTGGACAAGGCATCCTGCAGTGTTTTACTTGACTTTGCAATAATCCCGCCAGTCTTTCCAGTAAATGCATTTTCCAATCTGAAACATTATAAAGTGACATTTTAGACAATAAAATTAGCCAGTTAGCCAAATAATCCGCCATAAACTACAGAAATCCCAAATTCAAGTTTGCTGCAAATCAAAATAGAAATTGTAACCAAGTGTCGATATGGACTTTCCCCTCCAAAATGGGACAAACATTACACACAGAAATCAGTCGAGAACATTCACTCACATAAATGTCACCCGGAGCTCAAGAAAAACCTGCTGATCTCTCAGTACCGCACAGTCCTGGTCCAGTGATAACGGCTTTGAGGGAACAGAGACCAGTAAGACTTCGTATGAAACAGTACTGAAGCAAAGGTAAAGGGAATAAGGACAGAAAATGGTTGGTTCTTTCAGCAGGGTTTGTACACATTTTTTCATGGTCAAATCCAAACACTTTCAAGTCCTATTTTTCAGTACCTTCAAAGGAAGAAATCTAGCGCCCATCAAAATAACTTTTTGCTGGCTTTGCTAAAATTGAAAAAATATCTGGCTGCTAACCCATACTTTGTGCCTGAAGGATTTTATACAGTTGACTATAAAGGATTTTGTACGATCAAATACAAATGACATTTAAATGCAAAAGATATTCACTGGCTGAGCTGTGGGGCGAGGTCAATGCAACCTCGTTGAGAATGATGTTTACAGGAATAGCGGTGAACTGGGACAAAGGGCTGATAAGATAATCAGCACTTTGATACAGAAACGCTCGGGGATGTTTTGACCATTTCAGACATCGAGGCGAGGAGGCTTTCCTGGCACGCACATGGGAGGAACCGACACACCAGCTTGCGGAAAAAAAAACGTGGGCCGGGAAAAAAAAAAAGGAAGATCGAGAGAGAAGGCATGACAGAGACTCGAGCGATACCAATTTGGCTAATATTCAATGGAATTCACTTAACTAAATTGTTTAAAGAATTAAATCTGCCCCAGTGTGGAAATGCCGATCTTTTGACCATCTTTTCCCATCAAGAAACGAGTGCGCATTGTTAGTAGAATGCAGGTTGTCTTTGGTTAATGGAGTCAGATAACTCATTCGAACTATTTGGTAAACGGTACATTTTAATATTTAATTCCTAAAATGCTATTTTGAGCTGTTCCTAGCTATTATCTACTGTATTTTTGTGTCAATGGGCTGCTATAAACTGACATGAATTCTGCCATTCTGCCTCAACAATGCAGGTGCAGCAAGGCTACGTCACACTTGTTTACGAACACGGAAAAGGCTATTTAGGTGTTAGGTAATAATGCACTTCAATACGGAGGACAAAATAAGAAAAAGTACTGTATTTATAAAACACAAAAACAGGCCAAATTTGGCCTCAATTTAATGATTATTAATTGCTCCAAAGCTGAGTGCATTCAATCTTCATCTGCAGATGTTTTGTTTGCTTTTAGTTTGCTGATTTTAATTATACATTTTGTGTGTTTTTCAGAGAACAGTGTCTAAATTTATATTCTCTAGCTTATGAATGACCTATTTTCCTGTTGACAATATCTGTGTCTTATTTGTGACTTCAACATCCATTCCAGCCTGGTCATCCTGGAAGGGGGATGACCTCATTTGCGGTCCCTTCTCAAGGTTTATTCATTTACCTCACGTTGAGGTTTTGAGTTTTTCCTTGCCCTCATATAGGTTTTAGATCAGGGGATGGTGTCATAAATAGTCTGGTTTGGAATAATATGTGATTAAGGGCCAAACAAATAAACAGGACTTGACTATTAAATTGGTGAAAAGAGAATTGTAAATAGTTGTTTTGCATTTGATCATGTATTTATAACACTGAAGAGTGAACATTTTACATTTTTTTTGTTATTGTTTTGCGTTGTTCTTCGACTTTAAATCTGTTCAGTGTGTACGAAGCTAAAATTGATTAGCATCTAACAATTTTTTTGTAGATGTCGTGAATATTTAAATTTATATTTCATGTTTTTAGGCCCCCTGCAAAACAAATGAAATTACTTATTACAAAATAACCATATATATATATATATATATATATATATACCATTAAAAAACATCTAAGGAGCCGTTTGGGACCCGAAAGAGCTCAAGAAGCTCGGCTCTTCTCAGTGAGCTGAGCCGAACGAGCCCGTTTTCTAATAGAGCTGTCCTCTTTGGTGCAACCAGTAGGGGGTGATGACGCTTCACATGTCAATGACAAGCCACCCGAGCAGCCACGTAAGCATCATTTTCATGCACTTTTTTATTTTTCTTAATTAATTGCGTGGTCTATAGTCAGACTGCCAAGAAACATAGTAATGGCAACAATGTCAAGTATTTTAAAGCACTTCACCCAAAATGCAAGCACTTTGAAAGGGGAACATTATAATTCAAGCATTTTCAAGGATTTCAAGCTCCCGTACGAACCCCGTCTGAATGACTTCCTCTGAGCCGCACCTTGTCCTTGCCTTGAAGGTAGATAATGACGTCTTTTAGCAAGAATCCTCTCCTCTCACATAAACCAGTTAGCATGTCTCTGATGGGCAGGCCGTGAGGGGTCGGAGCCAAGGACGCGCTACCGTCAGGCAGGTAGACGCAGCAGTAGCCGCCCTCCATCCCGGGACGTCCTCCTGGGACACCGGCTTGATCCGGAGAGGTAGGACACGATTGGCAGTTCTGAGGACAGTTAATTTTTAGTAGGCAATCAAAATAAGGAGAGAAGGCATCAAAGGATTTTGAACTTACAAAGAGACCAGGGAAAGAATGGTAAATGGTCTGCATTTATATAGCGCTTTTCAAGTCAATGACCTCCCAAAGCGCTTTACAATGTGCTTCACACTTACCCATTTGCACACACACTTACGCACCAATAGCTGCCATGCAAGGCACCGACCTGCTTATTTGGGCATTAGGGAAAGAAGCCTTCAGGTAAGAGAATTCCATTCCCGGTTGTGAAACCATCCCCTAATCTCCCTCCGTTATTAAATCTTTAAAGGGACTGTGTTTAATATTTGACCTATAGTTGTCGATGTATTGTGTAGTGTAACAAAAAACGAGTGCTAAGAAGCACGAGACAAAAAAAAAAAAAACACGAGACTCAAAGTGACGAAAATGCAGTTTTTCCTTCTTTCTTTTGCCCAGCCTTTCGTGAGTGATTTATAAATAAAAGCTATAGAAAAAGAAAAACAAAAGCAAAAAGAGGAAAAAGAGAAAGAAAAGAGGAAATGTAAGAAAAAAAAAGAACAAAATACAAAATTAAACAAAAGACTAAAACAGCAAAAAGAAAACATTTCCCTAACATTTATCTCTGGTAAAGTGAATAAAAAGTGTCATAGTGGGATAAAATATATTAGGTGTTTAACGGATAAATACAGTACTCCTCTTTGCACAAATACTGGTTTTAATTCAAACGCACTACCTCAAATGCCCAATTAATTCTGGGAAATGTGACAATAACCCTTTCCCCACCCAAAACATCTCCTTCACTGATCTATACTATTCACGTAGGTCACCCTTTTTAACTTCAAAACGGTAAACTAAAAGACTTTCATGCCTGGAAATGGTCAATTTGAAGAAATCCTTAGATCAATATTACACATCAGGTAAAACTGGATTTAAATCAGGCAGCATTTTACAATTATTGGAATGGATCATCTCAATCAAATGAGTCTACAGAAGGTAGCTACGTTCTATTTTTAGCTTCAGTATTTGCGATTTTAGAAAAGAAAATGAAGGTTCTTTTAATGAGTATTTAAAAACATGTGCTAAAAATGTCTGTCTGGTCAAATACTTTTTTATGCGTGTACAAATTAGAGATTGACCAATTATCGGCACTGATATTTGGGAATTCGACGGATATGGGTATCGGCATTTTTATTTGTTCGACAGGCTGATTATTTAGGAACAGATGCAGCAGAGCCTCTCTCCCCCCTCTTACCTCCCTCTGTTTAGGACGCTACCCACCCCGCGACTTCTGACTGGATAACTGACTGGGAGCGTAGACACTGAAGCGTGAAGAATAATGTTAGAGTGAAGTTAACAGTGCGGCTCTGCTAACTCCTGAGTCACTATATGCCTGTGAATCAGGACAGCTGATATTGAGATCTTTAAAAGTCTGGGATTAAGATCGCGTAAAAGTGCAGCTAACTTGTTTTAGGGATAGGTGGATATGGATTAATTCGTCAATCAAGCGTGTGTTTGTGATTGAGAGCATAAAAGGCGTGCTAAAGGTGGAAGGCTGAGTTATTAGCTCTTACCATAACACGAGTTCATAAAACTCTCTAAAACTGGAGTGCTTACACTTTTCGCGAGCTGTGTTGAAATTTTTATGCACTTTTTATGTTTAAGTTATTTTAAGACATGTTGGTTGCATTCACATTTCTATTTATTGTAAAAATAATCAGGTGGCTATTGAAGTTTTTACGTACCTTTATACAAGTTGCTGCCAAGCTTAATTTGAGTTTTTGGTTTCAGTAAAAGATTAGTCATGTTAGTTGTGAGGAAATTCAAAGTTATTTACTGTAAAAAGGGGAATTTATTTAACTAATCCCACCTGATTCAACCAATCCAGTGATGAAAAAGCTTAACTTACTTCCATTGACCTGTAGAGGGAGTAAAGCTCCACATTACTGGAGGACTTGACAGCTTTATGCTCTCTGTGATAAAGTGAAACAGTGCTGTGGGATGAGTCTAAGATCAGAAGAGAATATAGTGAGATAGAGCGGAACGATTCTCATTTAAGTCTAATTATGAGCAAAAAGTAAAAGACGCCACCTCCCCAGGATCCTCTTTTCTGCCGCTGTTTGTTGCTCTTGGCCGCAGGGAAAGCCATTTCGTTTGGCTTCTTGCTCTGTTTGAGATAATAATGACCTCATTACAAGGCCATTACGACCTAGATTCCGGATCGGTTCTGCAAAGCAACCCACTGACTTTTGATTAATGTTCCTTCCCTGCCCGGCGCTACCTTTTTCTCGCTTAGGTTCGGGCTTCGATTGGCCACGTCCTCCCAGGACATTGTCCGAAACGGTTCCGAGGAAAGCTGTGGTAAACGTTTGCCTTCGACGCTGGCCAAAGTGCAGCTTTGGTAGAGGGGAGAGCGCACAAAGCGTCTGTAGCTGTCCATCTTCATCAACTTAAATATCTGCCAAACAATGTGGAAAAAATATATGATTAGTAATATTTCAGGTCTGAAAAACTTGTGCAGTAGAACCTTGGGATAGGACAATATGTTCTGAGGTGGGATTGACATATAGGGCTGGTAGGAACCACAACTGAGCGAGAGTAGTGAGGGATTTTATATTTTATACATTTTACTATAAAGGATTTTATACAAGTTACATTTATTGAATGCAATGAAGATTTTTCACAGAGAAGGCTTAAGTTCGATGACAGGTCGCGCAGTTCCAAGTGCGGAGTGTTTTGGATGGGGAATTTTGATAACAGGGCGCTTACGAAGGACGTAGGCCTTGTTTTGATAAACGCTTGGTGTTGTTTTGAGTTTCTTCAGACATCGAGGCGACGAGGTGGAGTCCACGTGGGGAGTCTCTGGCCTGCCCATGGGAGGAGTCGGCACACCCATGGGAGGAAAAAGGCGTGGTCCGGGAGAACTTCAAAAAAATCGTTCGCGAGGGACAATAGAGAAAGGAGGCTCGAAGAAGCCTTGAACGACACCAATTCGACACTAAATACTTTAAGAAAATAAATCTTCCCAGGTGTGAAATCGTTGGCTATTCTTGTTCATTCTTCCATAAAGAAACGAACATGCATTGTTGGGCGATAAGTTGTGTTTGGTTGATGGAGTCAGATAACTAATTCGAACAATTTGGTAAACGATACATTTTTTAATAGTTTAATTCCTAACAGTAGCAATTCCTGTACTTTCTTCATATTTGTCAGCAATTGCAAGTTTTGTTCCCATGGTTGTCTGGAACCCATAGCGAATAAACATAGTACCAAAAAAAAAAAAAAAAAAAAAAAAAAATCAATTTTCTGATACTGACTTAGTTTTCATTAAACAAGAGATTCTTAGTATGAAAAATGCATTGTGGGAGGTAGTTTCGCCAATAGCTTATCAGCATTTTCATGGCGCAAAGTAACAGACAAGCATCTTGTGTGATGTCGAGCAATACTAGACAAGCATCTTAGAGACGTAACTTTAGAGTAATTTGATCATTTTGGGTCATGTAAAATTATTTGTAGTTGATGTCGTAAAGACAGGGCAAAAAGATATCTAATTCCACACCTCTAAGTTCAAACATCGCAAGGCGGGGTTGCCATAACTCTTAGTTCAACCAGTGTGGCTGGGAAACTATAATGCCGTGAGACCTCGTCTAGTGTGCCGCAGGGAATTGCCTCATTTCATCATTACAAAAACAACCACACCTTTATTCGTTATCTTTGCTTCCTTTAATTGGTCAGGCGACTGTAATAGTCATCCATATCAGTAGGTGGCAGCACTTTTAAAAAAATTTTTATAGACTAATTATCTGCACGTAACTATGTATCTACCCTGGTCATATCCCTCGAGAGGGGTGACGGACAGCAAGACAAACACATACAAAAATAAATAATATAAAATAGATCAAATAAATTAAAATAAAATGCATGTAACTAAGCCAGTATATTTAATATCTTATTTTGTTTAACAAAGCTGTTTAAGAGTCCACTGGAAAAAGTAACAAATTGAACAGAGTAAAGCACATGATTTCTCTTATTTTAGGTATTCAATTATATACATTAATTATTTGCTAATGAGGTAGTACAGTAAAATATTTTTCAAAACCCTTTTGTTTGATGAAGCTGTTAAAGATTGCTCTGAAACAATGTGTCACAGTAAAAATATTGCACACAATTTTGCTGATTACAATGATTTTCTTAGTTCCTCCCACAACAAAAAAAGATTGTTTCACTGACTGATTAATTTCGCAAAATTTTAGGTATTTGAGTTTTTCTAAAGAAAAACGAGATAAAACTACCGTGAAACAGGTTAAAAAAATACAGTAAAACGGAATGACCTGTATGATTTCCTGAACCAGAGTGACCACAGATAATTAAAAAAAACGTACTGTCAATTTAAGCAACACGATAATTTAAGCAATACAAAACATGAAACTGAGAATTCAATTTCAAACATTTTCGATGGACAGTGTGATTTTGTGATGAATAAAAGTGTGCCTTGACTTAAAAAAGATTGAAAAACACTAGTCTACTGGTTATCTTTTTGACCGACCTGCGATTGAGCTTTGTTAAAGATATCAGGAGTGGGTTGCTCCAAATCCTTTTGACTTTTTCTGGCTGTATCATCGATGTTGATGGAGTAAGGAGCATTTTCTGACAAGTACGTTTCATAGATGGAGACAGCGCTCGTCTTCAGCTACAAACAACAGATCCAGAAACAAATACATCAAGAAAACCAGGATTTTTACTTTGGTTTAATCTGTGTGTCATAGAACAGGGTTCATACACTCGTGGCAAAATTTAAGCACTTATCGAAAAAAATTCC
Organism: Urocampus carinirostris; assembly: GCF_059441175.1. Classification (NCBI taxonomy): domain Eukaryota; kingdom Metazoa; phylum Chordata; class Actinopteri; order Syngnathiformes; family Syngnathidae; genus Urocampus; species Urocampus carinirostris. Next base: position 41,351,922 of record NC_142357.1, on the reverse strand, counting down.
AATACCGCCACAGGAAGAAATCCAGCACGATCGAGAAAGTTTTTGTTGTTGATTTTGACGACTAAAATAAAGTGGGTACCTTGCTGCTACCACATACTTTGTGCTATTTTGAGCTGTCCCTTTCCATCACCGCCGATCATTTTCTGTCAATTGGTTGCTATAAACTGACATGAATTCTGCCATTATGCATCAACAATGCATGCGCAGCTTCAATCTGTCACATATGTTTACAAACACGGAGAGGCTTCTATAGGTGCTGGGTGATAATGAAGCATAATAAAGACAAAAAAAAAAAGTTCTGTGTGAACAAAAAGCAGAAAAGAGGCAAATTCGGACTCATTTTAATATGGATTGCTCCAAAGCAAAGTGCATTCAAACAACTGCTGAGGCTTTGCTTTTTGTTTTACTTATTTATGTTTTTGCGTGTTATTCAGACGATTTGTGTCTAAATTGGTTAAACTAGAATTATAAATATTTATTTTGTTTTTGCATTTAATCATTTATTTTATCGTTTTGCATTTTTCAGGGATTTTGTGTTTGGCTTTAAATCTGTTGACTGTGGAAAAATATATAATTGTCTTGTGTTTTACAATTTTATTTTGTAGATCTGTGAATATATTAATCTATTTTACATTATTTCAGTGATCCCTGCAAAAAATGAACTTACACATTACTAAATAATTTGGTGCAAAATGTTTTAGCATTAATATGTCAAAAAAAAAATATCTGAGGAACCATTTGGGAGCCAAGAGACCCACCTCTTCTCAGTGAGCCAAGCCAAAAGAGCCACTTCTAGAAAGAGACGTAATTCCTGTGACTAGTCTGATAAACCTGCCCTCTTGGAGGCAGTAACGCTTCACATGACTTCTCTATAACAAGGGCTGGAGCCACCATTGGCGTCATTTTTACACCCTTTTTCATTTTTTAAATTTAAAAGTGCAGTCTATCAATTCAGACTGGCAGAAAACAAGACAGTGAAAATAATTAAGCATTTTCCTGACCTTGAAAACACATTACAATTCAAGCATTACAGTCACCCGTGTGAACCCAGATAAAGGGAGGGAGAGTAGTCATACCTCATCCAATGATGTGGCAGGGATCTTCTTGAACTGTTCACACGCTTGCCAGAACAATATATTCTCCGCACTTACCTCAGATTTCAAAAAAGCCTTTAAGAAAAATGCCAGGGACAATTTAGAACACCAGTACACCTACCTTGTAAGGAAAAAAACAACATGTGCTTATATGTTTCATCTCACTGTAAAGTAGTTGATGCCGGCGGGGTCTTCAAGCAACTTCTCAAAGGAGACCGCCCAGCTTAGCACGTTGTCAGGGAGGCAGGCCTCTCTGCCGGGGGTCCCGGGTAGGCTGAAGTTGCTGCCTGTACTCATCCGTGCAGACATATTCAGCTCTGCACACACCCATTTGCAAGACCAGAGAAGCGCAACAGAAAAATGAGGTTGAATCGGATTTGTTGCGTCGTGCATCGACTTGTTCCGCTCTGCGATCGGCAGGTACTTTATGCTCACCTCCGTCTGACACGGCAAGGCTCTATTAAGAGAAAGTGAAAAGATAATTTAGGTCGGAATCAAGCTGGTTAGGAAAACAAGAAGGGGGACATTGAACGTTGACGATGCAGTTTTAGAAAACAAAATAGATATTGGAGGATGTCTTTGTTACCCTGCATTACAGCTTTTTATTTGACTTTCATGTGAGATTCTACTCTAAAGAAATATCATGAAGGATTTTTTATTTTATTTATTTGACTATAAGGGGATTTAATAGAATACAAATTACATTTGTTGAATGCAGTGGGGATTTTTCACAGGGAAGGCTTGGGGTCAGTGTGGCCTAGACAAGATTGATTTTTACAGAAAAACAACAAGAACGGGGACATGGGCTGACGCGGGAAAATGAGACAAGTGTTCTGATGAGCTTTGTTGGTGTGAGTCCTTTAGACATGGCGGCGCCTTTCGGCGAGGAGGAGGTGAAGCTGGCACCTGGCCCGCCCATGGGGGAGGAGCAATGCCAAAGCGTGTGAAAAAGACGGAAGACAGAAGACAGAAAAAGAGAGAGAGCAGAGATGGGAGAGCAGATCGGAGAATGAGAGCGAGGCTCGACGAAGACTACACTAATTCGACTAAATTCAATGGAATTCACTTAAAATGCTTTAAGAAAATAAATCTGCCCCCGTGTGAAAATGACGGCTATCTTTGTTCATTTTCCCATTAAGAAACGAGCATGCATTGTTAGAATAAAGTTTGTGTTTGGTTAATGGAGTCAGATAACTAATTCGAATAATTTGGTAAATGCTACATTTGTAATAGTTTTTTCCCCTAACAATCATAATAATGTGCGTTTACATGCTGGCAGTAATTCGATTGGGAATTGAAACATGCCACTTTCACGATGATGTAAAGCCATGCAAACGCACGCAATCATCTGATTAAGGTAGGGCTCAGAGTTTTCCGATTCCGAAGGTATGGTTAGCCCTTTCATTTTCAGATTACATGCCAATGTTTACAAATTCCAGTAATCCCAGTGCTTGTGCAGACTCGCAGTTTCCCCCATCTGGGATATTTTTATGCCACAAGGCACTGTGTGATTTGGTGTAAAGAATAATGTACACACAAACTCTGGTTTACTTGCTAAAAAGCCCGACGTGTATTGGTTGATTTCTCTGGGACATTTCCTTTTTTTTCTCTCTCCATGGCAAAAATGAAACAGTTGTATCCATCCATATATCGTGTCAATGTTTTTGGCAAGCCATGTTTGAGCACATCTTGCAAATTAAAGTGCAAAAAATGGAGCTCGCTTCTACAGCAGGGAGGTAACGAAGACAGTACTTTGTTGGATTTGGCAAGTAGCATCAATAAAATTTTAATGTAAAAAGTTAAAGGCGGAAACGACGCTCATTTACGGAATGGCGCGGCTCCCTCTTTGACATTGTGATCGAAATACGCAACCATTTTTGGAAGTCGATGTTTCATTTGAGTTATTAAGCATTAGACGGGACATTTTGGGAAGAAAAAAATGTAAAATATATATCACAAAAGTATGTTTTTTTAAATTGTTGTGTCATTTTATTGCAAAACTATACAACTCCAAAATTTTAGGTGTAAAAAAACACATGCTATGCTAAATTGGTGTTTAACTATTAATACTATAACTGCCTTTGAGTGAAACATTTTAACTGACAACAGAGCAAATGGAAGGGATAATGCTAGATAATTTTAGTTAGCCTTCTAAATGTTTCAGTGTTTCCCCATATCATTTTGTGAAACCCTGTTGGGTGGACAGTCTATGGGGATATCCGGGGCATACTGCCCTGGAAATGTTTTTGGTGCACTTTTAAAGCAAAATCAAGAAGCTGGATCGAAGATGATTGAATCAATAACACTAGTTATGGAAGGCAAAAACACAGCTTAACAAGTCACACCCAAAGTAAGGTAAATGAAACAACAGTATTATGAAAAAAACCTGCTTGTCATCCAATTACCCTAAAAATAACTGGTGTTTTACCAATACTATACTATTTTAAGATCAAGTATCAGACCTAATCAAGAGTTTTACGTTTAATTAAATGTAAGACTCATATCGGTGATTTGGTAAATTACAGTATTAAATATAAGTAAAGCTGCTTTTTTGATTGCTGCTATGACAGGATGCTGGTTCCTCTTCAATGGTTTACAGGATGTTATTGCATACTCATCAACCTCAGCACAATTGCTCCCCTTATGATTGCAATTCCCTTTTTAATTGATAATAAACCTTACAAACGCAACAAGTCACCAATTGACTCACAGCAAGACAGACTATGTAGCAAAATAATACATATATTTTTTTTTTACACAAAGTACTGCATACGTCATTTGAAATTTTCAAAAAAACATGGGGAAAATGTAAAGTTGACAGGTATCTTACTGTAATGCGCAACTTATTAGAGATGAGAATTCCAGTATTTTTTACAAAAACTCGCTACATCTCCGCTATTTAGACTCTTCAGATTTTTTGGTTGCTTTAAAAGACATATTGCCAATAATAATGTAACCATTTGCATGAAATGAATAAAAAGTGTATTATAATAGCCTTGATATACATTATTAATAAACATTATAAAAAGGAGAAAACTATTTAATAGGTCCAGTGAATTCAAAATGCAGAATTAGCACATGAGACTAAGTTTAGAAGTGCAAAACCAAGATTAGTGTTACAGGAGCAACAATGGAGCTGTGCAGGAAGTGGTTGAGACACTAATGGTTGGCTCTCATTCAGCTTTTGGAGCCAAAGACGCCTTCATGCTGTGTGAACAAACCCAACATTACTTGCTTCACAGCGGCGGCTTCATTAAGTGGTGAAAACGGATAATGAAACCGACTGAAAATATCAGTTTCCAATAGATTGATTTTAAATAAAGCAATAAAATGTCATCGGCGTACACGAGAAACAAAAAAACGGAAGAAATAAAATACTGAACCCTTTTGAGTGTTTTCTATTATAAATTTACCAGCAGGCTTGATCACACACAGCCTACACATTACAGATTGGCAAGTAGACAAGTGTGATTTCTCGCTGTCCATTTTTAGCAGCAATACACTTTTAAACAATGCATTCACAGTTCACATACACACATTTTGAATTTCCCTACGGGGATGAATAAAGTAGCTATCTATTTTGTCAGTTGAATAATATCCAGACTTGAGGTATACAGATTATTGGGGAATTTGACAGATATCTGTATTTTTATTTATTCAATGGGAGGATTATTCAGGTTCAGATGCAGCCAAGCCTCTCTCGCCCTCTCTTCAACACGCCCCCACCCCGTATCCGACCCTGCCCACCACGCGCCTTCTGATTCGATAAGCGACTGGGGTCAGAGCCACTGAACCAGGAAGAATAACGTTGGAGCAGAGTAAAACTACTACTTAATCCCAAGTCTTGACATACCTGTGAATAAAATCTGCTGACTTTAAAAAGTCTGTGGTAGAAAAGCGTGTATGTAATTAAGGGATAGTGTAAAAACTGTAGTTAACTTGTTTTAGGGAAACAGACACTGATACATTAGTTATTATAATAACAATAGTTCTTCAGTCAAGCGTGTGCGTTTGTGATTGAGAGCATAATTAGCGCGCTTAGGTGAGAGGCTGAGTGATTAGCTGTTACCATAACATTAGTTTGTCACCAACTCTAAAATAGGAGTGTCAACACTTTTTAATTTGCTAGAGTTGTTTGAATTTCGATTTACTTTTGGTTTTAAGTGAATTCAGGTCATGTTTGTTGTATTGTGGTTATATTTTTATTGTGAAAAAATAAATAGGGAGCCATTTAAATTTGTATGTAGCTTCCCAGCCCAATTTTATTTCCTGCACAGTTAGCTTTTGGTTTAAGTGAAAGATTTCTCAAGTTACTTGTGCTGAAATCTTAATCCATTTACTGTAAAAATTTTCAGAGAGCCTTTAAAGTTGAATCTATAACTAATTCTTTGTTTCTTTTGCATTATTGAAAATTTCTTACGCCAATATTTAAGCTTTTACAGCAAATGTATACCGGCTCCAAATATCTTATCAAATTCCTCCTGACACTCATAATAAATAAAATAAATAAAACTCATATCGGTCGATCCTTGACCCAAACCAATCTACGAAGAAACCAAGTTTTTACTGCGACACGATCAACCGACTAAAACGATCTGTTCAGTAATATCACAAACTTACCATGTGGCCAGCAGGAAGCCCTCGAGAGTTACAATTTTTTGCCATGATAACCAAGACCCCAAGTCATATACGAAGGTCGCCCTACTGAGAGAGACACTGATGGTCTCCACTGAAACACCAAAAACCTTTTCACTTGGGTTCCTCTAGCCACTTCCTGAATGGAAGTCTTACCATAGCAACATGCCACAAAAGAGGAAGGAAGATTACTATGATCACATCACACTGTTCTCAAGCAAACTCTTGAGAAACAAAGAAAAATCAAAATGGTGGACCCTTATAATGCAAAATTTAAAAACAAAAAAAAAACACTAGGAATCGTACAAGACGTGTACTTTTGAATACCTTGCAGCGCATTATAGTTTGCATTTTCTTTCCTGAAATTAAATATACCATAAACCCTTGCTGTAACGCAGTTCACTTTTCACAGTCTCGCTATTTTAAGGATTTGCATCTAGTATCGTTTTCTGCATTCTGATTGGCTTAACAGTTTTCTCTGCTTCCGTTTGAATTGATGTTTAAACATTATTTGAAACTACAGTAGTTTGTTTCAAAACAAACTTTATACAGTACTATACCAGTCAACCTCCACGGCTCCATGCCCTTACAAAATGTTGTATTTTCCCTTGCAAAATACAAAATAATCTTACAACATATTTTTTACAAATGTGTTTATGTAGTTTAACATCTTATATTGTACATGTGTTCCGCTATATCATATATATTGTTCATTAACATTTTGTTGTGAGATACCGAGTTGCTCGACATGAATGAGGTTTATCATAAAAAAAAGTTCAAAAATGAAGTCGCTTGGACTTTTACCGTTGAATGAAAAAATACATGCAAATCGAATTAAGCAGAATTTTCTTATTCAAATTATGAATTTATTTTCTGCATTCAATTATTGTTGATAATATACTGATTAAAGGGATAACCACAAACCTGTCTTTTGTAAAACTGGAGTGTCATGCCCAATTTCGTTGTCACAATATGTTAACCCATTTTGTAACAATGACAATAAAAGGTATATTCTATCTATTCTATCTATCTTCTATCTTTTCATTTTCTCCTTTTACACTCCTTTTCTTAACTTCTTTATACAAAATAATAAGTCGTAAGATAATGCATCAAAGCAAATGAGCCGTCGGAGAGCCGGCTCTCGAATGAGTGGAGCCGAAAAAGCCGCTTCTCTCAAAAGAGACTGACTTCTTTTAAAAGAGACTGACTTCTTTTCACTACACAATTACCACGGAATGATGCATGATGGGAAATCCCCAGGCAGCAGACGCATGCGCACAGTAGCATCAAACCGCTCGCAAGGTTTGCAGGGAAAAAAACGATACCGAGATAGAGGCTACCGCGGCGAACTGGTTTGACGTTTTGTGATAGTCAGTGTATATCGGATGGTACCCATAATTGACAAATTGGCGTTTTTCCTTACAGATTTTCTTGTACGTCGTACACGTCTTAAAAAGCATCATAAATGTACTTTGTACAGCAAAAACGTGCAGCTTGAGAGGTATGCAGTACTGTTATTTGTTAAACAAGTGCTTGAGCCTGTAAAGGTTCTGTTCTCGTTTTAATGGATAATGACATATATAATTCTATAATATTTTTAAATAAAATAAGATCTTTTAAACTTTAGTAGACAATCAAAATAAGGAGAGAAGGATCAAAGGATTTTCAACTTGCAAAGGCTTTATTGTAAAACAAGTTGCTGAATTCAATTTAATTGCTAGCTTGAAATGGTTTGAACGTTTATCATTTTTCTCTATACATTTTTTTTTTTTATGCAAAAGCCAAATACCGTTTTGGTGACATTTAAATTGATTGATAGGGTTTTTTCTATATCTATAATATATAAAAAAAAAAAAATCAAAAACGAAACCCAAGGCATTAAAGCAATAAAACTGATTGTAAATGGATTGCAATGTATGCTTTAACCTTTTCTCATTTGAACGACGTCATCATTTTTTGCTGGCACAATAGTTGTGATGGATGACAATTACTGCTAAAATTAGCTATATTTGAGGTTGCTTACGTGAAAAAAAGATCTTTAACATCAAACATTGTTAAATAACTACTATATTGTACTGTACCCCTCATTTATCACAGGGATTGCGTTCCTAAAACTATCCATAATAGGCGTAATTCATGAAGTAAAAGTTTTTTTTTTTTTTTAATTATCATGCAATTAATGTATACAATTGGACATTAAAACCAAAGCGAAAAGCCTTTTCACAGGCAAGGGCATATATTAGAATAGAATATTCCTTCTTATCTTATTGTTACAAAATGGGTTGAACATATTGTGACAACGACATTGCAAGTGGCACTCCAGCTACACATTTAACTGTAAGGAAAAAAAAAAATAATAATTTACACAAGAAAGTGTGGGCATGTAGAGGCAGAAGATAGAGATCGGGTGTTTACTTACAGTTTGGGGTCGTAATAGTGCAAAATAGGCAACATTGAGCAAAGTCAGCATAGGCATGAATACGATTTTACATTTCTATGAGGTAGTATGTTTGCAGTGGTATTCCTCTTTAAAGAGCATTATTAAGTAGGTATAAAGGTTTTTTAACAACTACTGTACTGCCAAATAATCATTTTCAGCATAAACAGAAAGCAAAACACAAAGCACGATGCAAATCCGTGAAATGGCAAGACCGTAAAGACTGAACCGCACTATAGCGAGGGTTCACTGAATAAATGTATCTACACAGTCCTCGGTAGAAGGATATTGTAAATCATTTATATATTTATCTAGCTTATAACTTTTATATTAGAAACAAAAAAATAAAGGATAGAGAATTATTAAGAACCACATAATTACGAGTCATAGTTTTTAATGAATCGAATGCTAAAATACTGTAGAGGAGTCGGGACGGTTTCTAGATAATTTCGTTGATTTATTTTTTTGCCAATTAATTGACATTTTGAAAAACATTCATTAGAATAATATTCGACCAAAACCCCAATTTATAAAAGTGACAAACGTTTTTCGCGTGGATATCAAATTTACATAAACCGAAACGGTGACATTTTCCACTTTCACCCGGGAGCTCCACACCTCACTGAAACAATAGTTTTCTCACCTTTTCACTGTCCTTTCCTGGATCTTCAGCTCGCCACTTGTCATATTTTCCTATCTGCTTGTTCGCCATAACTTTGGCCAGATGAGAAAAACGACGATAAACGCACTTAAATGCAACCATTTTCTCGTATTGAAGGAAAAAAACGAGAATGTGTAAGCAGGAAGTAATAGATGGAATGGACACTTCTGATTGGCGGAAATCACTTTGGACATGCGCCCTAGGGTGTTTCAGCAGGTGAGCGGGATAGTTTAATTAGCTAGCTAAACACCGGCTAATTGATAGCTAATCGCTAGCTAACTGCTAGATTTAGCACTATCATACTTTAAAGTGTTGTTATTACGTTTTCTGAAGTCTAAAATATTATACAAGGATATTGTTTTCTCTTGATTCTCGATGCTCTTTTTTTCCAGTTAGTTAGTAAGTATTCTAGCATTGTGTTGGCTACTTTCTTGTTTTGTTCTGTTGGCGTAAGTGTCCCAGCATGTCCTGCATCGTCCTCTTTTTGTGTTATTTTCAGTTAGAGCTAGTTAGATTCCCAACATGTTTTGCTTTGTCTTGTTTTTGTTCATGTAGATTGGTTTAATATCCTTATGCCGTCTTCCTTTCATGTTGTGTTTAGTTAGAGCTAGTTGGTGTCCCAACTTGTTTTGCATCTTCTTGCTTTTTCTGGTTTTGTTCAGTTAGAGTCGGTTAGTGTTAAACATACTCTCATTTCTTTCATGCTTTAGTTCTGTTAGACCTGATTAGTGCTGGAACATTATGTTTTTTTTATCCTCGTGTGAGTATGTTGTTGTGTATTTGTTCTTTCATGTTTTGTTCTGTCAGAACCAGTTAGTATTCCAACGTATTCTGCGTCTTCTTCCTTTCATGTTTGGTTTGTTTTAACTAGTGTTTCACCATTATGTAGCATGTGTGATTATGTTCCATGTGTTCTTTTCAGGTTATGTTTGGTTAGAACTAGTTGGTATCCCAACAAGTTTTGCATCTTCTTGCGTTTTTTGGTTTTGTTCAGTTAGAGTTGGTTACTGTTCAACATACCTCTTATTTAGTTCATGTTTTAGTTCTGTTAGACCTGATTGGTGTTGGAATATTATAGTTTTTGTTATCCACGCGTGAGTCTGTTACTAAATCTTTGTCCTTTCGTGTTTTGTTCAGTTAGAACCAGCTGGTACTCCATCATATCGTCCATCTCCATTTTTTGTGTGTGTTCTGTTCATTTGTTCAACATCATGTTGCATGTGTGAGTATGTTTCCCGCACCTTTTCTTGTCTTGTTCAGTTAGAACCATTTGGTATTCCAATATATCCTGTGTCTTCTCATTTTATGTTTTGTTCATTTAGATCCAGTGTTTTTGCATTATTTGGGGTGTGTGAGTAGGTTCTCTGCATCTACTTCCTCTAATGTTTTGTCAGGTTGAACCAGTCGGTATTCCAACATATATTGCAGTTTTCTTTAATGTTTGGTTTGTATGTTCCCTGTGTCCTTCCTTTCATGTGTTGTTAGGGTGGAACTAGTTAATAATCCAACATACTGTGTGTCTATATGAGTGCCACTTTAAAATGTCCTTGTAAATCAGTGTCCCACGCCAAGATTAATGACTCGCACAACATTTATTTTATATCCGACAGAGCTGCCATTTTACCCCAGTCCGAATATACAACATGGATATACATTGAAATTGTATAACTGACCAATTTATCTTCCACTATTCTTGTTCATCAACAAACTAAAAAAATGACTGTGAGCAACATGTGGAAAAGCCTGTCGAGACATCCATGACTTCAACTATTCTTCATCAACAATAAACTACCATCAAAATCAAGTGATATGAACAGCTACCGTACCATTCATCAATAAAATCTTATTTTAGAAACTATCAAAACTTGAAACACACACACACCTTTAATATATTCGCCATCAGTAAATAGTTTTCCATGCTTTGCCATGAAGTGAGCAATGTGATAGCTTGCTTCAGTGGTGGCGTTTGTAGCAGTGACAAATGTTTTCAGGGTCTGTGTTTGTTTGCCTTACCTGGACACAACGCGTTTTAATGTCTCCGCCTTTCCAGACTCGTCCTTGAATTCATGTTCATGTTTAGACTCGTAATGACGCTTAACACTTGACGTGCGGGGTACAACGCTCTCGAGGCATCATGCACAAACAGCACGGTCATTTTTTTGCACAAAGCCTCAGTCATCTGTCCACGCTGGCTGAAACGAACGAGATTTTTTTTCGCTGGAGGAGCTGTTGTAATTCTTTTATTTAATGCGCGCCGGTGTTTCTGTGGCTGGGTTAAAACACAGATCTTTACTCATCTGCGAGGCGCGGAGCAGACACGATCACACACGGAGCAGAGGAGGAGGTGTCATGATTGCCCATTCAGAGCACCTGTGACTGCTCAATTGGCGCCAAGAGCCCTGGGAGCTGATTGGCTGATGAACTCCTTTTAAACCCCCGGCTTTCAAGGGATCCCTGTCAGATCGTTATGCGAACCGTTGCTCCCAGCTTGGCAAGCTCTCACGTTCAGACTCTGTTCCTGCCCTGTTTTCTCTGCCTGATCCTCGTTGCCAACCTGTTTCCGGACCTGACTCAACCCCGTTCTGCCTTCCCGTTATTCGATTTGTTTTGCCCCGCTACCTGCCTGACTCCCGTTGCCGACCTCGTTTCCAAACTTGACACCGCCCTTGCTCTCCAGTCCCGGCTAACGACTTGTATTTCCTGCCGATCTTTGACCATCCTCGCTCGACACGGAAGTGCCACTTCCGTGTTTCCAACCACCTGCTACCCTTTTCTGTCGATCATCGGAGCGTGGACGCAAGCATTGCTCTCTCTCTTTATTAATAAAACGAACGCGACTGGGTCCTGTCTCCGTTTCTGGTACGTGACAGGAGGGGCGCTATCGTAAAGCCTTTAAATAACATAGCGCACAACTGAAAATGTCTGAATTTCACCTAAAAATGCGCATGGAAATTTTTTTTTTTTGCCGTGCACTCACGTGCCACTGCTGGCATGCGTGCCATAGGTTGCCGACCCCTGGTCTATATGTGTTCATGTTCTGTTAATTTATATTTATTAAGTGTTTCGACGTTACGTAGCTGGGATGCATAGCCAATTCCATACCTGTCAAGCTGTACGTTTTTGCCGTACAAAGTATGTTTATGATGCATTTTAATACTAGTACGACGTACAAGAAAATCTGTACGGAAATTTGTCAATAATGGGTACCATCCGGTATACACTGACTATCACCAAATCAATCAAGTAAAATGAGTTCGCCGCGGTAGCCTCTATCTCGATATCGTTTATTTTTCCTTGCAAACGAAGCGAGCGGTTTTGATGTAGTGAAAGGAAGTCCGTCTCTTTTTAGAGAACTGGCTTTTTCGGCTCGACTCATTAAAGAGAGCCATTAAAGAGCTCTCAAACGGCTCATTTTCTTTGATGCATTACATTACGAATGATGATGTTGTATAAAGAAGTGAAGAAAAAAAGGAAGTATAAAAATAAGAAAATGAAAAAAGACAGGTTTGTGGTTATCCCTTGAATCAGTATATTACCAACAATAATTGAATGCAGAAAATGAATGTATAATTTGAATTAGAAAATGTATTATTCTACTTCATTCTATTTGCATGTATTTTTTCAGACATGTAACTTTGTCGTTTTGTCTCTGAACATTATCCAATACTCATTCCTTTTCTAAACTATTATCTTGTGTTTACATCTATGGGATCCGCTTCTCCGGCCATGGAGGATCATGACACTTTGTGAATGTCTTTCAGATTAACAGGCCTTTTTTTCCCAGTGTTTTTTTCATCGGCTCAAGCGAAGAAAGCAAAGCACTACAGTGCATCAGCCGCCTCACCTTTCCAACATAGGTAATCTATTATTAAATCGTTTGTGTCTGTGCATGCTGAGAGGAAGTCACGGGGATAGTCAATATATCATTAAAAATAATGTTATTCAATAACAATGCATGGTGGACATGTATTCTGGCATTTGTGGGCCACTTGGTGTCACTGTTTCAGCGTTTATTTTACTTGTGAAAAGTGATGGGTGGACTCGCATGCTCAAAAACCTATGGGTCCCAACAGAGATCTATGGCTCCCCAAAATTTGGTCTTATCCAGGTTGAAATTGTAAATCGGAAAATAATATATAATGTAAATCTATATATTCATTCAGTTTTAATCATCACAGTTTATTGGTAATACAAATCAGTTATCACTTCAAGATTTTTCAGTTCGCCACAATATTGTACATTATACAAAATATTATTGCTGAAATCATTATATTAATCTATATTTTCATTCAGTTTTAATCATCATAGTTAATTGCTAATACAAATCAAGTTATCACTTCAGATTTTTCTGTTCATATATTTTCCGTGGTTCGCTGTCCCGCCACAGTTGTAATGCTTTCTCAGGGTCCAATCCATTATCATCCTCCTCGTAGCGTCACCAGGAATTTAATTGAGTCCATTTTGGCAGAAAAGTCCTTTACTTGCTAGTTTTCTTTTGTTTATTTTCTTTTGTCGAATCGTTGGCTTCAACACACGTGTTTTCCTTGCCTTCGCGATCTTCCGAAGAATTTCTCCGCCGTTTTTTCGTGCCCAAATTATTGCCATTGTTATCACTTTCGGCATTAAGTTTTGACTTATTACTGACACTGAAGAAATGACCAATTTTGTGTTGATTTTCACCTAATACTAACGGAGGCATACTTAATCTTCGCTCAATGACAAGCACCACAACAATGATGTCATCTCGAAGCAACGAGATCTCGTTTGCCGAGATCGGCGTGCGGACGAAAACTCGAACCGCCAGCCCAAAACAAAAATGGCGGATCTGCCTGACGAAAAGCGGGTAATAATGACAATTTTGTGTCAAAAAAGTTGCGTCCCGGGGACGGACGTTGATTTTTAGACTATGCGTCCCCGGCAAAAATCATGCGTCTAGGACGGAGGGACGCCGGCAAACCAGAACACTGCTGTTAGCAGCGATTTAAGAAATAGCTGGCTTTACCTTGGAAGAGTAAAAATGAATAAATCAAGAAAGAAAAACCTTCGGACCGAAAGCTATATACAGTACAGTACATCATTATATCAACGCCTACGTGCTCCAAGGAGATTTGAAATCAAGGTTAACGTAAAGCTATAAAGAAACAATTCAAGTCATATCATTCCATGTGATTATGTCTTTTTTTGGCAGATAAATCTGCTCCTTTTAATTATTTCCTTTTTCTTATTCTGAGATTTATTTTAAATAAATCTAATTAAATTAATTAATTCAATCTAAATAAATAAAAATATATAATATAGATAAGTGGGCAGCACGGCGGCACAGTTCATGTCTTGGGAACCTCCTGCGTGGTTTCAAATCCAGCTCCAGACTTCCTGTGCGGAGTTTGTATGTTCTCCCCGTGCTTGCGAGGGTTTCCTCCCACATTCCAAAAACATGCATTTCAGGTGAATTGGCCGGTCCAAATTGTCCCTAGGTGTGACTGAGCGAGCAAGTTGTCTGTCCCCGTGTGCCCTGCGATTGGCTGGCAACCAGTTCAGGGTGTCCCCTGCCCACTGCCCGGAGATGGCTGGAATGGGCTCCAGCACGCCTGCGACCCTACTGAGGATAAGCGGTGCAGCTAATGAGATGAGATGAATATAGATCAGTATTCATCATCTACTAGAGAAGTTTAAAATGAATGACAGCTCAAATGTCATTACATTTAAGAAAAATTGGCGTGAAAAATCATTGAGAGTGATCAGTGTCTTTAATGACATGATCATTTTTCTCAAGACAATTTTTAAAACTTGCTTATAGTGCAGCGTTTAGTACATTCACCTAACACGCGAAAGGTTCCGGGTTTGAGACCAGAAACTGTTGTGTCCCGCTCATTTTGCGCCAACCGCCGCTGGTTCTGATTGGCTCCCTGTCACTACTTGAACCCAGTCCTGTCTGTCCCCTGTTGTCAGTCCGTCTGCGAACCTCAGTGTATACTAGGCAAGCCTTTTTCGACCCCGACTCCCACCTGTCTCGTTTTTGCTCCCGCCTCTCTCCGGCTACGACTTGTTTTGCTCCTGACCACGTCTGCTCTCCCGTCCCGGCTTACGACCTCTTTTTGTCCCCGACTACGTTTACTCTCCCGTTCTGGCTTACGACTTGTTTCCGACCCCGACCACGCCTTGCTCTCCAAGTCCCGGCTACCGACCCGTCTTTCCGTCCCTGACACCGCCATCGCTCGCTACGGAAGATCCACTTTCGTGTCCGGCTCACAATCCTAGTACGGGAGCGACTTGCTTCCCGCATCCCGCGAACACGGGATCGTGGGCGCAGCCCTTTCTCTTTTTTTCAATAAAACTTGTGGTAAACGTCACGCAATTGGGTCCTGTTTCCGTTCTAGTCCTGAGAGAAACATTTGTTGACCTGGAGAGGGATGGGCGCCACCAGGCTGTACTTGCCAAAGACACACCACAGGATATGGTGTGCCTATAACCATGATTTAAAGATGTAAATCAGTCAGTGCATTGTACATACAAATGTTTCAGTGGTTGAGTCTACTTCTAATCATTAAAAACCTGGTAATACCACAATGTTTACATGGTAATAACATGCTTATTAAACATACATCATGGGTGCCATCGCTAGCTGCAGCCTTTCCAGCAGCTCAGTGTTATTTCAATCTTTTTGTGATTTATTGTTTTATTGTTTGCTTCTATCTTCGGTGTTTTCGTCCCGTTTGACAACTACACTTTGGATGACTTTCTATCCTATGGTTATGGGTTTTAACGCACAAAAATGCGTTTATTCGAGGAATCAACTCCTTGCCCTGAAGAATTTGAGGTGAGGGGCCCCTATTGTGGCTGCAGAGCCGGAGTTAAGGGTAAGTGGCTAGCGGCATTATAAGTCCTCGGTACCGTCCGTAATCATGGAAAATGTGAACTCTCTACCAAATAAGACCGAGGAACTGGCTGTGCTGATAAAAAACATCAAAGCGTACGGGGAGTGCAGTTTGCTGAGTTTTTCGGAAACGTGGCTCACGTCTAGCATCCCGGACACTAACGTGGAGCTACCCGGCTTCGGCGCTATTGGGACAGGCGGAGACACAAAAGCCTGCGGGAAGCGGAGAGGAGGCGGACTCGCTATCTACGTGGACACAAGGCGGTGTAACCCTGGGCACAAAGATTTCCAACTGCTGCAGGGACGTCCAACTTTTGGCCTAGCGTGTGACGTCATCCACTCCGCTGTTGCTAAACTACAACACAGCACCCCGAGGCCATCCTGTTAATCTCCGGGGACTTCAATCACGTGACTCTGGATACAACACCGCCTGCTTGCTTTATTATTTTATTTTTCAACACAAGGATAGTGAAGTGTGAATTTCCCTACAGGGATGAATAGAGTATCTATCTATCCATCTATCTATCTAGACCACAGGTGTCAAACAGGCGGCCCATGGGCCAGATCAGGCCCGCTAAGGGATTGAATCCGGCCCCTGAGACAACACTCAGAGAAGCGCAAGAGAAAAACAAGCTGCAGCTTGAAATGTGTCCACTTGATGTTGCCAAAGCCAGGTGCCTCCAACAAAGACACTGTACTTGTATTTCTTTTTCTCTCTCTCTCTTTCTTTTCCACCCTTTTTCTCCCACTCTCTTCTTTCACTCTCTGTCTCTCTTTTTCTCTCCCTTTGTTGCTCCTTGTTTATTTCTCTCAGTGTCTTTTTAACTTCTTTTGCTCTCACTTCCTTTTTTTCCTTTTCTCTCTTTTCTCTTTTCTTTCCTTCTGTCTTTCTATTTCTCTTTGGATTTCTTTCTTCCTCTCCCTTTCTTTTCCCCCTCTCTCACCACTTTTTATCTTTTGTTTTTCACGTTCTCTCCCTCTCTCTCTTTTTCTTTCTTTGTCCCGCCCTATCTCCTTTTCCCTCCCTCTTTCTCTTATTTCTTTATCTCTCTTTTTCTTTAATCCACTAGTTTGGCCCCCGACAGAATGTTTGTTCTATCGTGTGGCCCCCCGAGTTCAAATGAGTTTGACACCCCTGATCTATTTATCTATCTATCTATCTATCTAAACCAGTGTCAAAAATAAGTAGCTCTCAGCTTCAAAATGTTCCGTGACTCCTGATATAATTTATTTAAAAAGTAAAGAATTCCCTTTTTGTATCTCGGTAAAATCCATTGTAGGTTACAAAATGAGGAAAATCAATGTTGGTTACGGGCATGCTGCCATCTGTCTCCTTTGTGTAAAGCAAATCTCGCCAGCATCTGGCTTCCAATTGATAATTGAGCTAACATGGACACAGAGACGACTAATCACGTTAAGTAAATGTGACCCTCGTCTGGCAAAGGCTAAGCAAACAATGAAAGCTAGCGACCAAGCTAGTTCCTCCCCTTTTTTGGGATGAGGTGCTATTCATCGAGAAGAGCGTGTCATGATTACCGAAGGCACACAAGTCTGCTCCGTTAGTGCTAACTGCCTCGTACGCTGATTGGCTGCTCATCTCTTTTTAAACCCCAGTCTTCCTGTTACCTGTTGTCAGTCCGTCTGCAAACCTCAGCTACGCTAGGCAAGCCTTCCGACCCTGACTCTCTCCTGTTCTGATTCCTGTTGGATTCCAGGCTCTGACCCATTTTCTGAACTCGACTAGGTTTTTGCCCCCTGTCTCGGCCACTGATCTGTTTTTCCCCGCTCTCGACACTGCCATCGCTTGCCACGAAAATACCACTTGAGCAACCTACTCCCCGCGACCAGCGATCTCCGGATCGTGTATACTATTCTTTCCCTCCTTCTTAATAAAACTAAGAGAAACGCACCCAAGTGGGTCCTGTCTTTGTTCTGGTCCCGACGGAGCAAATATTTATTTATTTATTTTATTTTTAATATAGAATAACAAAAGTAATACTTGCAACTTTTTAAACAAGACCCAGCCATTTTTTCCAATTGACTACAATTAGCGGCAGTAGCTCAGGAGGTAGAGCGCTCATCTTGGGATCAAGGGATCCCAGTTCGAATCCCGGCTCGTCCGTGTTACATGTGGAAGTGTCCTTGGGTAAGACACTGAACCCCCAATAAGCAGGTTAGCGCCTTACATGGCTGCACAGATCACGGCCGCTATTGGGAAATGTGAAGCACAATGTAAAGCGCTTTGGGAAGTCGTTGACTTGAAATGCAGATCGATTCATTTTTATTTTAGGGCGGCAGTAGCTCAGGAGGTAGAGCGCTCGTCTTGGGATCGAGGGATCCCAGTTCGAATCCCGGCTTGTCCGTGTTATATGTGGAAGTGTCCTTGGGTAAGACACTGAACCCCTAATACCCCCAATAAGCAGGTTAGCGCCTTATATGGCTGCAAGGCCGCTATTGGGGAAATGTGGAGCACATTGTAAAGCGCTTTGGGAAGTCATTGACTTGAAAAGCGCTAGAGAAATGCAGATCATTTCATTTCATTTCATTTACAATTTTGAAATATCAGCTATATTGAAAAATTTGTATCATTTTATTAAAAAAAACATTTTGAATCTTGTCTTTTAAATGTTGCTTCACACGGTGGCTGGGTGGTAAGTCCAGCTACCTTAGCCTCTGTCAGGACCAGAACGGAAACAGGACCCAATTGCGTGACGTTTCTCACAAGTTTTTTCAAAGGAAAGAGGAAGGGCTGCTCCCACCATCCGGTGTTCGCAGGGCGCGGGAGGGAAGTCGCTGTCGAACTCGGATTGTGATCTAAACACGGAAGTGGATCTTCCGTAGTGAGCGATGTCGGTGTCATGGACAGAAAAACAGGTCGAAAAGCTTTTATTTTACGGGAAATGGGGCAGTCCTGCACGTTTACACAAAACGCCAGTGATTCGGTGATCGCTGGGCGAAAGAGGAAAGACGTCTGGCGTGGAACAACAGAAAGCAAGAGACCAACGAGATCGATACCAATTACACAAACTGATACTGGACAGATGATGTTGATACCGGACAGAATTGAAAGGATTGATACTGGAGACAAATATCAGACGACAAGAATGACAGCCACGATACCAGACACTGGAGACCGGAGACTGTAATCAAAACTGGACCCTAACCCTAACGAGTTACAAATTAACTTGCTATGAAATTAACCTGTTTTTCATTTTGTTTCTGTCGCATTTGATATTTGTTTTGCCGGAGATCTCAAAGAGATCAAAGCCAGGAGAGAAAGCTTACCACGTGTTGTGAGTCATCATTTGATTCCTATTGAGTTTCTTTTGTCTTTTATGAGCATATTTGGCATTGGAGTCATCCAAAAGTAATTGAAAGTAATCCAATTAAAGTAACCCTACCCAACCCTGTATGTAATGTAATGCGCATGCGTAACTTTTCAATAAATGCAGCTACTAAAACCGGAAGTGGTTAAGAGGGATTCGGTCGAGCTAGAGATCGGATCGCTCTGCCTACTGTAGTAGCTTCTTTAAACTTCAATTCCTGCCTCTGCCTGAATTCTTTGGTCAGCCGTGGGTTTATTTCTTTTAAACTATGACACATTAAACTCAATAAATGTAACTTGTATTCAATCATATAAAATCCTTTATAGTCAAATGTATAAAATCCTTCACTATCTAAATATCTCGAGCTAGCGTGCCCCCACACTGTCTCAATAACTAGCTAGCTTTGTTGTTACTGAATGTTTGGAGTGGCAGCACGGCGATGCAGTGGTTGGCGCGTGTGTGGCACAGTTCTGAGGCTGTGAGATCAAACCCCCCGTGTGGAGTTTGCATGTTCTCCCGTGCTTGCGTGGGTGTCCTCCCACATTCCAAAAACATGCTTGTCAGGTGAATTGGCCGGTCTAAATTGTCCCTGGGAATGAATGAGTTGTCTGTCCCTGTGTGCCCTGCAATTGGCTGGTAACCAGTTCAGGATGTCCCCTGCCCACTGCCCGATGATTGCTGGGATGGTCTCCGGCACCCCCGCGACCCTACTGACGATAAGCGGTGCAGCTAATGAGATGAGATGTTTGGAGTACCTTTTTGTAAGGCATCACAGGCCACGCCCGCAGAGCATCATTGAGCAAAAGAGCCTCAAAGTGTTTTAATCCAAACTGACTAATCCTGCAGCCCAACAGCCTCAGTTTTAAAGAGGCAGCGTGGAAAAAAATACACGAAATGACGGATGCCTGAATAGGGGACATCAATTCCGTGACATAATCTAAAGTGTTTGTGTGCGTCAATCCTCATCTTTGCTTTTTCTGCATTAGCAACATTCGCCATATGGTTAGCGCGCTAACGTGCCTGTTTACGCGCTCGCTCTTGTAGCAGGTGGCTAAGGAGATAATCCAGGTAAAGCCACTGGCAGCCAAGTGGAGAGACGGATTGAGATACAGGGCGGGGCTCTCCGGGCCCCGTGGCCTTTTGTAAGGACTCCCGCGGCTAATTCCGTCTTCCTAATCCCGCTGCCGTTAGCCCTTCCCCGTTTCCTGCTACTTTGCCGCGATCCAGGTAAAGTCACGCATTGGCAACTTCTATTTCCACCGCTTCTTCGAGTCGGATAAAAAGGAGAAAATCGAGGCTAGCGTCGCGGCTAGCTCACCTGTGAGCTTCTTTGGAGAATGTAGCATCGGTTAGTCGAGCTAGCTAAAGGATACGTGCCGCTATGGGAGAAGCTCAGAAGGTTAGTGGAGCGGTCCAGCCACAGGTAAGCTAACTTTTTTATTACCTTATTAATTCATGTATAATGTGCAGGCCATGTTTCTTTAAAAAAGAATCACTACTTTTTTGAACTTTTGGCCTAGCGTGTGACGTCATACACTCCGCTATTGCTAAACTACAACACAGCACCCCGAGGCCATCCTGTTAATAAACAACAAAAGGATACTGCTGGAAGTTTGAATTTCCCTACGGGGATGAATAAAGTATCTATCTATCTATCTAACTATCTATCCAGACATCTATTTATCCATCCATCCACCTAGACATCTATCTATCTATCTATCTAGACACCTATCTAGACATATATCTATCGATCTAGACATCTATCTAGACACATCTATCTATCTATCTATCTAGACATAACTCATCCATCTATCTATCTGGACATCTATCTATCTGTCTAGACAACTATCTATCTATCTATCGATCTAGACATCTATCTATCTATCCATCTATCTAGACATCCATCTATCTAGACATTTATCTATCGATCTAGACATCTATCTAGACACCTATCTATCTATCCATCTATCTAGACATCTATCTAGACACCTATCTATCTATCTGTCTAGACACCTATCTATCTATCTATCGATCTAGACATCTATCTAGACACCTATCTATCTATCCATCTATCTAGACATCCATCTATCTAGACATTTATCTATCGATCTAGACATCTATCTAGACACCTATCTATCTATCCATCTATCTAGACATCCATCTATCTAGACATTTATCTATCGATCTAGACATCTATCTAGACACCTATCTATCCATCCATCTATCTAGACATCTATCTATCTAGACACCTATCTATCTATCTATCTATCTATCTATCTATCTATCTAGACACCTATCCATCTACCTATCTATCTATCTAGACACCTATCTATCTATCTAGACACATATCTATCTATCTAGACACCTATCTATCTATCTATCTATCTATCTAGACACCTATCTATCTATCTATCTATCTATCTATCGATCGATCTAGACATCTATCTAGACACCTATCTAGCTATCTATCCATCTATCTAGACATCCATCTATCTAGACATCTATCTATTCATCTATCTAGACATCTATCTAGACACCTATCTATCTATCTGTCTAGACACCTATCTATCTATCTATCGATCTAGACATCTATCTAGACACCTATCTATCTATCCATCTATCTAGACATCCATCTATCTAGACATTTATCTATCGATCTAGACATCTATCTAGACACCTATCTATCTATCCATCTATCTAGACATCCATCTATCTAGACATTTATCTATCGATCTAGACATCTATCTAGACACCTATCTATCTATCCATCTATCTAGACATCCATCTATCTAGACATTTATCTATCGATCTAGACATCTATCTAGACACCTATCTATCCATCCATCTATCTAGACATCTATCTATCTAGACACCTATCTATCTATCTATCTATCTATCTATCTAGACACCTATCCATCTATCTATCTATCTATCTATCTAGACACCTATCTATCTATCTAGACACCTATCTATCTATCTATCTAGACACCTATCTATCTATCTAGACACCTATCTATCTATCTATCTATCTATCTAGACACCTATCTATCTATCTATCTATCTATCGATCGATCTAGACATCTATCTAGACACCTATCTATCTATCTATCCATCTATCTAGACATCCATCTATCTAGACATCTATCTATTCATCTATCTAGACATCCATCTATCTAGACATTTATCTATCGATCTAGACATCTATCTAGACACCTATCTATCTATCCATCTATCTAGACACTCATCTATCTAGACATCTACCTATCTAGACATCTATCTATCTAGACATCTATCTACTTCTATCCAAAAATGGAAGATAGCTTTGGCTAGACTGCACAGGGGCAGGAATTGGATAATTTCTGACGGCACAGTAGGAAAATTCATTCAAGTGCCGCAGCACAATAGTGTGCCGTGTCGAAAAATACTGTCCTAGAGGGCAGTGTTGAGTTTGCGTAACGCGGTGAATTGGTTCAGGTGTAAAACTGCATTCACTCCACTGTTATGATGGACACATTCAAAGCCATACATGAAAATTTTTTCGTATGTTATCTATCGCACCGGTGGAGTAAGTGGTTACGATTCGGCGCTCTGACCACTGGGTTCGATTCCCGTTGCAGCCATTGTTTTGCGATTGTGGTGAGGACGAGTGAGACAGATCATTGCACAAATTTGGTAATATACTAAAACATTGAGTTCTGTTTTAAAATGCATGTTATGCACGAATAAAATTGAAATATTTTTTCAATTTTTTTTAGTTTTTTACAATTTTAAGCAGGGGTTTCAAATTGAGCTAGGGTTCGGGTGAGGTTGGGTCCAATGGGGTTTTCCACAAAAAAATTCCGCTGTTTTGAAAGGGACAGTGTTTTATACTTGTCCACTAGATGTCACTGTCACGTGTAGCGCAAGGAAGACTACAAATTACGGAGGCTGAAAAGTGAGCAAAAAGCAGCCTTTTTATCAATTTTAGCCGGACACAAAGAAGGAAAAACTGTTTTTTTAAAGGAATAAAAAAAAATGGAAGAAAATAAAAAAGGAGTAAAAAGGAGGATGGGAATTAAAAAGAAATGTAGTGGAAAAGAAAAAAAAGAAAGGAAAATAGAGAAAGAGAAAATAGGACAGAAAGAAAGAAAGGCATTAAAGAAAAAAAGACAAAACAAAAAACTGCAAACTTCTCTTTTTTTCTTTTCATTTTTTCAGTTTTCTTTCCCCTGATTTCTAAAGTTTTACACCTTGTTTTATTTCTTTTTTTTAAATTGTTCTCTTTTCTATTTTCTCTTTTGTCCTCTTTTCTTTTATTTCTTTTTTTCTTTTTAATTGTTAATGGATTTCTCTTTCCAAAGCAATAAGGTGCGTTTTGGTCACCTTGAGTCTCCGTAGTTTGTCTTCTTCTGTTGTGCTTTTAGCACTCATTTTCACTGGCACGACAGAATACAGCGACAGCTTGCGGGCAAATAATACACACGGTCCCTTTAACTTTCATATTGAGGCAGAAGCCTCAAACTACCAACCGGGGGCTGCAATCGGCCCAGAGTTTGAGACCCCTGATTTAACGGGACATCTCCTTTGATCTACACCAGAGGTGTCAAACTCATTTTAACTCTGGGGCCACACGATGAACCAGTAGATTAAGGAGAAAGAAAAAGAGGGATAAAGAAATAAGAGAAAGAGGGAGGGGAAGGAGAGAGGGCAGGACAAAGAAAGAAAAATAGAGAGAGGGAGAGAGCGTGAGAAACAAAAGAGAAATCCAAAGAGAAATAGAAAGACAGAAGGAGAGAAAAGAAACTGCGAAGGGTCGGAAGAGAGAAAGAGAAAAGAGAGAAAAGGAAAAAAGGAAGTTAGAACAAAAGAGGTTAAAACGCACAGAGAGAGAAAGAGACAAAGAGCAACAAAGGAAGAGAAAAAGAGAGATACAGAGAGTGAAACAGACAGAGACAGAGTGGGAGAAAAGGGGTGGAAAAGAAAGAGAGAGAGATAAATAAATACAAGTACAGTGTCTTTGTTGGAGGCACCTGGCTGTGGGAACATCAAGTGGACATATTTTAACCTGCAGCTTGTTTTTCTCTTGCACTTTTTTGAGTGTTGTCTCGCGGGCCGGATTCAATCCCTTAGCGGGCCTGATTTGGCCCCCTGGCCGCCTCTTTGACACCTGTGATGTAGGCTAATGAGGTTACATGGCGCACGATTACATGAATGGAGACGCGATTCTAAATAAAGACTCAGATTATGTCTTACAAAACAGGGCTCAGATGATGGGTAAGATCTTTGTGTCATGTCAGGGGAGCTTTAAAGGGACAGTGTGTAATTTTTACGGAACAACATAGTTTGTCCCCATTTATCCAGGATCCAGTATTTGTATTTTCACACAAATGCCTTTTGCCCGTCATTGCCGTCATCTGGCTCATCTGAGAGAGGGGGATAACGCTGCACACTGAAAAAACAAAACAAAACGGTGACCAGATGATGAAGGTGCTGTATATGAGTCAGATGCAGGAAGCTTCTCCTGCTAACCATGGAAACAAGTAGGATATATTTTATATGGGGGAGCAAACCCTGAAACAAAAACAAACAGCCTCAAGAGGGATGAGTGCTGCCAGGATGTACTTGCCCAAGACACACCACAGGAATTAAAACTTAATTCATCAAAAAAAAAACTATTGATTGAAATAATAACACATTAACTAAATAACTCGGTTTGGTAAATGGTAAAATGTTTGCATTTTTAAAAAATTTAATTTCACGCATTTATCTTCAGCTAGATTAGGGGTCTCAAACTTGATTTACCTGGGGGCTGCCAGAGCTAGGGTCTGGATGAGATGGGGCCAAATTTAGGTAGTCATTTTCCACTGTTAAATTGTTTTTTTTATTACATACACGCAAAAAAATCTAACATTTAAAAAAAACATACAAAAAGTACATCCATCTATCCATTATCTGCACCGCTTATCCCCAGTAGGGCCGCGGGGGTGCTGGAGCCCATCCCAGCTATCTTCGGGCAGTGGGCAGGGGACACAGGGACAGACAATTCACTCGCTCATTCACAGCTAGGGACAATTTGGACCGGCTGATTAA
This sequence comes from Urocampus carinirostris, assembly GCF_059441175.1. Taxonomy (NCBI): domain Eukaryota; kingdom Metazoa; phylum Chordata; class Actinopteri; order Syngnathiformes; family Syngnathidae; genus Urocampus; species Urocampus carinirostris. Next base: position 41,326,826 of record NC_142357.1, on the reverse strand, counting down.
CCTGACTTTCATATTTTTGGAATGCTGGAGGAAACCCATGCAAGCACAGAGAGAACATGCAAACTCCACACAAGCGGTTCGATCTCGTGACCTCAAAACTGCGTCGCACACGCGCTAACCACTGCGCCACTGTATGTTTAATTTTAAGTGAACATCCTGATGTCTTGAAAATAGACTTGGTTTTTTTTTCTCTATCCTTCATTTCTTCTTCTCTTTTTTTCCCTTCTTTTCTTCCTTTTTTTTCTTTCTGAAATGCCAAAAAAAAGAGATTTTTTTTTACTTCATGGTCACTTTGAGTCTCCATAGTTTGCTTGTGTTTTGTAGCCCTCTTTTTTGTTTGCACGACAGAATAAATAAATAAATGAAAATAGAGAGGGACAGAGAGACAAAGAGAGGGAGAGAAAAAGAAAGACAAAAGGGAGGAAGAGAGATAATACACACTGTCCCTTTAACTATTATATTATTAAGACAAAGTGATCTTATTTATCTGATGATTATCTGCCAATTATGCGAATGATAATAAATCATTTTAAGATTTGCAAAAATAAATACTTTAATGAGAAAAACAATTCACACCGTTCCGAAATATCTAACGTTTTTACACCACTAGGGGTCGCTATAATTACTGAAAACGACACATAGAAATAGGTACCTATACATATTAAAAAAAGAATGTATTTTCTAAATCAATATTTTTTGAACAAATAAATGATTTTAAACAACTAGGGGTCGCTATATAATACGTACTGAATATGAGCTTTAAATAAAGGGACAGTGTGTATGATTTGGTGTGTTCTAGTGATAGGAAAATGTAATATTTTAATTAAATTAATATTGTTTAAAATAATAAGCGCAATACATGAATTATCATTTAAATATTTTTTTTTTAACATCCCTACGTAGAAAAATTCGCATTTATTTTGAAAAACCTGAGCCTCACCTTACAGACACGATTATCAGCCAACTTGTTGCTACGGGTACCAAAAACCGTAAAAAGGCTGGGGGGGAAATGAGTAAAATGTACGTCTTGGTCACTAGTAGTTTGTATTCTTCTTTTTTAGCATTCGTTTTTGGTTACGCGAGAGATACACAGACATTATTTGGTCATTCGTTTATACGTATTGTCCCTTTAAATAAAACTCACGACTGGTGGTATTTGACCCCAAAATCGGGCCTGTGATAGTTACGTCAATGAGTAGTTTGTATTTTTCCTTGTGATTTTTAGCAGTCGTTTTCAGTTGTACTAAACAAAATACAGTGACATCTGGTGGTCAAATAATACACACTGTCCCTTTAATTAAAACTCACGACTTGTGGTATTTGATCCCAAAATCGGGCCTGTGATAGTTACGTCAATGAGTAGTTTGTATTTTTCCTTGTGATTTTTAGCAGTCGTTTTCAGTTGTACTAAACAAAATACAGTGACATCTGGTGGTCAAATAATACACACTGTCCCTTTAATTAAAACTCACGACTTGTGGTATTTGATCCCAAAATCGGGCCTGTGATAGTTACGTCAATGAGTAGTTTGTATTTTTCCTTGTGATTTTTAGCAGTCGTTTTCAGTTGTACTAAACAAAATACAGTGACATCTGGTGGTCAAATAATACACACTGTCCCTTTAATTAAAACTCACGACTTGTGGTATTTGATCCCAAAATCGGGCCTGTGATAGTTACGTCAATGAGTAGTTTGTATTTTTCCTTGTGATTTTTAGCAGTCGTTTTCAGTCGAACTAAACAAAATACAGTGACATCTGGTGGTCAAATAATACACACTGTCCCTTTAATTAATACTCACGTCTGGTGGTATTTGATCCCAAAATCGGGCCTGTGATAGTTACGTCAATGAGTAGTTTGTATTTTTCCTTGTGATTTTTAGCAGTCGTTTTCAGTCGTACTAAACAAAATACAGTGACATCTAGTGGTCAAATAATACACACTGTCCCTTTAATTAATACTCATATCTGGTGGTATTTGATCCCAAAATCGGGTCTGTGATAGTTACGTCAATGAGTAGTTTGTATTCTTCCTTGGGATTTTTAGCAGTCGTACTAAACAGAATACAGTGACATCTAGTGGTTAAATCATACACACTGTCCCTTTAACTTAACAATTCAGGTGAGAAAAGTCCAAAATTGGACATGCATATAAATATGTAATGCTTGTGTATCGAAGATATCATTCAGGGGTCGGGAACCTACGGCTCGCGGGCCAGATATGGCTCTTTTCATGAGTACATCTGGCTCCAAGATAAAACCGGGGCCACAATAATATTCGATGACTTTTTAAATGCCAAGGGTCTCCAAGGTGTTGCCCGTTGGAGCAGATTGCTCGGAACGCGGAAGTGGTCAAAATCAAACAGATGGGGGCGAGAACAAAACAGGAGCAAAAACACGGGCAAAAACACAGGCAAAAACGGAGATTCTCAGGGCTAGACGTGTCAAAACAGAGTTTTGCAGACGCTCGGACAAAAGGTGACTCACAGGACAGCGTTTAAGTAGTCTCAGAGAGCAATCTGTCAAAGAGTCTTAGCTGGTGTCCATGGGCGGGGCCAATTGGGCGCCATGGCAACCGTGACACTTGTCATTGTCACAGACCAGAAACGGACACAGGACCCAATAGCGCGCGTTTTCTCAGTTTTAATTGAATAAGAGGGAGAGTAAGGCTTGCTTCCCCGATCCAATGGCTGACGGACAAAAGGAGCGAGCGGTGCGGAAGTGGCACTTCCGTGTCTGGCGAAGAGGCGGGAATAGCAAGTCGTTGGCCGGGACTGGAGATCAAAGGCGGTGACGAGTTCGCAAGCGAGGTCGGTAACAGGAGGTAGGCAGGTAACAGGGCAAAACAGGTAGGCAGAACGGGGCGTAGTCAGGTTCGGAAACAGGTTGGCAACAAAGATCAGGCAAAAAAAAAGTAGGGCAGGAACGGAGTGGGACGATAAGGCTTACTGAGCTGAAGGCAACAGTTCGCATAACGATCTGACGGCTTCCAAGAGGAAGCTGGGGGTTTGAAAAGAGAGTGACAGCCAATCAGCTGTCCGGGCTGTTGGCGCTGCGCTCAATCGGCAATAATGACAGTTATCTCTTTTAGCGTGTATATAATACATCATAAAAACAACGAATACATGAATAATTAATTAAATCAATTACTTGGATTGTGTGCCCAAAAATTATTGGCTATGCGCACCTATTTTTATTGTCGACTCACGCAGTGTACTGTATACAAAGCACTGTTGGCATACAGGCTACACCCAGTTAGCTGAAGCTAAGAAAACAAGATATTTTTCCGATTTAATAAGTAATATTGACTCAATAGCAAAAATCAAAAGTGTTTAATTACTCTTAGCTAAAATGAAGCGCTCGCTGCAAACCCTAGCATTTTTGATGAGTGCCTCGGTCCAATCTTTTCGCTTTAATGCACAACTCTCTTCTTTTTCATTGATGAGCAGTGTCAGCTGAGATCCTGTAAACATCAATTGTCAAACCAGAACAGGATCAGGACCCAAACGCATGACGTTTCTTACACAAGCCTTTCATTTTACGGGAAATGGGGAGTCTTGCACGTTAGGCAGCAGTCTGGTGAGAAATAATAGGAAGCCAGAGGCTGACGAGATCGATAATAAATTGCCCGAGTAGATATCGGATGGATGGGGTCGATATCGAACAGGACGGGACAGACAGGAATGATAATGAAACAGGATATCGAAATAAAACAGGACAAACTAGACGGTAACGAAAACTGGAGAGAATAATCAACAGGACAGAAATAGACGGGAACGAAACTGGAAACTGATATGAAACAGGACGAAAATAAACGGGAACAATACCAGACAGGAAATGCTAACAGGCAACAGAAGACCGATATCAGACAGGTCGAGATAGACGGTGACAATACCGGACAGGATACACAAGCAGGGTACCGGACAGAGTCAAAACCCACGTCTTGCGGGGCAGAGGTTCGTTGACGGACCGACAGACGAGTGAGAGCACTAAGCTTAAATAGACAGAAAGCCAATCTGTCAATGAACTGCAACTGGCGTCACATGGGCGGGGCCAGTCGGGCGCCATGGCAACCGTGACACAATTTACTATCACTAAGGTTTTTTTCTCCGACAAACACACAGCGTGACGACAGCTAGCAGCAAGACAGCTTTCTTTTCATTTTTGGACTATAGGTTAAGCCCTGCCCACTGAATACGCCACAATGAAAGGGTCTACAAATAACCTGATAATATCATAGTAATAATATGATAAATGGTTATTTTTAGAAATGCATATCAAACTGGGCGCCCTTTGTGCTAGCTAGTAACAAAAAGTAGCTCGAAAAGGTTGGGGACCCCTGGTATATGTAGTCCAAAATATTTTAAGTACAGTGTTACACCTACAAAACCCGTTTTTGGTTGTACAGCTCCAAGGAATCTTTTCTAAGGAAGCTCATAGAAAATCTATGTTCCCTTTTCAGGGATGAAAACCTAAAGAACAAACTGCAAACACCTGAAAACGCCAAGCACCCTGTGCAATTTAATTAGTTGAGCGGTAGGGTAAACGAAGTAAATCCGTATCCTTCTTGCTTAGCAGAATTTTGTGACATTTTACGGGAAATGGGGAAAGTTTGAAGTACAGTTTATACTCAGGGTGTTACACCTATAGAACCCGTTTTGGTTGTACATCTCCAACGAATCTTTTCTAAGGAATCTCATAGAAAAATCCATTTTCACTGTGCGGAGATGAAAACCTAAAGAACAAACTGTAAACACCTGAAAACGCCAAGCACCCTGTGCAATTTTATAGGTGAGCAGTAGGGTAACCTAAACAAATCTGTATCCTTCTTGCTTAGCAGTATTTTGTGACATTTTTACCAAAGAACTTTGCTCGCACTTTTTTTTGAAATAATGATTTACCTAAAAAATGACGGTCTTAGTGAGCCACAGCCTACCTGTTCTTTCCCTCATGCAGGGCTTACTCTCCGTCATCGAGAAACTGAAAGGAGCCAGCGAGCAGGAAGTGCGAATCGTTCTTCTGGGCTTGGACAACGCCGGGAAAACCACCTTGCTCAAGAGCCTGGCCTCTGAAGATGTCAACACCATCACACCTACGCAGGTACTGTAGAGCCTCGGGATACCACATTCATCCGTCCTGAGCTGGAGGAGGGATAGAAGCATATGGTAATTTGCTAAGTCCTTCTAAAACCTAGGTATCCTCAGCAAAAACAAGAAAATAACAAAATGGTCAAGACCAGAACGGAGACAGGACCCACTTGTGAAAAAACGGGTCAGTAGCCGGGACAGGAGAGCATAAAAACGTGGTCGGGATCGGAAACAATTCGAAAGCCAGGAGAGGAGAGTAGACGAGGTCAGGATCAAAAAACGTGTCGAAGCCGGGAAACAGACCGAAGCAAAAGCAGGTGGGAGTCAGGGTCGAAAAAGTTTGCCTAGAGTACACTGAGGTTTGCAGACGGACTGACAACAGGGGGCAGAAAGGAGTGGGTATAAATAGGGACAGGCAGCCAATCACAGTCCGAGGCAGTTGCCACCAAAAAAGCGGGCACAGGTGATTCACATCAGTAATCATGACAAAAATGGTATATAGTTAGTACTAATTTAGTCTACTACAAGTGCATGAAAAAGAAAAATGATGATGTGATTCAACCTGGTCAAGTCAGGTAGCGGGTGGATGCAAGGGGGGGTGACGTGAAAATTTATGACCATGTAAGGGGTAGCAAGTGTAGCGATATGTCTGCAGTCTCTGTATTTCTTTTTCAACGCAAGCTTTGTTTCAATGGTTATCTTGCTTTTCCCTTTAGCATCATTGCAACACTCTGGGTCCATCGCAAATAAAGGCAGTACCAATATGGTATTGTAAAACGACTCGTAAAGTCGAGATTGAGACTCTAAACCGAAATAAGAAAGAGAAAGGCATGGTGGGTGGAAGTTCAGCCAGTAGTATATCAGCCACTTCATGAAGCTGTGACACAAACCATATGACCCTATTTTTATGACAGTGTGTATTTTCTGTAGGACTATTTAAATACACTATAGCAAAACGTTATATTGGGTGTTTTTGTATTCTATATCTTTTATTTCATTATTTCATTTTTCAACACGAGAATACTACTGGAAGAGTGAATTTGCCTATGGGGATGAATAAAGTATCTATCCATCTATATAACTATCTAGACATCTGTCTAGCCATCTATCCATCTAGACATCGATCTATCCATCTACCTAGACATCAATCTAGACATCTATCTATCTAGACATCTATCTATCTAGACATCTATCCAGACATCTATCTATCTAGACATCTATCTAGACATCTATCCAGACATCTATCTATCCAGACATCTATCTATCCAGACATCTATCTATCCAGACATCGATCTAGACATCTATCCAGACATCGATCCAGACATCTATCCAGACATCTATCCAGACATCGATCCAGACATCTATCCAGACATCTATCTAGACATCAATCCAGACATCTATCCAGACATCGATCTAGATATCTATCCAGACATCTATCCAGACATCGATCCAGACATCTATCCAGACATCTATCCAGACATCGATCTAGACATCTATCCAGACATCTATCCAGACATCGATCCAGACATCTATCTAGACATCTATCTAGATATCTATCCAGACATCTATCCAGACATCGATCCAGACATCCAGGCATCTAGACATCGATCTAGACATCTATCTATCTAGACATGTATCTATCTATCTAGACATCTATCTATCTAGACATCTATCTATCTAGACATCTATCGATCTGGACATCTATCCAGACATCGATCGAACTATCTAGACATCGATCTAGACATCGATCTATCTATCTATCTATATAATCTGGGTGCATAACAAATTAGTCTTCTAAAGTAAACTCAATACACTTATGTTATCTAATATGAAAATATCCTTTCTCCCTCATTGTGTTTCTCGACAGGGTTTCAACATCAAGAGCGTGGCCTCTCATGGCATGAAACTCAACGTTTGGGATATCGGAGGGCAGAGGAAAATTAGACCTTTCTGGAAAAAGTATCTAGAAAACACGGATTTGTTGGTAAGTTCATGTCAAAAACAGAGTACAAGTAGCTTAGGGCTGCTCGATGACAAGAACAGGGAAGTAGATATCAGGGACAGTCATTAAGTAAAGCAGGTAAGACCAGAAGCGAGAGAGGACCCACTTGTGTAACGTTTCTCACAAGTTTTATTAGAAGAAAGGGAGAGGGTTGCGCCCACGATCCGGGGATTGCTGGACACTGGAAGCAGGTCGCTCTGAATGCGGAAGTGGGACTTCCGTGGCGAGCGATGGCGGGTACGGAAAAAACAGGTCAGTAGCCAGGATAGAAGAGCAAAAACGCGGTCGGGATCGGAAACAAGTCGAAAGCCAGGATTGGAGAGTACACAAGGTCAGGATCAAAAAACGGGTCGGGAAACAGGTGGGAGTCAGGGTCAAAAAAGCTTCCCTAGAATACACTGAGGTTCGCAGACGGACTGACAACAGGTGACAGAAAGGAGTTGGTTTAGATAGAGACAGGGAGCCGGGAAAAACGGGTCAGTAGCTGGGATAGAAGAGCAAAAACGTGGTCGGGATCGGAAACAAGACGAAAGCCAGGAGAGGAGAGTGGACGTGGTCGAGATCAAAAACAGGTCGTATTTCAGGACGGTAGAGCAGATGTGGTCAAGATCAAAACAGATCATAGCGGGAGACAAATAGGAGCAAAAAACGGGACAGGCGAAAAAGGGCTTGTCGTGTAAGAACAGAGATTCGCAGACAGACCGACAAAAGAGGACTGACGGGACGGGGTTAAAATACTGACAGGGAGCCAATCTGTCAACGAGCCGCAGTTGGCGCCACACGGGCGGGGCCAATTGGGCGCCATGGCAACCGTGACACAAGGTGTGTGCAGCAATTAGGAGCAGGTGTGAGCAGTGCAGCCACTCCCCCCAGTTGGCGCCCTTTTGGAGATGGTGACTTGCCAGATTTGAACAATTTTACCAAAATATCTTCTTTTTTTCCCTCTAGATTTATGTTATCGACAGCGCAGACAAAAAGCGATTTGAAGAAACTGGACTGGTGAGTTTGAAACTCAAATATATATATATATTTTTTTTTCACATCTCACTTTGAACTAGATTAGCATCGGGACCCAAATGCGTGACGTTTTTCACACAAGCTTTAATTTTACGGGAGTCATGCACGTTAGGCAGCGGTCGGGCATGGAAAGACAGGAAGCCAGAGACAGACGAAATCGATACCAATTGCCCGAGCAGATATCGGACAGATGGGGTCGATACCGGACAGGACGGGACAGACAGGATTGATATTGAAACAGGATATCGAAATTAAACAGGAAAAAGTAGACGGGAACAAAAACTGGAGAGAATGATAAACGGGACAAAAATTGACGGGAACGAGACTGGAAACCGATAATAAACAGGACAACTTAAACGGAAACAATATCGGACAGGAAATGCCAATAGGAAACAGGACTCAGAGCTCACATCTTGTGGGGCAGAGGTTCGGTGACGGACCGACAAACGAAGAGTGAGAGCACTGAGATTAAATAGACGGAAAGCCAATCTGTCAATGAGCCGCAGCTGCACCACACAGGCGGGGCCAATTTGGCGCCATGGCAACCATGACAATATTTTTCATTGTTCTTTTCACATGAACTAGTACAGGGAATACTATTTATTAACTTATTTTATTTTATGTAGCTGTTTAAAATGTGATAATACCGGTACATTAATACTATTAAAAACCTTGAAATTAATTTCTGATTGAAATCATTTTCTGTGTGATTTTAATTATTACTTTTTTGTAAAACAAGATAAAAGTGGGGCAGTACGGCAGCGGAGTGGTTAGCGCTTGTGCGGCACAGTTCATGTCATGGGAACCTGTCGTGGGTTCAAATCCAGCTCCAGACTTCCTGCGCGGAGTTTGTATGTTCTCCCCGTGCTTGCGTGGGTTTCCTCCGGTCACTCCCACATTCCAAAAACATGCATTTCAGGTGAATTGGCCGGTCCAAATTGTCCCTAGGTGTGAATGAGCGAATGAGTTGTCTGTCCCTGTGTACCCTGCGATTGGCTGGCAACCAGTTCAGGGTGTCCCCTGCCCACTGCCTGTAGATGGGCTCCAGCCCCCCCGCGACCCTAATGAGGATAAGCGGTGTAGCTGATGAGATGAGATGAGATAAAACAGGTTAAAAATATATTAAAAAAAATTGAGCAACCTGTATTACCTCCTGAGACAGTGAACACAAAAGATGGGAAAAACTTTATTTAAGAAACATGCTAATTTAAGAACAAAACATTCAACTGAGAATTTATTTTCAAACATTTTTGATGGACGGTGTGCCTCGAAATGTTTTTCATGAGTAAAAGTGTCCCTTGGCTCAAAAACGATTGAAAAACACAGTAAATGCAGTTCACAATGATAATAAAGACGATTTATTTCTATTCAATTTTATTATACTTGTCACTTCTGGCCTGAAGGCATAACTGCATCTCCTGTAATGGTGCAAAAAATGGATTCAAATCCAGGACCTACCGTAATAATAATAATTACGATTATGTGAAGTCTATAAGTGACCATTGACGTGTGGAAAGCTAGAAACATTGGCTAACGATAGAAAATGCACCAGGCAAAGACTTTTTAGCCAGTTGCAACCGGGGAGATGACTTCTTTCCATACTCTCTCGCTCAATCTCGCTCATCCCCCGTCTGCCTCTGTGTTTTATTGAGATCACAAGACGTGGAAAAGTATTGGTATGTAGAGACAAAAGACCAAAGACCACCCCCCTGGAAAAGTACCAACACCTTCAAACAAAGACAGGAAGACTAAGAGACGACATCAAACTGATTAGAAATACACACCTTGAGTAAATACGTTGTTAGGAAATAAATATTAAAATTTACCGTTTACCAAATTGTTCGAATGAGTTAACTGACCCCATTAACCAAACACAACATTCATTCACCTAACAATGCGTGCTCGTTTCTTGATGAGAAAAGATGGACAAGAGACCGGCATTTCCACACGGGGGTAGATTTAATTTCTTAAATAATTTAACTAAGTGAACTGCACCGAATTAGCTGAATTAGTGTCGCTCGGGTCTCTGTCAAGCCTACTCTCTCGATCTTCCTCGAGCTTCTCTCGGCACACGTTTTTTTCTGCAAGCTGGCGTGCCGGCTCTTCCCATGGGTGCGCCAGGAAAGCCCCCTCGCCTCGATGTCTGAAGAAACTCAAAACAACACCAAGCGTTTATCAAAACGATACCTGACGTCCTTCGTCAGAGCCCTGTTATCAAAATTCCCCAGCCAAAACATTCCGAATTTGGATCAGCGTGACCCGTCATTGAACTTCAGCCTACCCGGTGAAAATCTTCATTGCACTCGATAAATGTAACTTGTATTCAATCGTATAAAATTCTCCACAGTAAAATGCACAAAATCCTTCAACGTTTAAGCCTACTTTACATATTACTGGAATAATTGGAAAAAAACTGTCGAACACAACTGGACATTGAGGACGCTGAAGAAGTTGACCTGCTGTTCTTCATGCTCATCGGAGGAATTTCTGAGTTTGTGAACACAGCTGTGGAAAATGTCTGACCAACTGCTTAGAGATCAGACCGGCGCAACTGAGGTCTATTTGATAATATGACAAGAGTCATTTGAAAGGTGTCTTGGTTGTCAAGGGGACAGGACCAAGATAAGTTCAGAATTTTTTCTGTCTGCTTGTCCATTTTTGTCATTCTGTTAGGTCTAAAGAGACCACTGATGTGTGGGAGAGCAATGAAAATTGGCTAACTCTAGAAGGAAATTCAGGCAAAGACTTGTTTTGTTTTTTAACAACTGCAGCTGGAGAAGAAGCTCTTGTCTCACTAGTCACGCTACTTCTAGCTTTTCCCCAGTCTACCTTTGTGTTTTATTGAAATAAGAAGACATGGAAAAGACCAACCCCCATGGAAAAGTACCAACACCTTCAAACAAAGACAGGAAGACTAAGAGACGCCAAAAGGGAAGATCAAACTGATTAGAAATACACACCTTGAGCAAATACGTTTAAGCCTACTTTACACATTCGTTAATCAAAGCAGTTTAAATTTGGTGACTGGTTCTAGCTCTCTTGGCGTGTAACACAAGACCGCATATGATGACCAGTGAGGAGAAATGTCAACAACAAAAAACGAAGACATAACACCCACACCTCATCTTGTTATTTCATTTTTCCCCGCAGGAGCTCTCGGAACTGATAGACGAGGAGAACCTGAAGGGCGTCCCGGTGCTGATTTTCGCCAACAAGCAAGATTTGGCCACATCATCGCCAGCCAGCGAAATCGCAGAAGGACTTAACCTTCACACGTACCGAGATCGCCAGTGGCAGATTCAGGCCTGCTCGGCTGTTTCTGGGGAAGGGGTCCAGGTCAGATATGTGTCATTTGGCTCATTCCTGTTATTCGGTCCCATAAAATGCGCTTACACATATTTTGAAAGGATTTTCTCGTATGCTATCTGCCCTCTACCGTAGGACACAGTTATATGTATGCATGACAAATTGAACAATAGTTTGAAGCCTTACCTAGTCTGTTGTCAAATTTGATTACATTCTGAAAAACTAAACAATGTATTTTAGAAATCTAGGTAGGTCTAGGCGTTTTCAAAAGTGGCCAGTTCATAGCCCTTAAAACATTGTATTTGTGGATTCTACTTTGGCCAATTTTCTAGACATAGTGAAAGAGTTGTAAATGTTTGACTTCAACCAATGAAGTGTTGTGGATTATTGGAGTCGAGCTTGACATAAGGAGAAACCATTAGTTTAAAACGTGAAATTCCCGGCTTGTTTCTCCCGAGTGTAAATGTCAGTGGATGTTATTGTTAATTGCCTTGGGCTGCCAAGGAATAACATTCTTTTTTGCCAAGTAATAACATTCTTCTTGGCCAAGTAATAACATTCTTCTTGGCAGTGTACATGCGGTCAAGCCGACCTCAACAGTTTTTGGAAATGGGAAAATTGTGAAAATCGAAAGAGGACAAAACATTCTGTCTGGTAGCGTGCATTCTGAGATAAACACGTGCGTCATCGTGAGGGGGACGGGTTAAAGTAATATGAGATGTTGTCTTAGGATATAAAAAGCCAATTGTCTCTGAAGACGAATGAGACCTCAGAAGTCAATCAATGATTGTACACACTTGAATCACAATTGGCTCTGCGCACGTTTACTTTTGGCTCTAATTTGAATACACACCTTAAATGTGTCCATATTTACGTTGAGATTTTTATTTGTTAACCGATGTGTCAATCTACATTTGAATCAATCACTATTGGCGAAAGACTTTAAACCCTAATTGGTCACGACAGTTTTTTTTTCTTCCCAAAAACAGGCCTTCATACGTTGTCACAGTTTTATGTTTGCAATTGGCCAAGAGTTGTGTCAGTCAAAATGTCAGCGGCTAACGGAAGTGCTGAAATTAATCCGACGAGTCTGTATGACTATTAAGGGGAGTTATGGAGCAAAACAGACAGATTACAACAAGGATCGTCAAACGATGCAGAAATGTTTTTAGGCTGATTTTTTTTTTTTTTTTTAAATCTTTATAGGCATTATCTCTGTTAGATTCTCTGGATTTTCATAAATGTAACCACACCATACTTGCTGGGAATCGTATCATGTGTAGAACAGCTCAAAAAGGGAATATCAAACTGATTAGAAATACACACTTTGAGCAAATATGTTTAAGCCTACTTTACACAGTTGTTAATCAAAGCAAACGATGCACAAATGCTTTCAAGCGGATTTTTTTTTAATCTGTCTGCATAATCGTGTGCTTTGCAGTAAACATTTTACTCGGTCGGATTCCCTGGACTTTCGTAAATGTAACCACACTATACTTGCTGGGAATCATATCATGAGTAGAACAGCTCAAAAAGGGAAAATCAAACGGATTAGAAATACACACCTCGAGCAAATACGTTTAAGCCTACTTTACACATTCGTTAATCAAAGCAAACGATGCAGAAATGCTTTTAGGCAGATTTTTTTTTAATCTGTCGGCATTTTCGTGTGCTTTGGAGTAAATATTTTACCCGGTTGCGATCCCGTTTTTATAGTTTTCAGGTATCTTGTTTCAGACTGATGGCGCTGTTTCTGTGACGAGGATATTTTGAATTCCAAGAGTTGAAGTTATAAAATGATACGAGAAATAAATTCACATTTGACCTACGCCATGTGAGAAGTGAAATGCTGAAAACATGAAATAGAATAGAATAGAATCTACCTTTATTGTCATCGTTACAACATGGGTTGAATATATTGTGACAAGGAAATTGGACGTGGCACCCCAGTTCCACATTTTACAGTGAGGACAAAGAGATAAAATAAATATAATTACTTGACGAGTGAAGTTTACCATGGTGTAATGGCACCCAATAGGAAGAATGACCCATTTCTTCTCTTCAGGATTTTTTTTTAAGAACGCTTATCAATATTTGTTTTTGTTTCCCAACAGGACGGCATGAACTGGATTTGCAACAACATCATAAACAAGAAGAAGTGAACCCGTGCTAGCTGGAACCGACACCTAGCATGTCAAAAATGTAGGAATCAATTATTTTGAGAGTCTGTCTTGGTACTAGCATCTAGCTTATGATATTGTAAATTAGTTCATCCCAATGCTTGTTTGGTGATATTTTATGCAAACTATGTTGTTAGGATGGTTGCCATTGGCAACACTCAGACTGTAGTACAGTGTGGATGTGTGGTGTATTTCGGAGATTTTTGACAATAAAATGTTCGGTCATCTTCGTTTGCTGTCATTTATTAATAGTCTTGAAACATCCATCCAGCCATTATCTGCACTGCTTATCCCCAGTAGGGTCGCGGGGTGCTGGAGCCCATCCCAGCTATCTTCAGGTAGTGGGCAGGGTGACACCCTGAACTGGTTGCCACCCAGTCACAGGGCACACAGAGACAATTCACTCGCTCATCCACACCTCAAGACAATTTGGACCGGCCAATTAACCTAACATGCATGTGGAAGGGAATGTGGGAGGAAACCGGGTAGAACATGCAAACTTCACACAGGAGGTTCGAACTCATGACCTCAGGACTGTGCCGCACCCGCGCTAACCACTGCGCCGCCGTGCTGCTAGCCTTGAAACATCCATCCATTATCTGCACCGCCTATCCACAGTAGGGTCGCGGGGGGTGCTGGAGCCAATTCCAGCTATCTTCAGGTAGTGGGCAGGGGACACCCTGAACTGGTTGCCAGCCAGCCTCAGGGCACACAGAGACAATTCACTCGCTCATCCACACCTCGGGACAATTTGGACCGGCCAATTAACCTAACATGCATGTGGAATGGAATGTGGGAGGAAACCGGGTAGAACATGCAAACTTCACACAGGAGGTTCGAACTCATGACCTCAGAACTGTGCCATGGGCGGGGCCAACTGGGCGCCATGGCAACCGCGCAAGACATAACACCCACTGCATTCAACAAATGTAATTTGAATTACATTCAATCCCTTATAGTCAGGGGTGTCAAACTCATTTTAACTCGGGGGCCGCACGATAGAACAATCATTCTCTCGGGGGCCAGACTAGTAGATGAGAAAGAAAAAAAGAAATAAGAGAAAAAGAGGGAGAGAGAAGTAGAGAGGGTCTGACAAAGAAAAAGAGAAAGGGAGGGAGAGAAAGAGAAGAGAGAGAGAAACAAAAGATATGAAATGAGAAATAGAGAAGGAGGAAAAAGAGAGAAAGTACGAAATCCAAAGAGAAATACAAAGAGAGAAAGAGAAGGAGGAAAAAGAGAAAGAGAGAGGGAGAAAGCAAGTGAGAGAGGGAGAGAGAGAGAGAGAGAGAGAGAGAGAGAGAGAGAGAGAGAGAGAGAGAGAGAGAGAGAAAAAAAAAGAAAAAATAAAGGAAGAGAGCAAAAGAAGGTAAAAAGACAGAGAGAAAGAGGAACAAAGAAAGAAAAATCCAAGTACAGCGTTTGTGAGAGGCACCTGGCTTTGGCAACATCAAGTGGATAGATTTCAACCTGCGGCTCGTTTTTCTCTTGCGCTTCTCTGAGCGTTGTCTCGCAGGCGGGATTCAATCCCTTAGCGGGCCTGATCCGGCCCGAGGGCCGCCTGTTTGACACCCGTGCTTATAGTCAAATAGAATAAAAAATCCTTCAATGTAAAGTGAATTGTAGTGGGAAAAATGCCTTAAAGGGGGGTCAAAATACATCGTAGTCTACGGAGTGAAGTGAAAATGTTGTAAGGCGGGGATATTTTAACCCTGACATTTGCTGAAACTTCCCTTTTTCATGCCTATCATACATAATTAGCACTTCAGACTTTGTGGCAAGCTGCTTTCTCGGGGTCTCGATAACCGAAAGGGATGAAGGGGGGCCTTTTGTTACACGCGCTGTCGCAATGATGGCTGAATGGGGGGGATGTCTCCATGGCAACACAAAGTAGAAGTAATCCTCCAACATTCCGTGGGCGTCTTTATCTGTTGAAGGAGCTCGGCGTGGAGGGAATCCATTCATTTGGAGCCAATTAGTGGTGCCGCTTTAAAGCGACAGGTGGCGCTGTAAGAGAATTGACTACATTAGACTCCATGATACGGTGTCCTACACCTTATGACTTTTTCACTTCACAGTGTGAGGTGAGATGTTTTTATGGCATTTCCCCCACTATACGACGCCAATTATCGTATTTTCTGCACTATAAGGCGCACCTAAAAGCCTTTCTTTTTTTCCAAAAGCTGACCATGCGCCTTATAATACAGTGCGCCTTATATGTGGATCAATATTAAGTCGCAAAGTCTTGCAACTAACTTGCAGCCGCCGACTCGATTTTCCCCCGAACGCGGTGTATGCTGGGATTTATATACCGGCGTTCCATTGGCTAACCAATGTGTCAATCATCATTTGAATCCATCACTATTGGCTAAAGTTATTCGGAGGTCAAGGGGCGGATCCTTTTTATCATTTACAGGCTGGCATTAGCTGAAGCGGCAAAACAAAGCCTGCAATTGGCCGAAAAAGATGAATGCGTATAGCACGTGGTTTGACGGCATACAGAAAGCATTTTTTTACTATTCTGTATTTGTAAATATTTTATTCTCCTGGATTTACTAAACTCACGGATATAAGAGGACCATGGCTGCACATTATTATTGAACACAAAGAGTTCGGTGAGCTACTCCGGCTATATACTTTCCCTGTATCCTGTTTCAGACTGAACTCGATGTTTCTGTGATAAGCGGTGCAGATAATGGATGGAATATCTATTTTAAAATTCAACTCAATTCCAAGTGTTTATTGTCATATGCACAGTAAAGTTGCGAGCGAAAAAGAAAATAGAAACTAAGGAATGGTTGGCATTTCTTGAATCCCAAGACTTTAACCTTCCGAAAGATGGAACGATGCATTTGAGTGACATCGTACGGACACCGCATCCGCACGTGTTCTTGACACGTATTTGCAAGCTTTGGGAATGTTAAGGGGGTAATAAGTTGGACTGAACCATCTGACTGTTTTGTCCACGTTCCCATTGTAGCGCCTTATAATCCGGTGCGTCTCATGTGTGTCAAATATAGGACCAAAAACTATTTTTTCAGGGTGCGCCCTATAACCCGGTGCGCCTTATAGTGCGGAAAATACGGTACAAGTTATTTAAAGTGTTTTAGAGTGAATTTACAGTAAATGCAGCTATTGGCTGAATTACTTCCCACACTGCCTTTCTCTCGCTTCATTCAGTTCAGAATGCTGTGTGCCTCATAAAGACCTCGCGAGTTGACTATAGAATACTGATTTTTGCCCTCTATTAATTCACTATGGGTCCGAAACGATGCAAAAATGCTTTTAGGCGGATTTTTTTTTTTAAATGTGTCGGCATTATCATGTGCTTTGGAGTAAATATTTTACCCGTTTGGATTCTCTAGATTTTCGTAAATGTCACCACACCATACTTGCTGGGAATCGTATCATGAGTAGAACAGCTCAAAAAGGGAAAATAAAACGGATTAGAAATACACACCTTGAGAAAATACGTTTAAGCCTACTTTACACATTTGTTAATCTAAACAAACGATGCAGAAATGCTTTTAGACAGATTTTCTTTTAATCTGTCGGCATTACCGTGTGCTTTGGAGTTAATATTTTACCCGGTTGGATTCTCTGGATTTTCGTTAATGTAACGACGCCATACTTGCTGGGAATAGAAAACTGATTTTTGCCCTCTATTCATTCGCTATGGGTCCAGAAATGCTATAGTCAGAAGCTAAAACACAACAACCATGGAAGCGAAGCTTGCAATTATCAAGAAAGATGAAGGCGGTACACAAATAGCTTCTCTCGCAAGGTTCCATGGCCGTAACCAATTGACAATCGATAAAATTAAGGATGAGTAGATGATTTAAGAAGCAAATATTCAAAGGGCATGACTATCCTAACAATTGAAAGTTTGAAAATCCGTTTCATTTTTAAGCCGTCGTTGCTGTCCCAACACCCACTGTGCATCCACCTGCTGCTCTACTGCACCAGCTCACGTTACACCTTAAAACAGGGGTGTCAAACTCATTTAAGCTCGGGGGCCACACGAAAGAACAAACACATTCACTCGGGGCCGGTTTAGTAGACTAGAGAGAAGGAAAAAAATGAAAGAAATAAGAAAGATGGGGAGAGAAAGGTAGAGGGTGGGACAAAAAAGAGAAAGACAGAGAGAGAGAGAGAGACAGAGAGCGTGAAAAATAAGAGATAAAAACAGAAATAGTGAGGGAGGGGGAAGAGAAAGAATGAAATCCAAGGAGAAATAGAAAAAGAAAAAGAGGAGAGAAGAGAAAAGGGAAAGCAAGAGAGAGAGAGTAAAGGAAATTATGAAGAGAGAGCAAAAGAAGGTAAAAAGACAGAAATGGACAAAAAGGAACAAAGAAAGAAAAAGAGACAGAGACAATGAAAGAGAGATAGAGAGAGTGAGAGAAAAATGGAGGGAGAGAAAGATGAGAGAAATACAAGTGCAGCGTTTGTGAGAGGCAGCATCAAGTAGACATATTTCAACCTACAGCTTTTTTTTTCTCTTGCGCTTCTCTGAGAGTTGTCTCGCGGGCCGGATCCAATCCCCTAGCGGGCCTAAACCGGCCCGCGGGCCGCCTGTGGGTTCAAATGTTTGCAACATAGTTGAGAGTTTTCAAATTTGAAATTTTGTTTGAGTACCTCATGAAAAATTAAATGGATACGAGGTTCAAAAGACTTCCAAATGTTGTGGTTTTCTTTGGACCCAAACGCATAAAGCAGAAACCATTGCGAGGTGCTCAAAAACAATGGTGTTTAAAAAACGAAATACGCAACAAAGTAAGAAAAGATTGGTCAAAAACAACAATAACACAAACCTTAGAATATAGGATGGGCTGGAAAGAGAAGACAAGAAGGTGGAAATGAAAATCAGCCAACACTGAATGCGGTCCCAAAATGTCCTTTTAAAGGGTGAGGCGAATTAGGGACAGATTTGGGCTGATTGGACACACCTGTCCCAATTACAAAATCATTAGGCGCCCTCTGGTGGACGGAGGGGCGCCAGACCCTGACAGAGCTTCCCCCTCAAGTGCCATGTACCAAACGGCCCAAAATTTGAAAAAATTAAAAAATCGCCCCCCCCCCCCCTGGCAGCCGGGGCAGAGAGCTGAGGCGGTAGGGGACTCATCGCAGTCAGGGCAGAGAGCCGAAGCGGTCGGGGACTCTCCTCACAGCTGGGGACTCTCCCCGCAGCCAGGGCAGGGAGCCGAAGCGGTCGGGCACCTCCTTGCAACCTGGGAAGGGAACTGAAGCGGTTGGGAACTCTCCTCGCAGCTGGGGACTCTCCTTTCAGCCAGGACAAGGAGCTGAAGCAGACAAGGACTCCTCGCAGTTGGGGCATAGAGCCGAAGCGGTCTGGCACCCCCTTGCAGCCTAGGCAGGGAGCTGAAGCGGTTGGAGACTCTCCTCGCAGCCGGGGCAGGGAGCCGAAGCGGCCGGGCACCTCCTTGCAGCCTCGGCAGGGAGTTGAAGCGGTTGGGGACTCTCCTCGCAGCTGGGGACTCTCTTTGCAGCCAGGGCAGGGAGCCGAAGCAGACAAGGACTCAACACAGTCGGGGCACTGAGCCGAAGCGGTCAGGGACTCTCCTCGCAGCTGGGAACTCTCATTGCAGCCAGGGACTTTCCTTTTAGCCAGGACAGGGAGCCGAAGCAGACAAGGACTCATCACAATCGGGGCACAGAGTCGAAGCGGCCGGGCATCTCCTTGCTGCCTGGGCAGGGAGCTGAAGCGGTTGGGGACTCTCCTCGCAGCTGGGGACTCTCCTTGCAACCAGGGACTCTCCTTGCAGCCAGGACAAGGAGCCGAACAGACAAGGACTCCTCGCAGTCAGGGCAGAGACCTGAAGCGGCCGGGCACCTGCTCGCAGCCTGGGCAGGGAACTGAAGCGGTTGGGGACTCTCCTCGCAGCTGGGGACTCTCCTTGCAACCAGGGACTCTCCTTGCAGCCAGGACAAGGAGCCGAACAGACAAGGACTCCTCGCAGTCAGGGCAGAGACCTGAAGCGGCCGGGCACCTGCTCGCAGCCTGGGCAGGGAACTGAAGCGGTTGGGGACTCTCATTGCAGCCAGGGACTATCCTCGCACCCAGATTAGGGAGCGGTCAATGATTTTCCGCAAAGCAGGGGCAGGGAGCCCAAGAGGCCCAGGACTCTCATGGCTTCCCGCTGGATCCTTTTATGGTCAGCTGATTATGTTGTAGTTTTCGATGGACCCAAACGCAGGAAGCACAAAACTCACAGTTCTTAAAAAGGATTGAATTTATTCACAAAAACGAGCAAACAGTCAAAAACACGGATAAAACTGTCTGAATCCAAAAACAAAACCTTAGAAAACAGGATGGACTGGAAAGTGTGATGGTGGCAAAACAAATTAATTAGGGGCGTGTGTAGGGGAATTAGACAAAACACAAATTAATCATGCGCCCTCTGGTGGACGGAAGTGTGCCTGGCCCCGACACAAAGGACAGATAAAAGCATTCAATCTAAATTAGAATTAAAATTTTTAAAATATATAAACATATTGGCAAGATCCTTTTTACAGTTTTGTGTGCTTGTTTAGGGTGGTGATGGCCTAGGGGAGGAAACTACCTCTGATCCTATTGGTCTTTGTTTTAAGGGCATCTGCTAGAGCAGGGGTGTCAAACTCATTTGAACTCGGGGGCCACACCATAGAACAAACCTTCTGTCGGGGGCCGGACTAGTAAATGAAAGAGAAAGAAAAAGAGAGATAAAGAAATAAGAGAAAGAGGGAGGGAAAAGGAGAGAGGGCGGGACAAAGAAAGAAAAAAGGGAGACAGGGAGAGAAACAAAAAAGATAAAAAGTCATGAGAGAGGGGGAAAAAAGGGAGAGGAAGAAAGAAATCCAAAGAGAAATAGAAAGAGAAAGGAGAGAAAAGGAAAAAAGGAAGTTAGAGCAAAAGAGGTTAAAAGACAAAGAGAGAGAGAAAGAGACAAAGAGCAACAAAGGAAGAGAAAAAGAGACACAGAGAGTGAAAGAGACAGAGACAGAGTGGGAGAAAAGGGCTGGAAAAAAAAGAGAGAGAGAGAGTGAGAGAGAGAGAGAGAGAGAGAGAGAGAGAGAGAGAGAGAGAGAGAGAGAGAGAGAGAGAGAGAGAGAGAGAGAGAGAGAGAGAGAGAGAGAGAGAGAGAGAGAGAGAGAGAGAGAGAGAGAGAGAAATACAAGTACATTGTCTTTGTTGGAGGCACCTGGCTTTGGCAATATCAAGTTGACCTATTTCAACCTGCAGCTTGTTTTTCTCTTGCGCTTCTCTGAGTGTCGTCCCGCGGGCCGGATTCAATCCCTTAGCGGGCCTGATCCGGCCCGCGGGCCGCCCGGTCGACACCTGTGTGAGATTGGTCCTTCATAATGCTCGGCTTGTCGCTGTCATGACCGGGTGGAGAGCAACCGATGATTTTTGACCCGGCTGTACCGTTCTCACGTCTGCTGCTCGTCTCTCCGTTCCGACTCTGTGTGATGTCACGTTGGTTTCCATGGCAACCCTCCTTGTTATTCCTCAATTCCCCCCCCCTTCTTCTACAGGAACCTCTCTCCTCGCCTTCTCACGTCCGTCACTTAAATCGAAGCCTTGAAAAACGGACGTTTCGACAGACTGGATCAAAAACGGTAAGAATAAGAACACCTCCTCTGCCTTTTTTTATTGTGGTTGGGTCAAATTCTAAAACCCAGGTGATTTGATTTCAAGGTGTCAAATGATGCCAGAAATCCGGCCCCCGACCACCCCGACGGAAACCCAAATGAGATTTCCCCCCCCCGTGATGACGCAATCCCCGTGGGAGGAATCCACGGGCATGCAAGCGCATACCGTCGTTACCTTGGTGATTTTTTGCGCAGTTTGCTTCCTTCTTTTGCTGGCGTTCCTCTACGCTTTTTGTTTCCACTGCTCCATCGAGACCGTACCCACGGATTCCAGAGGCAGGATCAGGAGCGCCCAAGATCGGGAGGACGAGACCTTTACGTGTACATCCACGGAAGGCCTTTCCTTGGGGAATCGTGTCTGACTGACCTGGTGATGTTTTGTCCATCCAACCATTAGCTGCACCGCTTATCAACAGTAGGGTCGCGGGGGTGCTGGAGCCCATCCCGGTTATCCTCGGGCAGTGGGCAGGGGACACCCTCAACTGCTTGCCAGCCAATCAGAGGGCACACAGGGACGGACAACTGACTCGCTCGTTCCCACCTAAGGACAATTTGGACCGGCCAATTCACCTGAAAGCCACGCAAGCACGGGGAGAACATGCAAACTCCACACAGGAGGTTCGAACTCATGACCTCATATGCGCTTACCACTGCGCCGCCGTGCTGCTACTTTTGAAACTTCCATCCATCATTATCTGCAGCGCTTATCCTCAGTCGGGTCGCGGGGGTGCTGGAGCCCAGTTATCTTCGGGCAGTGGGCAGGGGACACCCTCAACTGCTTGCCAGCCAATCAGAGGGCACACAGGGACGGACAACTGACTCGCTCGTTCCCACCTAAGGACAATTTGGACCGGCCAATTCACCTGAAAGCCACGTAGGCACGGGGAGAACATGCAAACTCCACACAGGAGGTTCGAACTCATGACCTCATATGCGCTTACCACTGCGCCACCGTGCTGCTAGTCTTGAAACATCCATCTCATCTCATTATGTGCACCGCTTATCAACAGTAGGGTCGCGGGGGTGCTGGAGCCCAACCCAGCTATCTTCAGGCAGGGAACACCCTCAACTGGTTGCCAGCCAATCGCAGGGCACACAGGGACAGACAACTCACTCGCTCATTCCCACCTAGGGACAATTTGGACGGGCCAATCAACCTGAAACCTACGCAAGCACGGGGAGAACATGCAAATTCCACACAGGAGGTTCGAACTCATGACCTCAGAGCTGTGCCGCATACGCGCTAACCACTGCGCCGCCGTGCTGCTATATTATATCAAAGTGTTTTCAAAAGTGTCCAGTTTACAGCTCTAAAACATATGCGATGTATTTTACTTAGGCAAATGTTTAGACATTGTGTAAGAGTTGTAAATGTTTGACTTTCCAGAAGTCAACCCGTGATGATGCAAAAAAATGGATCATCTCTGATTTGAATACGCTCCTTAAAATTGCATAGTTACATTGGGATTTTCATTTGCTAATCAATGTGTCAATCAACATTTAACTCGCTCACTATTGGCTAAATATTTTGCAAGCCAAAATAGATCATGCCCACTTCCTTCTAGATGATCACAGGCTCAGGACTGTGAAAATGTAACATTTGTACAATAGTGTATTGTTGCCACTACGAGGCACTGAATATTACACACTGTCCTTTGAAATTTGTTTTAAAGGGACAGTGTGTGGTATTTGATCACTTGATCTAGCTGTAACAGAAAACGAGTGCTAAAACACCCAAGGAAGAATACAAACCACGGGGATTCAAAGTGACAAAAAACACACACGATTCTCTCTCATTTTTCGCAAGGTTTTTGGGTACCCGTAGCAGCAAGAAGTCTGACAATTGTTTCAACTCCCTCAACAGTTTTCTCCTATATATATTTTGTACCACTAGGGGACGCTAAATAACACACACCATCCCTTTAAGATTGCATTTGTTTGATATCAATTTACCATAGCCGTAACACCGATACCAGGTAATGGTTCTTGACCGTCTGTGGTATATTAGAAATGTTACATCATGCAATAGTAGACCTTTTATCACAGCCACTTTCAAGGAAAACTTTTCAATTTTTCAAGTACCTTCAAAGGAAGAAATCCAGCGGCGATCAAATGAACATTTTTTGTTGTTTTTGCCTTCGATGACTTAAATAAAGTCCCTATCTTGCTGCTAGCACCTGCTTTGTACTATTTTGTGCTGTTTCTATCTGTGATCTACAGTCTTTTTGTGTCAATGGGTTTCCATAAACTGACATGAATTCTGCCAGGATAATAAAGAACTGCTGATCCTTTACTTTTTTGTTTTGCTTATTTTATTTGAATTTTTGGTGTGATTTTTGTCTAAATTAGTTAAAATTGAATTGTAAATAGTTTATTTTTGTATGTTATCGATGATGTATGACACTGAAGAGTTAATATTTGTAGTTTATATTTGATTGTTTTGCATTTTCAGGGAAGCGCAAGAGAAAAACAAGCTGCAGGTTGAAATATGTCCACTTGATGTTGCCAAAGCCAGCTGCCTCCAACAAAGACACTGTACCTTGTTCTCTTTCTTTTTTCTTTCTTCTCTCTCACTCTCTCTCTCTCTCTCTCTCTCTCTCTCTCTCTCTCTCTCTCTCTCTCTCTCTCTCTCTCTTTCTTTCTTTCTTTTTCTCTTTCTTTTTCTCTTTCTTTTTCTCTTTCTTTCTTTTTTTCTTTTTCTCTTTCTTTCTTATTCTCTTTATTTTTTCTTTCTATTTTCTTTCTTTTTTCTTTCTTTTTTTCTTTCTTTCTTTTTTTCTTTCTTTTTCTTTCTTTTTCGCTTTCTTTTTCTTTTTTTCTTTCTTTTTTTCTTTCTTTCTTTCTTTTTTTCTTTCTTTCTTTCTTTTTTTCTTTCTTTTTCTTTCTTTTTCGCTTTCTTTTTCTCTTTCTCTTTCAATTTCTCTTTCTTTCTTTTTTTCTTTCTTTTTTCTTTCTTTTTTCTTTCTTTTTTTCTTTCTTCTCTTTTTTTCTCTTTCCTTTTTTCTTTCTTTTTTCCTTTCTTTCTTTTTTCTCTTTCTTTTTCTTTCTTTCTTTTTCTCTTTCTTTCTTTTTCTCTTTTTTTCTTTCTTTCTTTTTCTCTTTCTTTCTTTCCTTTTCTCTTTCTTTCTTTCTTTTTCTCTTTCTTTTTCTTTCTTTCTTTTTCTCTTTCGTTCTTTCTTTTTCTTTCTTGAATCTACTAGTCCGGCCCCCGACAGAATGTTGTATCGTGTGGCCCCCGAGTTCAAATGAGTTTGACACCCCTTGTCTATAGAGTCAGACCGCCAAGAAACATAGCAATGGCAAAATTCAAGCTTTTTCCGAATCTGGCAAACACAATATGAAGCATTTTTTTCTAACACGAATCTTGAATCAAGGAAATTGTCTGCGACGACAAGAAACAGTGCATGAGTGCGAATGGCAAAATTCGTCGAAGCAAGAAATAACAAGAAACAGGTCAACTTCATTTATTTCTATTCACACGACAAATTCCCGCTCGGAGAAAATTTTCCATTCAAGTGTTTACGGAGTGCAACACAGCAAGAAAGAAAATACAAAGTGAAAACAGTTTGGTCGCAAATAATAAATAAAAATCCCTTGTAAAATGGTAGTTTCTGAACAAACAGATTTACTTCTGGTCCATCTTCAGGGTTCGTACACCGTCTTATGGGCAAATTCAAGCACTTTTTAAGGACTTTCGACGCCAGTTTTCCAATTTTTCCATCACAATTCAAAGAAAAAAAATCCAGGGCTGATCAAAAAGAACAGGAGCCCAAACCTTAGTTTCGTACCCTAACTCTAGCCCCAACAGAACCCTAAAATCAGTTGAAAACCCTAACTTACAGCCCAAATGCTAGCTCCTAACCCTAGCCCTACACCTAACCCTAGCAGTAACCCTAGCTGTAACCCGAGCCCTAACCCTGTTTCAAACCGTAACCCAAGCCCTAACCCTGTTTCAAATCGTAACCCTAGCTGTAACCTTAGCCCTAACCCTGTTTCAAACCTTAACCAAAGCTGTAACCCTGTTTCAAACCATAACCCTAGCAGTAACCCTAGCTGTAACCCGAGCCCTAACCCTGTTTCAAACCGTAACCCAAACCCTAACCCTGTTTCAAACCGTAACCCTAGCTGTAACCCTTGCTGTAACCCGAGCCCTAACCCTGTTTCAAACTGTAACCCTTGCAGTAACCCTAGCCCTAACCCTGTTTCAAGCCGTAACCCTAGCAGTAGCCCTAGCTGTAACCCTAGCCTTTACCCTATTTCAAACCGTAACCCAAGTTCCAAATTTTGGAAGCCAACATTTAGTTGAGAACCCAAATAAGGAGCGCAAACTCTAGCACATAACCCTAGCCCTACACCTAACCCTAGCAGTAACCCTAGCTGTAACCCTAGCCCTAACCCTGTTTCAAACCTTAACCCTAGCTCCAATTTTTTGCACCTTACACTACTTGAGAACCCAAATATGGAGCTCAAACTTCAGTTCCTAAACCTACGCCTAACTTTAACTGAAACACTAACTCCTACCCTATTTCAGACCCTTAATTCAGTTTAATACCCTAATAAAGAGCCTAAACCTTATTTTATAACTCTAGTCCCAATCCTTTTTTGGAATCATTAAATAAGTTTAAAACCCTTGTTTGAACCCCTGGCCTAAGAAACATGGCATCCATTTCAAGCATTTACAAGTATTTCATCTAAACCGCAAGCGCTTTTAAACCTTGAAAACACAACATTAAAGTTGAAGCATTTTCAAGGATTTCGAGCACCCGTACGAACCCTGGATTTTTGTCCTATTATGAAAGTATTAGGACACAATGAGCTATCATTGTTTTGCCCTCACCGTTAATACGTTATCCCTGTATTAGGACAATGAAATCCATTACATGTTTTCTAATGCCACGCAAATAAACTGCTGTGTCTTAGGTCCAGTAGACCCCCGGTTTACGGCGTCCCTGGTTTTTCGGGTTACGGTAGGTGGAGAGAGTTTGGATTAAATGAGGATGAGGATTTTATGAGCTGAACTCCCTCCCATAATGCCTTGCTCACTATTCGTTCAGTTCAGGATCGCGAAACTTTAATTTGTCAAGCTACGGGTCCCAAGACCTGTTGTGATGCTCAAGGGAGGCGCTTAGGATGTGAAGAATTTTATACATTTGACTATAAAGGGTATTCTAAAATTAACTACAAGTAAGTACATGTACTCAGTTTGATGCAGTAGAGAGATTCACTGACTGTTTTTCTTCTAGGTACATTAGAAGGTTAGGCTGTCTGGAATGCATCAGACGTATTTTGATAACAGAATTCCTGCGAGTGCTGACGGGAGAAGGCCAGACGCACAAGGACAGACATCGCGACGCCCTTCGGCGAGGCGGTGGTGAAGCCCAGGGGAGGAGGAGTCGGGGAGAAGATGGTCAATGAGAAAAAAGCTAAAGCTAGTTGCAGACAAATAGCAAATTGGAAAAGGGTGGGAGGTTTTTTGATATGTTTCTTGAAATGTGTCATGCAAAAATCGGGGTGGGAGAGTCGTCTCCGCAAGGCACATTTACATCTCCTGTTGTAAATAAACCCGACCCCCTGCGGAATTGAAGGCTGTTTGATTATTTTCTTTTATTTTCTCTCAGAAAACGAGCACGCATGATTGTTGGGTAAATTTAGAAATCCAACAGATGATAACCATGGAAATGAAGCTTGATATAATGAAGAAATACAAGGAAGCCATATCGACTGATATTATTGACAAGGAATACGGCTGCAACCAGGACAGTTATTAAGAATAAGGAGGCGACAAAGTCTTCAAAGGGCATGACAATCCTCACACGTGAGAGATGGCAGAAATCCCTCCCATAATGCTCTCTTTCTCTACGTTTAGGTTCAGAATCCTTTATTTTGTTACGGGTCCCAAGGCTTGCAGTGATGCTAAAAGGAACAGCAAGACCATGATTACATCAACTAAAACATCATCTCTATCCCCCATCCTCTCCTACTCTTCATCCACCCGGTACTCCATTCAACCAGCTCAAGTCGCATCCGCCCAAGGAAAATAAAATTCTACTTTACATGTCTATTTATTTACAATGTTATCTCATCATTTATCCTACAGTGCTCATGGTTTGGTGCCTGCAATCCCTGTTTTCTCCAAAAGATGGCAGCTTGACCCTATTATCGAGTCCACTTCACTTTTCCTCCCTAGGTGTTTTCTATTAGCCAATCAGCCACCTTTTAAAGCAGGTTAGAATTATTTGAAGGCTTCTCTCCCTGTTCTAAATCCATTGGTGTCTTCTCTCCTTATTTTGAAAATCTACTAAAGTTAAAAGTAAAAATTTGTATTTCAAATAAAATAAGTTGTGTAAATATGTCTTCCTGTACTACCCCATGAGCATTTGATTAGTGTGTAAAAGGAATGAAAAAAAGAATAGCAATCTGCTGCCACCTACTGATATGGATAAGCGTTACAGTTACTCGGCTGATGACTGGAAGAAATCCTAGGTAATGAACCATGGCGTGCTCCTTGGCAAAGACAAAACTGGGCAATTTCTCGTACTGGTTGACAAACACTGGTCTACTGTACACAACAGGGATCGGTTAACCGGGCATTAAGGTTCAAAAAGTGTTCTGTTCCGGATTAGCGGCTAGTTTTTCTATTTTAGCGCAAGCTAGCTCAGGACACGGTGCACATGGCGCTCTTGGAGCAGCGCGAGTCACAAGAGCTGGCGTCGGACTCCATGGTGGAATCTCGTCCGTCGCATTCGGGCGATTCCAGCTCCAAGTGAGCGTCATCGAGACAATCCTGCAGGGCGTCTTTGTAATGAGACTGCGGAGACAACGGGAAAATGGTGATGTGGGATCAAACGACAAAGAGGGAAGAAGTTTCGTTTCGGAGGTAAGATCTTAAGCCCGACCCAAATTCAGGGTTCCTATACTTCAAGAACTTTTCAAGCACTTTCAAGACCAAAATTTCAATTTTTCCAGTACCTTGAACAAAGGAACTATCGTGCAGGTCTGGGTCAGGCTGGATCGATTATTGATTTATTTATATATTCCAACCGCAAGGATTTGAGTTTTAAAACTAGTTTCATATTTAGTCCACTGTCTCTTCCTCTCCTCAATATCCACCTCATCCACCGTCTCCTCCTTACCCTCTGCATCAACCCGCTACTCCACTTTGCCAGCTCAAGTCTCGTCACACCAAATGTCCTTTCATTTTTCCAATACATGTATATTTATTTATAGTTTTATTGATTTATTTATCTATTCTAACTGCAAGGATTTGAGTTTTAATCCACTGTCTCCTCCTCCCCCTCTGCATCCACCTGCTACTCTACTTTACCAGCTCAAGTCACGTCACACCAAATGTCCTTTAATTTTTCCTATACATGTATTTGTAGTGGTATTGATTTATTTATCTATTCTAATTGCATAGATTTGAATTTTAAAACCAGTTTCATTTTTAGTCTACTGCATCTACCTCATCCATTGTCTCCTCCTCCCCTCTGCATCCGCCTGCTACTCTACTTTACCAGCTCAAGTCACGTCACACCAAATGTCCTTTATTTTTTCCTATACATGTATTTGTAGTGGTATTGATTTATTTATCTATTCTAATTGCATAGATTTGAATTTTAAAACCAGTTTCATTTTTAGTCCACTGTCTCTTCCTCCCCAATGTATCTACCTCATCCATTGTCTCCTCCTCCCCTCTGCATCCACCTGCTACTCCACTTCACCAGCTCAAGTCACGTCACACCAAATGTCATTTAATTTTCTTTTAGATGTGAAAATATTTAGTTTTATTGATTATAAGTATTTGTTTTTTTTCTAACCTCAAAGCCTGATCTTACATTGTCGTGGATTGGGAGTCGGCTTGACATAAGGAAAGCAATAGGATATAAAAAGGGAAATTCCCGGCTTGTTTATCCCAAGTGTAAATGTCAGCGAATGAAGGGAACATGCGGTTGAGCCGACCCCAACAACAGTTCCTGGAAATTCGAAAGGGAACAAAACATTCTGTCCGGTAGCGTGCATTTTGAGATAAACACGTATTTTGGGGCATATTTGCTCGGGCTGCTCCACCATAACCTCTGAGACGGTTTTCAGTTCTACCTTGTGGACGGACATCTCCTCGACACGGCACTCTTCTACAGACTCTTCCAGGGAGTGTCCGGAATTCTCGATCTTGGTACGGTGGGAGTGGATGGATTTGACATCGTCTTCGTCCTCGCCCGGCACCAGCGGGAAAACCTGATGACGACAAAGAGCCAAACAGTTGCTGATGAAAATACTGTAAACTCCGTACCCCGGTTATTTTAATCGTTGAGCGTTAATATGAAGTCATATCAATAAAGTTATATGTGCGTTCGAAAAATTGGAACGTTGAATTAGAGTACCGTATTTATTGGACTATAAGGCGCGTCAAAAAACGCAAATTGGTCAGGAATTTGAAAATGGATTAAATTGGAAATGCGCAGTTACAATGAAATGATACGGTAACTGTTCGGCCTTTGACAAACAGAGTGGTCTTCAAGTGCCCTCCAGTGGTTAACATGTTGTTGCAAAGAATACATTTAGTGGTGAAACCCGATGATAATGATTGATGTTCCATGAAAAATGTATTAATTATTTTTTATGGAACCCTCGCTTTTACTGCAGTTTTGATTCCATGCGTGTCCCGGTTGCCATGGCGTCCAACTTGGCCCCGCCCTTTTGGCGCCAGCTGCAGCTCGTTGCCGGATTGGCCTCCCTCTTATTTAGAGTCAGTGCTCTCACTCACCCCTTGTCAGTCTGTCAGCGAACCTCTGCACCCGCAAGACCTGTGTTTTGACACTGTCTGGTATCCTGCTTGTGAATCCTCTTCGTTATCGATCCCAACTATCTCGCCCTGTGTTGATATCTGACTCCAGTCTCCAGTGTCTGGTATCGATCCCGTCTATCTTGTCTGCTTTGATGTCTGACTCCAGTCTCCAGTATCCGGTATCGATCCCGTCCATCTCGTCCTGTCTGATATCCGACTCCAGTCTCCAGTATCGGGGATTGATCCCGTCTATATTGTCTGGTTTGATATCTGACTCCAGTCTCCAGTGTCTGGTATCGATCCCGTCTGTCTCATCCTGTCCGATATCCTGCGCAAGTCTTCAGTATCCGGTATCGATCCTGTCTGTCTCGTCCTTTCTGATATCTGACTCCAGTCTCCAGTATCCGGTATCGATCCCGTCTGTCTCGTCCTTTCTGATATCTGATTCCAGTCTCCTGTGTCTGGTATCGATCCCGTCTATCTCGTCCTGTCTGATATCCGACTCCAGTCTCCAGTATCGGGGATTGATCCCGTCTATATTGTTTGGTTTGATATCTGACTCCAGTCTCCAGTGTCTGGTATCAATCCCGTCTGTCTCATCCTGTCCGATATCCTGCGCAAGTCTTCAGTATCCGGTATCGATCCTGTCTGTCTCGTCCTTTCTGATATCTGACTCCAGTCTCCAGTATCCGGTATCGATCCCGTCTGTCTCGTCCTTTCTGATATCTGACTCCAGTCTCCAGTATCGGGTATCGATCCCGTCTATATTGTCCGGTTTGATATCTGACTCCAGTCTCCAGTGTCTGGTATCGATCCCGTCTGTCTCATCCTGTCCGATATCCTGCGCCAGTCTTCAGTATCCGGTATCAATCCCGTCTGTCTCGTCCTGTCTGATATCTGACTCCAGTCTCCAGTATCGGGTATCTATCCCATCTATCTTGTCTTGTTTGATGTCTGACTCCAGTCTCCAGTATCCGGTATCGATCCCGTCCATCTCGCCCTGTCTGATATCCGACTCCAGTCTCCAGTCTCCAGTATCGGGTATCGATCCCGTCTATATTGTCCGTTTTGATATCTGACTCCAGTCTCCAGTGTCTGGCATCGATCCCGTCTGTCTCATCCTGTCCGATATCCTGCGCAAGTCTTCAGTATCCGGTATCGATCCTGTCTGTCTCGTCCAGTCTGATATCTGACTCGTCTCCAGTATCCGGTATTGATCCCGCCTGTCTCGTCCTTTCTGATATCTGACTCCAGTCTCCGGTATCGATCCCGTCTGTCCCGTCCTGTCTGATATCCGACTCCAGTCTCCAGTATCCGGTATCAATCCCGTCTATATTGTCCGTTTTGATATCTGACTCTAGTCTCCAGTGTCTGGTATCGATCCCGTCTGTCTCATCCTGTCCGATATCCTGCGCCAGTCTTCAGTATTCGGTATCGATCCCGTCTGTCTCGTCCAGTCTGGTATCTGACTCCAGTCTCCAGTATCCGGTATTGATCCCGCCTGTCTCGTCCTTTCTGAAATCTGACTCCAGTCTCCTGTATCTGGTATCGATCATGTCTGTCCCACCCTGTCCAGTAACGACCCCGTCTGTCCGGTAACCTGCTCCTGTATCTAGTATCGATCCTGTCTGTCCAGTCCTGTCCGGTAACGACCCAGTCCGTCTGGTATCTGCTCCTGTATCTAGTATCGATCATGTCTGTCCCGTCCTGTCCGGTATCGACCCCGTCTGTCCAGTATCTGCTCCTGTATCTAGTATTGATCATGTCTGTCCCGTCCTGTCCGGTATAGACTCCGTCTGTCTGGTATCTGCTCGTGCATCTGGTATCAATCCTGTCTGTCCCGTCCTGTCCGGTATCAACCCCGTCTGTCTGGTATCTGCTCGTGCATCTGGTATCAATCCTGTCTGTCCCTTCCTGTCCGGTATCGACCCCGTCTGTCCGGTATCTGCTCGTGTATCTAGTATCGATCTCGTCGACCTCTAGCTTCCTGTTTTTCCACGCCGGACTTCTGCCTTTCTTCTTCCGCCCAGCGATCGCCGAATCACTGCGCATGACCGCCCCATTCCCGTAAAATAAAACTTGTGTGAAAACGTTACGCATCTGGGTCCTCCTCCTCTTCTGGATCCGACAGTCAGACTTTCAAGAAACATGACAATTTCAAGAATTTTCAAGCGCATCACCCAAAATGTAATATATTTCCTGATCTCGAAAACACAACATTCAAATCCTAGCGTTTTCAAGGATTTCGAGCACCCGTACGAACCCTGCACATGTATTCTATTCAATTCCAGGTTTTTCGCGTTCTTACCAGTCCTTCTTCGTCCCCCTCTGTGATGACTTCGGTGATGGTGGTCTTGCTGATGGCCTTACTGATAGTTTGGGTCTCAAATTGAGGACACGCCGCCTGGGCGTTTCCGTCCTTGTCCCGTTTACCTTTCAGCCAGTAGGTTTCGATCTCCACGTTGCCCTAAAGCACAGGTGTGAAACAGGCGGCCCGCGGGCCAGATCAGGCCCGCCAGACAACACTCAGAGAAGCGCAAGAGGAAAACGAGCTGCAGGTTGCAATATGTCAACTTGATGTTGCCAAAGCCAGGTGCCTCTCACAGAGACACTGTACTTGTATTTCTTTCTCTCTCTCTCTCTGTCTCTCTCTCTCTTTCTCTCTCTCTCTCTCTCTCTCTCTCTCTCACCCCTTTTCTCCCACTCTTTCTCTGTCTCTTTCACTCTCTGTGTCTCTCTTTTTCTCTTCCTTTGTTGCTCTTTGTCTCTTTCTCTGTGTCTTTTAACCTCTTTTGCTCTAACTTGTATGTAACATGTATTTGTAGTTTTATTGATTTATTTATCTATTCTAACGAAACCAGTTTAATTTTTAATCCACTGTCTGCTCCTCCCCCTCTGCAACCACCTGCGACTCTACTGTACCAGCTCATGTCACGTCACACCAAATTTAATTTCATTTTTCCTTTGAATGTGAATTTATTTAGTTTTATTGATTTAAGTATTTATTTTTTCTAACTGCATTATCTTTTACATGTAGATGTATTTATAGTTTTATTTACTTACTCATCTATCATTACTGCATGAATTCGAGTTTTAAAACCAGTTTCATTTTTAATCCACAGTCTCCTCCTCACCTTCGCATCCACCTGCTACTCCATTTCACCAGCTCAAGTCCCGTCACACCAAATGTCGTTTCATTTTTCCTATACATTTATTTATAGTTTTATTGATTTGTGTATCTATTCTAACTGCGATGATTTGATATTTAAAACCAGTTTCATTTTTAATCCACTGCCTCCATTCTATATCCAGCTCATCCACTGTCTTTTCCTCCCCCTCTGCATCCACCTGTTACTCTACTTTACCAGCTCGTCACGTCACACCAAATGTCGTTTCATTTTTCCTATACATGTACATGTATTTGTAGTTTTATTGATTTATTTATTCATTATAACGGCATGGATTTGAGTTTTAAAAACAGTTTCATTTTTATTCCACTGTCTTCTCCTCCCCCTCTGCATCCACCCGCTACTCCACTTCACCAACTCAAGTCACGTCACACCAAATGTCATTTAATTTTCCTTTAAATGTGAAAATATTTAGTTTTATTGATTTAAGTATTTGTTTTTTTTCTAACCTCGTGTATTTGAGTTTTAAAACCAGTTTCATTTTTAATCCACTGTCTCCTCCTCCCCCTCTGCATCCACCTGCTACTCTACTTTACCGGCTCAAGTCCCGTCACACCAAATGTAATATAATTTTCCTTTACATCGTTTTATATATGTATTTATTTATTTATATACCAAGAAGTCTCTATATTCTTGACAACAGAACTTTGTGTCTTTTGTTTTATTTATTTTCTTGCATATATGTAGACGTATGTATAATTTATCAATTACTTCTCTCATAAAAGAATCCAAAAATCGAATAAAAAATGCTCCTCCTTTTTATAGATTCTTGCAGACGGCAGCTTCGGGAGAAAATCTGCTGGCATGGTCGCGTTTCTACTTCACATGAAGTCCGACTTGCGGATAAAAAGGAAAGCGAGCAGGGCCACGCTAGAAAATGCTCAATTTGTTCCCTGCCCACAGCCAGGGTTGGGTAGGGTTACTTTAACTGGATTACTTTCAATGACTTTTGGATTACTCCGATACCAAATATGCTAATTACCAGGGTGGGAAGGGTTATTTTAACTTGATTACTTTCAATGACTTTTGGATGACTCCAATTGCAAATATGCTACTAAAAGACAAAATAAACTCAATATGAATACAATGATTACTCACAACACGTGGTAAGCTTTCTCTCCTGGCTTTGATCTCTTTGATCTCCAGCAAAACGAACATCAAATGCCACAGAAACATAATGAAAATCAATCCAAACAGCTTTTTGCCGTTCCATGTAATCTGTTACTCCCCAAGCCTGCACAAAATTGAGTCATTTTATTCCTATTTAGTTTCTTTTGTCTTTTATTAGCATATTTGGTATTGGAGTAATCCAAAAGTCGTTGAAAGTAATCCAGTTAAAGTAACTTACTTTACTTTTATTTTATTTTCATTTTGTTTCTGTGGCTTTTGATGTTAGTTTTGCCGGAGATCCCAAAGAGATCAAAGCCAGGAGAGAAAGCTTACCACGTGTTGTGAGTCATCATTTGATTCCTATTGAGTTTCTTTTGTCTTTTATGAGCATATTTGGTATTGGACTAATCCAAAAGTAATTAAAAGTAATCCAGTTAAAGTAATCCTACCCAACCCTGCCCACAGCTAAAAACTGCATTGGTTTATTTTGGTTCCGCACATCTTCCATTTGTAGCAGTTATCCCCTCGGGGAAGATTTTTTTCTTTAGCGCCCACGCATTCTCCACCGTGTCCTCCAAAAACGGAGAAATCGATCCATTCCCATATCAATGCCGACCTTGATGGTGATGGTGCCCCTCCTTTCGAAAATAAAGTGGCTTCCTTTCAGGTGCTCGTAGGTGGCGCTGCTGAGCTGGATATGCATCTCCTGGTGGGAGGGAGAAAAAGTGGTCAGGATATGGCATATTTCTCTAGAGCACAGGTGTCAAAGAGGTGGCCCGCGGGCCAGATCAGGCCCGCTAAGGGATTGAATCCGGCCCGCCAGACAACACTCAGAGAAGCACAAGAGAAAAACAAGCTGCAGGTTGAAAGATGTTAACTTGATGTTGCCAAAGAAAGGTGCCTCCAACAAAGACACTGTACTTGTTTTTCTTTTTCTCACATTCTCTCTCTCTTTCTTTTCCACCCCTTTTCTCCCAGTCTGTCTCTGTCTCTTTCACTCTCTGTGTCTCTCTTTTTCTCTTCCTTTGTTGCTCTTTGTCTCTGTGTGTATTTTAACCTTTTTTGCTTTTTTGCTCTAACTTTTTTTCCTTTCCTCTCTCTTTCTCTCTCTCTCTCTTTCTTGCTTTCTCCATCTCTCTTTTTCTCCTATTTTCTCTCCTTCTTTCTTTCTCTCTATTTCATTTTGGATTTTGTTCATTCTCTCTCTTTCTTTCCCCGTCTCTCACTAATTCTCTTTTTATCGCTTTTGTTTCTCACGCTCTCTCTCTCTCGCTCCCTCTTTTCCACCCCTTTCCTCCCACTCTCTGTCTCTTTCACTCTCTCTGTCTCTCTTGTTCTCTTCTTTTGTTGCTCTTTTTTGCTCCCGTCTGTCCCCTGGCTTCGACCCGTTTTTGATCCTGACCACGTCTATTCTCCCGTCCCAGCTTTCCACCTCTTTTGTCCCTGACCACGTCTACTCTCCTTTCCTGGCTTACGACTCACTTCCGACCACGTTTTTGCTCTCCTGTCCCGGCTACTGACCTGTTTTCCGCTCCCGGCACCGCCAACGCTCGCCACGGAAGATTCACTTCAGAGCGACCTGCTTTCAACCCTTTCTCTTTCTTCCAATAAAACTTGTGAGAAACGCAACGCAAGTGGGTCCTGTCTCCGTTCTGGTCTTGACAATTTGATTGTTTTGCATTTTCAGACCTTTTGTGTTGTAGTCTGACTTTAAATTTGTGTGTGAAAAGCAATTTTTTAAATTTAAAGCTATTTAAATTTTAGCTTTTTTTTTTAATATGTTTTTTAAAATATTTTTAATATTTTCTAATATTTTTAATAATTTAATATTTTTATAATAATTTTATAATAAAATTTTAAAATTATAACATTTTATAATAATTTTGATAATTAATTATTTAAAAAAAAATAATAATAATAAAGCTATTTAAATTTTAGATATTTTTTTTGTCGATATGTGACTATTTTAATGTATGTTTCATGTGTTTAGCTGCAAAACAAAACAAAAAAAATCTGAGGGGCCGTTGGGAGCCAAAAGAGCCTGTTTTCTAAATAGAGCTGTTCTTCTGGGTGCGACCAGTAGGGGGCAGTAACGCTTCACTTGACAACGCCCTCACGACTAGCGTGTCGGCGTCATTTTCTTCATTTTTTGCATGGTCTATCGAGTCAGACTGCTCAGAAACTCGGCAATGGCAACAATTTCAAGCATCCTCAAGCGTCGTCCTCACCTTCCCGTTGCTTTCCATGGCAGACGCCGTGTGCACCGTATCGCCGTGGAGACCGTACCGGGGCATCTTGTGTCCCACCACCCCGGCGACCACCATGCCAGAGTGTATTCCTGCAGCCACAAAGACTTTTGTGTAAGATCCATTTTCATCACAAACCATAGGGTCGCCCCCTGGTGGCCTGGTTATTAACTGCAACCGCGACTAAAAAAAAAAAAAAAAATTCCATCAATTATTGTGTGAACACAAAGAAGCTTCAACGACTTTATAAAATGAAACACCGACTGTTCAATTTATTCTTATTTTTTAAAAAAAAAGAGCGTTCCCTTTTTGCCATGTATTCTCTCTGCATATTTTTTGGGGCGACGCCCAACGATGTTCTCTCCAGAAATTGCCACATGAATTCAATGCAAATAAGAATGGAGTCGAGGGGACGTGCTTGTAGTAGCACTTTAATCCAGCAGAGGGCGTTTCAAGTTTTGTTTTTTCTCTTTTGTCAATTATCTATTTGCAGGTGTAAATTATACATACTTTTGTTTATTGTTTAGCTATTTGGCAGACAATTGGATTTGTTATTGTTCAATGTTAAAAACCATTCTGTTGTTTTGTGCACTATTTCTCTAGCCGTCCAAAACTTTTCATTCATTATCATTCCTGTCTTTTTTTACAGACAGGAATGATAATGAAACAGGATATCGAAATAAAACAGAACCAACAAGACGGGAACGAAAACTGGAGAGAATGTTAAACAGGACAAAAATAGACGGGGACAAAACTGGAAACCGATATTAAACAGGACAAGAATAAACGGGAACAATACCAGACAGAGAATACCAACAGGAAAACAGGACTGAGACAAGACCCACGTCTTGCGGGCAGGGTTGGGTAGGGTTACTTTAACTAGATTACTTTCAATGACTTTTGGATTACTCCAATATCAAATATGCTAATAAAAGACAAAAGAAACTAAATCTGGATAAAATGATGACTCACAACACGTGATAAGCTTTCTCTCCTGGCTTTGATCTCTTTGATCTCCGGCAAAACGAACATCAAATGCCACAGAAACAAAATGAAAATCAATCCAAACAGCTTGCCAACATCATTTTTGCCGTTCCATGTATTTCAAGCCTGCACAAAGTTTAGTAATTTTATTTATATTTAGTTTCTTTTGACTTTTATTAGCATATTTGGTATTGGAGTCATCCAAAAGTAATCGAAAGTAATCCAGTTAAAATATCCCTACTCAACCCTGCTTGCGGGGCAGAGGTTCGTTGACGGGCTGACAAAGGGTGAGTGAGAACACTGAGCTTAAAGTAGACAAAAAGCCAATCTGTTAATGAGCCGCAGCTGGTGCCACACGGGTGGAGCCAACGACATCAAATGGACTGAACCATTTCGAGGCAGGGGAGTATTTTGGACATTTTTCACGCTTTTTAAATATTTCGAGCTAACGTTTTTCATGATATTTACGCCAAATTTGAGGAAAAGATGCTATCGTTTTTGGAGGTGCTTGGGTGGAATTTGGTGGTGTTCCAGCCCCCCTGAAAACAGACTTGTTACGCCCGTGGTCCAACCTACCCACACGAATCTGAATATTGTTGCCATTGGAGGGGTCCTTCAAGTGATCGATGGAGCGCACCATGTCCAAGGCCATGTCGCAGATGTTATGAGCGTGGTACTTGGTCTTCTCCGGAGCTCCCGCCACCACCATGTAGGCGTCCCCGATGGTCTCCACCTTGGAAGGCCACAGGATTCCGTGGAGCACGTCGGCAAGAAGTATAAAAAACGAGGAGCCGGGGGACGTACCTTGAAGACCCGGTGCTTTTCGCTGAGGGTGTCGAATAAGGTGTACATGGTGTTGAGCATGGAGACCACCTGCAATGGAGTGATGTGGCTGCAGATGCGAGTGAAGCCCACCACGTCGCTGAAGAGGATGGTCACGTCCGGGAACACCTGGAACCGGTCGGGGACAAGGCCTTGTGTGAGGTAGCATCGCGATGATCAGACTATGAGTTGCAGTTTTTTTTCATTATTTCATGACGACCTATACTCCGGTGCGATTTCTATATGCTTTTTCTTCTTAGTTACCGTATTTTCCGGACTATGAGTCACATTTTTGGTCAAAATTTGGCCAGGGGTGCGACTTATACTTGGGTGCAATTTATATGTGCTTTTTCTTCTTGGTTACCGTATTTTCCAGACTATAAGTCGCAGTTTTTGTCAACATTTTGCCGGGGGTGCGACTTATACCCCGGTGCGATTTATATATGCTTTTTCTTCTTACTCACCGTATTTTCCAGACTATAAGTCACATTTTTTGTCAAAGTTTGGCCGAGGGTGCGACTTATACTCCGGTGCGATTTGTATATGCTTTTTCTTCTTAGTTACTGTATTTTCCAGACTATAAGTCACATTTTTCGTCAAAATTTGGCCGGGGGTGCGACTTATACTTGGGTGCAATTTATAGATGCTTTTTTCCTTCCCAGTTACCGTATTTTCCAGACTATGAGTCACAGGTTTTTTTCATTATTCTACCAGGGGGTACAACCCATACTCCGGTGCAATTTATATATGCTTTTCCTTCTGAGTTACCGTATTTTCTGGACTATAAGTCACAGTTTTTGTCAAATTTGGCCAGGGGCTGCGACTTATGTATGATTTTTCCTTTTTGGTTACCGTATTTTCTGGAGTATAAGTCTCACTTTTTGTCAAATTTGGCCAGGGGCTGCGACTTATACTTTGGTGCAACTTATGTATGCTTTTTCCATTTTGGTTACCGTATTTTCTGGACTATAAGTCACAGTTTTTGTCAAATTTGGCCAGGGGCTGCGACTTATGTATGCTTTTTCCTTTTTGGTTACCGTATTTTCTGGACTATAAGTCACAGTTTTTGTCAAATTTGGCCAGGGGCTGCGACTTATGTATATTTTTTCCTTTTTGGTCACCGTATTTTCTGGACTATAAGTCACCGTTTTTGTCAAATTTGGCCAGGGGCTGCGACTTATACTTTGGTGCGACTTATGTATGCTTTTTCCTTCTGAGTTACCGTATTTTCTGGACTATAACTCACCGTTTTTGCCAAATTTGGCCAGGGGCTGCGACTTGTGTATGATTTTTCCTTTTTGGTTACCGTATTTTCTGGACTATAAGTCACAGTTTTTGTCAAATTTGGCCAGGGGCTGCGACTTATGTATGATTTTTCCTTTTTGGTTACCGTATTTTCTGGACTATAAGTCACAGTTTTTGTCAAATTTGTCCAGGGGCTGCGACTTATGAATGATTTTTCCTTTCTGGTTACCGTATTTTCTGGACTATAAGTCACAGTTTTTGTCAAACTTGGCCAGGGGCTGCGACTTATGTATGATTTTTCCTTTTTGGTTAATGTATTTTCTGGAGTATAAGTCCCGCTTTTTGTCAAATTTGGCCAGGGGCTACGACTTATACTTTGGTGCGACTTATATATGTTTTTTTCCCTTTTTAATTAGTGTATTTTACGCACTACTTTTAACAGTTTTGTTGGGGGGGAGGGGCGACTTATACTCTGGTGCGACTTATATATGTTTTTTCTTCTTAGTTAGCATATTTTCCGGAATACAGGACACATTTTAGTCATACAAAACCACTTGTGAAGAGAAAAAGAAATGTCTAGGGAAAGATTGTGCAATTTACTATTAAGTCGAGTAGTATTGGGTATTTAGAACAAGTAAATGTATATATTTTTTCAAGGCTTGTATTAATTATAGTTCGTATAAAAACCGGTAAAAACAGTTATGGCCTGTGATCTTCATAGAAAACGTGTAACCATAGCGACAGGATCTAGATTTGCATCTTTATCTGTATTTAGAATCGCGGCTAAAAATATAAAAACGCTTTTACGGATGAAAGTGAGTAAAAGAGGGCCAATGGATTCTCGTGATGAACCGTTTCTTCTTCTACTGTGATCCGCTCTTGTTACCGTTCGGATTAGCATTGTTTATTTCACCTCTAGGGGGCAGGGGCAGGCAACCTTTTGGACCCATCCATTATCTGCACTGTTTATCTTCAGTAGGGTCTCGGGGGTGCAGGAGCCTATCTCGGCCATTGTCAGGCATTGGGCAGGGAACATCCTGAACTGCTTGCAAGCCAGTCGCAGGGCACATAGAAACACACCTTATTCCCACCTAGGGACAATTTGGACCGGCCAATCAACATGACATGCATGTTTTTGGAATGTGGGAGGAGAACATGCAAACTCCACACAGGAGGTTCAAACTCATGACCTCAGAACTGTGACGCATGCGCTAACCACTGCGCCACCGTGCTGCTAGTCTTGAAACATCCATCCATCCATTATCTGCACTGTTTATCCTCAGTAGGGTCTCGGGTCTGGTGGAGCCCATCTCGGCCATTGTCAGGCATTGGGCAGGGAACATCCTGAACTCCTTGCCAGCCAGTTGCAGGGCACACAGGGACAGACAATTCACTCGCTCATTCACACCTAGGGACATTTTGGTTGAGCCAATCAAAATGACATGCATGTTTTTGGAATGTGGGAGGAAACCAGTGCGTTGGGGGAGAACATGCAAACTCCACACAGGAGGTTCAAACTCATGACATCAGAACTGTGACACATGCGCTAACCACTGCGTCACCGTGCTGCTAGTCTTGAAACATCCATCCATCCATGATCTGCACTGTTTATCCTCAGTAGGGTCTCGGGGGTGCTGGAGCCCATCTTGGCCGTTGTCAGGCATTGGGCAGGGAACATCCTGAACTGCTTGCAAGCTAGTTGCAGGGCACACAGGGACGGACAATGTCTGGATGAAAACAAACAACGTATCCCCTTTCATTTCAACTCTCTCTGCTCTCTTGAAAATGTTTTGGGTTGGGGACCGATAGACGTCCTGCTCTGAAATATTTGGCGCCCCACTCAACCAAATATTCGGTCGTGTTCCAAAGTTGTCCGGGCGACAGTGGCATTTATACTGTGTTCGGTCAGCGATGTTGTTTTTCTCTAGCCGGGCGCTCTATTGGAGTTGTCCTGACCCAGCCAAATTCTTATCAGTTCAGCAAATAGTTGGAGTCGCCCTGACCCGGCCAAAGTCCTGTCAGATGTTTCTACTTTTTTTCCACAATACCTTCTCCGAGAAAGTGTTTTTGCTTTTCTGACCTCGCAAGTGTTCACAGCCGGCTCTCCTTTGCGCAGCCTCTTGGCCACCGGCTTGGGAATCATCCTGTAAAGGAGGTCGTCCGTCTTTTTCATCTCGTAGTCCAACATCTTCATGCTCTCCTCCAGCTTGCTGGATTTCTTTTGCTCCTGTTTTCAGACGAGATTTTCAAAGAAATGGATAAGATGAAATGTAGTGTTTTTTAAAAAAAATGGAGAACCTGTATGAGAGCTCTTTTGAGCTCCTCCGACTGCTGCGTTCCTGCCAGCACCAAATCTCTGCTGGAATCGTGCATGCTCAGATCATTGATGTAAAGTCCGGTTTTGAACATAGCACTCAGGCTTTCCATTCTGTGGACAGACACAGAGAAAAGAAAAAAGTGAAAGACGGAAAAAGAAACGGGAAAAAAGGAAGCACTTCAGAAACTAAAATGATTGGAAATTGTTTTAGCCCAGGATTGGGGTCAATGCAGGGTCTGAACACCTTTTTCATGGACAAATTCAAGCACTTGGCAAGCTGTCCCGTTTTTGCTCCCGTCTGTCTTCGGCAACGACCCGTTATGATCCCGACCACGTCTGCTCTCCCGTCCCGACTTACGACCCGTTTTTTTGAGCATGCCTGCCTCGGGTTCTGCTTCCCTGCAATTGGGTCCAAGCCCCGATATAGTATAGAGTATCGGGTTAATACACAGGCTTATTTATGATTTTTAAATTTGAGGAATAAAAAA
The DNA here is from genome assembly GCF_059441175.1 of Urocampus carinirostris. Taxonomy (NCBI): domain Eukaryota; kingdom Metazoa; phylum Chordata; class Actinopteri; order Syngnathiformes; family Syngnathidae; genus Urocampus; species Urocampus carinirostris. The sequence continues at coordinate 41,284,404 of NC_142357.1, read as the reverse complement.
TATACACAGAACTTTAATGTAACGGAAAAAAAATTGCATGAAAATCCTCTGAATGCACTTCAATCTTGGAAATGAATTCAGGAAGTATAAAGCGGATATCTGGTCATATATTAAAGTATTGGTACTCTCAATGGCGATTGGTTGTTAGCCACCCTCAGCTTTGCATCCACCTGCTACTCCACTTCACCAGCTCAAGTCCCGTCACACCAAATGTCATTTCATTTCCCACCTGTTTTTTTTGCTCCCATCTGTCCCCCGGATTCGACCCGTTTTTGATCCTGACCACGTCTACTCTCTTCTCCTGGCTTACGACCACGTTTTTGCTCTCCTGACCCGGCTACTGACCCGTTTTTCCGTTCCCGACACCGCCATCGCCCGCCACGGAAGTGCCACTTCCGCGTTAAGGGCAACCTGCTTCCCACGACCACTCTGATTGGCTCCCTGTCCCTATTTAAGACCCACTCCTATCAGTCCCCTTGTGGTCAGTCCGTCTGTGAACCTCAGTTAACACTAGCCTTTTTCGACCCTGACTCCCACCTGTTTTTTGCTCCCGTCCGTCCCCCGGCTTCGACCCGTTTTTGATCCTGACCACGTCTACTCTCCCGTCCCGGCTTTCCACCTCTTTTGTCCCCGACCACGTCTACTATCCTTTCCTGGCTTAGGACTCGCTTCCGACCAAGTTTTTGCTCTCCTGTCCCGGCTACTGACCTGTTTTCCGCTCGCCACGGAAGATTCACTTCAGAACGACCTGCTTTCAACCCTTTCTCTTTCTTCCAATAAAACTTGTGAGAATCGCAACGCAAGTGGGTCCTGTCTCCGTTCTGGTCCTGACACCATGGGGTTTCTTCACAATCTCCACTTCAATATGTCCTATCCCAGGGGTCCACTGCATACAGACTTATATTCCGTGTCGTTTTGCAGGTCGTTGGGAACATAAATACCGAACGGTTTTATGAACGGTTTCATGCTTGTCACAGTCAATCCGATCCCAACATTTAACACGTAACGTCCATTTTTATTCAACCCTAACGCCGCGTTTTCCCCCCGTAAAGATCGGAAAACGGCCGAAAACCCATTACAGCACAGAATCCCGCATTTTATGGAACGAGGCGGATGTTTGGGTAATGTTCACGGCAGAAAAACACTCTCGGCAGCGAATGGGTTCCCATTAGGCCCACGAGAGCCGCACAGTCTGATTACAAGCTAATTAGCAGTTCATTTCATGCATGGCGAGAGAGGCTGTCCTGTTTTTTCTCCCGTTTGTCTCCGGCTACGGCCTGTTTTGGATCCTGACCACGTCTTCTCTCCCGTCCCGACTTACGACCCCTTTTTGTTCCCTACTACGTCTACTTTCACGTTCTGGCTTACGACTCGTTTCCGGCCCTGACCACGCTTTGCTCTCCCAGTCCCGGCTACCGACCAGTTTTTCCGTCCCTGACAAATTTGGACTTGTTTTAATGATATTGAAACACTACTGGCTCCGAGGTAGAGTGGATTCAATCTTTTTTGACCCTGACTCTCGCCTTTCCCGTTTCGTCTCCCATCTGTCTCCAGCTACTATCTGTTTTGCTCCTGACCACGTCCGCCCTCCCGTCCCGGTTTACCACCCCTTTTTGTTCCCTACTGCGTCTACTCTCCCGTTCTGGCTTACGACTCGTTTCCGGCCCTGATCACGTCTTCTCTCCCGTCCCGGCTTACGACCCCTTTCGGTTCCCTACTATGTCTACTCTCCCGTTCTGGCTTACGACTCGTTTCCGGCCCTGATCACGTCTTCTCTCCCGTCCTGGCTTACCACCCCTTTTTGTTCCCTACTAAGTCTACTCCCGTTCTGGCTTACGACTCGTTTACGGCCCCGATCAAGTCTTCTCTCCCGTCCCGGCTTACCACCCCTTTTTGTTCGCTACTACGTCTACTCTCCCGTTCTGGCTTACGACTCGTTTCCTGCCCCGATCACGTCTTTTCTCCGGTCCCGGCTTACCACCCCTTTTTGTTCCCTACTACGTCTACTCTCGTTCTGGCTTACGACTCGTTTCCTGCCCCGATCACGTCTTTTCTCCGGTCCCGGCTTACCACCCCTTTTTGTTCCCTACTACGTCTACTCTCGTTCTGGCTTACGACTCGTTTCCGGCCCTGATCACGTCTTCTCTGCCGTCCCGGCTTACGACCCCTTTTTGTTCCCTACTACGTCTACTCTCCCGTTCTGGCTTACGACTCGTTTACGGCCCCGATCACGTCTCGCTCTCCCAGTCCCGGCAACCGACCCGTTTTTCCATCCCTGACACCGCCATCGCTTGTACGGAAGATCCACTTCCGTGTTCGGATCACAATCCGAGTACGAGAGCGATTTGCTTCCCGTGTCCAGCGAACACCAGATCGTGGGAGCAGCCCTTCCTCTCTCTTTCAATAAAACTTGTGGTAAAAGTCATGCAAGTGGGTCTTGTTTCCGTTCTGGTCCTGACCCTGACTCTCGCCTTTCCTGTTTTTTCTCCCCTTTGTCTCCGGCTGCGACCTGTTTGGATCCTGACCACGTCTTCTCTCCCGTCCCGGCTTACCACCCCTTTTTGTTCCCTACTACGTCTACTCTCGTTCTGGCTTACGACTCATTTCCGGCCCTGATCACGTCTTCTCTCCCGTCCCGGCTTACCACCCCTTTTTGTTCCCTACTACGTCTACTCTACTGTTCTGGCTTACGACTCGTTTCCGGCCCCGATCACGTCTTCTCTCCCGTCCCGACTTACGACCCCTTTTTGTTCCCTATTACGTCTACTCTCCCGTCCTGGCTTAAGACTCGTTTCCGACCCCGACCACGCTTTGCTCTCCCAGTCCCAGGTACCGACCAGTTTTTCCGTCCCTGACACCGCCATCGCTCGCTACAGAAGATCCACTTCCGAGTACGAGGTGGATGTTTCGGTAATGTTCACGGCAGAAAAACACTCTCGGCAGCAAATGGGTTCCCGAGAGCCGCACAGTCTGATTACAAGCTAATTATCAGTTCATTTCATGCATGGCGAGAGACGCTCCAAGAGGGGCCCCGAATTGGTTTTTATTTGCTTCACTCCATGTTTTGCTTCAGGAATAAAAACGTATGCGATGCGGGTTTGTGTCGGTGTCATTCTTACACGGGCGTCCCCAGAAAGATGATAGACTCCCACTCGGGCATGTATCGCATCTGTCCTTTCAGTTTCAGGCATCGGCTCCCGTCGCCCCAGCTTTCCATGGCGTTGGCGCTGTTACCGTCTAGAAGAAGGACAAAATCTAAGGAAACTGGAGATCCAAATTTGAGAACGATTTACAAACGAACTGTTCTGAAAAATCTTCGCTGCTCAATAGTTTAAGGACATTTTGTTGTGTCCATACCATGATAAGGCATTTTAACAGAAAACCAGTATTTTGCCAAACATGCACTGATCATTTTTAGGTAGCTCCCACTTGGTGGTGCTAATCTAGGTGCTAATTTCCCTGATTATCTGTTAACTAACGTCAAACTGATTAGAAATACACACCTTGAGCAAATATGTTTAAGCCTACTTTGCACACAGCAAAACGGGTAAAGAATTTCCTCTTCGGGCTTTCCCAGTGTCCTGATCTCAACTCAATAGAGTACTTATGGAAAATCCTTGGTGATAAAGTGATGGTCAATGAAGCCACTACGATCAACAAACTGTGGTAGAGGCTGGAAGAAGAATGGACCAAAGCAGTTTGAGAGAACAGTGCTATCCAGTTGCTGCTATTTTTTTTTCGCCAATGCCAAAGTTTTGGTTGTTCTCTCATTTTGAAAGATATATTTTTTGTAATATTTTGTAGTACCATGATATAGACACAATAAAATGTCATTTAAGTGTGTATTTTTGTGTGTTCACTCTAGTTTTTCTGGAAAACAGAAAGCTGAAAACCTTTGTAATCGTCTCCGATGATGGACTGGAAAGCCATGAGCTCCACGTCCACATCAGCGGAACGATTGGCATTCTCATAGTCGGAATCTGTCGAGTACAAAAAGGAGTTTCAAAGAAAAAACAAACCAAAAGCGTTGAAAAATCTCTGTAATTATGCTTGGTTAAATCACCACCAGTGAAACGCTTGGACACTCCTTGCAACGGAAGAAGAAACATTGTCCAAACCTTTGGCTGGTATTCTAGTAAGCAAAGATTTATTTTAGTGCATTTTTTTTCTCAATTTTAACCAAAAAGAAAATTAAGTTGAGATGCTTGAATGTGAAAAAAACGTGATTTGACCCAATGTACCTTGGTGTCATGATCAGTATTTGAACCCAGTCCTGTCAGTCCCCTGCTGTCAGTACGTCAGCAAACCTCAGTGTGTAGTAGGCAAGCCTTTCTTGACCCTGACTCCCACCTGTCCCGGCTACGACCTGTTTTGATCCTGACCACGTCTGCTCTCCCGTTCCGACTTATGACCCGTTTTTGGTCCCGACCACGTCTGCTCTCCCGTCCCAGCTTACAACCTGTTTCTGACCCCGACCACGTTTTGCTCTCCTGTCCTGGCTATCAACCTGTTTTTCCGTCTTTGACACCGCCATTGCTCTCTACGGAAGATCCACTTCCGTGTTCGGATCACAATCCGAGTACGAGAGCAACCGGATTGTCTATCTCCCGTGATCCTGACCACGTCTGCTCTCCCGTCCCGGCTTACGACCTCTAATTGAAAAATTTGTCAATTTAGAAAAATTCACAATACAAAAATAATATTCGATGTGCCGGCTAATTTGGCGCCAACTGCCAGGGTTACTGATTGGCTCCCGAACAGTTCTTGTACCCAGTCCTATCTGTCCCCTTTTGTCAGTCCATCTGCGAACCTCAGTGTATACTAGGCAAGCTTTTTTCGACCCTGACTCCCACCTGTCCCGTTTTTGCTCCCGTCTAACTCCGGCTACGACCTGTTTTGATCCTGACCACGTCTGCTCTCCCGTCCCGGCTTACGACCTCTAATTAAAAAATTAGTAAATTTAGAAAAATTCACAATACAAAAATAATATTAGATGTGCCAGCTAATTTGGCGCCAACTGCCAGGGTTTCTGATTGGCTCCCGATCAGTTCTTGTACACAGTCCTATCCGTCCCCTTTTGTCAGTCCGTCTGCAAACCTCAGTGTGTACTAGGCAAGCCTTTCTCGACCCTGACTCCCACCTGTCCCGTTTTTGCTCCCGTCTAACTCCGGCTACGACCTGTTTTGATCCTGACCACGTCTGCTCTCCCGTCCCGGCTTACGACCTCTAATTGAAAAATTTGTCCATTTTGAAAAATTTACAATACAAAAATAATATTAGATGTGCCGGCTAATTTGGCGCCAACTGCCAGGGTTTCTGATTGGCTTCCTGTCACTATTTGAACTCAGTCCTGTCAGTCCCCTCAGTGAATACTAGGCAAGCGTTTTTCAACCCTGATTTCCCCCTGTCCTGTTTTTGCTCCCGTCTGTACCCCGTGATCCTGACCACGTCTGCTCTACCGTCCCGGCTTACGAACTCTTTATGTCCCCGACTACGTCTACTCTCACGTCCTGGCTTACGACTCGTTTCCGACCCCGACCACGCTTTGCTCTCCCGGTCCCAGCAACCGACCAGTTTTTCCGTCCCTGATACCGCCATCGGTCGCTACGGAAGATCCACTTCCGTGTTTGGATCACAATCAGAGTACGAGAGCAGCCCTTTCTCTTTCCTTTAATAAAACTTGTTTTAGAAACTTTTTCTTTTTGCCTTTTGGAATATTTCTGAAGCTTTTTTACGATCATGAAATCTGTTTATCCACATTTGCTGATTAAACTTCGATTATCCGTAAAAAAATTGTTTTCATTATTTACAACAATTTGTGTCACGCAATAACACCCCAAATCTGTTAGACAGTTGGCAAACCTATGCTCCCAGCTAGGCAAGCTCCATACCTTCTGACATTCTCCTGCACTGTTTTCTCCTACCTGATACCTGTTGCCGACCTGTTTCCGGACCATCGACCTGTTTTGCTCCGTTTCCTGCCTGATACTTGTCGCCGACCTTTTTTCGGGACTCGTTACCGCCGTTGCTCTTCCGCCCCGGCTATCGACCAGTACCCCCGCTGCCTCCGATTATCCTCGCTCGACGAGGAAGTGCCACTTCCGCGTTCCCGCCATCAGCTACCCGTGTCCTTCAATCATCGGATCGTGGAAGCAAGCACTGCTGTCTCTCTCTTTATCAATAAAACTGAGTAACCGAACACTACTGGGTCCTGTCTCCGTATCTGGCTTGTGACAGATGGATTCAAGAAGAGTACCTCATTCCAAAGTTTATTCTACTGAGAGACGCCAAAAGGAACATCAAACTGATTAGAAACACACACCTTGAGCAAATATGTTTAAGCCCACTTTACACACAGCAAAACTGGTCAAGAATTTCCTCGAATTCGCAGCACGGCCTTCTCAGTGTCCCGATCTCAGCCCAACAGAAACCCTGTAAGTGAGGCCTGGGCCACTTTAAATTGATACTGTCGTGTGGTACCCTGGGTAATCTGGGACTCGTAAACCAAAAATGACAAAATCCCTCTTATTCGTTTACGCTACTTTATACGTTTCTGCGATGACATACGAGTAGGAAAAAAAGCACATGAATGAGCCCTTGCCCAGCAGACACACACCCCTGCGACTGTTTACATGGCTTCCACTCTTACTCTGGACTCGGTTGTGGAGGTTCCTCTCTCTTTTCACGGGTTCCTTGGACATGATCTCGAACAAGTTGTTGGGATGGGAGATGATCTAGGAGCAGAAATCACAAACACGGCCGACGGTCACGGCACCGGTTAGAGTTGACCCAGCGGGGGGCGGGCGACTCCGAATTTGGCACTTTGCCGACTACGTGGACGTGGGAAGAGCTACGTCACCATGTTCCACGTGAACTCCACCAGAGGGCGAGCCAGCAAGAAGGCGTCGTTGATCTTCTTTCCGTCTAAATCGGGGAAGACCGTAGAAAGCCCCGAACCGACGTTGTGCACCACCATGTCCTGGAGATTCAAAGGTTTTTTTAACGGCCTTTTTCCGACTTATTTCGGAGTCGGTTTTACCTGTCTGAAGACGATGTTGAAGGGAAAGACCTCGAAGAAGAAATCGGAGGTGATAGGTAGAATCTCCTGCTCTTCCTCATCCTCCTTCATGATGTAGCGATACGCCGAGTTGTCGAAGTTCAACCTGAAAATTGACCAAATACTTGAGTTTTCCCTTGCCCTCGTGTCGGTTTTAGATCAGGGGATGCTGTCATAATAGTCTGTGGTTTGCAATAGTCTGTGCAGCCCTTTAAGACTCCTTGGGATTAAGGGTGTCACAAATAAACAGGACTTGACTTGATTTGACATGTTTTTGAGTTTTCCCTTGCCCTCATGTAGGTTTTAGATCAGGGGATGCTGACATAATAGTCTGTGGTTTGCAATAGTACCGAAGACTTATAACGCCGCTAGCCGCTTAGCTAGCTCCGGCGCTGCATCCACAATAGGGCCCCCTCATTACGCCGGCATGAGAATTCTTCAGGGCAAGGAGTTCATTCCTCGAATAAACGCAGTTTTGTGCGTTAAAACCCATAACGATAGAAAGTAATCCAAAGTGTCGTTGTCAAACGGGACAAAAAACACCAAAGATAGAAGCAGACCCTTAAAACAATAAATCCCAAAAAGTGCGAAATAACGCGGAGCTGCTGGAAAGGCTGCCGCTCGCGGCGGCGCCGCTTTGATCCAGACGGGAACGAAAACTGGAGAGAACAATGATCAGGATGAAAATAGACGGGAACAAAACTGGAAACCAATATTAAACAGGACAAAAATAAACGGCAACAATACCCGACAGGAAATGCCAGCAGGAAACAGGACAGAGTCAAAACCCACGTCTTGCTGGGCAGAGGTTTGTTGACAAACGCCAAAGGAAGAGTGAGAGCACTGAGCTTAAATAGACAGAAAGCCAATCTGTCAATGAGCCGCAGCTGGCGCCACACGGGCGGGGCCGATTGGGCGCCATGGCAACCGTGACATGCTCTTCAATTTCATTGGTCAATCAATTATTTATTAAAATAATGTATCTAAAGTGAAAATGTCATAAGGTGGGGGCACTGTATGGCGGGGTCTACTCTAGGGTGTTGACCCACACAAGAATCAACTAAAGAACGAGTGGGACTCACCTCATGGTGACATGGGAGTAGTCCCCCACCATCTGCTCGGACAAGACCTCAACGTGGATGTCGGTGTCGTAGAACTGCTTCCCCATCTGCCTCAGCTGACCCATAGCGTAGTGCAAGTAGCCTTTACGCTTACTCCTGAAGAACCAAATTCCGTACGTTATTATGCGGGAGGACAAATTTGATGTGCCGTTATTGAAGCGAGAAAAAATATGAGGGTGCACGAAGGGCACCAATTTACCATCAATTTTAAAACTAGAAACTACGTCATGATAGCCTCGATTCAGAGCACCTACGACTGCTCGATTGGCGCTAAAAGCCCGAACAGCTGATTGGCTGTCACTCTCTTTTCAAACCCCCGGCTTCCAAGAGGAAGCCGTCAGATCGTTATGCGAACCGTTGCCTCCGGCTCAGTAAGCCCTTACGTCCGACTCTGTTCCCGCCCTGCTTTTCTCTGCCCGATCCTCGTTGCCAACCTGTTTCCGTACCCGACTCTGCCCCGTTCTGTCTGCCCGTTTTTTTTGACCTGTTTTGCCCCGCTACCTGCCTGCCTCTTGTTACCGACCTCGCTTCCGAACTTGACACTCTCCAGAAGTGCCACTTCCGCGTCTCCAACTCCATTTGTCCGTCAACCATCGGATCGTGGGAGCAAGCCCTGCTCTCCCTCTTTATTGATAAAAACTGAAAAAACGAGCGCTATTAGGTCCTGTGTCCGTTTCTGGTCTGTGACAAACTAAGCTAGAAGGGTCTGATCCACTTTGTGTCTACACTAGATACTCAATTCGTATACTAGCGTTGAGGTAAAATGTAAAGGGAACACTGCCAATGTGAGCAATACTGCTCCCCCTGGTGTAGTGGAGGTGCCATTGCACTTGAGTCTTTGAAAATTAGAAAGAAAAAAAAAACAGTTCAGGGTCCTCCCTTCCCCGAGCCTCCAGAGAGGCCCGCCCCCACTGTTGTGAACTATGTTGAAATCAATGACAATAAAGACGATCATCTTTTGGGATGCTCCAATTAAATCATGGCCATTCGTTTCTTTTGAACACCCCCTGATTTTGAACAGTAAAAAATTTCATACATTTGACCATAAAGGGTTTTATACGATTGAATATAAGTTACATTTATGGAGTTTAATGCAAGATATGAAATGACTTTTCTTCAAGGTACATTAGAAGGTTAGGCTGTCTGGAATCAGATGTCTTTTGAAAACAGAATTTCTGTGAGTGCTGACGGGAGAAGGCCAGACGCACAAGGACATCAGGCATTGTTTTGATAAGCGCTCTGCTGATATGAGTTTTTTTAGACATCGCGACGCCCTTCGGCGAGGAGGTGGTGAAGCTGGTATCTGGCCCGCCCGTGGGAGGAGTCAGCACGCCCATGGGAGGAGTCAGCACCCCCATGGGAGGAGCCGACACCCCAGCGTGTGGCAAGGCGTGGGCAGAAGAACTTCAGGAGATCGATCGCGAGGGACAATCGAGAGAGAGGCTCGACGAAGAGCGACACTAATTCGGTTAATTCGATGGGATTCACTTAGTTTATTATTTAAGAAATTAAATTTGCCCCCGTGTGGAAATGCCAGTCTATTTTCCCGAAAAGAAACGAGTATGCAGGTATCAGCCGAAAGAAAATTTATAAATTCCGGACAGCACCCTAAAACAATTTTTTTCGCCATTGCACTTTTCTCCGAAATACATACAATTTAGGCTTGTCTGTTAACTATCTATACAAATATTGTTATTTTCATGTTTTAAGTTTTCATGTTTCTTCTGGAGTGCCACATTTAATGTCATTGTAACCAGTACTAATGAATTATTTTCTGTCGCGCCCCCTCGGAAGAAAAAATCCTCTAGGAGCCGACACCCCAGCTTGTGAAAAGACGTGGGCAGAAGAACTTCAGGAGATCGATCGCGAGGGACAATCGAGAGAGAGGCGCGACGAAGAGCGACACTAATTCGGCTAATTTGATGGAATTCACTAAGTTAAATACTTTAAGAAAATAAATCTGCCCCCGTGTGAAAATGTCGACTATTCTTGTCCATCTTTTCCCAGAAGAAACGAGCATGCATTGTTAGGAGAATGAAGTTTGGAGTCAGATAACTAATTAGAACAATTTGGTAAACGCTACATTTTAATGTATTTATTTCCTAACAACAGTTTTAACAAAAAATTATTTTAAAAAAATCCTAAGTCGACCCACGTCACCGCCAACCGACTCCTCGCCGTTATCCTTTTTCATAATTGAAGACATGTTCGTGGACCCCGACAGACCTGTAGTGAAGGGTGACTCCGGTGGCAGATTCCTCCTGGCAGAAGAAGGTCGGGGGCTGCACCTTTGGGTAGCTGAAACGGAGATACTCGTGCAGGTTGTCAAGGCCGTTGACAAAGTCACGGACGTGGCGGCCCAACACCTATGAAAAGGAAGAGAAGAAGAAAAAGGGGAAACCCTTTAGTAAGCGTTTAAGTAGTGGATATATAGAATTTTTCTAAGGTTCCAGCTGGGTTTTGTATGTTTCTCTTTGGAGAGATAACAGTGGTTGCACACTTTTCAATGTTTGCAGTACTTTCTGAGGAACAATTCCAGATGACTAATTTGGGAGAGACCGTTGTTGGGCGTCGCCCCAAAATATATGCAGAGAGGAGATATGACAAAAAGGGAACGCTCTTTATTGTATTCGGGACACGTTATCACCTTCGCCTCTCTTGTTTTGGAGAGAACGTCGTTGGGCGTCGCCCCAAAATATACGCAGAGAGGAGATATGACAAAAAGGGATTATTTATTATCCATAATAAATAATAAAAAACAAGCTGCAGGTTGAAATATGTCAACTTGATGTTGCCAAATCCAGGTGCCTCTCACAAAGATACTGTACTTGTATTTATTTCTCTCTCTCTCTCTCTCCTTTCTCCCACTCTCTGTGTCTTTCACTCTCTCTGCCTCTCTTTTTCTCTTCCTTTGTTGCTTTTTGTCTCTTTCTCTCTGTGTTTTTTAACCTCTTTTGCCCTAACTTCCTTTTTTCCTTTTCTCTCTTTCTTTCTTCCTACCCTTCGCAGTTTCCTTTCTCTTTTCTCTCCTTCTGTCTTTCTTTTTCTCTTGGGATTTCTTTCTTCCTCTCCCTTTCTTTTCCCCCTCTCTCACGACTTTTTATCTTTTGTTTCTCACGCTCTCCCTCTCTCTCTTTCTTTCTTTCTTTCTTTCTTTCTTTCTTTCTTTCTTTCTTTTCCACCCCTTTTCTCCCACTCTGTCTTTGTCTCTTTCACTCTCTGTGTCTCTCTTTTTCTCTTCCTTTGTTGCTCTTTGTCTCTTTCTCTCTTTGTGTCTTTTAACCTCTTTTGCTCTAACTTCCTTTTTTCCTTTTCTCTCTCTCTCTTCCTACCCTCTGCACTTTCTTTTCTCTTTTCTCTCCTTCTGTCTTTTTTATTTCTCTTTGGATTTCTTTTTTCCTCTCCCTTTCTTTTCCCCCTCTCTCAGGACTTTTTATCTTTTGTTTCTCTCTCCTCTTTCTCTTATTTCTTTATCTCTTTTTCTCTTTCATCTACTCGTCCGGCCCCCCGACAGAACGTTTGTTCTACGGTGGCCCAAAATCGACCGTAAGTAGAAGATATTATGGATTTTTCTCCGGTTCCCGCCGTGTTTCGGACGTTCCCGAGACGAAACGGGAAGGAGCGAGGGTCACCTTGAGGATCCTGTCGTAACCGTATTTTCCCACGAATCCCAGGAAGTAAACGCCCCAGGAGTTCATCAACTCATTGTAGGGCGTTCCCGTCACCCCGCTGGCCGCCTTTGCGATGCGAGGGATGACGCTCTCGCTGTAAACCTGCCGAAACAGAAATACATCGATGAGTTTTCATTTCTTGTCTTCTTTTTATTGCGCGTTCTTTCCGTGCATGCGTAGATACTTCGGAAGGATAGGATGGTTAGCTGGTACGGATGTTTCGATGAAGTAAGAAAGGATAATAAATAAGAAAAATCATCCCAAAATCGTAAAAAAAGAACCAAGAATTAGTCATAAATATGAATGCATGAATCATATATAAGACAATTGTTCACAAAATAATAATAAAGAATGAAAAATGAATCATAAATATGAATACATGAATTATAAGAAAAATAATCACAAAATAATAATAAATAATCCAGAATGAATCATGAATGAGAATACAAAAATAATAAATAAGATAAATCATGAAAAAAAATGATTAAGAATGCAAAATTGATCATAGATATGAATACATAAATGATCAATAAGAAAAATAATAAAAAAATAATAAAAAAAGAACCAAGAATTATTCATCAATATGAATACATAAATTATGAGACAAATAATCACAAAATAATAATAAAGAATCCAGAAAGAGTCATGAATGAAAATACAAAAATAATAAATAAGAGAAATCATTACAATATAATAATAAAAAATTCACAATTAATTATAAATATGAATACATAAATGATCAATAACAAAAATAATCAAAAAAATAATAAAAAAGAACCAATAATTATTCATAAATATGAATGTATAAATTATAAGAAAAGAAAATCACAAAATAATAATAAAGAATCCAGAATGAATCACAAATGAGAATACAAAAATAATCAATGAGATAAATGATGACAAAATAATGATAAAGAATGTAAAATTGATCATAGATATGAATACATAAATAATAAATAAGAAAAATAATCACAAATCAATCAAAATAATAGATAAAATAAATAGTTACAACATAATAATAAAGAATCCAAAATGAATCATGAATGAGAATACAAAAATAATAAATAAAAATAAATAAAAAAGGAATAATCACGAAATAGTAATAAAGAATCCAGAATGAATCATAAATATGATACATAAATCATAAATAAGAAAATTAATTACAAAATAATAATAAAGAATCCAAAAAGAATAATGAATGAGAATAAAAAAATTATAAATAAGAGAAATAATTACAAAATGATGATTAAGAATGCAAAATCAATCACAAATATGAATAGATAAATAAAAAAATAAAAGAATAATCACAAAATAATAACAAAAAATCCAGAATGAATCATAAATATGATTACATAAATAATAGAAAAAATAAATCATTACAAAATAATAATAAAGAATCCAGAACGAATTATAAATATGAATACATAAATAAAAAAATAAAAGAATAATCACATAATAATAATAATAAAGAATCCAGAATGAATCAAAAATACGAATACATAAGTAATAAATACATAAATTAATTATAAAATAGCAATAAAGAATCCAAAAAGAAGAATAGAAAAATAATAAACAAGAAAAATAATTACAAAATTATGATTAAGAATGCAAAATTAATCAGAATTATGAATACATGAATAATAAATAAGAAAAATAATCACAAAATATTAATAAAGAATCCAGAATGAATCATGGATATGAATACATAAATAATAAATAAGAGAGATAATTACAAAATTATGATTAAGAATGCAAAAAGAACCATAAATATGAAAACATAAATAGAAAAATAAAAGAATAATCACAAAATAATAATAAAGGATCCAGAATCAATCATGAATAAGAATAAAAAAATAATAAATAAGAAAAATAATTACAAAAAAATGATAAAGAATCCAAAATTAATCATGGATATGAATACATAAATAATAAATAAGAGAGATAATTACAAAATTATGATTAAGAATGCAAAAAGAACCATAAATATGAAAACATAAATAGAAAAATAAAAGAATAATCACAAAATAATAATAAAGGATCCAGAATCAATCATGAATAAGAATATAAAAAATAAATAAGAGAAATAATATCAAAAAATGATAAAGAATCCAAAATTAATCATAAATATGAATACATAAATGATAAATAAGAGAAATAATTGCAATATTTTGATTAAGAAAGCAAAAAGAACCATAAATATGAAAACATAAATAGAAAAATAAAAGAATAATCACAAAATAATAATAAAGAATCCAGAATGAATCATAAATACGAATACATAAATAATAAATAAGAAAATTAATTACGAAATGATAATAAAGAATCCAAAAAGAAGAATGAAATAATAATAAATAAGAGAAATAATCACAAAATTATGATTAAGAATACAAAAAGAAGAATAAAAAATAATAAATAACAAAATTAATTAAAAAATAATCATAAAGAATCCAAAAAGAAGAATAAAAAAATAATAAATAAGGAAAATAATTACAAAATTATGATTAAGAATACAAAATGAATCACAAATACGAATACATAAATAATAAATAAGAAAATTAATTACGAAATGATAATAAAGAATCCAAAAAGAAGAATGAAATAATAATAAATAAGAGAAATAATCACAAAATTATGATTAAGAATCCAAAAAGAAGAATAAAAAAAAGAATAAATAAGGAAAATAATTACAAAATGATGATTAAGAATGCAAAATAGATCATAAATACGAATACATATATAATAAATAAGAAAATGAATTACCAAATAATAATAAAGAATCCAAAAAGAAGAATAAAATAATAATAAATAAGAGAAATAATCACAAATTATGATTAAGAATCCAAAAAGAAGAATAAAAAATAATAAATAAGAAAATTAATTACAAAATAATAATAAAGAATCCAAAAAGAAGAATAAAAAAATAATAAATAAGGAAAATAATTACAAAATGATGATTAAGAATGCAAAATAGATCATAAATACGAATACATAAATAATAAATAAAAAAATTAATTACGAAATAATAATAAAGAATCCAAAAAGAAGAATAAAATAATAATAAATAAGAGAAATAATCACAAAATTATGATTAAAAATCCAAAAAGAAGAATAAAAAAATAATAAATAAGAAAAATAATCACAAAATAATGATTAAGAATGCAAAACCAAGCAAGGGGAAAGGGGCAGGACGTCGAGCACCACCTAGTGTCTCCTCGCGCACGCCGCGGTCCCGGGCCCTACCTGATGCGTGACGAAGGAGTGCAGGCGAACGTCGGCCCTCTCCCTGACCAGCTTCCAGACGTCGTCCCCGTAGGACTCCTTGATGAAGTCGTGAAGACTCTCGCACAGCAGACCGTACATTCTGAAACCCGAGACTCAAAACCCCCAAGTCACCTGCAAACAAGTCCAGGTTTAGAGTCAGGACCGACCCGGGTTTTTGCACCATTAACGCCGCTACCTGCGGAGTCCTTGATCACGTTTCATCTGAGGGACATCGGCCCCGACGGTTTTAAAGGGGCCCCCCCGAGCACTTTGAGCACTTTGCTCATTGTTCCGGTGTCAGCTGTCGGTACCTGGTGGCTGGGACGGCTCTTCGTGTCACCGACACACCGCGGGACCCGTCGCTCAAAAGCAGATGACACTGGTAGGAGGAAGTCGACCATGACGGGGCCCTGCTGTTATTTATGTACTTTTTTGTCCTGTTTATTATTCTCTCCAGTTCTCGTTCCCATCCTGTTTCAATTTCTATCCTGTCTGTCTTGTCTTGTCCGTGAACATTCACGAATTTGAGCTCCATTCGCCTGTGGAGTGTCCTTTTGTTCCTTCCCTTAAAAAGGGGAGTTGTTGAAGTTTTGGGCAGATGAAAATCAGGCCCAGAACTGACTACATCTCCTCATGAGCTAAATTAACGTTTTTGTGGTTTATTGGAGTTGGGCTTGACAGAAGGGGCGGCAGTAGCTCAGGAGGTAGAGCGCTCGTCTTGGGATCAAGGGACCCCAGTTCGAATCCCGGCTCGTCCGTGTTACATGTCGAAGTGTCCTTGGGTAAGACACTGAACCCCTAATACCCCCAATAAGCAGGTTAGCGCCTTACATGGCTGCAAGGCCGCTATTGGGAAATGTGGAGCACATTGTAAAGCGCTTTGGGAAGTCATTTCACAGAAGGAGAACACATTCGTTTAAAACAAGAAATTCCAGGCTTGTTTCTAACGAGTTTAAATGTCAGAGTATTATGAATAAAAACACTCGTTTGGTCTGGATTCGCTCGCGAAATAACAACATTCCCCTGGCTTTTCTGTTTTTCAAGTACCGTCGAAGGAAGTAAATCCAGCGTCGATGGTTGACTTTGACGACTAAAATTAAGTGTCTGTCTTGCTGCTAGCACCTACTTTGTGCTATTTTTGCGCTCTTCCTATCTATGACCTTCAATCTTTTTGCTGCTATGAGGGCAGCACGGCGGCTCAGTGGTTAGCGCGTGTGCGGCACAGTTCTGAGGTCATGGGATCGAACCTTCCTTTGTGGAGTTTGCACGTTCTCCCCGTGCATGCATGGATTTACTCCAGTTTTCTCGCACATTCCAAAGGCAGGTTTATTGCCCGGTCGAAATTGTCCCTAGGTGTGAATTACCGCCAAAGGAAGAAAATCCAGCGTCGATGGTTGACTTTGACGACTAAAATTAAGTGGCTGTCTTGCTGCTAGCAACTACTTTGTGCTATTTTTTCACTGTTTCCTTTTTGCCATATCTCCTCTCTGCGTATATTTTGGGGCGACGCCCAATTACGTTCTCTCCAAAATTAGTCATCTGGACCATTGATGACCTTCAATCTTTTTGCGTACATGGGCTGCTATGAGGGCAGCACGGCGGGGCAGTGGTTAGCGCGTGTGCAGCACAGTTCTCAGGTGATGGGATCGAACCTTCCTTTGTGGAGTTTGCACGTTCTCCACAAAGGTGCTATTTTTTCACTGTTCCTATCAATGACTTTCAATCTTTTTGTGTCAGTGGGCTGCTATGAGGGCAGCAGTTCTTCACAGTTTTTTAAGATCGGCCCCTTGACCCAAAATTTCGGACCCGATGCATCCCCCATATAGTTTCCCATTCTTGGATTAGAACATGGAATGAGTTCTAGTAAGTATGCAAATGATCAAGTAATAAGGGGCCCAAAATCGAATTTTGCTCAGGGCCCTGTGAAAGCTCAAGTCGGTCCTCACTAAAAAAGGCGTGTTGGCGTCATTTTCTCACACTTTTTTTTCTTTTCTGCATTAAATGCCAGTTTATAGATTTTAAACATGATACTGGCAACAATTTCAAGCACCTCACCCAAAATTCACGCATTTCCCCGACCTTGAACACACATCATTCAAATTCACGGCTTTTCGAGGGTTTCAAGCGCCCGTCCGAACCCCGATTGATGTCCCTCGACAAACTGAAATAGACACCTCGGGAGTTAAAGGGCAGGAATCCTTCTTCTTTAACGGCCGGTCCGCTGATGGATTTCTTTTTTTTTTCTTTTTTTTGGTGGCTTGAGGAACCCGATCGATATCTAATCTCAACAGAGATAAAAAGAAAAATATGCTTTCCTCCCAGACGTCCGCTGTCCTCCGTGAATCGATAGGCGCAGTCCGTAAAATCCTCTTTAAAGAACTAGCCGAGTGCACAAAGTGGGAAGGATGTTTGGGGATCCCAATAATGCGGCTTACCATAAATACACATTTATAAAATCCCCAAAACACAGGGATCCTAGATCCATTATCCCTTGTTATGAATATGATTTAGATTTAAGTTTAATATGTAGTTGTCCCGGTTGCCGTGGCGCCCAATTGGCCCCGCCCGCGTGGCACCGGCTGCAGCTTGTTGACAGATCGGCTTCCCTACTATTTAAACCCTGTCCTGTCAATCTCCTTTTGTCGGTCTGTCTGCGAATCTCCGTGTGTTTAAGGCAAGCCTTTTTCGACCCTGACAGCCGCCTGTACTGCTTTGCTCCCGTTTGTCTTTGGCTACAACCCGTTTTGATCCCGATCACGGCTGCTCTCTCGTCTTGGCTTACAACTTGCTTCCGACCACATTTTTGCTCTCCTGTCCCGGCAATCAACCAGTTCTTCCGTCCCTGACACCGCCATTGCTCGCGACAGAAGATCCACTTAGGTGTTCGGATCACAATTCGAGTACGAGAGCGACTTGCTTCCTGCAGCTAGCGAACACCGGATCAGCTTTGCCGCGGGTTCTGATTGGCTCCCGATCAGTATTTGTACCCAGTCCTGTCCGTCCCCTTTTGTCAGTCCGTCTGCGAACGTCAGTAAACATTAGGCAAGCCTCTTTCGACCCTGACTCCCACCTCTCCCGTTTTTGCTCCCGTCTGTTCCCCGGCTTCAACCCGTTTTTTGATCCTGACCACATCTGCTCTCCTGTCACGGTTTTCGACCTGTTTTTGTCCCGGACTACGTCTTCTCTCCTATGCTGGCTTACGACTCGCTTCCGACCCCGACCACGATTTTGCTCTCCTGTCCCGGCTACCGACTCGAGCGATTTTCTTCCCGCCTCCGGTGAACACATTTCATTTTCTTGGAAATTGTGTAACTTTGGAGAATCGAAAGAGGACGAAAACATTCTGAAAAAACATTTTCAATTCCCGGAAAGCATACACATAGAGGAAAAAACAAGTGCGTCATCGCGAGGGGACGTAACACGAGATGTTGTCTGAGGGTATAAAAAAGCTGATTGTCTCTTAGACGAATGAGAACTCTGTTTCGGACTCTGACGAACGAAACAAACGGCTTCTCCCTCTCCCGCCAGAACTTTTGTGCATATTTTGGGGCATATTTCTCGGGCAGCTCCGAAGGTTCGTTGATGGACCGACAAAGGAAAAATGAGAGCACTGAGCTTTAAGTAGACGAAAAAGGCAATCTGTCAATGAGCCGCAGCTGGCGCCACATCGGCGGGGCCAATTGGGCGCCGTGACAACCCTGACACACATGGGCGGGGCCAATTGAGCACCACGGCAACCGCGACACGGAACGTCTACGTCCATAAGACCGCGAAGGAAACATATTTCCTCGGAAACACGATCCGAACTTTTCAACTCTTGAGAAACGCTTCCGTCCGTTTTCCGTCCCGCTTATCCTATTTGGCGAAACGAAGAACCGAGGCCTAGAACTGACCAGCTTCCCGCTCGGGCGCGTGCTCGTCATATTGAGAAGCCTTAAACAAATTCCTTTCGATTTCACACCCGCTCGAAAATAAACTCCTGGCCGACTTCATAAAAAGGGACGATGCGAAAAAAATATTCGAATGAAATATGACGAGCAAATGAAATTGTATGAATCGCGTTGTATAACAATACCAGGACTACTTTTTTTCTACTTATTAATGCAAAAGGACTCCCGCTCTTATCTTGTACTACTCGCTATGTCGTTACTATGTTATTAACAGGTTAATTATTACAAGAGGAAAGAAAAAAGGGAGAGAAAAAGGCGGTAAGAACGAAAGCCGGAGAAAGAATAAGAGATAGAAAGAGAGAGGGGGGAGAGAGAAAGAGAGAGAAAGAAAAAGACAGAGTAAAAGAAAGAGAGAAGGAGAAAGAGAGAGAGAGAGAGAGAGAGAGACAGACAGAAAAGGAAGAGAGAGAAACAAAAGGCAGAAAAAGAGAAAGACAAAGAAAGAGAGGATGAGAAAGAAAAGGAGAATGAAAGAAAGCAAGAAAGCAAAAAAGAAAGAAAGAAAGCAAAAAAGATAGAAAGAGAGAGGGGGGAAAAGAAAAAGAGAGAAAGAGAGAGAACAAAAAAGACAGAGTAAAAGAAAGAGAGAAGGAGAACGAAAGAGAGAGAGAGAGAGAAGGAAGAGAGAGAAAAAAAGGCAGAAAAAGAGAAAGACAAAGAAAGAGAGGATGAGAAAGAAAAGGAGAAAAAAAGAAAGCAAGAAAGCAAAAACGAAAGAAAGAAAGCAAAAGAGATAGAAAGAGAGATGGGGGAGAAAGAAAAGGAGAGAAAGAGAGAGAAAGAAAAAAACAGAGTAAAAGAAAGAGAGAAGGAGAAAGAGAAAGAGAGAGAGAGAGAGAAGGAAGAGAGAGAAACAAAAGGCAGAAAAAGAGAAAGACAAAGAAAGAGAGGATGAGAAAGAAAAGGAGAAAAAAAGAAAGCAAGAAAGCAAAAACGAAAGAAAGAAAGCAAAAGAGATAGAAAGAGAGATGGGGAGGAAAGAAAAGGAGAGAAAGAGAGAGAAAGAAAAAGACAGAGTAAAAGAAAGAGAGAAGGAGAAAGAGAGAGAGAGAGAAGGAAGAGAGAGAAAAAAAGGCAGAGAAAGAGAGAGACAAAGAAAGAGAGGATGAGAAAGAAAAGGAGAATAAAAGAAAGCAAGAAAGCAAAAACGAAAGAAAGAAAGCAAAAGAGGTAGAAAGAGAGATGGGGGGGGAAGAAAAGGAGAGAAAGAGAGAGAAAGAAAAAGACAGAGTAAAAGAAAGAGAGAAGGAGAAAGAGAAAGAGAGAGAGAGAGAAGGAAGAGAGAGAAACAAAAGGCAGAAAAAGAGAAAGACAAAGAAAGAGAGGATGAGAAAGAAAAGGAGAATGAAAGAAAGCAAGAATGCGAAAAAGAAAGAAAGAAAGAAAGCAAAGATAGAAAGCAAGAGAGCATGTCAGAACCAGAACAGGATCAGGACCCAATCGCGTGAAGTTGTCACAGAGGCCTTTTATTTCACGGAAAATGGGGAGTCATGCACTTTAGAAAGCCGGTCCGGCGCGGAAGGACAGGAAACCAAAGACCGACGAGAAAGATAACGAAAATAAACAGGAGAAACCGGATGGGAACAAAAACTGGAGAAACTAACAAACAGGACAAAAACAGACGGAAACAAAACTGGAACCCGAAATTAAACAGGACAAAAATAAACAGGAACAATAATGGACTGAAGATATCAACAGGAAAAACAGGATTGGGACAGAACCCACGTCTTGTGGGGGAGTAGTTCGTTTGACGGGCCGACCACCAAAGCAAGAGAGCGCTGAGCTTTATTGGGCACCAGGGCAACCGTGACACACACGGGCGGGGCCAATTGGGCGCCATGGCAACCATGACAGAGCAAGCAAGAGAGAAAGAGAGGAAGTGAGGTAGGGAGTTTTTGGTTGTTCACAGTTTGTTCTGTGGGTTTTCATTAAACTACAAATATAGACCCTTTTTTTTTATCACCCTTTGTGAGCTTGTGGAGCGTCCTATTGTTCCTTCCCCCAACAATTCTGTGAATTAAAAGGGGTTGTTGTTGAAGTTTTGGGCAAATGAAAATCAGGCCTAGAACTGACTACATCTCCTCATGAGCTAAATTAACGTTTTTGTGGTTTACTCAGATATGTAAAGTGATAGACCTAAAACTATTCATTTGATCCTATTTTCTGGGCTGTAAAGCGCACTGGATTGTAAGCGGCACCTGTAACTTTCTAGGAAATTTTGGGTTATCAGGGGCGCCTTATACATTGGAAAATAGGTCAGAATGAGAATCTTGATAGCCTCCCCACACTCCTCATCACTCCATTTATCCATCTTGGCTCATGTTAAAATAACCCGGTGAGCTAAGAGCCAGATTATAATTATAATTGTGTATTTCCAATTTCATAGGATTTAGGTAAATGTAGAAAGTATTACCGTAACTGCTTTTTTATCACCCTTTGTGAGCTTGTGGAGTGTCCTTTTGTTCCTTCCAACAATTCTGTGAATTAAAAGGGTTGACGTTTTGGGCAAATGAAAATCAGGCCTAGAACTGACTACATCTCCTCATGAGCTAAATCAACGTCTCTGTGTTTTACTCAGATATGTAGTGACAGACCTCCAAAAAATCTGAATCTGTTTTCATGCTGACTGTTTCCAGAATGAGAATCTTGATAGCCTCCCCGGACCCCTCATCACTCCATTCATCCATCTTGGCTGGTGTTAAAATAACCCGGTGAGCTAAGAGCCAGAAGCGTTCCTTCGTGCCTTCTTTACGGGATCTTCCTTCTCTGTTTGGGGAGCGTCACGTTGCTGCCGGGAGGCCTCCGACAAAAAGCCGGCAGCCTTTCATTTCGGTGGTGACACCCCGCGAGGAGAGGCGGACCACCAGGCGCTCCGGTAAGGCTTCCATTTCTCACGGTCTCATCCAGGGGGGCCCCGATCTTCTCCCGGCTGAGAACCACTTTTTTGCTACTTCTTGGCACAAAAAGCACCCTTTCTAGAAAAGGGACTAGAAAAGGATAGAATAGACCTTTATTGTCGTTGTTACAAAATGGGTTGAACGAAATTGGACGTGGCACTCCAGGTTCACATTTAACAGTTAGGTTAAAAGCATGTAGGATGTTACACTTACTATTTCCGTGTGTCTGTGTATTCCTTAAGCACTCAGGTGGTAAGGGGCAGCATTTGCTATGGTGTGTCTTGGGCAAGTACAGCCTGGTGGCGCCCATGCCTCCCCAGGCCAACATATGTTTCCACCCGGTCAGGTTAACTATTGTATGTAGAAGGTAGAGAGAAAGACTGACAGAGAAGGACAGAGAGAGAAAGAAAAAGAGAGAATGAAAGAAAAAGATAAAGGAAAAGAGAGAGACAGAGAAAGAAAGAAAGAAAGAAAGAAAGAAAGAAAGAAAGAAAGAAAAAAAGTAAGAAAGAAAGAAAGAAAGAGAGAAAGAAAGAATGAAAGAATAAAAGAAAGAAAGAAAGAAAGAAAGAGAGAAAGAAAGAAAGAAAGAGAGAAAGAAAGAAAGAAAGAAAGAAAGAAAGAAAGAAAGAAAGAAAGAAAGAAAGAAAGAAAGAGAGGATGGTGTCATAATAGTCTGTAGTTTGCAATAGTCTTTGATCCGTGCAGCCCTTTGAGACTCTTTGTGATTAAGAGCATTGCAAATAAACATCACTTGACTTGACTTAAAGAAAGAAAGAAAGAAATAAAAAAGAAAGAAATAAAAAAGAAAGAAAGAACGAAAGAAAGAATGAAAGAAAGAACGAAAGAAAGAATGAAAGAAAGAACGAAAGAAAGAAAGAAAGAAAGAAAGAAAGAAAGAAAGAAAGAAAGAAAGAAAGAAAGAAAGAAAGAAAGAAAGAAAGAATGAATGAATGAATGAAAGAAAGAAAGTAAGAGAGAGATAGGGAAAGAAACAAAGAGGGAGAGAGAGAGGGAGAGAGAGAACGAGCAATACAGAATAAGAGATGGGGTAAGAAAGAAGAGAAAAAGAAAGAGTGGCAAAAAAGAGAGAGACAGATAGGAAGAAAAGTTAGAATGAGAGATAAAAGAAGAACAAAGAGAAGCGCAAGAGAAAAAACAAGCTGCAGGTTGAAATATGTCAACTTGATGTTGCCAAAGCCAAGTACCTCGAACAAAGGCACTGTACTTGTATTTATTTCTCTCTCTCTCTCTCTCTCTCTCTCTCTCTCTCTTTCTTCTCCATCCCTTTTATCCCACTCTGTCTCTGTCTCTTTCTCTCTCTCTGTGTCTTATAACCTCTTTTGTTGTAACTTCCTTTTTTCCTTCTCTCTCTTTTCTCTTTCTCTCTTCATACCCTGCTAGCTTTCTTTTCTCTTTTCTGTCTTTCCATTTCTCCTTGGATTTCTTTCTTCCTCTCCCTTTCTTTCCCCCACTCTCACGACTTCTCTTTTTATCTCTTTTGTTTCTCACTCTCTCTCTCTCTCTCTCTCTCTCTCTTTCTCTCTCTCTCTTTCTCTCTCTCTCTCTCTCTCTCTCTCCCTCCCTCTTTTCCACCCCTTTTCTCCCACTCTCTGTGTCTCTCTTTTTCTCGTTCTTTTGTTGCTCTTTGTCTCTTTCTTTCTCTGTCTTTTTAACTTTTTTTGCTCTAACTTCCTTGTTTCCTTTTCTCTCTTTTCTCTTTTTCTCTTTCTACCCTTGGCGCTTTCTTTTCTCTTTTCTCTCCTTCTGTCTTTCTATTTCTCTTTGGATTTCTTTCTTCCTTTCCCTTTCTTTTCCCCCTCTCTCACGACTTCTCTTTTTATCTCTTTTGTTTCTCACTCTCTCTCTCTCTCTTTCTCTCTCTCTCTTTCTCTCTCTCTCTCTCTCCCTCTTTTCCACCCCTTTTCTCCCACTCTCTGTCTCTTTCACTCTCTGTGTCTCTCTTTTTCTCGTTCTTTTGTTGCTCTTTGTCTCTTTCTCTCTCTGTCTTTTTAACTTCTTTTGTTCTAACTTCCTTTTTTATTTTCTCTCTTTTTCTCTTCCTCTCTTCCTACCCTTTGCGCTTTCTTTTCTCTTTTCTCTCCTTCCGTCTTTCTATTTCTCTTTGGATTTCTTTCTTCCTCTCCCTTTCTTTTCCCCCTCTCTCACAACTTTTTATCTTTTTTGTTTCTCACGCTCTCTCTCTCTCTCTTTCCCTCCCTCTTTCTCTTATTTCTTGATCTCTCTTTTCTTTCTCTTGAATCTTCTCCTTTCCTGTTTAGAAACGCGGCATAACGCACCAAATTTCCCCTCCCGGCGATTCACCCAAAATAAATATTCAAACAAACTCGTCGCTAAAAATAAAACCTGTGCCGTTTTTAGCATTTCCTGTACTCTAAACGTTCCCTGAACGCCTCGAGGCATTCATTGAATAAAATTCAAAAAATGTCCATGCGGGTGCGTGCGGTGTTTTAAATGAAACTACATAGAATGAAATGCTGTTTTATTGGAGGAATAGAAAAACTCAAATTCCTCCACTTCACATTCTTTGAAGAGTATACGGGAATTGGACTGATACCAGGTAGAAGTATCGAGGACAATATCTGTGTTTTGAGGTAACAATATCAATTGAGGTTGGAATATTAGAGCGGGATTGATCAATAGTCCATGTGGTAGACGACCCCCAAACTCTATATTCAAAACCTCAGTACTTTGTGAAGACTGTGAAGCATGGTGGTGCGAGTATCACGATCTGGGCTTTTTTCTCTTACTCTGGTGTTGGACTCATGTGAGACAACTCCCAAATTCAAACCTCAGTAAACATTGAAGACCGTGAAGCATGGTGTTGCAAGTATCATGGTCTGGGCATGTTTCTCCTACTCTGGTGTTGGGCCCGTTCATCGCATACCAGGGATAATGGATCAGTTTGTGTATGTCAAGCTACTTGTAAAGGTTACGTTCCCCTATCCCCTTGAGGGAGGAACATTTTGGGGACTAAAGAAAATCAAATTTGGGTCCAAGGGCCAGAGACCGAGTGTGAGACAACCCCCAAATTCAAACCTCAGTAAACATTGAAGACCGTGAAGCATAATGTTGCAAGTGTCATGGTCTGGGCATGTTTCTCCTACTCTGGTGTTGGGCCCGTTTATCGCATACCAGGGATAATGGATTTTGGAAACAAAACCTTTGAAACAAATCCTGTTTTTTGGCGAACACATGAGCCGCTTTAAAACAATCCGAAGAGCCG
The DNA here is from genome assembly GCF_059441175.1 of Urocampus carinirostris. Classification (NCBI taxonomy): domain Eukaryota; kingdom Metazoa; phylum Chordata; class Actinopteri; order Syngnathiformes; family Syngnathidae; genus Urocampus; species Urocampus carinirostris. The sequence continues at coordinate 41,259,200 of NC_142357.1, read as the reverse complement.
TTTAGGACCGGAAAGAGCCGGTTCCTTTTAGTGAGCCGAGCCGAAGAAGCCGGTTCTCGAAAAACTCTACTGACTTTACTCAACTTTGTTCTACTTCGACCTTGACTTCAAAATACCGCATTTAGAACACAGCGTCAGAGGAACCTGTGTATTTTGACCTTCATGCACTGTAACTTTGACTTAATTGGCTTCTTAATTAGCAATTTGGAGCCCTGATTTTTGTGAGCCGACTTGATTTTCTTAGAGGGAACATTAATGGTCAGTCCTCGAAGTTTTTAAATACTATCGCAAAACATAAGGCGTTAATTTGAAATGTTAAAGTTTTATGGGATTTAAAAACGTGCTTTCTGTCTTGTCAAGTGGTTCTCCGAAACCTCCGCCTGTTTCCAAACTTTTGTTTCCGAAGACGTAAACGTGTCTTGAACCTCTCGACCGGCGTCCTCTACTGTACCAGCGACCAGTTGGGGATCGGTATCACGCTACGGTATAAAATTTGATGGGTGGAAATGTCTTTGGAACCGTCAGACCTATAAAAAAAGGGAACCGATACGCGTGACATTTGATTCCCTCCATCTTTGTCCAGCATCCGACAGACAAGACCATGTTCACGCAACCGGGCCTGGACGACGTCACCAAGCAGAGAATGCTGCAGGCTCGTATGCTGTCCAAAGAAGCCAAAGGAGGTGAGTCACCAACATGACGCGCTTGCCGACGACCCGCACTGACACGTACTGCGCTCGTCGGTACAATCGCCGGGGGACGCGGCGGACCCGAAAACCGTAGAAGAACCCCGTCCTGATCTCCCAGCAGGAAGCGTCTCAGTTACTGTATTTGTTCTCCGGTGTGGTCTCCTAGCTAAGCTTGAAAAGAACATTTCCCCCCACCTCAGCAAAACGCGACTCCCGCTAGTGGTTTTCATGCCGAAGCTTCTCCGAACACTTTCACTTGGGAGCGCCTTTCATCTCCGGATTCCTATTTATATTCCCGGTTACCCTTGCGACTACGGACGACAACAAACATGAGAGCGAGACCCTCTGACATCATCCTGGGGCTATTTGAGTGTCTCTGCACGGCAACGATAGCATAGGAGGGAGGTTCTGTTCATGATGCTCGGAATTATTTGAAGGAAAGCGCTTTGATGTTTCGCTTATAGTGGCTTATAGTCGAAAATTCGATTGTGTTTTATAAGCATATTCTCTTCATTTCGCACGAAACTATGAAAAAAAATACGTCTACACTCGTCGGATCGTCTGCGATCCTATGCTGCCCGCTAGGCAAGCTTTTGTGACTCTCCGACTCTATCCTGTCAACCTATTTTCTGGACCCTTTTATCCGACTCTATCCTGCACCGTGTTCTGTCTGATTCCCATTGCCGACCTCTTTTCTGGACCCATTTATCCGACTCTAACCTGCCCCGTGTTCTGTCTGATTCCTGTTGCCGATCTCTTTTCTAGACCTGTTTATCTGACTCTATCCTGCTCCGTGTTCTGTCCGATTCCCGTTGCCGACCTCTTTTCTGGACCCGTTTGTCCGACTCGATCCTGCCCCGTGTTCTGTCCGATTCCTGTTGCAGATCTCTTTTCTAGACCTGTTTATGCGACTCAAACCTGCCCTGTGTTCTGTCTGATTCCCGTTGCCGACCTCTTTTCTGGACCCGTTTATCTGACTCTATCCTGCTCCGTGTTCTGTCTGATTCCCGTTGCCGACCTCTTTTCTAGACCCGTTTATGTTTTGCTCCTCCACGGGGCCTTAAAGATTGCCCTCCATGACATAGTTATTTTTCCTGACCTCTGATTGGCTGGTCAGTGTACAGTTAGTTAAAGCTGACTTTGATTAGCATGAAGTGTTCTGTAGCAATCCATACGGGTAAATTATTTTGGTACCTTGTCTTAATTTTTATTTGTGTCATGGTTTGGTGCCTGCAGTCCCTCTATTCTCCAAAAGATGGCAGCATTACCCAATTTTTTACCCCCCCTCATTTTTCCTTTCCCCGCGTGTTTTATTTTCACATGAATTCTTGAAATCGAGTTTCAGACCCCTGACTTACACTATATATGGATGGAAACAACAGTGGCATTCCCGATATATAGACGAATGAAAATAAAATGGAAATATTTCGTAACAATCAATCAATTCGATTCGTATATGGTTTCTACTTGGCGGAAATTCACTTATACAGGTGATTATGGGATCGATTGACTGTGAAAATTGAGGGAATACTGCCAAAAACTGTCAGGACCAGAACGGAAACAGGACCCAATTTAGTTACGCTCAGTCCGGTGTTCGCTAGGCGCAGGAAGCAAGTCGCTCATGTACTCGGTTTGTGATCCGAACACAGAAGTGGATCTTCCGTAGCGAGCCATGGCGGTGTCAAGGACGGAAAAACAGGTCGATAGCCGGGACAGGAGAGCAGAAACGTGGTCGGGATCAAAAACGGGTCGTAAGTCGGGAAGAGCAGACGTAGTCAGGATTAAAACAGGCAGACGGGAGCAAAAACGGGACAGGCGGGAGTCAGGGTCGAAAAAGGCTTGCCTAGTATACGCTGAGGTTCGCAGACGGACTGACACCAGGGGATTGACAGGATTGGGTTCAAATAGTGACACAGAGCCGATCGGAACCCGCGACGGTTGCCGCCAAATGAGCGGGACAGCCGAGTCACATCGGTAATCGTGACGAGAACCACACGGACACTAACCCCTTTGTCTCTATTTGACGTCAGGGGGTCTTTATCTGGGAAAGAAGGTCAGCGCTCCAAAAGACGTCATGGTAGAAGAACTGGCCCTCCCGTCCAATCGAGGCTCCCGCATGTTTCAGGAGAGACAGAAGAGAGCCGAGAAGTTCACGGTGGAGAACGTGGTCAACGCTGCTCACAATGCCATCGTGAATGTAAGGCCCGAACGGGGTCGGGGTCTGTTGGGGGCTCCACACGCTAGGGTCCCCATATGAAATTTTTACTTGAAGGTCCAGGCAGTGTTCCCTCTAGGTCAAAATACGCGGGTTCCCCTGACGTTGTGTCCTAAATGCGGTATTTTGAAGTCAAGGTCAAAGTAGAACGAAGTTGAGTAAAGTCAGTAGAGTTTTTCGAGAACCGGCTCCTTCGGCTCGGCTCACTAAAAGGAACCGGCTCTTTCGGGTCCTAAACGGCTCTTCGGGTGGTTTTTGCTTCTTTCATCCCTACCCGACCAAATATTATGTAAAATGATGCACCCAATGACTTAAAGGAAGGGAGGGAAATACAACAAAAAAAGAAAAAAATACCTAAATGAAAAAGGACTAAAACGCTGAGAAAAAAAGAAACAAAAGGAAGAGAAAAAAGAAGGAAAATTTCAGAAAAAAGAAACGCAAGAAACAAAAGGAAACGAGTAAATAGAGAACAAAAAGAAAAAAGGTAACAGTTAGGAAAAAATAAACACAATGAGATTTTTTTTAAAGGAATTAAACAAGAAAATCTAGCCGGCTCACAAAAATCAGGGCTCCAAATTGCTCATTAAGAAGCCAATTAAGTCGAAGTTACAGTGCATGAAGGTCAAAATACTCGGGTTCCCCTGACGTTGTGTCCTAAATGCGGTATTTTGAAGTCGAGTCCAAGTAGAACGAAGTTGAGTAAAGTTAGTAGAGTTTTTGGAGAACCGGCTCCTTCGGCTCGGCTCACTAAAACGAACCGGAATTTCAAGCACTTCACCAAAAATCCTAGCATTTTGCTGAAAACATTCAATTCAACGCATTTTCAAGGATTTCAAGCACCTGTACCAACCCTGTGTCAGACATAGATACTAGAAGAATGCAGGCCACTGGTCTAAGGCACAAAATCAAGATGATACCGCCCTCGATTGGGGATAATGGATTTGTCTTTCAGGAGAATACGTTTTTAAGTGAAGTCACTTAATACTGCTTGAATTTTTCACTACGATTGACTTTAGCTTCTCAGGTTGTTCAAAAAGAGTCCCCGGAGAGGGCTTAGATAACCACTGGCCTTTTGTACTATGATGATTTGAGTTCTGAGAGTAATGGAAACGGTCCCTCTTTCAGGTCCATCCGGCGCCTGTCCCTCCCCCGCAAATCATCCAAGAGCCCCGGGGGGGAAAAGCCAACCCGGCTTCCTCCGTCCATGGTAAGCGTTGGCCCGGTCGTGAAGCTTCGCTAGTCTCTCTCTCCCTCTCTCTCTCTCTCTTTCTCTTGCTCTCTCTCTTCCTTTTTCTCTATTTCTCCCTCCATCTCTTTTCTTTTATCTCTATTTTTCCTCTTTCTCTTTCCTTTTTCTCTTTTTTACTCCCTCTCTTTTTCTCTCTGACTCGCTCTCTTTCTAGTGTCTCTTTTTTGCTCTCTCTCTCTCCTTCTCTCTCTCTAACTCTCTCTAATTTACATGTCTTTCTTTTTCCTTTTTTTCTCATTCTCTCTCTCTCTTACGCTCTCTTTTTTCTTTCTCCTTCACTCTTTCCTTCTTTTTTCTCCTTTTCTCTCTTACTCCTTTTCTTTTTCTCTCTATTTCTCATTTTCACTCTTTTTCTCTCGAGTTCACCCAGTGTTTTTTTCTCTTCTCTGATTCTCTTGATCTTTCTATTTTTCTCACTTTTTTCTCTCTTTATTTTGATATCTTTCTTTTTCTGTCTCTTTGTTTCTCTTTCTTTTTTTTCTTTCTCTTTCTCTATAATTTTTTTCCCTTTCTCTCTTTTGTGTTCTCTCTATTTCTCTCATTATTTATCCCTTTTCTGTCTCTCTCACCTCCTCTTTTTCTCTTTTTCATAAAAATAATCGGTATCAGCACTGAAAAAAATCAGTCGATCCTCAGCCCTAGCACGGAACCAAAACGGCCCATTACTATTCCAAATCCTTTCCAAATTTCTAAATTGATGAAGAAACCCTTTCACAGAAAACTGGGAAGAAATAGAAGGAACCGAGTCAGCATTCGTATTTATCGCACCGCTGTGCTTCAGGGCAGCCACAATCGAATGATTTTATCCGCCGTACTAAAACTTCACATTGCCTTTTGATACCGGCCACCTCAGGCACAACTGTGTAACCATTATCCTGTTTTAAAAGCGTCTTCAAAAATATACGGTCATCGACAGGAATTATGGACAATATCTTGGACGACAACGACTACTTTTCGAGTTCAAGTTTTCTACATTTTATGGGCGAACCGCAACCCAATTCTAGGCGCCCATTTTGGAACCCAATCAGGTCTATAACGGACTTGAATTAGCCTAAAATCGAACATCGAAAAGACAAGCTGGGTTGAATTTGCCTTTCAGAACATTTGAAGAAATACAGTTCTGTTCAAAATAATACCGGTGCAATGTGACTGAGCAAAATATCCCTGGTTTATAGTATATTTTCCATGGTTCCGTGCTAGACAAGGTAGTTCTACTTCCCCTGTACTTCATAGTATTAGTGTGCTTTTGTTTTTGTAGTATTCTACAAGAGTATTTCCATAGTATACTTTTTGCAGTATATCTGTAGTATTACTGTCGTTTTTTGCAGTATTTCTGCAGACAGATTTTTGTAGTATTTTCTTAGTATTTTAAAGTATGACTGTGCTTTTATTTTGAAGAATTTTGTAGTATTTCTACAGTGGTATTTCCATAGTAATTTTTTTTGTAATATAACTGTAGTTTTTTGTAGTATTTTCGTAGTATTTCATAGTATTAGAGTACTTTTGTTTGGAAGTATTCTGTAGTTTTCCTACAGGAGTATTTCCATTGTATAATTTTGTAGTAAATCTAAAGTATTACTGTAGTTGTATTTTTTGCAGTATTTCTGCAGTCAGATTTTTGTAGTATTTCCTGAGTATTTTATAGTATTAATGTGCCTTTATTTTGAAGTGTTTTGTAGTATTTCTACAGCAGTATTTCCATAGCACAATTTTCGTAATATAACTAGTTTTTTTGTAGTATTTTCGTAGTATTTCATAGTATTAGAGTACTTTTGTTTGGAAGTATTCTGTAGTATCGCTACAAGAGTATTTCCATTGTATAATTTTGTAGTAAATCTAAAGTATTACTGTAGTTGTATTTTTGCAGTATTTCTGCAGTCAGATTTTTGTAGTATTTCCTGAGTATTTTATAGTATTACTGTGCTTTTATTTTGAAAAAATTTGTAGTATTCCTACAGCGGTATTTCCATAGCATTTTTTTGGTGATATAACTGTAGTTTTTTTGTAGTATTTTCGTAGTATTTCATAGTATTAGAGTACTTTTGTTTGGAAGTATTCTGTAGTATTCCTACATGAGTATTTCCATTGTATAATTTTGTAGCAAATCTAAAGTATTACTGTAGTTGTATTTTTTGCAGTATTTTTGCAGTCAGATTTTTGTAGTATTTCCTGAGTATTTTACAGTATTACTGTGCTTTTATTTTGATCTATTTCGGAGTATTTCTACAGTGGTATTTCCATAGTACAATTTTTGTCGTTATAATGTGTTTTTTGGTAGTATTTCTCTCATAATATTTCTGAAGTATTTTTAAAGTATTTCTCTCTTTCAATAATTATGTAGCCGTATTTTCGTATCATAATATTAATGTAGTTGTGTCGTAGTATTTCTATAGTAGAATAAAGACAAAATGATATATTCGGTCCCTGTTTTATTCATATGTAATGGTTGTTAGTTGAATTTCTTTGGCAGGAAAAAAAAAGATGAATAAATTCAACAAAAACATACAGTACTCAATAAAACACATAATTAGCATTTAGCTAACGCTAAGCTAATCGGTGAAGTCGACACATTTCATAAGTGATGTAAGTTTAAATAATAAGTCATTGATAAAAATTGAAAAATCTTAAAGTATTTTGTTGTCGCTTTTGCTGTGGGGTTAGACCACACCCCTTGTGTTCCGCGTTTGGGTCCGCCCGACACATTTTTCATAGAAACTTTCTCTTCCCTTGAAAATCCCGACAATTTTTAATCTGGATTTTCATCCGTCAGGATACTCGGCCCCTCTGAAGGAGATCCCCCCTGAGAAGTTCAACGCCACGGTGATTGCTAGGTCTTACTGGTCTCCATGGATGGAGGCCTTGCGCCATAACAAGGAACTTCTAGAAGATTTCAATGTCCAAATGGCTTCACCACAAAGACAACAGATTGCCCACTATAGATCCTTCAACAGGTAAAAACTTGGGATTTTTATTGGTTTAATTCATGGGCGTAACCAATATGGATATGGAGGTGCTCACGCACCCAGACATTCATCTCAAGCACCCCCAAAAACGATAGTATTTTAAAAACGATATTTTCTTTAATAAAAGACAGGATGGATTTAAATAGGATGAAAAACACTAGTCCATTCGATTCTCAGCACCACATTGTAGTATTTCTGCAGTAGTACTTTTGTACTACATAAAACAAGTACAAGAATACTACTATGTAGTGCAGAAGTGGTGGGAAATAGTATAAGAGGAAGACCCAAATATGGTTGGATGGATGAACGGGGTAAAACATGCTGTGGATGTTGATGTGAATGGTGAAGTACAGTTTCAAATGACTGATATGGACTCATATGATGCAGAGGGGGTAAACCAGTGTATGCTGTCGGGCCTCTCTGCTGATTGCTGGTTGTTCGGTGTCAGGTTGGGAAGAGCGAAATGGAATGAATGCTTGGTCAGTGAGTGTTCTTGGCTAGTATTTTGTAGTATTTCTATAGTAAAACGTTTGTAATATTTCTGAAGTATTACTGAAGTTGTTTTTTGTATGATTTTTTGGGGCATAATTTTGTAATATGGCTGTATTGTTAATGTAGTTTTATTTTTGTAGCATTTTTTGTAGTATTTTTGCAGTTTTTTGTGATATTTCCATAGTAGACTCTTTTGGGTGTTTTTTTAGTATTTCCTTAGTATTATAAAGTATTTTTTGAAGTATTTTGTAGTATTTTACAGTAGTATTTCCATAGTACATTTTTGTAGTATATCTGTAGTATTTCTGCAATCAGATTTTTGTAGTATTTCTCTTGTATTTTATAGTATTCTGTGCTTTTGAGTTTTTTGTATTTCATAGTATTAGTGTGCTTTTGTTTTGAAGTATTCTGTAGTATTCCTACAAGAGTATTTCCATAGTATAATTTTGTAGTATGTCTTTAGTAATTCTGCAGTCACATTTTTGTAGTATTTCCTGAGTATTTTACAGTATTAGTGTGCTTTTATTTGAAGTATTTTGTAGTATGTCTACAGTGGTATTTCTAAAGTACAACTTTTCTAGTATACCTGTAGGGTTTTTGAAGCATTTCTACAGTCAGATTTGTGTAGTATTTCCCTAGTATTTTATAATATTAGTGGCATTTTGTTTTGTAGTATTTTGAATTAATTCTACAATAGTATTTCCATAGTATCATTTTTTAATATATCTGTAGTATTATTGTACTGTAGTTGTATTTTTGCAGTATTTCTACAGTTACATTTATTTTACAGTATTACTGTGCTTTTATTTGGAAGTATTTTGTAGTATTTCTACAGTAGTATTTCCATTGTACAATTTTTGAAGTATATCTGTAGTATGTTTGTAGCATTTTTGCATTTAGATTTTTGTAGTATTTCCCTAGTATTTCATAATATTAATGTGCTTTTATTTTGAAGTGTTTTGTAGTATTCCTACAAGAGTATTTCCATAGTATAATTTTGTAGGATTACTGTAGTTGTGTTTTTGCAGTATTTATGCAGTCACATTTTTGTAGTATTTCTTGAGTATTATATAGTACTATTGTGCTTTTATTTCGATGTATTTTGTAGTATTTCTACAGCGGTATTTCCATCGTATAATTTTTGTAGTATATCTGTAGTGTTATTGTACTATAGTTGTATTTTCACAGTATTTCTGCAGTCAGATTTTTGTAGTATTCCGAGTATTTTGTAGTATCATTGTGCTTTTATTTTGATGTATTTTGCAGTATTTCTACTGTGTTATTTCTATAGTACAATTTTTGCAGTATTTTTGTCGTACTTATGTGTTTTTTTGGTAGTATTTCTGTCGTAATATTTCTGAAAAAGTATTCTTAAAGTGTTTCTGTGGTAATATTTCTGTAGCCTTATTTTCGCATCATAGTATTAATGTAGTCGTGTTGTTGTATTTTCTATAGTAGAATGAAAATGAAAAGATATATTCGGTCCCTAAATTTGGATTAAAGGCGCAATGCGGAGGTTGGCAATGGATTGCATGAGCAGAAGATAAAGCCACCTTTCCGTCTTCGAAATATTTCGAAAATTTCTCCCGCGTATTTTCTTGGAAGGACGTCTTCGGATGGCTATTTTCAATCCGGACACTGGAGACATCTGCCCGGGGCTCGGTTTTCACAGCCGGAGCGATGTGAAATGCATCCGCGCCGCCAGGAAAGATAAATATTTCCTTTCGGCGGACGGCCAACATCTACAGAAAATGAATGTGAGCCCAAATCTTTCTGATGCTAAAGAGAGAAGTAAAAAGCGGATAACCATGGAAACAAAGCTCGCGGTCATGAAAAGAAAAACGAAGAACGCGTGTCAATGGCTACTGTCATGGAATTGCATGGCTGTAAACAGTAACATCGTTCTATACATTGTCTGTATGACTAAGAGTGTCAGGTACCAGAACAGGATCAGGACCCAAACGCGTGACGTTCTCACACAAGCCTTTTATTTTACGGGAATTGGGGGAGTCATGCACGTGAGGTAGGTCTGGCGTGGAAAGACAGGAAGCCAGAGACCGACGAGATCGATTCCAATTGCCTGAGTTGATATCGGACGGGACAGGACAGATAATGAAACAGGATATCGAAAATGAACAAGACGGGAACGAAAACTGAAGAGAATAATAAACAGGACAAAAATAGACAGAAGAAACTGGAAACCGATATTAAACAGGATAAAAATAAACGGGAACAATACCGGACTGGAAATACCAACAGGAAAAAGGGACCGAGTCAGAACCCACGTCTTGCGGGGCAGAGGTTCGTTGAGGGACTGATAAAGGAAGAGTGAGAGCACGGAGCTTAAATTGAGGGAAAGCCAGTCTGTTAAGGAGCCGCAGCTGGCGCCACATGGGCGGGGCCGATTGGGCGCCATGGCAACCGTGACAAACCTTTTCGTGCTGCCTTCATCTTACTCCCAAGTCCATTGTTACCCCACAACATGCTGTCTCTAGAAATGGACGTTACCTTTAATTTCCCCAGGCAACTCCTCACACAGGCACATTAGTTCCGCCTTTTGGTTCCTACCAATATTCCCTCATCAACAATTGACGATCGGAACCTTTGGTGTAACAGGTTTTGAGTTGGTATAGTGGAGTAAGCGGGTGGATGAATAGGTGGAAAGGTACAGGAAACGGCAAATTCATATTTCCACTTGGAAGCAGTACCCTTAGAAGATTTTCATACTTTATTTACCTCTTCTTTATTACATATGGTCGAATGTGTCAAACAGGCGGCCCGCGGGCCGGATCAGGCTCGCCAAGGGATTGAATCCAGCCCGCGAGACAACACTCAGAGAAGCGTAAGAGAAAAACAAGCTGCAGGTTGAAATATGTCCACTTGATGTTGCCAAAGCCAGGTGCCTCAAACAAAGACACTGTACTTGTATTTATTTCTTTCTCTCTCTCTATCCCTCCCTTTTTCTCTCACTCTCTGTCTTTCTCTCTCTTTCACTTTCTGTGTTGCTCTTTTTCTCTTTCTTTGTTTTGTCTCTTTTGCGCTCTATGTCATTTTACTTTCTTTTGCCTTCTCTTCCATTTTTTTATTTTCTCTTTTTCTCTCCCTCTTGCTTTTCCATTCTCTCCTTCTCCCATTCTCTCCCTTTCTCTTTCTCTACTTCTATTTCTCTTAGTTTTCTTTCCCTCTCTTTCCTCCTCTCTCATTATTTGTCTTTATCTCTTGTTTCTCACATTTCATGTTTTCTCTCTCTCAGTCTTTCTGTCTCTCTCCCTCTCTTTCCCTTCCTTTTTCTCTAACTCTCTTGTCTTTCTCTCTCTTTCACTTTGTGTCTCTCTTTTTCCCTTTCTTTGTCTCTGTTTTTTTCCGCTCTCTCTGTGACTTCTTTTGCTCTCTCTTCCATTTTTTCCTTCTCTCTCTTCTTTCTTTCTCTCTTGCTTTTCCCATTCTCTCCTTTGTTCTCTCCTTTTCTCTTTCTCTACTTCTATTTCTCTTTGGATATTTTTCTTTCTCTCTCTTTCTTTGCCCCTCTCATTATTTGTCTTTATCTCTTGTTTCTCATGTTCACTCTCTCTTCTCTCTCTTTTTCTCTCCTTCGCTTTGTCTCATTTCTTTCTCCTTTCCTTTCTCTCTAATCTACTACTCCGGCCCCCGAGAGAATGTTTGTTCTATCGTGTGGCCCCCGAGGTAAAATGAGATTAACACCCCTGGATTAGAGGATAGAATAAACCACGTGTGAATTGTTGTGAAAAGGCGACAATTTCAAGCATTAACAAGCATTTCAAGCACCCGTACGAACCCTGGTCACGGATCACATCCCATGGCTTCCGGCAAAATGAATCTGGTTTTTCTTTGGACTCGCAGGTCTCCTATGCCTTTTGGGGGCGCACTATTCAGCAAAAGAGCGATCCCCGTCCCGAGCTCGGAGCCCCAGGAATCGGAAAATCTGCCCGGCAACACTTCGGAGCGTCTCTGCTATCGGCCTAATTTCAACAGAGCGCCCAGGGGATGGGCGGGTCAACACTGCCCCGAATCCAACGAACTATGAAAAAGGACTCTGATAGATCAGTTACATTAGACCCCCGGGATACAGTAAGAATCTGCAATAAAGTTAGGGTTTGCAAAGGAAAATGGTCTCATAATGCATGGTTAATGGATTCCGAACCTCTGCTACCCCAGTTAAAAACAACAAAAAAGGTATATAGTATTACTAACTGGTAATATAAGTGCATATGATTGAAAAAACAATGTTCAAAAGAAATATAACATTTGATCTACCTGAGTTGAGACTTCAACTGGTAGAGTGGAGTAGCGGGTGGATGCAGAGGGCGAGAAGACACTGATGACTGATTGAATATTAAACTGATTATTAAACATTCATTTTGGAGGAATGTCATGCCCTCTGATTTCCTTACTTTAATCGCCTCTTCATCTTTAATAATAGTTCCTATCATTGATTTGCTACAACCATAACCAACCAATCTTAGTGAGATTAGCCAATTGTGTACCCTTGTCATATTTGTTATCCAAAAACTTTATTTCCAAGGTTTTGCTTTTGCTTATGACCCATAATAAAGTACGAAAAATCCAGTATTGTATCACCGATTTGCAAAGTCTTTGCACACACTCAGCATAGCCATAGTGAGAAGTAGTTCAGCCAATAGACTATTAGCAGTTTCATGATGCAGAGAAGCAAACCAATAGCATCCCAGCATTTCATCGGACGCCGACGAATTGCAGAAAGGCATCTCAAGAGATGTAAATCTTCATTAGGTAATTTGATGTTGATCTTGTATAGTGGGGGAAAACGCCATAAAGAGGGCAATAAATATACGATTGCACGGTATAACTATATCTTTTATCACTCTGTTTTAATCCAGGATGCTGGAAAGAGTCTAAAAAAACATCTGATTTGAAATGTTGGGAGGCGGTGACACTCTATCCCGGGGGTCTACTGTAATTAGCTTAAGGCTGTTATCTGTGTGTTAGCCAAAAGTGAGAACGGGGAAAAAAAACCGCTTGCATAAGAGATAATGTGGTTAGCAGCTGCACGAAGTAATGGCAGCAGACGAAGCAAAGAAAGGATTTTAAAACGTAATTTTCACAGTCAATGTACGATTATCTGGATTCATAAATGAGATTAGGCAGTCAACATCTTTTGTTGGGCTGCAGAATTTCAAACCTGGAGAGGAATATAAAAAGAGGAACTGACTGTTTCTATACAGGATTTTTCCCCACAAACATCCCCACCAGTCGCTATCTTGCTTCTAGCTCACAGGTGTCAAACAGGCGGCCCGCGGGCCAGATCAAGGAATTGAATCCGGCGCGCGAGACAATACTCAGAGAAGCGCAAGAGAAAAACGAACTGCGGGTTGAAATATGTCAACTTGATGTTGCCAAAGCCAGGTACCTCGAACAAAGACACTACTTGTATCTCCCACTCTGTCCCTGTATCTCTTTTTCTCTTCCTTTGTTCCTCTTTGTCTCTTTCTCTCTCTGTGTCTTTTTAACTTCTTTTGCTCTAACTTCCTTTTTTCCTTTTATCTCTCTCTTCCTACCCTTTGCGCTTTCTTTTCTCTCCTTCTGTCTTTCTATTTCTCTTTGAATTTCTTTCTTCCTCTCCCTTTCTTTTCCGTCTCTCTCATGACTTTTTATGTTGTTTCTCACGCTCTCTCCCTCTCTTTTTCTTTCTTTGTCCCGCCCTCTCTCCTTTTCCCTCCCTCCCTCCCTCTTTCTTTTATTTCTTTATCTCTCTTTCTTTCTCTCGAATCTACTAGTCCGGCCCCCGACAGAATGATTGTTCTATCGTGTGGCCCCAGAGTTGAAATGAGTTTGACACCCCTGTTCTAGCTCATTCTTTGAGCAATTTTGAGCTGTTCCCATCTTTTTGTGTCAATGGGCTGCTGTAAACTGACACAAATTCTGCCGTTCTGCCTCAACAATGCACGCAACTTTGTTACAGCTCTATGATAAATAGACCTGTTTTTCTCTTTCACAATGAGTGAATATCAATAAAGCTACAGATTTTCAAGGTGAGAATGAATATTTTTTATTCGGTAAATACAAAAAAAAAAGACATTTGAATTAACTCATCGGGCATGGAAAATGGACACGGTTTAAAATAAAATGAACCTAACAAAAAATGTTGACATGACTGCACCGATTTGGGTATTTTTCTGCACGACAGGTGTAAAAAAAACAATAATTACCTGTATGTTTATTTTTGGGATTATTCCATTCAGTCCAAAGCAGGTACCTGCATGAGACGGGACAAAATGGGGCGTGGCTCGGGGAAGCGACCAATCACGGTAAAGTGTGAGGCTAGCGGCTAATCGCCTTGTCGAGCTCCGTGTGCAGCGTGGGCTCCCATCCTCTGCGGGTCCTGTGAGGGATAATGGATTTGACCCGGAGGTCTCATGGTCATGGGTGGAGGAGGCATCGGTGGAGCCATGGCACCCATGGGATGAAACATTGGCGGCCCGAAACCTTTGGAGAAATAGTCACAGGGTTTATCTTAGAGTATGAAAAATGGACACAGTAGACCACAGTACGGTGTCGGATGTTTTTTTTCGTCCCCTCGTTAATGCATTTTCCCCACAATTCGACAACAAATACTGCATTAAGTTGCTGATATGCAGTTGGCTGAATTACCACCCACAATGCCCTTCCTTTCATTCACTTCAGAATCTCGTACTTCGTAAAGACGAGTCAATGAAACAACAAACATGTGCTTTATTCATTTGCTCTAGGTCCCAAGGCTTGCAGTGATGCTAAATGAAGAAGCAAAAACATGATAACCATGGAACCGTGGCTTGCAATTATGAAAAAAATCGTAAGAAGGCACAGGAATAACTATCCTTGCCAAAAGTACATAGCCCTAAGCAGTTGACCATTAACAAGTTCCCGTGACTGTAACAAATCGACGAACGGGACAATTATTAAGAATAAGGAGATGTTCAAGTTTTCTATTGGAAAGACAATCCTTGCAAGTAGAACGATGAACTTTAATTTTTCTTACGCCACATCAAGACAAAAAAATAAATAAAGGTAATTTATCGTTTTCATGCCTATTGAAATACACTGTTTTATCTTACATAAAGTCAAATATTCTTGTTCTAAAATGTGACTTCAGTGTTTGAGAGCAAACTCTGAGAGAAGGCTGTCGTAAAATTGCCTGTGCTTGGGAATGTGTCTTTGGTTTCTGTTTGTGTAGATAACAATGACTTATCAACTCGCCTGGGGTGGGGGGCAAGGGCGATGACCTATCACCCTTATCCCAATGCTTCGAAGGACGATTGGAATAATTGCATCAACGCGGCGCGGACCAATCAGCCAGAGGCTTGGTCACGGGGCGTAAATATTCCATCGGCATGAATTATAACAGAGGAGCCCCGGGAGTCCCGTCGCCCTGTCTCCTGCACACGATTGTAATTGGCACAGGCAGAGACCTGATTTGATCAACTATGTGATTCGGCTAAATATATTAATATGTGGACTATATGCGGCGATCGGCTGAATAATTTCCCTGACTTTAGAACATGCTCCATCTGTAAGGGTTTGGACAAGACACGTGAAGTGTCTTGGAGTCAGATTGCAGTTTAGGAAATGTTAAAACCTTACACTATTCAATTATATTATTATTTTCTATACACGTGTATATTACACATTAGTAATGGTTATGTACAAAAGTATTATTTTAATGTTTGGGGTACAGAGCACATGACTGTAGGTTTCTATCTCCCGCTGTACAGCGAATTTACTTTGCCATCCCCACTTCAGAATGGATTCGTATTGTATGCCAGAGATCTACTGTAACTTTGCTCAGATTAGCATTTTCAGGGTTCCTACAGGTAAATTCAAGACTTTTAAAGTCTTTTTAATGACGAATGAAAGCAAAATTGAAGACCATCCTTGATCATCTTCCTCCCTCCATCTTAATATACCCCCTGCCCGCCTCAGTTCCATGGGGAGCAGAGCTTTCAGCCGCTCTGCCCCCCAGCTCTGGAACTCATTGCTGCCTGACCTCTAAAATTCGGAGAGCCCGTCCACCTTCAAATGCGGACTCAAAACTCACCTCTTCAGACCTTTCTTGACTACCTGCCTCACATACTGTGTTTTATTTGCCATTTATGACTTGCTCGTTTTATTCTTGCTTTATTTTTGTGTTCTACTATATGTATAGAAACCTTGGGTTTCCTGAAAAGCGCTTCGAAATACAACACGTTATCATTAATATTTTCCCCACAGTGGAAAGTAAACATCTCTGTCCGAAGTTGCTATGTGCATTGTGGGTAGAGCTAAGACCCAAGTCTGACCTGAAAGGCCCGACTGAAACCACATCACCGTTTTGATAGTTCCATTCTTAAGGTCACACAATGTAAATCGGTGAATTATTAAAAAGACAATTGATAAATGTGACTCAATCTTTTTAGTTCAAACAAATACAAAGTGCCAATGAAGGCCTTTTTTACACATTCATAAATAACTTTTCAAGGATCCGCGGGAACCCGGATTTTCAAAGCTACCGTCGGTGGTCTTACCTGGAGGAGGTGGGTTGAGACCTGGCGGCGGCGGTGGCAGAGTAAGGTTCATGACAGCGGGAGTTGTGTTGGGGTCCAGGTTGAAATAATTAGCCGGAGCTTCCTCATCAAGAGGTGGTGGCGGAGGTAAGGCTGAAAGGTGGTCAAGGAATGTTTCAAAGACTGGTGTGCTGATGTTTCCAATAAATACTAAAGGCGGTTGTACTGACCTCCTGGTAGTCCTGGCACTGGATCCAGTCTGGTGCCCATCTCAGACACTCCTTCACCCTCTTTTCCCCTTGCTGCCTGTGATCTGTAATAGTTAAGATATGAGAATTTTAAGAGTATTTATCGTTTTTTTTCTCATCTATTATCTCCTCCTTACCTTCCCCACTTGACGGTGAGCCTCTGCCCATTGACGATAAGCTTGTTGAAGGACTTTTCGGCCGCCATCTCGGCCGCTTGCCGGGTGGCAAACTGGATGAAGGCGCACTGCTGCCTTTGGACGATTGTGATGGTACGGATCTCACCAAACTGGTAAAAGTAACCCCTTGAAAAATATACCGTGAAAAAGTCAACAATCAGAGACACTTACAGATCGTGACTAGAAGATGACAGGGTTCTAACTAAGATTTTTTTTTAAATCAGTTCGAAGGTGGATATTGTTTGAGTGACAAAATTTTATCTACTTAAATAATTGAACGACCTGATTTGTTTCAACAACTCAATTGAAGTACTAATTCACGATTGGACACATTAATTGGAATAACATAGAATGGGTGTCTTCATGAATACACAGCCAAAGCCAGGATAAAGTACCATAACCTTCGGACTAAAAGCCGCACCAGATACGTTTTAAAAATTAAAGAACATTTTGTACATATACAAGCCGCACCCGACTATAAGCCGCAGGTGCCCACAATGAAACGTGAGACATTTACAAAGAAAGACAGTACATAGAGTAGTATTTCATTAACACATAAATTACAGACATGTTAAGAATATGACTAGAACAGTTTTCTTCCATCTTCGCAACATTGCTAAAATTCGCCCTATGCTGTCTCAGTCTTATGCGGAGATTATAATTCACGCGTTTGTTACCTCCTGTCTCGATGACTATAATGCCCTACTCTCCGGTCTCCCCAAGTCCAAAATCAAGAGCCTTCAGCTGGTACAATATGCTGCAGCCAGGCTTTTAACTAAGACAAGAAAGTTTGATCACATAACCCCGATTTGAGCTAACCTGCCATGGCTCCCTGTGAGCTTAAGATGTGATTTTAAGGTAGTATACAAAATCATGCATGGACTTGCACCCTCATATCTTTCAGATTGTAATTTCCTCCTATGTTCCGGTCCGGAGCCTTTGCTCTGAAAATGCTGGTCCCAAGAGCCAAGAAGAAATCCGCAGGTTGGAGAGCGTTCTCCATTGGGGGCCCCGGTGCTGTGAAATGCTCTTCCCCCTGAGATTCGATCCGCAATCTCTGTGGAACTGTTTGAATCTAGGCTTAAAACACACTTCGATTCTATAGCATATGAATAACCTAGAATTTATGTTGACAATATCTGTGTATGACTTGCCCTCATGTAGGTTTTAGATCAGGGGATGGTGCTATAATAGTCTGTAGTTTGCAATAGTATCTGCAGCCCTTTGAGACTCTTTGTGATTAAGGGCCAAACAAATAAACATGACTTGACTTGGAAAAGGCAATGCGAAATTTCCATGCAGCAGCTTTTCCATCTTTATTGGCCATCTTGACTATTTTTATTTGAAAGTTGCGTCATCGTCATATGCTTTTCTCTTTGCAATATGCATGACAAGGGTCAATTTATGCTAGTTGTGTTCATGTATAATGCACGTTACCGTATGCTTAACTTCTATGTTGTTTTACTGGCAGTTGTGAGTTGCATCTTCCCCGACACTATCTGAAAAATGCACACGGTAGCCGCATCTCTTCACAAGCCGCAGGGTTTCAATTTGTTTGACCAAAGTTGCAGCTTACAATCCAGAAAATACAGTGCGCACTTCAATGAAATGTTATTGGCTTGTACTTAATTCATTTCTGAGTCAGCAGACAGTGAGAAATTGTATTTTGTAAGCGATTTTCTCCAAATTACCTCAATGTAGCGTCTGTAAACATGGTAAATGTAAACTCTCTACCAAATAAAAGCGGCGAACTGGCTGTGCTGGTGAAAAACATCAAAGCGTACAGGGAGTGCAGTTTGCTGTCTTTTATGGAAACGTGGCTCACGTCTAGCATCCCGAACGCTAGCGTGGAGCTACCAGGCTTCATCGCTGTTAGACAGAGACACAAAAGCCTGCGGGAAGCGGAGAGGATGCGGACTCGCTATCTACGTGAACACGAGGCGGTGTAACCCTGGGCACAAAGATTTCCATCTGCTGCAGGGAAGTCCAACTTTTGGCCTAGGGTGTGACCTCATCCACTCCGCTGTTGTTAAACTACAAACACAGCACCCCGACGCCATCCTGTTAATCTCTGGGGACTTCACTCATGTGACTCTGGATACAACACCGCCTGCTTTCTTTATTATTTTATTTTTCAACACAAAGATACTGCTGGAAGTGTGAATTTCCCTACGGGAATGAATGAAGTATCTATCTATTGAAGGATTTTATTTATTTGACTATAAAGGATTTTATACAATTGAATACAAGTTACATTAATTGAGTTTAATGGTATAGTTATTTACTGACTGCGCCTTTATTCAATGAGCAGTGAAAGTTCAGGGCAGGCATAAGTGGTGGAAGAGGTTGTTTACAGGAACGAGACGTACTGCTCATAACACAATCAGCACACCCAGACGCAGTTGACGCAGAAAGGTCCGATGTCGTTTTGAGGAAGCCAGACATCAAGGCGCTCGTCTATGAGATTGTGAAGCACAGTGGGCTTCCTTGGCACGCCCATGGGAGGAGCCGGCACACCAATATGTGGGGAGAAGATGGCCGATAAGAAAAAGCTAAAGGACTTGAGAAGAAGGCTTCCCACAGACCCCAACGTCACTTCGGCCGTCTTCGATGGAGTACACTTAATTAAATTGTTAGGAAAATAAATCTTCCTTCATGTGGAAATGTCGGCTTCCTGGTAATTTTTCCCTCAAGAAAGCAGCGCACATAAATTGTTGGGTGAATGTAGGATGTGTTTGGTTGGTTGTTCATTCGAACAATTTGATAAACAATATATTTTGATAATTAATACCCAACACTATCTATCTTTCTATCTAATGTTAGTTATAACTCTGTGATTCTCCGTTTGCAAGATGTCTATACGTGAAGGGGAAATGAAAAGCTCACTTGAGATCTCCATCGGTGACGCTTTCGCCAAGACCCCCAATGTAGAGGGTGGTGATGGACTTGTCGTCTGGGGGGTCCAGCCTGGGCATGGTGGAGGCTCGCTTCAGTAGTTTGTCAGCAACCGGATCGTTGATGCCGTAGTAACGATCCTTGATGTTCTGGTCGGCCAACGGGTCATCGGGATCGGTCGGTTTCTCGTGCCTGGGGAAAACAACGAGGCATCAGGCTGGCACGTATTAAACTTATACGGTATCCTATATTATTTTCCAAAGCAATTACAGACACTGGGTTTTACTGATACTTATTCATTTAAATTATGAATCAAAATTCTAATACACTGACCACTACTACTTGTCATCATTTCAAGTTTACATACTGAAGGATTTTATACATTTGACTATAAAGGATTTTGTACGATCAAATACAAATGACATTTAAATGCAAAAAATATTCACTGGCTGAGCTGTGGGGCGAGGTCAATGCAACCTAGGAAAGAATGATGTTTACAGGAACAGCGGGGAACTGGGACAAAGGGCTGAAAAGATATTTAGCACTTCGACGCAGACGGCCCTGGTGACGTAGTAACGCTCGGGGATGTTTTGACCATTTTAGACATTGAGGCGTGGGGGCTTTCCTGGCACGCCCATGGGAGGAGCCGGCACACCAACTTGCGGAAAAAGACGTGGGTCGAGGGAAAAAAGGCAGAAGATCAAGGAACATCGAGAGAGGAGGCTTGACGGAGACTCGAATGACACTAATCTGGCCATATATTCGATGGAGTTTACTTAGCTAAATTGTTTGAGAAATTAAATCTGCCCCCATGTGAAAATGTCAGCTATTGTTGTCCATCTTTTCCCATCAAGAAACGAGCGCGCATTGTGAGGTGGTGTTTGGTGAACGGAGTCAGATAATTAATTCGAACAATTTGGTAAACGCTACATTGTAATATTTGATTTCCTTACAATACCAATGTAAAAACAATTGGAGGTACTCACCTATAAGGACACTCTTCCCCTCTTCTACACTCTCCCTTCACCCAAAAGGAGCAGATGTGAGGGCGGTTCCTCTTGTAGTACGGTGTCGTGCGAGCCAGTTTCAGCAACATGTCACTGGAGCTGGTCACTTTGCCGACCTGACCGCCCGGCCGAAAGTCGTCCGTATTGGCTAACTGGAAACAAAAACGGACACCCGAGACACGTCGAGAGACACAAAATTGGCTGGGAAGTCCATTGAATACAAATGTGACGTCCCAAAATCAAAAACCCTCCCAACTCATAAACAAAAAAGCCTTTCTACTTAGACAGTAAACACCCAGGATACGAATATTTTACTTAACAATGTGGAATAAGATGTTTTTTGGCCCCTCTTTGGTATTTGATAAGTGCCAAAACTGTTCATGCATATGACAACTTTATTCTCTAAGTTAAATATCTTCTATTGTCAGCTTCATATTAAATGCTGGTGTGCTGTTGGACGCGTCAGGACACCATGTAAAGCCAGATATTCTATTGGCTGAACTCCCTCCCACGATGCCTTTTTCTTTCTTCATTTAGTTTAGAATCTCATGTGGTTTGTAACAACTGCACTTCTGAGATACAACACAGTATTTTATGTACTGTCCCAAGGCATGCAGTGATAATAAAGGGAGAACCAAAAACTTAATAGACCACTGAAAAAAACCTTGTGATTAACAAGAAATAGGACACAGGCACAGGAACGCTACCTTTGCTAAATGACATGGCTGTAACCAATTGGGACTACTATTAAACATAAAGAGGTGATTAAAAGCAAGGATATCTTGCACATGGAACTTTTAATACCAAGTTAATTTTTTTAAATCTGAATTTTCTTCACCCTTCTGCAACCACCCGCTACTCCACCTGACCAGCTCAATTTAGATCACACCAAAGGCAGATAAAATGTAACATTTCCTAATAATGTTATATAATCACATTGCACTTAAGCAGTATTTAATATATAATACTTTTATTCTATTGTTTTATCTGTGGTAACAGGGTTTCGGAAGGCATTCGCTGTACATCATAGGTTTCTATACCCCTCCATATGGCAAATTCACTATGCGATCCCCACCTCAAGACGGATTAATGTTGTTTCCTGGGGGTCTACTTTAGTAAATGGTCTGCATTTATAGAGCGCTTTTCGAGTCTGAAGGATTTTTTACATTTGACTATAAAGGATATTTTAAAATGAACTACAATTGTAAGTACATGTACTCAGTTGGATGCAGTAGAGATTCACTGACTGTTTTTCTTCAAGGTATATTAGAAGGTTAGGTTGTCTGGAATGCATCAGACATATGTTGATAACAGAATTCCTGTGAATGCTGACGGGAGAAGGCCAGACGCATAAGGACAAACATCTGCGACGCCCTTCGGTGGGTGAGGTGGCGGCGCGCCCATGGGAGGAGTCGGCACGCCATGGTGCGGGGAGAAGATGGCCAATGAGAAAAAAGCTTAAGCTAGTTGCAGAAACATGGCAAAATGGGAAAGGGTGGAATGTTTTTTGAGATGTTACTTCTGCTGTTGTGAATAAACCCGCCTCCGTGCGGAATTGAAGGCTGTTTGATTTTTATTGTACTCTCTCAAAAATCGAGCACGCGTGATTGTTGGTTAGAAACCTAACAAGTCACTGAAGACCCCCCCCAAAGCGTTTCACAATGAACACTTACCCATTCAAACAGTTGTCTTTAGATATATTTTTTAATTTAAATTACCAGGATATTATATTGTAGTTTTAAAGATAAAATAACACAAAGTAAAAGCCTAACAAATCAAATACCTCTCTCTCCATGTTCTGTGTAAAGTACTCTTTGTTGACGTCTGAGCGAGGAATGTCATCTTTAATGGAAAGACCAGTGTCTCGAACCTGGATGGGTAAACCTGAGACAAAAAAACAAAACCCAATAAGAGATACTACTCCTAAGTCAAAAATCCCGCAAACATAAAACATAAAAAAAACGCTCACCGTACTCCAGATCCAGCAAACATGTCTGACAAACATTTTTCATTTTACTGCAAGTTTGGCAGACTTCGGTCTTCTTGAAACGCATACGGGTCCCGGGACACCAGCGGAAGACGGTAAAAGGCCGAGCGCAGATCTGTTGGAGAAACATTCGACCGTTAAAATTTAAAGATGGCGTGACTTTGTCCAAACATTGACTATGTTTTCCCCTGGACGCCTTTAAAATATACAGACATACCTTGCATTCTTTTCCATATTTCTCTTTGGTCTGGCGGAGAAAAACGCAGTTAGTACATAACAGAACGCAGACTAATAAAACAAAAGACGATCTCTCACCATTCGAATGTAAGGGTTTTCTCCTAAACATGTCTGACAGAGAATGGGGAAGTCCTGTCGAAGGAATGTCATTTAATACATGATGCAAATCAAAAGCGATATGAAATATAGTACACAAACATTGTTGCATTTTTTTAGGTAATTGTGTAGGAATTTTAATTTATCAAGTCCGAGGCTCTGCAGCCGATGGCTCGAAAGCTGCATGGAACTTCTACAGAATTTTTTGAATATAGAAAAATATTGGGGAGGGAATTATATAGGACCGTCTCAGAAAAAGAGAATATTGTCATTATATAATTATCAATTGTGATCCCATTAAAATTGTAATACATTCCGAATGAATTACAAGTCAATTCATATATTGCTATCTTTTTATTAATTTGATGTTGATGATTTTGGAATACAGCCTTCTAGTATTGTTTGTTATGATATGCGAATATTCTGATATGGGATATTTGAGTTTTCGCCTTTATCAGAAATAAAAAAATAATTAAAGAATCGCAGTATTTCAATTGATTTTCAAACAATCCGTAATAAAGGCCTTTTTTAAAATCCATTAGAAAACAATGAATCTCATCTCAATATTCAAATTTTCTTAAGACAGTGCGGTTTATATGTATTGTTGACGTTTTTCTGCAAAAATGGATTCCCGATCTAACCTGAAACATTTGTTAATAGAGGCGCTTTTTCAATGAAAATTTGCTAATCCGTTCCGAGAAATGCAAAAGTATGATTTTTTTTAAGACATCATAAAAAAGCATGAGAACATGAAACACGATATCCCCCAAAATTACATACCACAAAAAAAAAACTTAAAACGAGAGGCATAATGCTTAAAAACATTCAGAATACTAAACGAAAAACTTATTATTTTCACTATAATTTGTTCATACAAGGCTTTTTTTGCAGCCACAGAAATTTCAATAGTTAAGGTTTCTAACTTCTGGTCTAGCCAATGCTTGCATTCCTTGTATCAATAAATTATTCGTTTGATGGCTTTATATCACAAAAAAGCCATTTTTTAGTTTAAAATGGTTAAATAATAATTGCGATTGAGCAAATTAGCTTGAAGGGGAATTTTATGAGAGTTATTTAGTTATCATTTAAACCGCAGGGGCAGCTCAGTTGTTAGAGCGTGTGGGGCACAGTTCTGAGGTCAAACCTCCTGTGTGGAGTTTGCATGTTCTCCCCTGTGCTTGCGTGGGTTTCCTCCGGTTTCCGCCCGCATTCCAAAAACATGCACGTCAGGTTAATTGGCCGGTCCATATTGTCCCTAGTTAGAAATGAGCGAGTGGCAACCAGTTCAGGGTGTCCCCTTCCCACTAAAGCCTGAAGATAGCTGGGATGGGCTCCGGCACCCCCGCGACCCTACTGAGGATAAGCGGTGCTGATAATGGATGGATGGATTCAAGCGCAGGTTCGAAAACGTTCTCCATTCAGGCCCCGGTGCTCTTCCCCCTGAGATTGGATCTGCAACCTCAGTGGAACTGTTTAAATCTCGGCTTAAAACACACTTCTATTCTATTGCTTATGATTAACCTATATTTCCCGTTGATGATATCTGGGTATTAATTGTTATTACAACATTCCTGGTCAGCCTAGAAGGGGGATGACCCCATGTGCTGTCCCTTCTCAAGGTTTCTTCGTTTTCCTCATTGAAAACTGTGACAACTGGAACAAGAAGAGCAGCCCACATCTTAGAACTGGATGATCTGGCCCTTTCTCTCCTTGTCACTGCTTAACTCAAAGTGCTTGCATCGCCTCATGGCCAGCATTCTCTTGGATCGGCAATTGGCCTCCATGCGCTCGAGCCTCAGCACAATTTTCTTGGTTTGTCTTAGCCTTTTTACGGAAGATGGGCTTGGTTTGACCACCATAGCCGCTCTGCTTCCTGTCGTATCTCATCTTACCCCGAGCATAGAGGGAATCTTTGCCCTTCTTGTACTGGGTGACATCATGGGGTTGATGCTTCTTGCACTTTTTGCAGTAGGTTCCTGCGGGTCTTCGGGACGTTCACCGTGTTTGCGTCTCAATGCAGCGTAAAAGAGTCATGTTGAGGTTTTTGAGTTTTTCCTTGCCCTCATGTAGGTTTTAGATCAGGGGGTACTGTCATAATAGTCTGTGGTTTGCAATAATCTCTGGTCTGTACAGCCCTTTGATACTGTCCCTTCTCGAGGGTTCTTTGTTTTCTTCATGTTGAGGTTTTTGAGTTTTTCCCTTGCCCTCGTGTAGGTTTGAGATCAGGTGATGGTGTCATAATAATCTGTGGTTTGCAATAATCTGTAGTTTTGTGCAGCCCTTTGAGACTCTTTGTGATTAAGGGTGTCACAAATAAACAAGACTTGACTTGTTGCTGTCTGTGCATTTCAGCGTTAGCACATGGACGGAGTTTTGTCAATACTTAATAAAAACACAACTACACTTTAACCTTCGTACAGGCTGAGGATTTTTACCATTTATGCAAGGACAGTTAAACAATATTGGATCAACCCAGTTGGAACTCTTTGTATTCTTAACCTGCATCCAATGCTAGCATGCTAACGCTAGCGCTTCGTTTGATCATCATTACATCCAACTCAAGCCAAGACATCTTAAACTAATGTTTACACCATTCAAGCATTTAAAAATCATATCAGGTGTTTTTTAAAGTAATTGACTTAAAATAAAGTCTACTTCATATATCACGTGATACAAGGTAGGATTAGCATCGCTAGCCAAGCACACCGGTTAGCTTGCTCATGCTAACTAGCAGGCCGAAGAACGAATAATTGAGTCGTAAAAGAGGAAATGTTTGAGTTATCTTTTCCCCCCCAGGTTAGAAATGAGAAATTATTCTTTAAACAGTAGTGCAGGTTAGTAGTTAAATAGTTATCGTTGAAACGTACCGCGTCTTCCCAGTTCTGTCTATTATAAGTGTTGGAGCCGAGGGACGTCGCCATTTTGCGAAGAGTGATGTCAGACCGCGGAGCATCGCCGTAGTGCCACTTTTCGCCTGAGGGGGGCGCTCTTTCCGGGAGTGCTGGAATATAACATTATTATTTTATCATTTCTATTTATTCTTAATTGTCAGATATATTAAAAAATAACTAAAACTTACACTAAAGGCTAATTTAATGTTATTTTTACAGCCTCTAGGGCAGGGGTGGGCAACTGGGTTCAAAGATTGGAGACATATCTCCATTTTTTCCCCCCCCGGTTTATGAATAAATACAGTAATCCCTCGGTTATCGCGGTTAATGGGCACCAAAACCACCCGTGAAAAGTGAAAATCCGCGAAGTAGCGACGCCCCTTCAAAAATGCTTATTTTTTTTGTTTTAATTATTTTATTTAATTATTATTTTTTTTTGACCTGCGAAGCTCTGAACCCGCGAACGTGGAACCACGAAGTAGCGAGGTCCCACTGTATACATACAGAAATTCAAATATTATATTTGTTTATATATCTTCAAACATATTAGTTTAATTAAAGTTGTTTTGAAACACTCCCAATTAAAGAAAAATATAATACGAGGTCATTGTTATAAGCACTAATTTTGAAATCTAGTTTTGCAGCGTTACCGCAGTCGTATTTTTTTAAAGTACAATTTTTGTAGTATGTCTGGCGTATTTTTGTAGCATTTTGTGGATTTTAGGAGTATTTTTCTAGTATTTCTGTAATATTTCTGTAGTATTTTTAAACGTTTCCATATATGAATCTTTGTAATGTATCTTTAGTGTTTTAGAGGAATTACTGTAGTTTTATCTTTGTTGTATTTCTGACACAATATTTTTTTAGTAGTATTTTTGTAGTTTTTCTGTTGGAATATATCTTCAGTAGTATTTTTTAGTATTACTGTATTGGTAGTTTTGTCTTATAATATTAATGTAATGGTATATTTTTATTATTTACGAAGAATTATTTTTCGTATTTCCATAGTAGTATTTTTGTAGTATTTCTTTAGTATTTTTGTAATATTACTTTTGTTGTAATTTTTGTAGTAGTATTTTTGTAGTTTTCCTGTTGGAATATTTTTGTAGTAGTATTTTTCTATGATAGTATTACTGCATTGGCATTTTTGTCTTATAGTCTTACTGTACAGAGACAACTCTCAGAGAAGCGCAAGAGAAAAACAAACTGCAGGTTGAAATATGTCAACCTGTTGTGGCCAAAGCCAGGTGCCTCTCACGAAAACACTGTACTTGGATTTCTCTCTCTCTCTCTCTCTCTCTCTCTCTCTGTCTCTCTCTCTCTCTCTCTCTCTCTTTTCCACCCTTTTCTCCCACTCTTTGTCTGTCTCTTTCACTCTCTGTGTCTCTCTTTTTCTCTCCCTTGGTTGCTCTTTGTCTCTTTCTGTGTCGTTTGACCTTCTTTAGCTCTCTTTTTTTTTCCTTTTCTCTCTTTTCTCCCTTTCTCTCTCTCCCTCTCTCTCTCTTTCTTTCTTCATCTCTTTCCCTCCTTCTATTTCTCTCCTTCTCTCTTTCTCTCTATTTCTCTTTAGATTTTGTTCATTCTCTCTCTTTCTTTCCCCGTCTGTCACTAACTCTCTTTTTATCTCTTTTGTTTCTCACGCTCTCTCTCTCTCACCCTCTTTTCCACCCCTTTTTCCCACTCTCTGTCTCTTTCACTCTCTGTGTCTCTCTTTTTCTCTTCCTTTGTTGCTCTTTCTCTCTCTGTGTCTTTTTAACCTCTTTTGCTCTAACTTCCTTTTTCCTTTTCTCTCTTTTCTCTTTCTCTCTTTTCATACCCTTTGCGCTTTCTTTTCTGTTTTCTCTCCTTCTGTTTTTCTATTTCTCTTTGGATTTCTTTCTTCCTCTCCCTTTTTTCCCCCCTCTCTCACGACTTTTTATCTTTTGTTTCTCACGCTCTCTCCCTCTCTCCTGTTTTTCTTTCTTTGTCCCACCTTCTCTCCTTTTCCGTCCCTCTTTCTCGTATTTCTTGATCTCTCTTTTTCTTTCTCTTTCATCTACTAGTCCGCCCCCCGAGAGAATGTTTGTTCTATGGTGTGGCCCCCGAGTTCAAATGAGTTGGACACCCCTGGTCTGAAATGAAGTAATGTTGCAAGCCAGAGGGACTTTTGTCGGAAGGCCTACAATTAAATGTACGATTGTGGCCGTGATCCATTATCCCTAATTGCCTCTTGGTGATGCTGGAAAAAAGTAGAGCAGATTTTCTTTCCATTCCGGTCTGCTGAAGCATGTCAATTTGACCTGCCTAACATATTACTGCACTGTTATGGCCGCAACCCATTATCCCTGATTGACTCCCTGATAATAGGAAAAAGTGGAGCAGATTTCTTTTTCCTTTTCAGGCCGGTAAAGCATGTCAATGTGGCCCGCCTCACATATTATTGCACTGTTTTGGCCGCAACCATTATCCCTGATTGACCTTTGCTCATAATAGGAAAAAGTAGAGCAGATTTTTTTCCCTTTCAGGCCGGTAAAGCATGTCAATGTGGCCCGCCTCACATATCATTGCACTGTTTTGGCCGCAACCCATTATCCCTGATTGACTCCCTGATAATAGGAAAAAGTGGAGCAGATTTCTTTTTCCTTTTCAGGCCGGTAAAGCATGTCGATGTGGCCCGCCTCACATTTTTTGCACTGTTTTGGCCGCAACCATTTATCCCTGATTGACTCTTGCTGATAATAGGAAAAAGTAGAGCAGATTTTTTTTCCTTTTCAGGCCGGTGAAGCATGCCGATGTGGCCTGCCTCACATATTATTGCACTGTTTTGGCCGCAACCCATTATCCCTGATTGACTCTTGCTGATAATAGGAAAAAGTAGAGCAGATTTTTTTTTTCCTTTTCGGGCCTTTTCTTTCTTTTTAATTTACTAGTCCGGCCCCCGACAGAATGTTTGTTCTATGGTGCGGCCCCCGAGTTGAAACGAGTATGACACCCCTGGGTTAAGATAAAAAAAAGGAGAAGTATATACTATGCTAAGCTAATTCATCCAGTTTATCCCCCTACCTGTGGATCGGAGCGGAGGGCGTCTCGTTGCCTGAAAGGGCAATTAGCGGGCCCCTGGGATGTTTTTGCCATACGGGATTGACAATAATCCCCTGATGTTTAGTTAAGTTGAAGTAAGGTTGTCGAGTCAAAAGGATGAGGATTAGTCGCATCTCTTACTCTCCGGGCGTCTTCCGCTTCCTCGTTAGGAATATTTAGGGCGTTTTTGTTGACGGGCCGTCCTTCTGATTTTTGTTTTGAACTGGAAAACAGACTTTTTCTGTTGCTATTCCGTTACCCCCATGACATAGCAGGTTAATGAGGAAATCAAAGAAATAAAGAAAGAAATAAAAAAATATATAGAAATAAAGAAATTAGGAAATAAAGAAATAAAGAAACAAAGAAATGAAGTAATTTAAAGAAAGAAAAAAAGAAATAAAGAAATAAAGTAATGTAAAGAAAGAAAAAAGAAATAAAGAAACAAAGAAAATTTAAAAAAAGAAAAAGATAATGAAATCAAGAAAAGAAGCAATGAAGAAAAAAGTAATGAAAAAATAAAGAAATAAAGAAATACAGAAATAAAGGAAAAATAAAAAATACATAAAAATTAAGTAATAAAAATCAAAGTAATAAAAAATAAAAAATAAAAAATGAAAAATAAAAAAATACACACTACAAATTAAAAAACAAAGAAATAAACAAATAAATAGATAAATAAATAAATAGATAAAAAGATAATTGGACATTTAAATGAAATATTAAAATTTGAGAGGAAAGACACTTTAGTAAATACACTGTATCCATCTATCTATCTATCTATCTATGTAGACATCTATCTATCTATCTATCTATCTATCTATCTATCTATCTAGACATCTATCTATCTATCTATCTATCTATCTATCTATCTATCTATCTATCTATCTATCTATCTATCTATCTATCTATCTATCTATCTAGACATCTATCTATCTATCTATCTATCTATCTATCTATCTATCTATCTAGACATCTATCTAGACATCTATCTAGACATCTATCTATCTATCTGTCTAGACATCTATCTAGACATCTATATCTAGATATCTATCTAGACATCTATATCTAGATATCTATCTATCTAGACATCTACACATCTATACACCTATCTAGACATCTATACATCTATCTACCTAGACGTCTATCTAGACATCTATCTATCTATCTCACTCTTTCTCTCTCTCTTTCTCTCTCTCTGCCTATTTTAGGCAAAAAAAAGTGACCCTCGTGCACACAGTAGGCCACATATCTTTGCTAAATGGAAAATTGTATGTGAATTTATGCATCATACAAGACTATAAAAAGCGCCTGTTTAGCTCATAAAGTGGATTCCTACAAATGGGATAAGGACTAAGTCACTAGAGTCATGCACGGTTCCCCAATTTCTGCCGTCGTCGGAAATGAAACGCGAGGACGGACGGATGGCAATCGGGAATTCCGAGGGATCCTCGAATCTTTGGTTTTGGAGCGGCTGCCAGGCGCTTCACCTCGCCGTCCTCTGACCTTGTGACTCATGAGGTCGGGGTGACTCCCGTTGGGGAAGCGGCCCAATCGGAAACAAAGCCCTTCCTCGAAGACGGCTCGTCTTGTCTCGTCGGCATCGCGTGACACCCGGAAAGGCTCGGGCCCTTCCATAAGAGCCGGACCAGTAGAATAAAGAGAAAGAGTGACGGAGGGACAGGGATAGAGAGAGAGAAAGAGAGATCAGGAAAGAGAAAAAGAGAGAAAGAAAGAAAGAAAGAAAGAGAGAGAAAAGATAGAGAGAGAAAAAAGAGAGGGAGAGAGAGAGACAGACATAGGGAAAGAAAGGGAGAAAGAGAGAAAAGGGAGAATAGAGGAAAGAAAGAAAAGAAAGGGGGGAAAGGAGAGAGAAATGAGTCAAAGAAAAAAGAGATAAAGAGAGACAGAATGAGAAGAAAAGAAAGAAAGAGAATATACATCTCTTGGCTGGCCTGGCAACGCCTCGGGATCCTGTGGGATGAGCAGGATGGAGTGTCTGGGGATGGCCCTGCGACAGGACTCTGGATAAAAGGTAGATGATGGATGGATGAAAGGATGGATGGATAGATAGAGAGAGATAGAGAGAGAGAGAGAGAGACAGAGACATAGAGAGAGACAGAGACAAAGAGAGAGACAAACAGGTGGACAGATGGATAGATGTCTAGATAGATTGATAGAAGTCTAAATGTCTAGATGTCTAGATAGATGGATTGGTAGATGTATATATATATATATATATAGAGAGAGAGAGAGAGAGAGAGAGAAGAGAGAGACAGAGAGAGAGACAGAGAGAGAGACAGAGAGAGAGAGAGGGGGGGGGGGAAAGAGAGACAGACGGGTGGACAGATGGATAGATGTCTAGATAGATTGATAGAAGTCTAGATGTCTCGATAGATAGATAGATGGATTGATAGATGGGTAGATAGATAGAGAGAGAGACAAGAGAGAGAGACATAGAGAGTGAGAGATGTCTAGATGTCTAGATAGAAAGATAGATAGATGTCTAGATAGATGTCTAGATAGATGTCTAGATAGATAGATAGATAGATCGATGTCTAGATAGATGTCTAGATAGATGTCTAGATAGATAGATAGATAGATAGATAGATAGATAGATAGATAGATAGATAGATAGATAGATAGATAGATAGATAGATAGATAGATAGATAGATAGATAGATAGACAGATAGATCGATCGATGTCTAGAGAGATGTCTAGATATATGTCTAGATAGATGTCTAGATAGATAGATAGATGTCTAGATAGATGTCTAGATGTCTAGATAGATGTCTAGATGTCTAGATAGATGTCTAGATAGATGTCTAGATAGATGTCTAGATAGATAGATAGATAGATAGATAGATAGATAGATAGATAGATAGATAGATAGATAGATAGATAGATAGATAGATAGATAGATAGATAGATAGATAGATAGATAGATAGATGTCTAGATAGATGTCTAGATAGATAAAAAGATGGATTGATAGATGGATAGATAGATAGAGAAAGAGAGAGAGAAGAGAGAGAGAGACAGAGACATAAAGAGCGAGAGATGTCTAGATAGATAAATAGATAGATGTCTAGATAAATAGATAGATAGATGTCTAGATAGATAGATAGATAGATAGATGGATAGATAGATGTCTAGACAGACAGATAGATAGATGTCTAGATAGATAGATGTCTAGATAGATAGACAGATAGATAGAGACAGACAGACAGGTGGACAGATGGATAGATGTCTAGATAGATTGATAGAAGTCTAAATGTCTAGATAGATAGATACATAGATGGATTGGTAGATGGATAGATAGAGAGAGAGAGATCGAGAGAGGGGGGTAGACACAGAGAGAGAGTGAGAGAGGGATGTCTAGATAGATAGATAGATAGATAGAGAGAGAGAGAGAGAGAGAGAGAGAGGGAGAGAGAGAGAAAGAGAGAGAGAGACAGACAGGTGGACAGATGGATAGATGTCTAGATAGATAGATAGAAGTCTAAATGTCTAGATAGATAGATACATAGATGGATTGGTAGATGGATAGATAGAGAGAGAGAGAGAAAGAGAAGAGAGAGAGAGACAGAGAGACACAGAGAGAGAAAGAGAGATGTCTAGATAGATAGAGAGATAGATAGAGAGAGAAAGAGAGAGAAAGAGAGACAGACGGGTGGACAGATGGATAGATGTCTAGATAGATTGGTAGATGGATAGAGAGAGAGAGAAGAGAGAGAGAGAGAGAGAGACAGAGAGAGAAAGAGAAATGTCTAGATAGATAGATAGATGGATAGAGAGAGAGAGAAGAGCGAGACATAGAGAGCGAGAGATGTCTAGATAGATAGATAGATAGATGGATAGAGAGAGAGAGAAGAGCGAGACATAGAGAGCGAGAGATGTCTAGATAGATAGATAGATAGATGGATAGAGAGAGAGAGAAGAGCGAGACATAGAGAGCGAGAGATGTCTAGATAGATAGATAGATGGATAGAGAGAGAGAGAAGAGCGAGACATAGAGAGCGAGAGATGTCTAGATAGATAGATAGAGAGATGTGAGCGAAGGAGTAAGCGATTCTTTGCTAAAAGAGCATTTAGCCGACACACACAGGAAAACAATCAAATAGGCTTATCTCGGTAATACTGTCCGCTTATTCCCGGTGTAGGCACGCACTCAAGCACAGTTCACGCACTGGAATCTAATCTCAGGAGCGCAAAGAGCGCACATTCATTTAAGCCCCGTCGGGAATTTCAACACATATCGACGCAGCGCACTCAGCCATCTTTTTTTTTGGATGTATTTATTGCAGACTTGGGCAAAGAGCATGTGTGGGACTGATGTGTTATTCGCGGATGAAGTGGCTCCATGAACCGGCTCTCGGAACTGATCGAAGGGAGCCGTCTCCCTTCAAAACACGTTGACTCTCTTCCTTTCTTTTACTCTTCTTCACTCAATCTATTTTTCTATCTTTATTTCTCGCTTCCTGTTTTTTTCTCTCTCTCTTTCTTCCTTTCTTTTTGCATGCTTCTCATTTTTCTCTCCCTTTCCTTCTATTCCTTTCTTTCGCCATTTCTCTTTCCCTTCCACTCTTCTTTCTTTCTCTCTTCTTCACTTTATTTCTCTATCTTTGTTTCTCTCTTTCTCTCTTTTTCTCTCCCTTTCTCTCTTTCTCTCGTTCTCTCTCTTTTTCCCATTACATCTCTCATTCTACCTCTTTTATTTATCCCTCTCTCTAATTCATTTTTCTGAGTTTCTCTCCCTACTCTTCACTCTATTTCTCTCCCCCTGTTTTTCTATCCCTCTCCCTTTCTTACTCTCTTTCTCTTCCTCCCTGACTTTATCTCTCTCTTTATATTGTTCTTCTTTGTCTTTCTCTGTGTCTCTCTTTTTTCTCTCTCTCTCATTGTCTCTTTCCTACTTTGTCTTTAACTCTCTTTCTCTTTGTCAATCGCCTCCTTCTTTCTCTCTCTTTCTCTTTCTCTTTCTCCAACTGTCTTTCCCTCTCCATGTTTCTCCTTTTCCTTTTTCAACTCCCTTTATTTTTCTCTCTTTCTTTCTCTCTCTCTCTCTCCTCTCTATTTCCCTGTCACCTTCTCCCTGTCTTTCTTTTTCCACATATCTACCCTACTCTTTTCAACTCTCCTTATTTTTCCTCTCTTTCTCCCCTTCCTTCTCTTTCTTTCTCTCCTTCTACCTCTTTTAGTTATTTATCTCTCCAATTCATTTTCTCCATTTCTCTCCCTCCTCTTCACTCTATTTCTCTCCCCTGTCTTTCTATCTCTCCCCCTTACTTACTCTCTTTCTCTCCCTCCCTACTTTATCCCTCTCTTTTTCTTGTTCTTCTCTGTCTTTCTTTGTGTCTCTCTTTTTTTTCTCACTCACATTGTCTCTTTGCTACTTTGTCTTTAACTCTCTTTCTCTTTATTTATCTCCTTCTTCTTTCTCACTCTTTCTCTTTCTCATTCTCCTACTGTCATACTCTCTCTGTGTCTCTCCTTTCCCCCTTTCAACTGCTTTTATTTCTCTCTCTTTCTTTATCTCTTTTACTTTGCCTCATTTTTCTCTCTTTTTCCCCCTTTTCTTTTCTTTCTCCATGTATCTCCCCTTCCCTTTTCAACTCTCCTTATTTTCTCTCCCCCCTCCCTCTCTTTCTTTCTCTCATTCTACCTCAGTGTTTATCTCTCTCTCTCTAATTCATTTTTCTGAGTTTCTCTCCCTACTCTTCACTCTATTTCTCTCCCCCTGTTTTTCTATCTCTCTCCCTTTCTTACTCTTTCTCTCCCTCCCTACTTTATCCCTCTCTTTTTCTTGTTCTTCTCTGTCTTTCTTTGTGTCTCTCTTTTTTTTCTCTCTCTCATTGTCTCTTTCCTACTTTGTCTTTAACTCTCTTTCTCTTTGTCAATCCCCTTCTTCTTTCTCTCTCTTTCTCTTTCTCCTACTGTCTTTCTCTCTCTATGTTTCTTTTTCCCCTTTCAACTCCCTTTATTTCTTTCCCTTTCTTTCTCTCTTTCTCCTCTCTATTACCCTAACTTTCTCTCTTTCTTTCTCTGTATCACTTTCTCTCCTCCCTCTCCCTTTTCCTTTTCAACTCTCCTTATTTTTCTCTCTTTCTCTCCTCCTTCTCTTTCTTTCTCTCCTTCTACCTTTTTCTCTCTCTAACTTTTTCCATTTCTCACCCCTGTCTTTCTATCTCTCTCCCTTTCTTATTCTCTTTCTCTTCCTCCATACTTTACCTCTCTCTTTATATTGTTCTTCTCTATCTTTCTCTGTGTCTCTCTTTTTTTTCTCGCTCACTGTCTCTTTTCTATTCTCTTTTCCCTTTTCAATCTAATTCTCCTTCTTTCTCTCTCCCCGTTTCCTTTTTCTCTGGATAGGTGCAAAGGAAAACAAAACATAAGGGCTCTTTAAACTCAGCTGGGCATTGTGAACACATAGGTAATAGGGAAAATGTGGCATTTTCCACCTCAAACGACTCAAGCTACAAAAGAACCGTTAAGGAGCCGATAGAATCGACTCTTTTCAATGAGCCGAGCCGAAAACGCCGCTTCTCCAAAAATACCCGGGATTGTCACGACTAGGAGTAGAGCACGGGGGGGGAGAGGGAGCGTTATTGTTGAACAAAAGCGCCCCCTACGGGCAGTCACCGCGCACTGCAGGCTGCAGAAAGAGAGGGGGCATTCTCCGATTTCCCGACTTCTCCCAAGCGCTCCGCCGCTTCCACATCACCGCTACGCGTCGAGGACGACACGCGCCCCATATCGCCTCCAAATCCCGCGTCCCTTCCCTCCAAACAAGCGTCTCGATCGTCTCGATCTCGCTCCGGGAGAAGGTAAGCGTTTCTCCGCTGGCTTTTCCGCACATGTTCGCCTGCAGAACGCCCGCTTCCCTCGCTCGCCCTCCCGAAGCTAAGCTAACACTCGCGCGGAGGACCGTCCAGGCCAGCCGACGGCCTCTCCGTGCAACCCCGGGGTGGAGAACACCAAACCCCCGGTGCTCTATCGCCTCCCACCGCCGCTCGGATCATAGCCGCTATGCGTGCTCGCCTAGCGGGATTTCGACCCCGGTTCGATACCGCAACGGCACCGCCGATCGTCTTACGGAGAACTTCTTTTTCCAAGTTTTTGCTGCGGTTTTCCGACGAGACCGCTGCGGAGGGGCGATAAAGAGCTCGCGATCGACCTTACAAATGTCACCGTGTAACTGTGTGTTTTGCTATCGAGGGTTGAAAAAGGCCAAAGCGGTTGGTGGGCGAATGATATCGGAAAGGTCGATACGGATCCGTGACAAAGGTGGATCAACATGGGGGACGTTTTGTGTCCTTCTGCGGGGTTTTATGGACTGATCTTTTGTCGGGGTGGATGGATCTACCTGTAGGATTTTCCTTCCTTTTCGAGAAATTCGAGATACGTTTTTGCACAGAATGCATTCCTCACTCGTCTCCGGAGGTGTTGTGTAATGTTCCGTCCTTGTTTATTTGGAATTGGCTTAACCGAGGGGGTCACCAACTCAATTTACTTTCCAAAGGAAAGCTCTGATAAAAACAAGTCCTGTTTATTTGTGACGCCCTTAATCACAAAGAGTCTCAAAGGGCTGCAAAGACTATAACAGACTACATTATGACAAGATCCCCAGATCTAAGACCCCCACGAGGGCAAGGAAAAACTCAAACTTCAAGTCAAGTCCTGTTTATCTGTATAGCCATTAATCACAAAGAGTCTCAAAGGGCTGCACAGCCCACAGATTATTGCAAACCACAGACTATTATGACACCATCCCCTCATCTAAAACCAACATGAGGGCAAGGAAAAACTCAAAAACCTCAGCATGAGTCAAGTCAAGTCACGTTTATTTGTTTGGCCCTTAATCACAAAGAGTCTCAAAGTGCTGCACAGACTATAACCAACTACATTATGACAAGATCCCCAGATCTAAGACCCCCATGAGGGCAAGGAAAAACTCAAAAACCTCAAGTCAAGTCCTGTTTATCTGTATAGCCATTAATCACAAAGAGTCTCAAAGGGCTGCACAGGCTACAAATTATAACAGACTACATTATGAGAGGATCCCCAGATCTAAGACCCCCACGAGGGCAAGGAAAAACTCAAACCTCAAGTCAAGTTCTGTTTATCTGTATAGCCATTAATCACAAGGAGTCTCAAAGGGCTGCACAGACAACAAATGATTGCAAACCACAGCTATTATGACACCATCCCCTGATCTAAAACCGACATGAGGGCAAGGGAAAACTCAAAACCTCAGCATTAGTCAAGTCAGGTTTATTTGTGACGCCCTTAATCACAAAGAGTCTCAAAGGGCTGCACAGACCACAGACTATTATGACACCATCAATAATATTTATCACACCAAAAAAGAAAAAAAATACTATAAAAATAATACAAAAACACTAGTACAGTGATACTATAATACAAAAATACGACTATAGAAATATTACAAAACTACTAAATTAATACTACCAACACACTCTGATGAAAATACAACAACAAAAACTACAGAAATACTACAAAAAATAACACTACAGCAATACCATAATACAAACATACTACTACAGAAATATTATCAAATACAACAAAAATACCACTACAGTAATACTGTAATACTAAAATACTACAACAGAAATATGACAGAAATACTACTAAAACACTACTGTGGAAATACTACGAAAATACTAATATGGAAATATTTCAAAAATACTTCTACAGAAATTTCACTACAGCCATACTCTGATGCAAAAATACTTCTACAGAAATTTCACTACAGCCATACTCTGATGCAAAAATACTACTACAGAAATGTTATTTGTTTCTTTGTTTGGCCCTTAATCACAAAGAGTCTCAAAGGGCTGTACAGACTACAGACTACAGACTATTACCAACTACAGACTATTATGACACCATCCCCTGATCTAGAACCGACATGAGGGCAAGGAAAAACTCAAAAACCTCAAGTCATGTTAATTTGTGACGCCCTTAATCCCAAAGAGTCTCAAAGGGCTGACCAGACCAAAGACTATTGCAAACTACAGACTATTATGACAAGATCCCCAGATCTAAGACCCACACGAGGGCAAGGAAAAACTCAAAAACCTCAAGTCAAGTCCTGTTTATCTGTATAGCCATTAATCACAAAGAGTCTCAAAGGGCTGCACAGATCTACGACTATTGCAAACTACAGACTATTATGACAGCATCCCCTGATCAAAAACCGACATGAGGGCAAGGGAAAACTCAAACCTCAAGTCAAGTCCTGTATATTTGTGACGCTCTTAATCACAGGAAGTCTCAAAGGGCTGCAGAGACCAAAGACTATTGCAAACTACAGACTACTAAAACACCATCCCCTGATCTAAAACCTACATGAGGGCAAGGGAAAACTCAAAAACCTTAGCATGAGTCGAGTCAAGTCGTGTTTATTTGTTTGGCCCTTAATCACAGAGTCTCAAAGGGCTGCACAGACTATAACAGACTACAGACTATGATGACAGCATCCCCTGATCTAGAGCCGACATGAGGGCAAGGAAAAACTCAAAAACCTCAACATGAGTCGAGTCAAGTCCTGTTTATTTGTTTGGCCCTTAATCACAAAGAGTCTCAAAGAGCTGCACAGACCACAGATTATTGCAAAGTACAGACTATTATGACAGGAAGCACAGGAAGGTTCGACCTCATGACCTAACTGCCGCACACGCGCTAACCACCGCACCGCCGCGCTGCCTGTTTCTTAGAACTATATTTGGCCA
Organism: Urocampus carinirostris; assembly: GCF_059441175.1. Taxonomy (NCBI): domain Eukaryota; kingdom Metazoa; phylum Chordata; class Actinopteri; order Syngnathiformes; family Syngnathidae; genus Urocampus; species Urocampus carinirostris. The sequence goes on along the minus strand of NC_142357.1, from coordinate 41,220,728 downwards.
AAATCGATGTACTAACGCACAAGCTAAACAACCAAATTATCAACCACATTAGATGAGATCTAAGGAACAGAGACTATAATTTGACTGGATCAAGACATCATTGGAACAGGTTGAAAACAACAGTAACTCTATCCGAACTACCGTACTTTCACAGACAAAAGGCGTACCCGATCGTGCGGTGCGCCCTGTGTGTCATGTAATGTGGCGGTGGCCTTGGGGGAGGTCACAGGTTGTATGAACTTGTATGCCATCTCCTGTGACGTCTGAGTCTCCTATGTGAACTCAACCACGTCCCGCTTCCGTCACACACAATGCATTGTTTGCGGAAGTACTCATGGATGCTAAAGTTGTAGCCCATCGAGCAATCTGAAAAGGTATCGTTATCGTCTTAGTGCTTTTGTTTTGTAAAACGGAGTCATTTTATCCATCTGGACCAGGACTATGGTGGCGCAAAAACTACAATGAAAATAATGGATTGTCGACGGTTAGGTTAATGTGTACGGGACTTTTGTTCGAGCTTTCGGAAAGTGACTCTGAAAGTGAAGCTTTTAATAGAGATTTAGCGAAGGATTTTGAGGGTTTTGTTTGATATGGATTACAAAATCCAAGTACCAAACACTTTTTTTGCAGCAAATCTTTTTGGTTTAAATGTTGTTTTATCGGTTTTACCTTGGTAATACTTAAATAAACAACCAGAAAACTCAAATTTGCCCCTGTTGCATTTCAAAATACGCACACTTAAATACTTTCCTATGTTGTACTAAGGTGGCTAAAGCAGAGGGAACCCGTGCCCTATCATGGTATGCGCCCTGTGTAGTGTTAAATACAGAAATAGAAGCAGCTACGGAGACTGCGCAATATGCTCGTGAAAATGCAGTAATTATCTTCAACACGGACCAATTTCAGATGACCATTTTTGGAGAAAATCTAAAACTATAAAGGCCAAATTCCCACGTTTTAAAGATGTCCATTGATAAGGGGTTAGACCTTTATTTTCTTCCAAGTATTTCATAAAATCCTCCAGGAAAATGATATATTTTGAGGGAAATGCAATCTATTAGCTCCATCTTAAGGCGTTTCAGTCGCTCAGGTATAATAAACAGGAATAAGTGACTGTGACAGTCTTAATAGACAGACGGGCAGAATCGAAACAAGCCTGTCAGCCGCCAAAAGCGGTCGGACTGAACAGTAGAAGAAACAAAAACATTTGGCAAAGATAAAGAAACGCAAGGAAAAGATTAAGTCCGACATTATAAACACATGACAGGCTTTGTGAAAACAATGGAATCGTCTGAGAAATACAAACATCTGGTTGGAGGAATGGGTTATAAAAAAAAAAGCATGAATGAATGAAAACTTTATTCGAACATCAAAATAAAAACAGAACAGAAACAATAAGTCAACAACAAAATAAAGTTACATAATATGTTCGAAAGGGGTAGTCAAAAGCAAATGCTTACCGTAAATTCCGGACTATAGAGTGCACCTGATTACAAGCCGCACCCACCACATTTTAAGAGGAAAACCGACTTTGTACTTACACAAGCCGCACCTGTATATAAGCCGCATGCGCCCACATTAAAAAAATGTAACACAAAATTAACCCACCCCGACTTTAAGTCTCGCGATTGTAACTAAATATCCTTCATTAAAGTACACAGTCCAAAAATCAAAGCCGGCTAAATGAACGTAAAATGATACCGGTACTTATGGTTTGATGCGGACCGGCAGAGTCTGGTTCCCGTTGAAAGTAATCAAAAAAAAAAGTGTATATTTCTAAAGGTAAGGGTGGGAAAAATATATATCCCCTATTGTCCGCCGTGTCCACAAACACTCACCTTTACCGGTCCCCACTTCCTGTCAGCCTGTGTTTGTTACGCCCCTTCTTTTGAATTCGCCTGTCCAAAACAAATTTAGAATAAGTGTCCAAAATAACTACATTACAAAAATATACAGTTGCAAATACATATTATACATGGTTACACATATTTACAAAGAAAGACGATACACCGGGAGAGTTTTCAAAGCTTTAATAATAATAATATAACTTTCATCCGGGCAGTTAATGGTAGCAACACGCTCGCAACACAGTAAACGGGTCTGTTAAAAAAAAACATACCGTACTTGTATATTTATATTTGAAGACGTGAATAGTTGGAGATTGTTTGATCTGGTCTTGTAAATTGTTCCAAAGTTTGACTCCACACACAGAGACACACATACTTTTCCTGGTGGTTCTCACCTTTGGGATTATCGATTTACGACAATCCCTTAAGTCACAGGTGTCAAACAGGAGGCCCACGGGCCAGATCAGGCCCACCAATGGTTTAAATTGGGCCCGCAAGACAACAGTGAGAGAAGCGCAAGAGGAAAATGAGCTGTCGTTTTAAATATTTCCACCGGATGTCACCAAAGCCAGGTAACACTCTCAAAACAATTGTGGTCGTATTTCTCCATTTCTCTCTGACTCACTTCTTTTTGATTTATTTCTCTTTTTCTTTCTCCTGTTCACTCTCTCTTTCCCTCTCTTTTTCTCTCTCACTCTATAACTCTTTTTTTTCTCCGTCTTGCTCTCTTTCTATTTTCTCTCTCTAATTTGCACTTTAATTCTCTTTCTTTCTATTTCTCTCTTTCTCTCTCTCACCTCACTTCGTCTCTTTCTCCCGCTGACTCTTTTTCTTTCTGTCGTTTCAAATCTCTTATTCTTTTTATCTTTCTCTTTTTTCACTTTTTTTCTCTATATATTCATTCCCCACTTCTTCTCCATTCATATCTCTATTCTGTTCCCTCTTTTTCTCTCACTGTTACTCTGTCTCCCTTGTTCTCCCTATCTGTTTATCGCTCTCTCTTTCCCTCCCTCTCTTTCGCTCGGTTTTTCTCTTTTCTCTCTCACTCTCTAACTCTCTTTTTCTCTGTCTTGCTCTCTTTCTATTTTCTCTCTCTGATTTACACCTTAATTCATTCTCACCCTCTTTCTTTCCCTTTTTCGACCTCTCTCTCTCTCTCTAAGTCTTTTTCTCTCACCTCACTTTGTCTCTTTTTCTCCTGCTGACTCTTTTTCTTTGTGTCGTTTCACTTCTCTTATTCTTTTTATCTTTCTTTTTTTCACTTTCTGTTTCTCTCTATTCATTTCCCTTCTTCTCCATTCATATCTCTATTCTGCTCTCTCTTTTTCTCTCACTGTTACTCTGTCTCCCTTGTTCTCCCTATCTGTTTATCGCTTTCTCTTTCCTTCCCCCTCTTTCTCTCTTTTTCTCCCTCTCTATTTCTCTTCAACTTACTAGTCCGGCCCCCGTGGGATTTTTTTATAGCATTTGGATCTTTTCTGGCACTATGTTATTGTTGAGCTTAAATCGCAGTTGTGCAGTGAAAATTTTGACTAAATCATCTCATTTTAATCATTTGGAGTGCAGGAATAAAATGGGAGTATTGTTTCTAGTTGTTTATGGGAGAAAATGCGGGGAAAGTCCTTTCCGAGTGAGGCGTGTGAGTCATTCCTCTTGAGCGAAGCTATAGCTTCAAGCATGCAGACCCCGAGGGCCCGAGATTTTTAGGGCAGGTCTCAACTGTCCCTTTCTGTCAAGTCAGGTTTATAATCGCCGATTAGGAAGATTCGGCGAGTCGAAGGTTTGCTTGAACCTCACCAATTGCATGATGGGATTGCTCAGGGGTCTCAAACTCGGATAGTTTTAGGCCCTGCAACAATACGAAAGCTTCGTGCTAATACGGCCCAGGAGCTTTATATCATTTCTCCCTCATGCCATGAGGCTCTTGAATTCCACCCGGGGGAGGAAAAGCCCACATTTGCATATGACCCTATTTTTATGACAGTGTGTATTTTCTGTAGCACTATTTAAATACTCTATAGCAACATGTTATATTGGGTATTTTTGTATTCTATATCTTTTATTTTATTATTGTATTTTTCAACACAAGGATACTGCTGGAAGTGTTCATTTCCCTCCGGGGATGAATCAAGTATCTAGATAGCTATCTAGCTACTCTATCTAGCTCACAGGCGGCCCGCGGGCCAGATCAGGGCCGCTAAGGGATTGCATCCAGCCCGCGAGACAACACTCAGAGAAGCGCAAGAGAAAAACAAGCAGCAGGTTGAAATATGTCAACTTGATGTTGCCAAAGCTAGGTGCCTCCAACAAAGACACTGTACTTGTATTCCTTTTTCTCTTTTTCTCTCTATCTCTTCCTCCCTTTCTCTCTCACTCTCTCTCTCTCTCTCTCTCTCTCTCTCTTTCACTCTCTCTGTCTCTTTTTCTCTTTCTTTGTTCCTTTTGGTCTTTTTCTGTCTTTACCTTCTATTGCTCTCTTCCTTTTTTCCTTTTCTCTCTTTCTCTCTTCCATTTTCCTTCTGTCTTTCTTTCCTTCTCCTTTCTCTCCTTCTCTCTTTTGCTCTATTTCTTTTTCCCCCTCTCTTACTATTTCTCTTTTTATCTCTTGTATTTCATGCTTTCTCTCTCTCTCTCATCCTCTTGCGCGCGCTTTTTTCCTCTCTCTCGTGCGTGCGTTTTTTCCTCTCTCTCTCTCTCTCTCTCACGCTTGTTTTTTTTCTCTCTCTGTCTCTCTTTTTCTCTTTCTTTGTTCCTTTTGGTCTTTTTCTGTCTTTACCTTCTTTTGCTCTCTTCCTTTTTTCCTTTTCTCTCTTTCTCTCTCTCTTCCATTTTCCTTCTGTCTTCCTTTCCTTCTCCTTTCTCTACTTCTGCTCTATTTCTTTTTTCCCCTCTCTCACTATTTCTCTTTTTATCTCTTGTATTTCATGCTTTCTCTCTCTCTCTCTCTCTCTCGCGTGCTTTTTTCTCTTTCTCTCTCTCGCTCTCTCTCTTTCGCGTGTGCTTTTTTCTCTTTCTCTCTCTCTCGCACGCGCTTTTTTCTCTCCCTCTATCTCTTTTTTCTCTCTCTCTCTCTTTTCTGTCTCTCTCTCTCTCTCTCTCGCGCACGCGTGCGCTTTTTTCTCTTATTTCTTTCTCTTTTCTTCTTTCTCTCTAATCTACCCTTCCGCCCCCTCGAGGCAATATTAGTTCCAATGTGTCGCCCCCAAGTTAAAATGAGTTTGACACCCCTGATCCAGCTCCTCTAGCTACTCTATCTATCTACTTCCACACTTATAAGTTAAGCAAGGCTCAAAATTCACACGCGAATGCTTGAGATCGATGCTGGCAGCGGAGAGGAAAAACATACAGTCATCAACACAGCCAGAAAGATCATGGGCTGCTCCGTAGCGGACATTGTATCAGAGCCATTACATTGTAAGAGACAATTCCCGCCTAAAAAAACTCTCGGGGGCCATCACAACCCTAAACGGACACACAAACGGAACGATTTTGGGATGATTTCTCTTTGATGTTGAGAAATGAAACTGTGGAAAAACGGATGATGTCTATATGCACCTTGGGAATTCTTGTTTGCTATTTGAAAATTGCTGTTGCTTAAAGTGATTGCACTGGTTTTGAATTGCATGATTGCTACAATACACTATTCTTCTTCATTGCATTAGAACTCGGGCAAGGTTTTTTCTCTATTCATCCCGATGATCTTTTATCCATTATCCCTTCAAAGTCTCTAGATCACCTGGAGTGCAGTGTCTAATCTCATCGCATACGAAGTTAATATCGATAAAGACGATTCTGATTCTATTTCTGCAAAATGATTCAAGGGCCAGTGCGTAAACATCGAACACTATAAGATTCCGAGGATTATCTGCTTGGATTAAATCCACCACAATATTTTTCTGCAATAATCACATCATCGTCGATTTATATTGACAGGTGATTGTCATTGCTGTTGAACTGAAGCTTAAAGGGCATCAGCAATGTCTGAAACAAATGCGCAAAAGTTAGTGGACACCCAGTCATTGACGTTGCCAGCCTCATTTTTCACAACTTGAAACGCAATAAGACGACGAAACGCAGCATTAAGGATTGATATACCTGTGCGGAGTTTGTATGTTCTCCCCGTGCTTGCGTGGGTTTCCTCCCACGTTCCAAAAATATGCATTTCAGGTGAATTGGTCGGTCCAAATTGTCCCTAGGTGTGAATGAGCGAATGAGTTGTCTGTCCCCGTGTGCCCTGCGACTGGCTGGCAACCAGTTCAGGATGTCCCCTGCCCACTGCCTGGATATGGCTGGGATGGGCTCCAGCCCCCCCGTGACCCTAATGAGGAGAAGCGGTACGGCTAATGAGATGAGAGATGAATCAGAATATATAGCAGAACAACACTTAAAATTAAGGTTCTTCTAAATCTACTTAGAACATTGATTGCATATTTTCCATCTGCCATCTGTATGTACCTGTATTGACTCAGCTTCATTTATGCAATGTTTGCGTTGCGTCGTCTGCTACAAGCCACGTGAACTCCTCTTTCCACCATGCTCTCAATACATGTTTACGTTTTGTAGCGTCATCCATTTTGTTTGCTTCTTTTGAATCTTTCTTCTGGGGCTGCGGTTTGGGCTTGATTCCTAACCACTTATCCGTTTTTCTTGTGTTTTTTGTGCGTCTGCTACAAGCCACGTGAACTCCTCTCGTCATAATGCTTTTAATGTACGTTTATGTTTTGTAGCGTCATCCATTTTGTGAGCTTCTTTTGAATCTTTCTTCTGGGGCTGAGGTTTTGGCTTGATTCCTAACCACTTATCCCCAGGGTTGGGCAGGGTTACTTTAACTTGATTACTTTCAATGACTTTTGGAGGACTCCAATAGCAAATATGCAAATAAAAGACAAGATAAACTAAATAGGAATAAAATGATGACTCACAATACGTGGTAAGCTTTCTCTCCTGGCTTTGATCTCGTTGATCTCCGGAAAACTAACATCAAATGCGACAGAAAGAAAATGAAAATCAATCCAAACAGCTTTTTGCCGTTCCATGTATTCCGTTACTCCCCACGCCTGCACAAAATGGAGTCATTTGATTCCTATTTACTTTCTTTTGTCTTTTATGAGCATATTTGCTATCGGAGTTATCCAAAAGTCATTGAAAGTAATCCAGTTCAAGTAACCCTACCCAACCCTGCTTATCCATTTTTCTTATGTTTTCTGTGCGTCTGCTACAAGCCACGTGAACTCCACTTTCCACGATGCTTTTAATGTACGTTTACGTTTTGTAACGTCATCAATTTTGTTAGCTTCTTTTGAATCTTCTGGTTTTGGCCTGATTCCTAACCACTTCTCGATTTTTTTTTTTTGTGTTCTCTCTGCGTCTACTTTGGAAAAACACGACCTAATAACGCTCTGGAAAGTCCGTAAGCAGGAAGTTGTTCGATGCAGGCTTCTGATTGGCTAACGAGTATGCCAATTGCAAAATGAACCGAAATTCCGAAATTTCCAAACCGGATGAAGATTTCGAAATCAGAATAAAGCAAACGTTTGATTTGATTTTGTAAGTTGTACGCCCGACGTATAAGATGTACGGTGCGGGCGTCCGGCCAGACGTTATTTCAAACACCGGCATCAGATGCACCTTGCACACAATTTTCGGCCAGTTTCGGCCTTTGAGCCGTATGTGGAACATGCTTTATCTGCTTTAGCGTGGTCATAAAACACAAGTTGGCTGTATTGGTCCTGTCGTAAATCACAGGAATCCGACTTGTGTGTCAGCTGCTCCCTTCAACCACGAAAATGCAGATCAAATTTGATATCATGGTCAATTGACCATGACATCAAATTTGAGAAGAAGCTTACAAAATTGATGACGCTCCAAAACGTAAACGTACATTAAAAGCATTATGGAAAGAGGAGTTCACGTGGCTTGTAGCAGACGCACAGAAAACAAAAGAAAAAAGGATAAGTGGTTAGAAATCAAGCCGAAACCTCGCCCCAGAAGAAAGATTCAAAAGAAGCGAACAACATTTATGATGCTACAAAACGTACATTAAAAGCATCGCGGAAAGAGGAGTTCACGTGGCTTGTAGCAGACGCACAGAAAACACAAGAAAAACAGAAAAGTGGTTAGGAATCAAGCAAAACCTCAGCCCCAGAAGATTCAAAAGAAGCAAACAAAATGGATGGCGCTACAAAACGTAAACGTACACTAAAAGCATCTTGGAAAAAGGAGTTCACAAGGGTTTTTAGCAGACGCACAGAAAACACAAGCAAAATGGAGAAATGGTTAGGAATCAAGCCGAAACCTCCGCCCCAGAAGAAAGATTCAAAAGAAGCAAACAAAACGGATGACGCTACAAAAGGTAAATGTACATTAAAAGCATTTTGGAAAGAAGAGTTCACATGGCTTGTAGCAGACAATGCAACTCAAACACTGCATGAATGAAGATGAGTAAATCTAGATACATCTAGACATCTAGACATCTATCTATCTACCTACCTAGACATCTAGACATATAGACATATAGACATCTATCTATCTATCTAGACATCTATCTATCTATCTATCTAGACGTCTATCTAGACATCTATCTATCTAGACATCTATTTAGACATCTATCTATCTATCTAGACATCTATCCAGACATCTATCCATCTATCTAGACATCTAGACATCTATCTAGACATCTATCTATCTACCTAGACATCTATTTAGACATCTATCTATCTAGACATCTAGACTTCTAGACATCTATCTATCTACCTAGACATCTAGACATCTAGACATCTATCTAGACATCTATCTATCTAGACGTCTATCTATCGAGACGTCTATCTATCGAGACATCTATCATGGCTGCTTTCATCAGGATACCTATCAGTCGTACAAGATCTAAGAGTTTTCATGTTTCTGCTCGTAAATTCATATCGCAACGTCTAGAAATAATCACCGAAGTAAACCAGGTTAACTGTTTAGCTAGTCGTTTACACGGGAACAATACACTGATGATAACGTGAGAATGGATTTTGAGCTCGCCAGAAGGACAAGGAGGACTTTGTTTCGATGAGGAATCTCCAAGTTGTGTAAAAAAAATGTGGCGAAATCCAGGAACACCGTGTCATGGTGGCTGGAGATTAGAACAATGACGAAAAAAAAGAACAACCTTTTATTACGAGTGACGATTTCACAACAGTTTGGATGAAGGCCTAAAATCAGGGGTGTCCAACTGGTTTTAGCCGGGGGCCACAATTGCTATAAAAAAAATCTCACGGGGGCCGGACTAGTAAGTTTAAGAGAAAGAGAGAGGGAAAAAAGAGAAAGAGAGGGAAGGAAAGAGAGAGCGATAAACAGATAGGGAGAACAAGGGAGAAAGAGTAACAGAGAGAGAAAAAGAGCAGAATTGAGATATGGATGGAGAATGGGTAAATGAATATAGAGAAAAAAAGAAAGTAAAAAAAGAGAAAGATAAAAAGAATAAGAGAAGTCAAACAACAGAAAGTAAGGGTCAGCAGGAGAAAAAGAGACAAAGTGAGGTGAGTGAGAGAGGTTGAAAAAGGGAAAGAAAGAGGGTGAGAAAGAAAGAGAAAAATAGAAAGAAAGAGAATTAAAGTGTACATTAAAGAGAGAAAATACAAAGAGAGCAAGACAAAGAAAAAGAAAGTTGGAGAGTTAGAGAGAAATAAAGAAAAGAGAAAGAGAGGGAAGGAAAGAGAGAGCGATAAACGGATAGGGAGAACAAGGGAGACAGAGTAACAGTGAGAGAAAAAGAGAGAGCAGAATAGAGATATGAATGGAGAAGAAGGGGGAAATGAATTGAAAGAGAAAAAGAAAGTGAAAAAAGAAAGATAAAAAGAATAAGAGAAGTGAAACGACAAAGAAAAAGAGACAGCAGGAGAAAAAGAGACAAAGTGAGAGAGAAAGTGAGAGAGAGAGGTCGAAAAAAGGAAAGAAAGAGGGTGAGAAAGAAAGAGAAAAATAGAAAGAAAGAGAATTAAAGTGTAAATAAACAACTCTTGCGGCTGCGATCCATTATCCCCAGTCGATTTTTTTCTGAGAGCAGCAGCCAAGAGAGCAAATTTGCGTCATACGTGGTGGCTTGTTTTCTGTTCTTTCCGCCTAGAATAAACAACACTCTTGCGGCTGCGATCCATTATCCCCAGTAGATTTTTTTTCTGAGAGCAGCAGCCAAGAGAGCAAATTTGCATCATACGTGGTGGCTTGTTTTCTGTTCTTTCCGCCTAGAATAAACAACACTCTTGCGGCTGCGATCCATTATCCCCAGTCGATTTTTTTTCCTGAGAGCAGCAGCCAAGAGAGCAAATTTGCATCATACGTGGTGGCTTGTTTTCTGTTCTTTCCGCCTACAATAAACAACTCTCTTGCGGCTGCAATCCATTATCCCCAGTCGATTTTTGCTGGGAGCAGCCGCCAAGAGAGCAAAATTGCGTCATACTTGGTGGCTTGTTTTCTGTTCCTTCCGCCTAGAATAAACAACACACTTGCGGCTACGATCCATTATCCCCAGTCGATTTTTCCTGAAAGCAGCCGCCTAGAGAGCAAATTTGCGTCATACGTGGTGGCTTGTTTTCTTTTCTTTTCGCCTAGAATAAACAAGACTCTTGCGGCTGCGATCCATTATCCCCAGTCGATTTTTGCTGGGAGCAGCAGCCAAGAGAGCAAATTTGCATCATACGTGGTGGCTTGTTTTCTGTTCTTTCCGCCTGGAATAAACAACACTCTTGCGGCTGCGATCCATTATCCCCGGTTGATTATTTATGCGTGTGAGCCCGGCTGTATGTCTGTTAGCAATGGGCGGGGGTTATTTTGTAGATTTTTATGAATCAGATTGTAGTCATTTCAGAAAACGCTGGTCTTCAAATATTTCAGCAAAAATCTGTAAAAAAAAAACCCCGAACCGGTTCTTCTAACGTTCCACCGGACTGCTGCCGAACTTGCGATAATCTCGCCCCCTCCGTTCCACAAAAACTGGCACAGTCGTTCATCGGATTGTTTTTCCACGTATTCCTGGTAAAGGGACAGCGTGTGTGCGTCGAGCACACAAAGCACGTCTGGTCAAATGTTGACAGTCAAAATCAGATGCGATTACGTAATGTGCAGGAAAGAAAATGGCTCTTCTTGTCAACTGCGGCTGTCGTTGGTTCAGTTGTCACGGATTTTTTTTCCGGGAAAAGAGAAACGAGTGACATACCTCTATTTATTTCTCTTTCTCTTTCTCTTTCTCTTTCTCTCTCTCTCTCTCTCAACCTCTTTTGCTCTAACTTCCTTTTTTCCTTTTCTCTCTTTACTCTTTCTCCGTTCCTACCCTTTGCGCTCTTTTCTCTCCTTCTGTCTTTCTACTTTTCTTTGGATTTCTGTCTTTCTCTTCCTTTCTTTTCCCCCCTCTCTCACGACTTTTGATCTCTTTTGTTTCTCACGCTCTCTCTTTTTTTGTCCCACCCTCTTTCCTTTTCCCTCCCTCCCTCTTTTTCTTATTTCTTTATCTCTTTTTTCCTGGAAAAGAGAAACGAGTGAAATACCAACTCAATGTATTGCGTTTCAGAGTTCGTACGGGTGCTTGAAATCCTTGAAAATGCTTGAATTGCACTGTTGTGTTTACAAGGTTGGGAAAATGCTTGATTTTTTTGGGATATGTGCTTGAAATTGTTGCCATGTTTCTCGGTCGTCTGACTCTAAAGACCATGCAATAGATGAATAGAAATAAAAAGTGCGTGAAAGTGACACAGACACACCTGCATGTCAGTTTACAGCAGCCCAGCGACACGAAAATAATCTAGATCACAGGTGTCAAACGGGCGGCCCGCGGGCCAGATCAGGCCTGCTAAGGGATTGAATCCGGCCCGCGAGCCAATGCTCAGAGAAGCGCAAGAGAAAAACAAGCTGCAGGTTGTATTTCTTTCTCTCTCTTTCTCTCTCTCCTTCTCCCTTTCCCTCTCTCTCTCTTTTTTTTGCTTTTTCTTTCTCTTATTTCTTTCTCTTCTTTCTCTTTAATCTGTCTCTCTCTCTCTCTCTCTCTCTCTCTCTCTCTCTCTCTCTCTCTCTCTCTCTCTCTCTCTCTCTCTCTCTCTCTCTCTCTCTCTCTGTCTTTCTCGACATCTCTTTCTCTCTCTCTCTTGACATGTCTCTCTCACTCTCTCTCTCTCTCTCTCTCTCACCCTCTCTCGGCATCTCTCTCTCTCGACATCTCTTTTTTCGCTTTTTCTTTCTCTTATTTCTTTTTCTCTTTTCTTTCTCTTTAATCTCTCTCTCTGTCTCTCTCTCTCTCTCTCTCTCTCTCTCTCTGTCTTTCTCGACATGTCTCTCTCTCTCTCTCTCTCTCTCTCTCCCTCTTTTTCTCGACATCTTTCTCTCTCTCCCTCTCTCGACATCTCTCTCTCTCTCTGTCTTTCTACATCTCTCTTTTTCTTTTTCTTGAATCTACTCGTCCGGCCCCCGACAGAATGTTTGTTCTGTCGTGTGGCCCCCGAGTTCAAATGAGTTGGACACCCCTGTTCTAGCTCATAGATGGGAACAGCGCGAAATAGCATAAAGTATGTGATAGCAGCAAGATGGCACCCTTTATTTCAGTCATCAAAGCCAAAACTATCATTGCTGGACTCCTCGCAACGAAGGTACTGGAAAAATGGGCCCGGAGTGCTTGAATTTGTCCCAACTGGACGCACGGCTTGAAACTTCCTCCCGTATTTTTCCATGTCAGGGTTTCTTGCTGCTGCACCGTGTGTGTTTTAGGGTAATCCTCATTAAAAGAGGCGGGGGAGGGGAAAAAAAGGGGGGGGGGGGGCTAGGTATTTTTCCAATACTCATTGGGACACCCTCCAGGTTTTGTACCTCTTTCGAGCAGAGACCCCGACCCCCAATGGAAAATCCCTACATTCTGAGTTTTACACAGAACACTGCATGAAATTGTAAGTTGCTCCCTTCCCGGTAGCAGCGATTTTTGAATGTCAGCGGTGGGATTGCAAAATAATACCTCCGCGCACGTGTTATCGTCAGTCACTGTTCTGTCAGTGGGAATTCGCTACGTCAAATTTGCGTTCCTGTCTAGCGCTGTTGATACAAGTAGGCGAAAAAAAACAAGTATGCGGGATATGTACGCGGGACTTTCATGTTTTCCTGGCTCTCCGACCTTTTTCAAGCTAAAAGTTATTTTTTGTTTCTAATTAGCGCAAATAGAACCTGGTTTTGAAAGAAATGTCGAAAATAGCAACTCTGGTAGGTGGCTAGCTAAATAGCTAAAACGGTAGCTTAATAGTTAGAAAGGTAAACAATAAAAAAAACTACTAAAAAACTAAAAGGGAGTAAGACATCTCAATAGCCAGAGAGGAAGCTAAAAACAAAGTGTGATAGCTAGCTAGAAAGGCCAAAATTTAGCTTGGTAACTAGCAAAAAATCTCAAAAGTTAGCTAAAAAACATGCAGAAAAAAAACGTTTAAACGCGCTGGATAGCTTGCTAAATAGATTAGATAAGTAAATAGGTATAAAAACTAAAAAGCTAGCTAGATGAAAGAGTAAGAATTCAACTAAATAGCCAGATTAAGCTAAAAAAGCAAGCTAGCTAGCTAGGAAGGAGGCCGAAACTTACCCTGATAACTAGCAAAAAAGGAAAATGTTAGCCACAAAGATTGCAACAAATGCTAAAAGCTAGCTTGATAGCTTGATAAATAAATTAAACGTAGCTTGATAGTTGGCTTGAAAGGTAAATAGGTATAAAACTAAATGGGAACTAGATAGATAAACGAATAAAATAAATAGCTAGATGGAAAATCACAAATAAATTAATATTTAGAAAGGCAAACGGTAAAAAACTAAATGGGAATTGGATAGCTAGCTAAAAGAGTAAGCCATCTAAATAGCCAGAGTGGAAGCTAAAAACAAAGTTTGATAGCTAGCTAGAAAGGAGGCCGAAATTTAGCCTGGTAACTAGCAAAAAAGCTCAAATGTTAGCTAGCAAAAAAATGTGAAGTGTGCTGGATAGCTTGCTAAATAGATTAGATAGGTAAATAGGTATAAAAACTAAAAAGCTAGCTAGATGAAAGAGTAAAAATTCAACTAAATAGCCAGATAAACCTAAAAAAAGCGAGCGAGCGAGCTAGCTAGCTAGCTGGGAAGGAGGCCAAAACTTACCCTGATAACTAGCGAAAAAAAGGAAAATGTTAGCCAGATAGATTGCAAAAAATGCTAAAAGCTAGCTTGATAGCTCGCTAGATAAATTAAACGTAGCTTGATAGTTGGCTTGAAAGGTAAATAGGTATAAATCTCAAAGGGAGTTAGATAGATAAACAAGTAAAAATCCAATAAATAGCCAGAGAGGAAGCTAAAAACAAAGTTCGATAGCTAGCTAGAAAGGAGGTCAAAATTTAGCTCGGGAACTAGCAAAAAAGCTCAAATCTTAGCTAGAAAACATGCAAAAAAATGTAAAATGCGCTGACTAGCCTGCTAAATAGCTTAAACGTAGCTTGATAGTTGGTTAGAAAGGTAAATAGGTATAAAACTAAAAGGGAGTTAGATGGATAAACAAGTAAAAATCCAATAAATAGCCAGAGAGAAAGCTAAAAACAAAGTTCGATAGCTAGCTAGAAAGGAGGTCAAAATTTAGCTTGACAACTAGCAAAAAAGCTTAAATGTTAGCTAGAAAACATGCAAAACAATGTAAAATGCGCTGACTAGCCGGCTAAATAGCTTAAACGTAGCTTGATAGTTGGCTAGAAAGGGAAATAGGTATAAAACTCAAAGGGAGCTAGCTAGCTAGATGAACGAGTAAATATTCAACTCAATAGCCGTAAATAAAAGCTAGATAGTGTCCCACTAGTAGGAAATAGATATGACACACTGTCCTTTTAAAAATATTCTTTTTAATACGATCAAAAAACAATTCAAATATATATGAAAAACACAATAAATAAAGACTATTTATCTATTTATCTCTTTATCTATCTATCTCTATCTATCTACCTATCTAGACATCTCTCTATCGAGACATCTATCTATCTATCTATCTATCTAGACATCTATCTATCCAGACATCTATCTCTATCTATCTCTATCTATCTAGACAGCTATACATCTATCTAGACATCTATCTATCCAGACATCTACCTAGACATCTATCTATCCATCTAGACATCTACCTAGACATCTATCTATCTAGACATCTACCTAGACATCTATCTATCTCTATCCATCTATCTAGACATCTACCTAGACATCTATCTATCTATCTATCTAGACATCTATCTCTATCTATCTTGACATCTATCTATCTAGACATCTATCTATCTATCTAGACATCTATCTATCTATCTAGACATCTACCTAGACATCTGTCTCTATCTATTTATCTAGACATCTATCCATCTAGACATCCACCTAGACATCTATCTATCTCTATCCATCTATCTAGACATCTACCTAGACATCTATCTATCTAGACATCTACCTAGACATCTATCTATCTAGACATCTATCTCTATCTATCTAGACATCTATCTCTATCTATCTTGACATCTATCTATCTAGAGATCTATCTATCTATCTAGACATCTATAACTATCTAGACATCTATCTCTATCTATCTAGACATCTATCTATCTAGAGATCTATCTATCTATCTATCTAGACATCTACATCTATCTCTATCCATCTTGACATCTATCTAGAGATCTATCTATCTATCTAGACATCTATCTCTATGTATCTATCTCTATCCAAGTATTAGCTAATGATCGGTCAGTTATGGTAATCCTCCGGAAAAACCTGGACAGCGGCATCCGAAGCCCTCCGTCAGATTATTGGCAGGTGCGCGTGCAAACCGTGCGGCCCTCCGCTACAGTATGCGGGCAGCTCAGATTACCCAACGATTAGCCGCGAGCGCCCGTCCTGGGGAAATGATTTTCCACTCTGCTAATTCCCAAGACGGAATTACGCAGGAGATACTTAAAACTGCGACTGTTTGAGTAGTTTACCACCGTTAAGGCAGAGAGCTCGCCGAACGGGAGAGCAGAGTGCTTTTGCGAAAAATGACGGCGGCGGGTCGATGGTGGCTCTGGGAGTTCTCCTTTTTTTATAAATGTGTCAGCAGCCGGTGAGAAACAGGAAGCTGGTCTGGCATGTGTCGGTGTGACGAACGGAATTTAAGAGCAAGGGTCTTCGGTCGGAATTCGTTCGAACTGAAGCTTTAAAGCAAGGGTGTCAAACTCATTTGAACTCGGGGGGCCACACGATGGAACAAACGTTCTCTCGGGGGCCGGACTAGTCGATTAGAGAGAAAGAAATAAGAGAGGGACAGAAAAAGAAAGTGGGTGGGACAAAGAAAGAGAGAGAGAGGGAAAGCGAGAGAGACAGAAAGAGAGAATGTGAGAAACAAAACAGATACAAAGAGAAATAGTGAGAGAGGGGAAGAGAAAGAAAGATATCCAAAGAAAAATAGAAAGAGAGAAAAGAGAAGAAGAGAAAAGGGGAGAAAGAGAGGAGGGTAAAGCAAGATAGAAAGAGAGAAAAAGAATAAAAGAGAGAAGGTAAAAAGACACAGAAAGAGCAACAAAGGGAGGGAGAGAGAGAGAGAAAAGGGGTGGGAGAGAGAGAGAGAGAAGGGGTGGGAGAGAGAGAGAGACAGAGAAAGAGACATAGAGAAAGAAAGGGAGAGAGAGAGAGAGAGACAGACAGAGAAAGAGACATAGAGAAAGAAAGGGAGAGAGAGAGAGAGAGAGAGAGAGAGACCAAGGTTAAGAGAGAGAAAGAGAGTAACAGAAAGTGAGAGAGAGAGAGACATAGAGAAAGAGATAGAGACGGAGAAAGAGACATAGAGAAAGAGATAGAGACAGAGAAAGAGACATAGAGAGAGACAGAGAGAGACAGAGAAAGAGACATAGAGAAAGAAAGGGAGAGAGAAGAGAGAGAGAGAGAGGTATCAAAGTACATCATCTTTGTTGGAGGCTCGTGGCTTTGGCAACATCAAGTGGACATATTTCAAACTTCAGCTTGTTTTTCTCCTGCACTTCTCTGAGTGTTATCCCCCGTTTGACACCCCTGCTTTTAATTAAGGATCGAGTTTTTCAGGGCCATTTCTGAATGTTAGCATTAAGAGGAGGCCCATAACCAATATTTGGAGCTGCCAAAGCTTACGAATATTTCTTATAAATTCAAATAAATATTTAATGGCTTTCTGAAATCTTTTCCTGTAACTAAATTAGACTCGTCTTTCACTTAAACCAAAAAAATAACGGTGCAGGGAACAAAAATTCGGCTGAGCAGCAGTTCTTGGAAAGGTACGTCAAAATTGATTTTATTTTCCAATGAATAAAAAACAAAATGTGAATACGACCATCGAGAGACGGGTTGATAAACGAATGTTATGATAACAGCTAATCACTCAGTCTTCCACTTTAACATGCTTCTGATGCTCTCAATCACACACGCTTGATTGACGGACTAATGTTACGATAAGAGCCAATTTATCGGTCCTCACTTAAACGGGCCTCTGTAAAACAAGTTAGCTACACTTTTTACAATGAATAAAAAAAATGTCAATACAACCCGCAAGATCCAGGTTGATAAACTAATGTTATGATGACAGCTAATCACTCAGTCTTCCACTTTAACATGCTTCTGTTGCTATCAATCGCAAACACAGGCTTGGTTGACGAACTAATGTTATGATAAGAGCCAATTTATCGGTCCTCACTTTACAATGAATTAAAAACAAAATGTCAATACAACCAACAAGACTTAACTCAAAACAAAAATTGAATCGACATTTCAAAGGAGCTTGCTGATTTCAGAGCCAGGTTGATAAACTAATGTTATGGTAACAGCTAATCACTCTGCCTTCCGCTTTAACATGCTTTTCATGCTGTCAATCACACACGCTTGATTGACGGACTAATGTTACGATAAGAGCCAATTTATCAGTCCTCACTTAAACAAGCTTCTGTAAATCAAGTTAGCCACACTTTTTACAACAAATTAAAAACAAAATGTCAATACAACCAACAAGACTTAACCCAAAACAAAAATTGAATCGACATTTCTAAGGAGCTAGCTGATTTCAGAGCCAGGTTGATAAACGAATGTTATGACAACAGCTAATCACTCAGCCTTCCACTTAAACATGCTTTTCATGCTCTCAATCACACACACTTGATTGATGAACTAACGTTATGATAAGAGCCAATTTATCAGTCGCCACTTAAACGTGCTTCTGTAAAACGAGTTAGCTACACTTTTTACAACGAATTAAAAACAAAATGTCAATACAACCAACAAGACTTAACTCAAAACAAAAATTGAATCGACATTTCAAAGGAGCTTGCTGATTTCGGAGCCAGCTTGATAAACTAATGTTATGGTAACAGCTAATCACTCAGTCTTCCACTTCAACATGCTTTTCATGCTCTCAATCACACGCGCTTGATTGACGGATGAATGTTACGATAAGAGCCAATTTATCAGTCCTCACTTAAACGGGCTTCTGTAAAACAAGTTAGCTACACTTTTTACACTTTCTTAATTACACACACGGGCTTTTCGACCACCGACGTTTTTAAATTCTCAATATTAGCGGTCTTGATACACAGGCGTATCGAGACTCAAGAGTTAGCAGAGTTAGCTGTTTACTCCGCTCTGTTTTTCTTCCTGTTCCATGGCTCCGCCCCCAGTCACTTATCTAATCAAGGGGTGGTTAGCAGGAGATAGAGAGGCTCTGCTGCATCTGAACCTAAAGAATTAGCCCATTAAATAAATAAAAATGTCAATACCGATATCCATCAAATCCCCAGATAACAGATAATCGGTCGACGTAATGGAGTTGGACTTTGCGAGAGGATAACTCCGGCTTTCTTTTCAAGGTGCGTATACCCCCGAGGCTGTAATCGGATACATTCCAGAGGTTCCTTTATCCAGATGGACAATAGTGACTAAGGTGTCGTGTTTTTTCAGTGGTCTCACGATCGGAGAGTATATGTTGGGAAAATTATGAATTCTGTCCAAGTTGTGGAGCAATGTCTTCCGGTTTTTAGAATTAAAAATGGAATTGTCGCTCCAAGACAAACATATCACAAAAGAGTCATCCATCTAGCCAGATGAAAAGCTAAAAACATCTAGCTAGCTAGCTAGTTAGCTAGATAGATGTTTTTAGCTTTTTATCTACAGGGATCAGAATTTTCCGCGGATCCGCGGATTTCCGCTGTTTTTGAACCCCAAGGGCATTCCGACTTTTTCACTTTTTCTCTTGCGTAGCAAACAAATTCAAAATCCGACTGTCTCACTCTTTCCTTTATTGCTCTGGCGCACCCTGGCGGCCGTTAGAAAAATTGGCCGCATTGTCGCACAAGCTGCAGGGACTGAACTGCATTTGAACTTATCTTGCAGTATTTACAAAAAAATCAGTTATGTGGGCAAATTATTTTAATCTTCTAAAAATGTTACTTAAATGATAAATATAAGCATGGTTTTGGACAAGTAAATTGCCTAAAACCCAGGTTTGGGGGGGGGGGGGGGGGGTGTCGGTGGGGGGGCTCCGCCCTGGTTTATTCCTGGACGCTGGCTATTTCAGCTGAAAATGAAAATCTCCATTCTGATCCCTGTATCTAGTTTGCTAGCGAGATAGACATTTATCCATCCAGCTAGCTAGCTAGATAGACATTTATCTATCCAGCTAGCTAGACATTTATCTATCTAGCTAGCTAGACATTTATCTATCTAGCTAGCTAGACATTTATCTTTCTAGCTAGCTAGACATTTATCTATCTAGCTAGCTCGACATTTATCTATCTAGCTAGCTCGACATTTATCTATCTAGCTAGCTCGACATCTATCCATCTATCTAGCTAGCTCGACATCTATCCATCTATCTAGCTAGCTCGACATCTATCCATCTATCTAGCTAGCTCGACATCCATCTATCTAGCTAGCTCGACATCCATCTATCTATCTAGCTAGCTCGACATTTATCTATCTATCTAGCTAGCTCGACATTTATCTATCTATCTAGCTAGCTCGACATTTATCTATCTATCTAGCTAGCTCGACATTTATCTATCTATCTAGCTAGCTAGCTCGACATTTATCTATCTATCTAGCTAGCTAGCTCGACATTTATCTAGCTAGCTAGCTAGCTAGATAGATGTTTTTAGCTTTTTATCTAGTTTGCTAGCGAGATAGACATTTATCCATCCAGCTAGCTAGCTAGATAGACATTTATCTATCTAGCTAGCTCGACATTTATCCATCTAGCTAGCTAGCTCGACATTTATCTAGCTAGCTAGCTCGACATTTATCTAGCTAGCTAGCTAGACATTTATCTAGCTAGCTAGCTAGACATTTATCTATCTAGCTAGCTCGACATTTATCCATCTAGCGAGCTAGCTCGACATTTATCTAGCTAGCGAGCTAGCTCGACATTTATCTAGCTAGCGAGCTAGCTCGACATTTATCTAACTAGCGAGCTAGCTCGACATTTATCTAACTAGCGAGCTAGCTCGACATTTATCTAGCTAGCGAGCTAGCTCGACATTTATCTACCTAGCGAGCTAGCTCGACATTTATCTATCTCGCTCTGGAGGTATAGAGATATAGTGATATAGAGTTAGATGTAGATACTCGGGGAGAGAGATGGATTTAAATAGAGAAAGGGAGAGAAATAGAGGAAGAGAAATGGAAAGAAAGAAAAATATATAAAGGTTGGATTTGAAGGTTTGCACACTAGCGAACAATCAGTTATTCCCCTAGATTTTCAAAATAGAGTTTATATTTATTTATTCGATTAAAGAACTCGATATGCTTTATTTTATTGATAGAAATCAAACTGACCAGAATCTTCGGTATTCTTGGCAGCCCATGAAAGCTAGCCACACCTTCTCCTTAATCGTAGCTTAACATTGATTTGAATGGAAAAATGAGCAACATCGTTGAAAATACTAGCGTGTTTTCGATCAGGCGTGTTTTTGTCGTTCACAGGCATTGTGGGAAATGTAGTTATTGGTCCAAGTACTGCTTTTGACCTGTTTATTCTTACACACTCAGACATTTTTAAGCTTTTACGGTCCACATAAAAGAGATGGTTCCGTTTCAGGATTGGGGAACATTATACCACATAATATTGCTGAAATAATTATATGAATCTATATTTTCATTCAGTTTTGATCATTACAGTAAATTGGTAACCAGCTCAGTAGCCTAGATGGTAAGGCGCCCGCTTTGAGACTGGGAGGTCGGTGGTTCGCGCCCCGGCCGAGTCATTCCTAAGACTTAAAAAGTGGTCGGCGGCGCCCTCTGTTGGCTGCGGCTGCATCGGCTCGCTACAACGGGTCAGGTGCAATCGACATTTCGTTCTGTGTACATTGTTACACAGAATGACAATACAAGGAAATTATTATTATTATTATTATTAATACAAAGCAAGTTATCACTTCAGATTTTTCAGTTCATATATTTTACGTGGTTCGCTGTCCCACCACAGTTGTAGCGCCTTTTCAAGGTCCAAGCCATTATCATCCTCCTCGTAGCGTCACCAGGAATATCATTGAGTCCATTTTGGCAGAAAAGCCCTTTTCTTGCTAAGAGTATTCTTTTGTTTATTTTCTTTTGTCGAATCGTTCGCTTCAACACACGTGTTTTCCTGTCTCTCTCTCTTTCTCTTTCCCTTTCTCTTTCTCTTTCTTTCTCTCTCTTTCTCTCTCTCTTTTTCTTTCTCTCTCTCCCCATTCTCTCTCTCTCCCCTTCTCTCTCTCTTTCTCTCTCTTTTTCTTTTTCTCTTTCTCTCTCTCGCTCTCTCTCTTTCTCTCTCTCTCTTTCTCTCTGTCTCTTTCTCTCTCTCTCTTTTTGTCTCTTTCTCCCTCTTTCTCTTTCTCTTTCTCTTTCTCTTTCTTTTTCTCTTTTATTCTTTTTCTTGTTTTTTTTTCTCTCCCTCTCTTTTTCTCTCTTCTCTCTCTCTTTCTCTCTTTCTCTTTTTCTCTCTCTCTTTCTCTTTCTTTCTTTCTTTTGTTCTTTTTTTCGTTCTTTTTCTCTTTCTTTTTTTCTCTCACACTCTTTCTCTCTCTCTCTCTTTCTCTCTCTCTTGCACTCTCTCTCTTTCTTTTTCTCTCCCGCTCTCTCTCCTCACTTTGTCTTTTTCTCCTGCTGACTTTTTTCTTCTGTCGTTTCACTTCTCTTATTCTTTTCCCCTTTTTCGCTTTCCTTTTTCTATATATTCATTTCCCTCTTTGCTATTCTGCTCTCTCTTTCTCTCACTGTTACTTTGTCTTCCTTGTTTTCCCTATCTGTTTATTGCTCTCTCTTTCCCTCCCTCTCTCTCTTTTTCTCCCTCTTCTCTTAAACTTACTAGTCTGTTTTTTTTTTTATAGCATTTGTGGCCCCCAGCTAAAACCAGGTTGACACCCCGGTTATAGAGCATTCTTTTGATATGTCCCACAGAACTACATTTCCTTGGAAAATGAATCAAAATGGATACCTTTGCGTGGCAACGTTTGACATTGAATAAGTTATAAACAGAGTCAATTTATCACCAGCGGTTTAGCCCATTTTCAAATTGTCGCTTTAAAAAAAAAAAAAAAAAGCAATTCATTGGATTTATTGCTTAACCCTATTTTTATCTCATGGTCTTAGGACAGACGGGAACGGTGGCGCGGGCGGGGTCCGCATGTTTATCCAGTTGTCCGACGGGGTCCGGCCGGCCGAGACCACACATATTCTTTCACCCGGTGCCGTCGGTAATAATGCTTGGCATTTCTCGCTTCTACCGCCGTTTAAAAATATATCACTTTTCTCAACGGAGCCCAGTAGGAAAGCGGAAAATGTCATTGCGTATATTTCATTATTTATACACGGTTTAACAGCGGTCTCGGGGCTACTTTACAATATACATATATATATTTTACTGCGTCCGTTTCATTACTTACCTCGACTTTGTCTGAAAACGTGATTTTTATCTACCGGATTATTCTGATAGAGGTGATTCTTTTTCTTTTTTTTTCTTTTCGTTTTTGAAAACAAATATCCTATTTTTTTTATGATATTATCTCAACACGAATATGTTCAACTCTAAGAAATATATAGCGGTCAAGCTCATACAACTTTCATTTCATTTCATACAACTAGAATATACCAAAAATTGACCCCAAAAAAATCTCATTTTCAAAACAATGTTTTGTTCATAAACCTATACATCTATACTCTATGAAGTTAATATTATTTTTATTACGATAATAATATAGAAGACGATAATTATTAACGTTTTTAGACCTAATTTCTTCCCCTGATAGGCCTCAACCCCACCTAATTAGGGTCCAATATTTTTAAAATAATCTAGCTTATCAACTTTTAGCTAACTTTCAGCAGATTAACACTATAATAACTAAATCTACTGGTGAAAAGTAAATAAATGGAGATACAATCACATAGATCACTTTTAATAAGAACACAAAACGGACCAGTCTGCAGTTCTCGTAGTTAGGGCAGACAAGTGGGAGTTTTGATGCTGGAGGTATCTGGCTCTAGCTCGCGTACTTTGTCTTTTTAATGCAAAGATGGGGACACTCATGAATCGAGGTCCAAAGATACTCGTATAATGGAAATTGAGCGCAAATACTATTGGGGTGTCTTGATTTGAACAAAAAAGGTAAAAAAAAAATACAAATTCATTCCATGTCATTGGATCATGAAATTCAGTTTAATGTACTTTATAAAAGTATCAAAGAAAGTAAGTTTTTATACACTTATGGCCTTTGAAGAGGTGGGATGTCTTCCATTATCTTAATTTAGTCTTTTTGGGTCAAATTTTCAGGGTTTTTGGGGTAGGGTTTATTTGGTTGGTTTTGGGACATATTTTTCCGTTTTAATTCTATTGGTCGTGTTTTAAAGTCATTTTTTTTAATTATTTTGTCATTTTTAGTTGTTGTTTGCTTTTGTCTTTTTTGTTTGTTTTTTGGTTGATTTTGGGTTGGTTTTTTTTTGGGTTGCCTCTCAGTTTTTTTCTTTTTTTGTGTGATTTTTTTTTGGGTCAAGTCTCATTTATTTCTATGCCCTCTATACAGATTTTTAATGTTTTAAGGGTCATTTTTGTGTTTGATAAGGGTATTTTTCTTAAGGTGTTTTTGGTCAATTTTTTCATTTTTCATGGGTTTTGGTGGTAGATTTTGGGTTGTTTTTTGGGTTGCCTCTCAGTTTTTTTTTCTTTTTTTATGTGATTGTTTGGGTCAAGTCTCATTTATTTGTATGCCCTCTAAACAGATTTTTAATGTTTTTTGGGTCGTTTTGGGGTTTGATAAGGGTATTTTTCTTAAGGTGATTTTGGTCCATTTTTTCATTTTTCATGTTTTTTATTTTGAGGTTTTTTTTAAATCAGCCGTGTTTTGGGTCAATTATTCTGTCATTTTTCGATCATTTTTTGGTTCGCTTTTTTGTCATTTTTCGATTCTTTTTCTGTTGATTTTTCTGGTTGTTTTTTTGTTGTTTCTCAGGTTGCTTTTCAGTCGTTTTTCATTTTTCGGATAATTGTTCAAACATAATTGTTCACCAAAAAGTGATCTAAAATGGAATATTAAAATGCATTTTATTTAGGTTTAAATGATTGAACACACCTAATAATAATAATAATAATAATAATAAATCATATATATATATATATATCTATATAATTAGTGTGCTCTTTGCGGTTCCCTATGTGATTACAAGTTGTGCTCGTGCATGGACTTACACTATACATGGGCGGATACAACCTTGACATCCAATATATATATACATCCATTATCTGGACCGCTTATCATCAGTGGGGTCACGGGGGGTGCTGGAGCCCATCCCAACAACTTACTCACTCATTCACACATAGGAACAGTTTGGACTAGCCAATTAAGCTAACATGTTTTTGGACTGTGGGAGGAAACTGGAGTGCCTGGAAGAAACCCACGGACAAGGAGAACATGCAAACTCCACACAGGAAGGCTGGTAGCTGGGTTTGAACCCATGACTTCCAGAACTGTGCTGCAGACGCGCTAACCACTCCACTGAGTACTCAATTTGAAGCTAAGCTTCAGTACGCCTTGGATTGGGACTTCAGGCAAATTTTAAGGGAACAAAAAAACGAGTATTATGCCTGTGGGTAATACTCATTTTTTATAAACCATTTCTTAGGTAGTCTGTGCAAAACAATATTTCATTTCAGTTTTTGTCACGTTTTCGATTCCGGACCCAGATTTTTATCTCAATGCATCCTAGTCCAAATCCAATCCAGAAACAAAAACTGGACTTTGGTGTGTCGGGTAGCCGCAACAGAAACAAACAAACCTCAATGCATATACAGCCCACCCCAGACACCTGTGTTCCATTCACTCGACATATCCAGCCAATTACACACTTAACAGTGGGGGCGGGCTTGTGTTTTTCGCCTGTTTTTGGGGTTGTGCAGTCCACCATGTCACCATGCCCTGGTTTTACTCCCGCTCTGAAATACATTCCAAGCCCTTTTGTTCCGCTTTCAGTCCTTGCGCATCCCCGCTGCGAGCCACCAGCCGTAACCCCGACAAATGTTCCTGGCAAAACACGGTTCGCCCGTTTGTGATCCGGAGTCGCCCTACGGTCCGTGTCCCACGAGGGTGTCCGTCCCCGAGGGACCGAGAAAATCCAACGTAAACATCACTCGTAAAGGAAAAAGGGACAGTGGGATCGGTAGACGGGATCAGTCAGGGGTTCGGCAGCCAATAGTTAAATCTCCCACTGGCAACGTTGCAAATGTTTCCACCCCCCCGGCGACTGGAAATGGGGAGGAGAGGTATGCCGTGGACAGTGTTTAGGTTGTTGTGAACTGACCCCGACGTTATAGTTTCCATGGTGCAATCCGGATCAATTCAGCTGTTCCCAAAAACAGCGTGGGACCTCACCGGCTGGGAACGACTGTTGCGCGGCCTTCCGAAATACTTTGAGATGTATCGGTGTGACAGTTTATTCCGATAAACGGGAACAGCAGTTTTTCAATGAAATAAAACAGGGGAGTGGGGGGTGATGTGTTTTAAGAGTCAGGGTTTTTTGCACATTGGGCTTTTGGGTTCATAAACCGTCAATTTTCATCTTATGATAAGGATCGATATAGCCTTCTCATAAAATGTAATTGTAGCTACTGTTTGAGGAGACAATAGGGTGGTTGTTTCATAGTTCATGACCCTGCCAGGCTGAATTAGATAGATGTCTAGATAGATAAATAGATGTCTAGATAGATAGATAGATGTCTTGATAGATAGATAGATGGCTAGATGTCTACATGTCTAGATAGATAAATGTCAAGATGTCTAAATCTCTACATGTCTAGATAGAGGTCTAGATAGATGTCTAGAAAGAGATAGATAGATGTCTTGATAGATGGATGTCTACATGTCTAGATATAGATGTCAAGATGTCTACATGTCTAGATAGAGATAGATAGATGTCTTGATAGATAGATGGATGGATAGATGTCTAGATAGATAAATAGATAGATGTCTAGATAGATAGATAGATAGATGGCTAGATGTCTACTTGTCTAGATGTCTAGATAGATAAATTTCAAGATGTCTAAATGTCTACATGTCTAGATATATATCTAGATAGATAGATGTGTAGATAGAGATAGATGTCTTGATAGATAGATGCATAGATAGATGTCTAGATATATCGATAGATAGATGTCTAGATAGATGGATAGATAGACAAATGTCAAGATGTCTAAATGTCTACATGTCTAGATATATATCTAGATAGATGTCTAGATAGATAGATGTGTAGATAGAGATAGATGTCTTGATAGATAGATGCATAGATAGATGTCTAGATATATCGATAGATAGATGTCTAGATAGATGTCTAGATAGATGGATAGATAGACAAATGTCAAGATGTCTAAATGTCTACATGTCTAGATATATATCTAGATAGATGTCTAGATAGATGGATGTGTAGATAGAGATAGATGTCTTGATAGATAGATGGATAGATAGATGTCTAGATATATCGATAGATGGATAGATGTCTAGATAGATGTCTAGATAGATGGATAGATAGACAAATGTCAAGATGTCTAAATGTCTACATGTCTAGATATATATCTAGATAGATGTCTAGATAGATGGATGTGTAGATAGAGATAGATGTCTAGATAGATGTCTAGATATATCAATAGATGGATAGATGTCTAGATAGATGTCTAGATAGATGGATGTCTACATGTCTAGATATAGATGTTTAAATGTCTACATGTCTAGATAGATGTCTAGATAGTCAGCCTATTCCTCCTATTCTTTCAAAAAACAAAAAGAATCCCAATCAATTTCTTTTAGCCAAAGGCGCGAGGGGCGACGGCAGCAAATGAAAAGCGCTCTCCTTTGTTTTCTCCCTTTGGGATATTGTGGCAGAGCGAGAGAAAGAGCGCAGCAGCAAGATCCTGGGGGAAAAAAAGCCCATTTCCTATGCATTGTCTTTTTCCTCAGGATGTCGGGGTTTTTTTGGGGCGCAAACCTCTTTATTTCTGGGTTTTTTTTTCCTCTCCACGTGGATATGTCCTCCAAAGTGGAAGGGCCCCTCCGCTTCATGGAGCATGCGCGCTGACCTAGTTTATGAGTTGGTGTGAATCATGAATTGAGATGATCTCTAACTCTCCCTTTAATGATGAAGCGATGGACTCCAGTGGCAGAGACCAAGTTTACTTGCTGGATTGTTTCTCTTTTTTTCTCCTTTTCTCTCTCTTTTGCTCTCTCTCTTTCTTTTTGTCACCTATGCTCTTTTTTTCTCCTTTGTCTCTCTCTCTCTCTCTCTCATTTGCTCTTTCACTCTTTCTCTGTCTCTTTCCCCTTTTGATTTCTCTTTCTTTCTCTCCCTCTCCTTCTCTTGCTTTCGCGTTCTGTCTTTTTCTCTTGCGTTCTTTCTTTGTGTCTTTCTGTCTCTCTCTGTCTCCTTTCTCTTTTCTTGTCTTTCTCGACCTTGCTCTCGCTCTCTGGCCTTCGCTCTCTGGCTCTCGCTCTCTCACTCTCGCATTCTTTTTCTCTCTCACTTTCTCTTTCTTTTTTCTTTTTCTCTCTTGCTCTCTTTCTTTCTGTCTCTTTCTGTCTCCTTTCTCTCTCTTGCTCTTTCTTTCTGTCTCTTTCTGTCTCCTTTCTCTTTCTTTCTCTTACTTTTCCCTTCTTTCTCAATCTTTCTTTCTGTCTCTCTCTTTGTAGCTCTCTCTATAGCTCTCTCGCTCTCTATATCTCTCTCTCTCTCTATAGCTCTCAATCTGTAGCTCTCTCTCTTTAGCTTTATAGCTCGCTCTATAGCTTGCTCTCTCTCTCTCTCTCTATAGCTCGCTCGCTCTCTCTCTCTCTTTATACTATCTCTCTCTCTCTTTCTCGACACTATTTGGCAGATTTTCACTTTTCACAGGCGGTTCCGGTCTCCAGTAACTGCAAAAACCGATGGATCTCTGTACCTGCCGACCGTACCCCAGATTACCTTTCACGTTTGCACGGCCTAACGCAATCAGAGTACTGGAAAAAGTCCGATTACAGCGATCCCTGGCTTTTCGCGGTTAATAGTCTCTCACCTTCATAAAAGCTCCTATAAGTCTACACTTTTACTTCGAGATGCAACATTACTGACTCTTAACATTTTTTAAAAAATCTAAAAATCATTATACACGGCATATCAAAGCCCTTCCCTAATCTGTCCCCCGCTGAACGCAATACACGATTCAATATCAATGACAATAAAGACGAAATCATTCCAAAATCTACGAAGGAGTCTGGAGGGGTCTCCGTATTGCCCGCCTGTAAACGTCTCCGCCGACCATGCGTGTTTAACACTCGAGCCCCCGTGCCGCAATCTGTCATGGTACCCGAGTACAATACCGGGACCGAGTGCCCGGAATGCAAATGAATCTCGTGCGACGGCGAGCGTTCGAATGGTGGCGGGTCGTGGGCGAGGGAGTGAGGTCTAAATTGTGGCGGCGGAAAGAAAAGAAAAGCGGGAGGGAGGTTGGCAGGGAGGGAGAGCGACACGGGCGCTCCCATTCATCATGCGAGGCCTGCTGGGATGAGCGAGGTTTGCACCCGCACAACACAATTACAGGCTGTTGTGGTGTCTACTGAAGGTCCCATTGTTGTTTTTGCGCTTTCCTCTGCTCTATACATCATATGTCTGCTTTTTTAACTGCTCCACCGACATTTTTATCTCTCTTCCGTTGCTGTTACTTCTGGTATACGTCTTTCATGGTGTGGCCAAAATGATTTGTTTCCAGTGTGAAGGATTTTATACGATTAAATACAAGTTATGTTTATCGAGTGCAATGAAGATTTTCACCAGGTCGGCTCAAGTTCAATGACGGGTCACGCTGATCCGAACGCGGAATGTTTTGGCTGTTTCGTGTTATGTTCCGATACCGATAGTCTATCATTTATTATTTTTCTATCGTGTTTTGTTCCGATACCAATGTCATCGATTCCTCAAAAAAAACAAATGACCAGAAAAACAACCAAAAGAACATTATGATACATGCATGTACATATTAGTCAAAATTACGAAAACAAATGAAAAACGACTGCTAAATGACAAAAAAATGAAAAAGATCTGGAAAAAACGACCTGTAACAAAAACTGATCAAAAAAACAAAAACAAAAACAACCAAATACACATAAAATAATATGTTCATACATATTACTCATAATTACGAAAATAAATGAAAAATGACTGCTAAATGACAAAAAACGAACTTGAAAATGAAAACAATCCAAAGAAAATGATCAAAAAAATTACTTCTGGTATACGTCTTTCATGGTGTGGCCAAAATGAGTTGTTTCCAGTGTGAAGGATTTTATACATTTGACTATAAAGGATTTTATACGATTAAATACAAGTTATGTTTATCGAGTGCAATGAAGATTTTCACCGGGTAGGCTGAAGTTCAATGATGATCCCCCCCCAAAAAAGATAGAAAAAAGACTAAATAAACGTGAAATAATATGTTCATACATATTACTCAAAATTAGGAAATGAACTGAAAAACGACTGCTAAATGACAAAAAAAGAAACTTGAAAATGAAAACAATCTAGAAAAAAAAGATCCAAAAAATGACCAGAAAAACAACCAAAAAACACATGATTGTACGTACATTTTCTTCAAAATTACGAAAATAATAGAAAAACGACTGCTAAATGACAAAAAATGAAAAAGATCCGGAAAAAAACGACCTGGAACAAAAACTGATTGAAAAAAAAAAAGAACATAAAAGCAACCAAATACACATGAAATAATACATTTATACATATTACTCATAATTACGAAAATAATTGAAAAAAACAACTGCTTAATAACCCAAAAAAAAACAAACGATCCAGAAAAACAACCATAAACACATCAAAAATATGTATATACACACATGACTCAAAACTACAAAAAAAAATGGAAAAACGACTGAAAAAAACGGCTACAAAAAAGAATTCATTTCCAAAATACGAACTTAAAAGCTTAAATGGATCGGAAAAAATAAAAATCAGTTATATATATATATATATATATATATATTTCTTTCTTTCGTTTTTTTATTAGCTGGAAACTCTGAACCACAGGTGTCAAACAGGCGGCCGACTTTTTATCTTTTGTTTCTCACGCTCTCTCCCTCTGTTTTTTTCTTTGTCCCGCCCTCTCTCCTTTTCCCTCCTTCTCTTTCTCTTATTTCTTTCTCTCTTTTTTCTTTCTCTCTTCCTACGCTTTGCGCTTTCTTTTCTCTTTTCCTCTCCTTCTGTCTTTCTATTTCTCTTTGGATTTCTTTCTTCCTCTCCCTTTCTATTGCCCCTCTTTCACGACTTTTTCTCTTTTGTTCTTCACGCTCTCCCTCTCTTTTTTTTTCTTTGTCCCGCCCTCTCTCCTTTTCCCTCCCTCTTTCTCTTATTTCTTTATCTCTTTTTTCTTTCTCTTTATTCTACTTGTCCGGCCCCCGACAGAATGTTTGTTCTATGGTGTGGCCCCCCGACTTCAAATGAGTTGGACACCCCTGCTCTAAACGATGGTTGTGTCGGAGAGCCCCCGAAGTAAGCGGCGCGGAATAAGGCTCAAGCTACGCTAACGCAATCCGACCGCTCGGCTCCCAGGCACGGGGATCAAACGCTATATTAGCTCGACGTCGCTCGCCGTCAGCCCGGCCTAGAAGCGACGCATCGGCAGAAATAGAATCCGGCATCGTGCCCGGAGCACCCGTCGGACCTCTGCCGACGTCCACCGACGCGTACGAGAGCTTTCCGTGCCGCGTCTTGTTCGCCATGGGGCGGGGATGATCACGCTTGCTACTTACAATACGAGTTTGTCGGATCGAACTACCGACCGCAAAAGTGACGAAAGGACTCCCATTGGTGTATTTATTCATGTAGTACATGCATAACGTTTACATACTAAATTTTTACATAAACGGGGGTGCGCGGGAATCGAACCCAGATCTGTAAGGCATATCCATCCATTGTACGATATTTACATTTAGATTTTTGTATTACTCTTTTTATGAAAAGCTTATTACATCACGAGTAACGTTAAGTTGATTTAAAATCATAGATAATTGTAATATCAAATACCTTCATTGACCAAATTTGGAGCTTTCCAATTTGCTACTGCTATGCTTGAGCAATATTGATGATTATGCTGCATTTGACCACTAGATGGCCAAACCACAACTTAATAATAAATTTAGTATGATCGTTTTGTAAAAATAATCCAAGAACGACGAAATAAACAAAAATCGGCCAAAAAATGACCCCAAAACCACAAAAAAGGTCCCCCAAAAAATGACCTATATTATGACTGAAACGACCAAAAAAGACTAGCTAAGCAGTCAAAAAACGACAAACTACATTGAAAAATATGAAAATGACCAAAACCAAACCCAAAAAGACAAATCAACCAAAGGAATGAGCCCCAAAACAAAAAAACGGACAACCAAAACCTCATTTAAAAAAATTGTTAACCAAAGGTAAAAAAAAATGAGCGAAATTTGACAGAAAAATGACCGCAAAAACGACTGCTAAATGACAAAAAAACAAACTTAAAAATAAAAAGGACCTGGAATGAAAAACGATCCCAAAAAAGAGCAGATAAACAACCCAAAACCGATTATAATAAATGTATATACATAAAAAAATTACCCCAAAAAAATGAAAAATGACTGCTAAATGTGAAAAAAAATTAAAAAAAATCTGGATAAAACGACCAGAAAAACAAGAAAAAAACACATCAAAAATACGTATATACATATGATTCAAATTTTGAAAATAAATGTAAAACGACTGCTAAATGAGAAAAAAAACAATCCGGAAATAAACAACCTGGGAAAAGAACAAACGATCCAAAAATGTCCAGAAAAACGACCAAAAACATTTGACCACTAGATGGCAAAACCACAACTTAATAATAAATTTAGCATAATAATTTCGTAAAAATAATCCAAGAACGACGAAATAAACCAAACCTAAAAACAAAAATCGGCCAAAAAATGACCCCAAAATCACAAAAAAAGGTCCCCAAAAATTGACCTATATTATGACTGAAACGACCAAAAAAGACTAGCTAAGCAGTCAAAAAAACGACAAACTACATTAAAAAATATGAAAATGACCAAAACCAAACCCAAAAACACAAATCAACCGAAGGAATGAGCCCAAAAACGACAAAACGGACAACCAAAACCTCATTTAAATTTTTTTTAACCAAAGGTAAAAAAACAAGCAAAAATTGACAGAAAAATGACCACAAAAACGACTTCTAAATGACAAAAAACAAAATGAAAAAGGACCCGGAATGAAAAACGATCCCAAAAAAGAGCTGATAAACAACCCAAAACCGATTAAAATATATGTATATACATATTATTAAAAAAAATTACGAAAATAAATGAAAAACGACTGCTAAATGTAAACAAAAAAAACAAACTTGAAAAAAAAAAAACAATCTGGAAAAAACGACCAGAAAAACAAGAAAAAAACACATCAAAAATACGTATATACATATGTTCAAATTTTGAAAATAAATGTAAAACGACTGCTAAATGACAAAAAAAAAACAATCCGGAAATAAACAACCAGGGAAAAAAAAACAAACGATCCAAAAACGACCAAAAACATTTGACCACTAGATGGCAGTGTGTTCTAACAATTACACATCACCGACTATATTTTACCGTGATCCACGAGTACTACTTCTGTGAGCAACCAGTAGATGGCGATCTATGAATTCAGCAACCCTATTTTAGAAGCTTTCCTGGGTTTAGAATGTCAATTTCTAGTTTAGGGTTTGTACGGGTGCTTGAAATCCTTGAAAATGCTTGAATTTAATGTTGGCTGGAATTTAATGAGGACTAGGGTTTGGCCTGCAAGTTAGGGTTTTAAACCTATTTTATGGTTCCAAAATAAGGTTGGGGGTAGAGTTAGGATACTAAGGTTTAATCTCCCGTTCTTTTGATCAGTAATGGATTTCTCATTTTAATGATACTGGAAAAAGTAAACAATTGGCTTTGAAAGTCCTTGAAAAGTGCTTGAATTTGCCCATCAATGTGTACGAACCCTGTAGTTTAATTCTGAGAGTGTCAAAAATAGAAACAATTCAAATTCACATTTTCCCATGATCCACTAGTAGATCGCGAGCTACCGGTAGATTGCAAGCTACCTCTGGCCTGTACCATGTCAAAGTAATGCGTACATCTGTATATTTAATGTACATTCGTGCGAGACGTCCATTTCTGTGTTTTTCCAGCCGAGGGATAAATAATACGGAGAAATTTATCCTGTGAAGTCTAAGAGGCGACTATGGACTCGGAGCTCAGCTTTCCCTCTATGAAGATGAGAGAAAGCAGAATGACTAATAATTTGTTTACAAACTCGTAAATGCTGGATCGGAATCCTTTGGGTATTTTTTTTTTTTTTAAACGTAATAGTACAAAGTATGTGCTAGCATAGGCGTAAGTTACGTGTGAAAGTTGGGATGAGTAAGGTGATGAAATGTTCACGTGGTGGAGTGGGCATGGCGTTGGATATAAGTGTGCTGGAAGAAGTTGAAAGCTGCACACGAAAGAACATTAGATTAGACAGTAGATTAGAAAGAAAGGAAAAAAGAAAAGAAAGAAATAAGAGAAGGAGAGGGGGGGAAATAAAGAGGACAAAAAAAGAAAAAAAGAGCAAGAGAGAGAGTGTGAGGAAAAAAGAGGTAAAAAGAGAAATAGTGAGAGAGGGGAAAGAAAGAGAGAAAACAGACAAAAGAAAAGGAGAGAAAGGGAGAAAGAGAAAAAAGATTGAGCAAAAGACGGTAAAAATACACAGAGAGAGAGAGAGAGAAAGAGAGAAAGAGGGGGTAAGGTAGAAAGAGAGAGAGACTAAGAGAAAGAGACAGAGTGGGAGAAAAGGGGTGGAAAAGAAAAAGAGAGTGAGAAAGAAAAGAGAGAGAGAGAGCGAGAGGGTGAGAGAGAGGGGGTGGGGGAAGGTAGAAAGAAAAAAAGAGAGAAAGAGGGGGAAAGGTAGAAAGAGAGAGAGAGAGAGAGACAAAGAGAGAGAGAAAGAGGGGTGGAAAAGAAAAAAAAAGAGACGGAGAAAGATTAAGAAAGATAAAGAAAGAAAGAGAGAAAAAAAACAAAGACAGGAAACAGAGAGAGAAAGAAATACAAGTACAGTGTCTTTGTGCGAGGCACCTGGCAACATCAATTGGACATATCCCAACATGCAGCTCATTTTTCTCTTGCGCTTTTCTAAGCATTGTCACGCGGGCCGGATCCAATCCCTTAGCGGGCCTGCGGGCCGCCCTTTGGACACCACTGACCCGGAGGGACGAAAGCATGACGACTTAGGTCTTAAACTTCTTTGGGTGTTTTGGGCATTTGGGTTGGCCTTGGCCCAAAATTTTTGTGTGAGTGAGTGTTTTTTTTTTTTTTTTTTTGCGACTTCTTCCCTTTTGTATTGTTTTGATTTTCTTTTATTTCTTTTTAGTTATTGTATGTGTTTGTCTTACTGTCCGTCACCCCTCTCGAGGGATATCACCAGGCTAGATAGATGTGCTAGCAGCAAGACAGCGTCTTTATTTTAGTCATCAAAGTCAAACCAAAAGTTTGTTTTTTTTGATTGGCGTTCGATTTCTCCCTTTGAAGGTACTGGGAAAAAATGAAAAATTGGCCTGGAAAGTGCTTGAATTTGGCCATGAAAAACACCTTCTAGCCCTATAGATCAAGGGGTGCTAAACGGGCGGCCCGCTAAGGGATTGAATCCGGCCCGTGAGAAGCACAAGAGAAGAACGGGCTGCAGGTTGAAATATGTTTGCTTGATGTTGCCAAAGAAAAGTACGTCTCACTGTGCTTGTATTTCTCTCTCTCTCTCTCTCTCTCTCTCTCTTTCACTCTTTCACTCTTTCACTCTTTCACTCTTTCACTCTTTCACTCTTTCACTCTTTGCATCTCTTTCACTCTTTCACTCTTTCACTCTTTCACTCTTTCACTCTTTCACTCTTTGCATCTCTTTGTCTCTTTCTGTGTCTTTTACCTTCTTTTGCTCTCTCTACCTTTTTTCCTTTTCCCCCCTCTTTTCTCTTTCTATCGCCCTCTCTTGCTTACCTTTTCTCTCTTTCTCTCCTTTTCTCCTTCTCTTTGGATGTCTTTTTTTCTCTCTGTCTTTCCCCCTCTCACGATTTGTTTTTTTAACTTTTATTTATCTCTCTCTCTTTCTCTCTTTCTTTCTGTTCCTCACTCTTTCTCTTTTTTTCTCTTTTCTTTTTCCTTCTCTTTTTTTCTTTCTTTCCCTTTTTCTACTTCTCTAACCTACTAGCCCAGCCTCCAAGAGAATGTTTGTTCTATCTTGTGGCTGCCTTTTTCTCTCACTCTGTCTCTCTCTTTCACTCTTTGTCTCTCGCTCTCTTTCACTCTGTGTCTCTCTTTGTCTCTTTCTGTGTCTTTTTACCTTCTTTTGCTCTCTTCCTTTTTTTCCCTTTGTTCTCTCTATCTCCCTCTCTTGCCTACCCCTTCTCCCTTTCTCTCCTCCTCTCTTTCTCTTTCTCTTTGGATTTATTTATTTCTCTCTCCGTCTTTTCCCCTCCCACTATTTGTCTATTTTGTCTTTTATTTCTCATGTGCTGTCTCTGTCTCTCTGTTTCTCTGTCTCTCTCCTTCTCTCTTTCTCTCTCTATTTCTCTCCTTTTTTCTTTTTCTTCTTCTCTCTTTCTGTCTTTTCCCCTCTCACTATTTGTCTTTTTGTCTTTTAATTCTCATGTTCATTCTCTGTCTCTCTGTTTGTCTGTTTCTCTGTCTGTTTCTCTCTCTCTCTCTCTCTCTCTCTCTCTCTCTCTCTCTCATTCTCTCCCTTTTTCTTTCTCTCCTTCTCTTTCTCTTTGGATGTATTTCTTTCCCTCTCTGTCTTCCCCCTCTCACTATTTGTCTTTTTGTCTTTTATTTTTCATGTTCATTCTCTGTCTCTCTGTTTTTCTGTTTCTCTGTCTGTCTGTCTGTCTCTCTCTCTCTCTCTCTCTCTCTCTCTCTCTCTCATTCTCTCCTTTTTTCTTTCTCTCCTTCTCTTCCTCTTTGGATGTATTTCTTTCCCTCTCTGTCTTCCCCCTCTCACTATTTGTCTTTTTTGTCTTTTATTTTTCATGTTCATTCTCTGTCTCTCTGTTTTTCTGTTTCTCTGTCTCTCTCTCTCTCTCTCTCTTTCTCATTCTCTCCTTTTTTATTTCTCTACTTCTCTTTCTCTTTGGATGTATTTCTTTCCCTCTCTGTCTTCCTCCCTCTCACTATTTGTCTTTTTGTCTTTTATTTCTCATGTTCATTCTCTGTCCGTCTCTCTCTCTTTCTCTCTCCCTCTCATTTTCTTTCTCTTTTTCTCTTTCTCTTTTTTTCTCTCTGTCTTTTTCTTGGTCCCACCCTCTTTTTTTTCTCTCCCTCTCTCTCTTTTTTCTTTCTTTCTCTTTCTTCCCTCCTCTCTAACCCAGTAGTCCCGCCCCCAAGAGAACGTTTGTTCTATCTAAAGGGACAGGCACAGAAAAACATGACGACAGACGGTATCGGTGTCCGAGACTCAGCGAGCGGGCTCCTTTGTTCAAGAATTGATTGCTCTCCCCTGCCGGGCCTCACTAACTAGCTTAGCGCCGATCCACCAGGAAGAAAAAAATAATAATGATGGATAGAAAAAGAAAGATGGCGCAGTGTTAATATAAGTAATGGAGTGAGTAGAGGGGGAACATTTATTGAGCGCGCCCTCATCTCATTAGAACAAGAAGCCGATGAGACGGACGGGAGAGAAGGTTGACTTTTATTGTGAAAGGGTGACGTCATTGCTGAAGGGCAAAGATGGAGGGATGAGCAAAATTCAGGTCCTTGGAACCATCCTACCGAGGTTATTCATTTATTTTTTTCGCAAGCTGGTGTGCCGGCTCCTCCCATGGATGGTGATCATTTTCCTATGACGCTTCTGTTTTAAAATGGGGATTGACACCCTGTCACAAAATATAATTCCAAAGAGAGAGAGGACAAAACAAGATTTACAATAGATAGTTTATTCATCCCCGTAGGGAAATTCACACTTCCAGCAGTATCCTTTTGTTGTTGATTAACAGATGAACAGGATGGCCTCGGGGTGCTGTGCTGTAGTTTAGCCACAGCGGAGTGGATGACGTCACACGCTAGGCCAACAGTTCGACGTCCCTGCGGCAGATGGAATTCTTTGTGTTTACATGCCAAGGGTTACACCACCTCGTGTTCACGTAGATCAGGGGTGTCAAACTCATTTGAACTCGGGGGGCCACACGATAGAACAAATATTCTGTCGGGGGCCGGACGAGTAGATTAAAGAGAAAGAAAAACAGAGATAAAGAAATAAGAGAAAGAGGGAAGGAAAAGGAGAGAAGGCGGGACAAAGAAAGAAAACGAGAGAGGGAGAGAGCGTGAGAAACAAAAGATAAAAAGTCGTGAGAGAGGGGGGAAAAGAAAGGGAGAGGAAGAAAGAAATCCAAAAAGAAAAAGAAAGACAGAAGGAAAAAAAAAAGAAAGCGCAAAGGGTATGAAGAGAGAAAGAGAAAAGGAAAAAAGGAAGTTAGAGCAAATGAAGTTCAAAAGACGCAGAGAGAGAAAGAGACAAAGAGCAACAAAGGAAGAGAAAGAGAGACGCAGAGAGTGAAAGAGACAGAGACAGACTGGGAGAAAAGGGGTGGAAAAGAAAAGAGAGGGAGAGAAAAATAAATACAACCGATACTTTTTAATGCTTAAAAAATGTCGTACGGAATTTTTAATAGTGCAAAGAGAAAAAATATTAGTTATTAATTCAAATAAAACCTTTTTTTCAGTCAATAAGTGAATCACTTCAAGCAAAAACTGACTGTGCAGGAAATGAAATTTGGCTTAGCAGCAACATGAACACTTTAATAGCTCCCTGATTTCAAAAAATTAAATAAAAGTTACAACCGACATGACTTGAAATTTCGATGCACTTTTTTGCTTTAAGTTATCACAACAAAGCTCGCGTTTTGAAAAGTGTGGACACTCCTGTTTTAGAGCCACATTGATTAGTGATTAGCTGTTACCATAACATTTGTTATGGTAACAGCTAATCACTTATCCTTCCAAATTTACATTGCTTTACGTTACGATAACCAGTTATGATTTTAAACAGGGTTAGACCTTGGGTTACAGCTAGGGTAGGTGTAGGGCTAGGGTTAGAAGCTAGGGTTCGGGCTTCAAATAATGGTTTTGAACATAGTTTATGGTTCCAAAATGGGATTGGGGCTAGGGTAGGTGTAGGGGCTAGGGTTAGAAGCTAGGATTCAGGCTTAAAATAAGGATCGTCGATCTATTTCATGGTTCTAAAATAGGTTAGGGGCTAGGGTTAGAAAGTAAGGTTTAGGCTTCTTATTTGGGTATTAAACTGAATTTAGGGTTCTGAGATAGATTTGGCGATAGGGTTAGGTGTAAGTTTGGGGTTAGGAACTAGGGTTTGAGTCTATACTGGGGTTCTAAACTAATTGTAAACCAAAGTAGGTTTACAGATAGTGTTACGGTTTGAAACAGTACTAGAGATAGGGTTACAGCTAGGGTTAGGTGTAGGTTTGTGGTTAGGAACTAGGGTTTGAGCTCTATACCTGGCATTGGGGCTAGGATAGGTGTAGGGCTTGGGTTAGTAGCTCGGATTCAGGTTTTAAATTAGGATGGTAAATTGATTTCATGGTTCCAAAATGGGTTTGGGGCTAGGGTTAGAAAGTAAGGTTTAGGCTCCTTATGTATTAAACTGAAATTAGGGTTCTGAAATAGATTTGGCAATTGGGTTACAGCTAGAGTTGGGTGTAGGTTTGGGGTTAGGCACTAGGTTTTGAGCGCTATATTGGGGTTCTAAACAGACTGTAGGGTTCCAAAATAGGTTTAGAGCTAGTGTTGCGGTTTGAAACAGGACTAGAGTCAGGGTTTCAGCTTGTGTAGGGCTAGGGTTAGAAGCTTGGGTTGGGGCTTCAATTAATGGTTTTGAACATAGTTTATGGTTCCAAAATGGGTTTGGGGCTAGGGTAGGTGTAGTGCTAGGGTTAGAAGCTAGGATTCAGGCTTTAAATCAGGATGGTCGATTTATTTCATGGTTCCAAAATAGGTTTGGGGTCTAGGGTTAGAAACTAAGGGTATTAAACTGATGTTTGGGTTTTTAAATAGGATTAGGGGTTGGGTTACAGCTAGAGTTGGGTGTAGGTTTGGGGTTAGGAACTAGGTTTTGAGTGCTATATTGGGGTTCTAAAGGGACTGTAGGGTTCCAAAATAGGTTTAGAGCTTGTGTTACGGTTTGAAACAGAACTAGAGTTAGGGTTTCAGCTTGGATAGGCTTAGGGCTAGGGTTAGAAACTAAGGTGTAAGCTCCTTATTTGGGTATTAAACTGATTTTGGGGTTTTGAAATGGGATTGGGGATAGGGTTACATGAGTTGGGTGTAGGTTTGGGGTTAGGAACTAGGTTTTGAGCGCTATATTGGGGTTCTAAACGGACTGTAGGGTTCCAAAATAGGTTTAGAGCTTGTGTTACCGTTCGAAACAGGATTAGAGTCAGGGTTTCAGCTTGGGTAGGTGTAGGGTTAGGGTTAGGGTAGGGCTTCAAATGGTTTTGAACCTAGGTTATGGTTCTAAAATGTGATTTGGGCTAGGTTTAGAGACTAAGGTTTAGGCTCCTTACTAGAGAATTCAATTGATTTGAGGGTTCTGAAATAGATTATGGATATGGTTCCAGCTTGAGTATAGTGTAGGTACTAGGGTTTGAGCTCCATATTAGGGTTCTAAAATGAATGTTGGGTTCCAAAATAGGTTAAAAGGTAACATTTTTTAATTTCAATACTAAAAACTACAAAATCAAAAAAATTGCGCTGAATGTTTATTAAAAAAAGGCTGTGTGGAACAAAATGAATCATATTTAGTGATTCGTCTGAGTCGGCAGCGAGCAATCCTCCACAGAATCCGTCCTGTTGTTTGCGTCTCGCCCACCTGTGCCGTCTTTCGTCACGTTTTCATCCCCGCCTTTGCTTCAATACGTCTTTTCATCCCATTGAGGCTCCCGCTTTTTTTTTTTTCCTCGCCCGCACGTCAGCGTTTTTTTTTCCTCTTTTCCCTCCGGTCCGGCCCACATTCTATTATCTCCTGTGCAGCCGCTCCCCCCGTCGTCCCCCTTTTTCTTAATCCGTCCTCGTGCTTTCCATCTCTCCATCCTCGTTGGAGATCAGGGAGTGGTGCTGTTGTAACAAGCTGTTGAATAATGGAAGTGGAGTTAGCTCTTAACCCTTTTTGATCTCGGCCCAGAGGCTTATTTCATCTATTTATTTATTCGTTTTTTGTGCTTCCGTCAACAAAAACATCTTAACCTCGTCCGGTTTTTGTCCGTCGTGCCGTTTGAGATCACCGACTTTGTTATTCCTTTAGGGTTTGTACAGGTGCTTGAAATCAAATTGTTTTTTTAAAATCGGGGAGAATGGTTTGATTTTGGGCGAAGTGCTTGAAATTCTTGGTGAAGGATTTTATACATTTGACTCTCAAGGATTTCGTACGATCAAATACAAATGACATTTAAATGCAAAAGATATTCACTGGCTGAGCTGTGGGGCCAGGTCAATGCAACCTAGTGAAGGAACAGAGGGGAACTGGGACAAAGGGCTGATAAGATAATCGGCACTTCTCGACGTAGAAACGCTCGGGGATGTTTTGACTATTTCAGACATCGAGGCGAGGGGGCTTTCCCGGCACGCCCATGGGAGGAGCCGGCACACCAGCGTGCGGGAAAAAAAACGTGGGCCGGGAGAAGGAAGCGAGAAGATCGAGAGAGGAGGCTTCACTTAGCTAAATTATTTAAGAAATTAAATCTGCCCCCGTGTGGAAATGCCGGTCTCTTGTCCATATTTTCCCATCAAGAAATGAGCGCGCATTGTTAGGTGAATATAGTTTGTGTTTGGTTGTTGGAGTCAGG
This sequence comes from Urocampus carinirostris, assembly GCF_059441175.1. Taxonomy (NCBI): domain Eukaryota; kingdom Metazoa; phylum Chordata; class Actinopteri; order Syngnathiformes; family Syngnathidae; genus Urocampus; species Urocampus carinirostris. Next base: position 41,179,460 of record NC_142357.1, on the reverse strand, counting down.
TTACTAATTCAAAAAATTTGGTAAACGGTACATTTTAATATTAATTCCGAACGGTGGTCTACCTTTATAGACCACACAATAAGTAAGGATTTTTTTTTTTTAAAGATGCTTGAAAATCACGCCGACAAGCTTGCTCTGGTGGCTTGACATGATGGCGTTGTCATTTAAAGCGAATATTGGTCGCACCCAAAAGTGTATAGTAGGCTTAAATGTATTTACTCAAGGTGTTGTTAGGAATTAAATGTTAAAATGTAGCGTTTACCAAATTGTTCGAATGAGTTATCTGACTCCATTAACCAAACACAACCTACGTTCACCTAACAATGCACGCTCGTTTTTTGATGGAAAAGATGGACAAAAGACCGGCAATTCCACACGGGGGCAGATTTCATTTCTGACCTAATTTAACTAAGTGAACTCCATCGAAAATGGCCGAATTAGTGTCGCTTGAGTGTCTGTCAAGCCTCCTCTCTGGTTCTCTCGTTTTCTTCTCTCGGCCCACGTTTTTCCGCAAGTTGTTGTGCCGGCTCCTCCCAGGGGCTTGCCAGGGAAGCCCCCCCCTGGGCTTCACCACCTCCTCGCCGAAGGGCGTCGCAATGTCTGTCCTCGTGCATCTGGACTTCTCGGTCAGCACTCACAGGAATTCTGTTATCAGAAATACGTCTGATGCATTCCACACAGCCTAACCTTCTAATCTACCTTGAAGAAAAACAGTCAGTGAATATCTTGCATTCAACTCAATAAATGTAACTTGTATTCAATCGTATAAAATCCTTTATAGTCAAATGTATAAAATCCTTCAGTGTGTATTTCTAATCAGTTTGATGTTCCTTTCGGCTGTCTCCTAGCCCTCCTGTCTTTGTTTGAAGGTGTCTTTTGTCTTTTGTCTCAACATACCAGTACTTTTTGATGTCTTCCGATTTCAATAAAACACAAAGGCAGACAGGGAAAGAGCCAGAAGGAGCGTGACCATCGAGACGTGATCGAGTAAATTATCCGTTCCTCTCTAAAAAAACAAAACAAGTCTTTGCCTGAATTTCCTTCTAGAGTTAGCTCATTTTCATAGCTCTCCCACACATCACCCAACAGAGGACCTCCCTATTTAGAAAACGGGCTCTTTCGGCTCGGCTCACTTTTGGTTTTTAATGATGTATTATCAATGATGATAAAACATAACGAAGTAATTAATCATTTCGTTTGTTTTGCAGGGGATCCCTGAAAAAAAACCTTCCCTTGATCGGCGTTGGACTTCTTCCTTTGAAGGTACTGGAAACATTTTAAATTTAGCCTTGAAAAATGTATAATCCTTGTTTTTATTTATGTAGTGATTTTGTTTCCATCAACAAAATCATTTGACAAAAACGTTACTCTTATCTGGGTATCCCATAAGGACAGTTGAGGTGCCCATGGAAAAAAGCTACAAAAAGCTAAAGGGAAACGAATGCTGTGTAAAGGTGAAGCAACTGGAAGCTGTTTTACCGGCATTTGAACCTGAGAGTCGAATGAAAATGCTACAAAGGCGAGCCACGATGTCCGGCAGGCACTGCAAACCTTTAATGGAGGTTGAATTTATTGAAGACTGTTTAAAGCACCGGTGTCAAAGAGGCGGCCCGCGGGCCAGATCAGGCCCACCAATGGTTTGAATCCGGCCCGCAAGACAACAGTGAGAGAAGCGCAAGAGGAAAATGAGATGTCGTTTTAAATATTTCCACAGGATGTCACCAAAGCCAGTTAACACTTTTAAAACAATTGTGGTAGTATTTCTCCATTTCTCTCGGACTCACTTCTTTTTTTATTTTTATCTTCCTCTTTTTCTTTCTCCTGTTCACTCTCTCTTTCTCTCTCTTTTTCTCTTTTCTCTCTCACTCTCTAACTCTTTCTTTTTCTCTGTCTTGCTCTCTTTCTATTTTTTCTTTATAATTTACACTTTAATTCTCTTTCTATTTTTCTCTTTCTTTCTCGCCCTCTTTCTTTCCTTTTTTCGACCTCTCTCTCTTTCTCTCACCTCACTTTGTCTTTCTTATGCTGACTCTTTTTCTTTCTGTCGTTTCACTTCTCTTATTCTTTTTATCTTTCTCTTTTTTCACTTTCTTTTTCTCTCTATATTTATTTCCCACTTCTCCATTCATATCTCAATTCTGCTCTCTTTTTCTCTCACTGTTACTCTGTCTGCCTTGTTATCCCTATCCGCTTATCTCTCTCTTTCCTTCCCTCGCTTTCACTCTCTTTTTCTCCCTCTCTTTCTATTTTCTCCCTCTAATTTACACTTACAATCTTTCTTTCTATATGTCTCTTTCTTTCTCACCCTCTTTCTTTCCCTTTTTCAACCTTTCTCTCTCTCTCTCTCTCTTTCACCTCACTTTATCTCTTTTCTCTTTATCTCTCACGCTCTAACTCTTTCTTTTTTCTGTCTTGCTCTCTTTCTATTTTTTCTGTGATTTACACTTTAATTCTCTTTCTTTCTATTTGTCTCATTCTTTCTCACCCTCTTTTTTTCTCTTTTTCGATCTTTCTCTCTCTCACTCACTTTGTCTCTTTTTCTCCTGCTGACTTTCTTTTGTCGTTTCACTTCTTATTCTTTTTATCTTTCTCTTTTTTCATTTTCTTTTTCTCTCTATTCATTTCCCCCTTCTTCTCCATTCATATCTCTATTCTGTTCTCTTTTTCTCTCACTGTTACTCTGTCTTCCTTGTTCTCCCTATCCGTTTATCCCTCTCTTTCCCTCCCTCTCTTTCACTCTTTTTCTCCCTCTCTTTCTCTTTTTCTCTTTTCTCTATTTCTTTCTCACTCTCTAACTCTTTTCTCCCTCTCTTTCTATTTTCTCTCTCCAATTTACATTTTAATTCTCTTTCTTTCTATTTGTCTCTTTCTTTCTCACCCTCTTTCTTTCCCTTTTTTGACCTTTCTCTCTCTCTCTCACTCTGTCTCTTTCTCCTGTTGACTTTTTTTTTCTGTCGTTTCACTTCTCTTATTCTTTTTATCTTTCTCTTTTTTCACTTTCTTTTTCTTTCTATTCATTCCCCCCTTCGACTCCATTCATATCTCTTTCTCTCGCACTGTTACTTTGTCTCTTTTGTTCTCCCTATCCGTTTATCGCTCTCTCTTTCCCTCCCTCTCTTTCTCTCTCTTTTCCTCCCTCTCTCTTTCTCTTAAATTTTTTTTATTTGTGGCCCCCGAGTCGTTTTTTTAACGTCTTTTCCACCAGTTCTAGCCCAAGGCCGGGCAGTATCGATCCGCAAGACTTTCCTTCCGGTCAGCCAGAAGGAATAATGGAAAAGTAGCATGTGTCGAGGGCCGGATCAGTTTACGGCTCACTACCCCCGCTTCCGCAACCACACCTGTTACGGCCCTGGGGTGGGGGGCAACCACTTCAACTGTGTATTGTGAGAAAGCCTAAAAAAAACGCTTGCTTGCTCAGCAGCAGCAAATGTCAAGTGACAAACGCTAGCAAACGTTAGCTAGTGTTTACGACTTAGCTTAGCACGTGTCGGCAGCTGTCGAGGTCGGGAGGCAAAAGGCCCATTCCGGCTAACAGTTTTTGGATCCTGTTCGGACTTGTAGCCCGCTTCTGAAATGGAAACGGGGCGTGGAGCCGAAGGGGTACGCAGAAGTCTGTTTTGAAAAAAAAAATGCTGGTGTCGTTCGTCTTAGACTTGTACAGTAGTATACAGTGTCTGAAACGCCGCCATTTTTCACAACTTGAGACACGATAAGACGACTCATCGCAAAAAAAATCCATTGTTGCAAAGTATTAAGGATTTAAAATTAAATTAAAAGTTTTGTAGCGTCATCCATTTTGTTAGCTTCTTTTGAATCTTTCTTCTGGGGCTGAGGTTTTGGCTTGATTCCTAACCACTTCTCCATTTTTCTTGTGTTCTCTGTGCGTATCATTAAAATGAGTCCAAATTTGGGCTCAATTTTCCCTTTTTACCCAAACAAGTGTGACGTATTGAAGCAGAATGGCAGAATTCATGTCAGTTTACAGCAGCCCATTGACTCAAAATCAAAGTAGATCGGAACAGCTCAAAATGGGACAAAGTATTTGCTTGTAACAAGATGGAAACCTTTAGTCATCCAAAAATAAACAATCGGCGCTGCTACAAGCCACGTGAACTCCTCTTTCCATCATGCTTTTAATATACGTTTAAGTTTTGTAGCGTCATCAATTTGGCTAGCTTCTTTTGAATCTTTCTTCTGGGGCGGAGGTTTTGGCTTGATTCCTAACCACTTCTCCATTTTTCTCGTGTTCTCTGTGGTCTGCTACAAGCCACGTGAACTCCTCTTTCCACCATGCTCTTAATACATGTTTACGTTTTGTAGCGTCATAAATGTTGTTAACTTCTTTTGAATCTTTCTTCTGGGGCTGAGGTTTTAGCTTGATTCCTCACCACTTCCCCATTTTTCTTGTGTTCTCTGTGCGTCTACTTTGGAAAATGCACAACCATATAAGGCTCGGTAATGTCCGGAAGCACGAAGTTATTGGATGCAGGCTTCTGATTGGCTGACGAGTATGCAAATTGCCAAAAGAACCGAAATTCCCAAACCGAACGAAGATTTTGAAATCAGAATAAAGCAAACGTTTGATTGAGTTAGCTCAAACCCAATTTTCTTCCCTAACTTATTACATCCGGGTGCTTGAAATCCTTAAATGCTTGAATTTTAATGTTGTGTTTTCGAGGGTTGAAAAGAGCTCGAATTTTTGGTGTACTCCTTGTAAATGCTTGAAATTGTGGCCCTGTTTCTGAACAAGTCTGCTTAAAAATGACGCTGACACAGTTCTCTGGGGGCTTCAACACTGGATTTCTTCTTTCCCCATGACTAACTGTATTAGTTTGTACTGCATTATCCAACATATGCACGATTTACGTCCAGGTGCTTGAAATCCTTAAATGCTTGAATTTTAATGTTGTGTTATCGAGGACTGAAAAGAGCTCGAATTTTTGGTGTACTCAGATTCAGAGATGTCGATAGATCTGACCCGCACAGTTTCCTCGAATGTACAGATATAAATAAATTGTTGTATTGAGTTGGAGTATTGAAGTACTAATAATATACTAAATAATTATAGTTGTGTATAGTATTATACAGTAGTGCAAAGAGTGCAAGAGGAGCAGCTAACCAGATGTGCAAAATGGGCAGTCAGGTCACTATACAATAACAATAACACTGGAGTACGATAGTGCAGAGGACAACAGATGTGTCCTTGTAAATGCTTGAAATTGTGGCCCTGTTTCCCAACAAGTCTGCTTAAAAATGACGCCAACTCGGTTCTCTGGTGCCTTCCGCTAGATTTTTGACAAAATTTAAGAATCACACGCGGCGCAGTGGTTAGCGCATGTGCGGCACAGTTCATGTCTTGGGAACCTCCTGCGTGGGTTCGAATCCAGCTCCAGGCTTCCTGTGCGGAGTTTGTATGTTCTCCCCGTGCTTGCGTGGGTTTCCTCCCACATTCCAAAAACATGCATTTCAGGTGAATTGGCCGGTCCAAATTGTCCCTAGGTGTGAATGAGCGAGCGAGTTGTCTGTCCCCGTGTGCCCTGCGATTGGCTGGCAAGCAGTTCAGGGTGTCCCCTGCCCACTGCCCGATGATTGCTGGGATGGGCTCCAGCACCCCCGCGACCCTACTGAGGATAAGCTAATGAGATGAGAGACATGTAAATCGTGGATATATTTGTGGCTCAGTGAAATTTATTATTCACAGTGGATTTTTTTTCTTTTAATGGTACTGGAAAAATTCTAAATTTGGCTTTGAAAGTCCTTCAAAAAGTGCTTGAATTGGGACATGATAAAGGTGTATGAAGTCTGTACAATTCTCTATTTGTGTTTGACTGTTGAGGTGAAAAGAAGACGTAGGTGGACGGAGAGGAAATTGGAATCACGGGAGACGGAGCGCGGATAGAACTGTCGGCTCTCTGACGTCCACACTCGCTTCAATTGGGGGGGTTGGCGCTGCAACCGTGCATGTTCAAGACGCCTCCGATTGCGTCTTCGGGGAAAAGTGTTTGCCCCCTTCCTGATTTCTGTGTTTTTTTGCCTATTTATCACTCACAAAGCTTTCAGATAGATATAGATAGATAGATACTTTATTCATCCCTGTAGGGTTAGGGGTGTCAAAGTCATTTTAACTCCGGGGGAAACACGATAGAACAAACATTCTCTCGGGGGCCGGACGAGAAGATAAGAGAGAAAGAGAGAAGAGGAAAGCAAGAGAGAGAGAGAAGGGGAAAGAGAGAAAGAGAGAGAGAGAGAGAAAGTGAGATGGGAAAAGCGAGGGGAAAGCGAGAGAGAGAGATCGAGAGAGAGAGATCGAGAGAGAGATCGAGAGAGGGATCGAGAGAGAGAGAGAGAGGGACAGAGTGGGAAAGAGAGAGTAGGAGAGAGAAAGTAGGAGAGAGAGAGAGAGTGGGAGAGAGAGAAAAAGAGAGAGAGTGGGAGAGAGAGAGATAAAGAAAGAGCGAGGGAGAAAGAGAAAGAGTGAGGGAGAAAGAGAAAGAGAGAGGGAGAAAGAGAAAGAGACAGAGAAAGAGACAGAGTGGGGGAGAGAGAGAGAGAGAGAGGGAGACAGGGAAAAAGAGAGAAAAAGAAAGCGAAAGAGAAAGAGATAAAGAAAGAGCGAGGGAGAAAGAGAAAGAGTGAGGGAGAAAGAGAGAGGGAGAGACAGACAGAGAGAGAGGGTGGGATAGAGTGGGAGAGAGAGAAAAAGAGAGAAAGAGAAAGAGCGAGAGAGAAAGATAAAGAAAGAGCGAGGGAGAAAGAGTGAGGGAGAGAGACAGAGAGAGAGAGAGAGGGACAGAGTGGGAGAGAGAGAGAGATCGAGAGTTAGAGAAAGAGAAAAGGAGTGAAAGAGAGAGAGAAGGACAGACAGACAGACAGAGATTTTTCAGCTTAGCAAATCTGTCCCCTGAGGATAATCAAGATGCTTTTTGGCAAATGTGAGACGATTCTGTGTTCTTTTGTAACTGGAGACCTTCCCATAGACGCCATTTTGACCAGTGTCTTTCTAATAGTAGAGTCATGAACCCAGACTTTAACTGAGACCATCAAGTCCTGCAGTTCCTTGGATGTTTGTTTTTCACTGTTTCTACATTTGTGGATAATGGCTCTGACAGTGGTTCACTGAAACCATAATCGTCTTTTCGCAGCGTGATAAAATACGGATTCCGATAACGACTCGCGATATATTCCGGACAGGAGACGAAAGATGGGAGCTGTTGCGAAACGCGACGCTCTACAAAATCTTAACGAAGGTAACGAAGCCCCGCCAATGAGACCCATGAAGGATGAAATCTGCCGTATGGACAAAAGTCATCAAACGCGTCTTCTTTCAATTACTGGTGATTACGCCATCAGGGTCCTGACCCAACTTCATGAATTCCCAGTCGGATTCACATTTTATTAGGAGTATGATCCCATTTTTCTGTTGTATTTTAGTGTTCACGAAACTGAATTTTACTTTGGTGTGAGCTGGTTTGGTGGGTCAGCAGGTGGATGCAGAGTGGGTCGGAAACGGCAGATTATATTTAGAAATGCTTTTTTTAAAAACGGGTGAAGATTTGAATGCGTTAGACAACTTCCCTGCTTGAATTACTTCATTTTTCACGTTTTTGTTTTTCACCATCACCTCTTTGCTTCCAACCGCTAACTCCACCGTACCAGCTCAAGTCATTTCACACCAAAGGTCAATGGAATATTATATTTTGATAATCCCAAAAGCTGATTTCTAGTGGCTGTTTAACTTGGCATTATATTTGCATGCTTTTTTTTGTATTTTTTGATAACTTTAGGCTTTGTTTTGATTTTTTTTTTAATAATTTGGCTCATTTTTCTGCTTTTTATACATTTAGTGATTTCTATTATTAGCCCGTGTTTGTGAATAAGTGTGATGTCATTAAGATGCATGTGCATCGTTGAAGCAGACTGGCAGAATTCATGTCAGTTTACAGCAGCTCATTGACACAAACAGATCAGCTTCAAATAGCACAAAGTATGTTGTAGTAGCAAGATGGCGACCATATTTTTGTCATCAGTCTACAAAAAGCTGTTCTTTGGCTCGGTGCTGGATATCTTATTTTGAAGGTTTTGATTGTAAAATCGGCCTTGATAGTGCTTGAAAAGTGCTTAAATTTCTCATGAAATAACTGTTTGTTGATCCGGTATAGTGACTTTTTTGTTAATGTGCTAGCAGCAAGACGGCAACTTTATGCAGTGTATTCCTAACCCAACAAAGGACTTACTGGAAAGATATTCTCCAGTCTGGTGAGACAAAGATGAAAGGTTTAGATGGTGTGACGCACGTGTGGCGGCAACCGGGTGAGAAGTACATGTTTGTGTCGTGCATGGTGTTGGGAATGTCATGGTTTGGGACTGCATGAATGGAACTGGAGTTGGGGAGTTGCATTATATTCATGGAAACACAAACTGTGATATTCTGCAAGGAATGATCCTCTCCCTCCGAAAACTGGGTTGAAAGGCAATGGTCCAGCCTGACAATGAATGAATGAATGAATGAAAACTTTATTCGAACATCAAAATAAAAACAGAACCAAAACGATAACTCATTAACAAAATATTGTTACATGACAATGACTCCAAATACGATGAGCAAAGCTTTTCTTAGAGTAAAGGGGGATGTCTCCAGTCCAGATCGAAACCCAATAGAACATCTTTGGGGCATAAAGTCTAAGGTGGAGAAGCACAAGATCTCAAATACCCCCCAGCTGTGTCATAGAGGAGTGGGACGGCATTCCCGTGGCAATTTGTCAGGCTCTGGTGAAACCCATGGCCAGGAGGATTAGGGTGGCCCCACCAAAGCTTGAACTTCAGGAACTTTTACTTAAGGATGCACTCACTTTTGTAACCACTGTTTTTTTGGGGAGTTTTTTGAGGAGAAAAATAAGTTGACACTGCTATATAAGCGTTACACAGACTACCTTTTATTGTGTCAACAATTTTTTTAGTGTTAATCGATAAAATACTATAACTCCACTAAACAAGTTCATATTTCCTACGTTCGTCGACACGCCAGCTGTTTTCTTCGCATATGTTGACACAAGAGCCGCATATTGAAAACGCGTGGCGCGCGCATTGTTTACATAAACCCGCTTACATCCATTTTCTCCCGGAGCGCTTTGAAAACCGGCCGATAATTACCAGCCAATTTTAACGCGAGAGGAGGGAGAAAAAAACGCAATCTTTTTGATCTGGCCGGCATAATGCCGGGCGGGCACAACAGAATCTCATCTCCTGTGTCAGCTCTCGCGGCGCAACGTGATATTCTCACGGGAATTTTTTTTTCCTACGGCGCAAATCAGTCAGATCAGTGCGGGCCCTTTCTTATCTGGACAGGGGAGAAGGGAGGGAGGTGGAGGAATAATGGCAAAAAATCTCCCGGGCGGTCTTGAAATCTGTCGTTTTTGCGACGAGGTTACTTTACGTGGTGCGTTTACGGTCCAAAAATCCTTCAGGAAATGTCTTATTCCATTTTGATTGAGTAGATTAGTAATTGGTGTGCTCCAGTATGCCTCAGAACTCCATTACATTGGTAGCCACCGTAATCCATTGAGGACTGTTGTCCAAACATTGACTTGTTCCAGTTCTGAATCATTTTTTCCCATAGGGATTCATGTTATTTCTTCTAATACGTTCCTACGCATTCAGAAAACACTCAAAATATAAATGAAACGTGTACCCAAACAACTGGGAATACCCAAAATGATCATAAAATGTGTACTTAAACAATAATAATTATTTAAAGTGACTGTGTGTATTATTTAGCCCGTCTTATGGGCAAAACAACAATTGATTCACGGAAAAAAACACGAACTATCATAGAATTGCTCCCTGAAAAAACAAAAATAAATTAAAAAGGTTTTGAGAAAAAAAACGGTGCGTTTTGGTCACTATGTGTTTCCGTAGTTTGGATTCTCCCTTGGGCCTTTTAGCAATCGTGTTTAGTTGCTTTACAAAATACAGCGATGTCTACTGGTCAGGTACACTGTCCCTTTAAATGTGTGGATAATTAGCTTTAAAAATAATATGTTAAGATTAAAATATAACTGGGCAGCACGGCGACACAGTGGTTAGCGCGTGTGCGGGACAGTTCTGAGGTCATGAGATCGAACTTCCTGTGTGGAGTTTGCATGTTCTCCCTGTGCTTGCGTGGGTTTCCTCCGGGCACTCCGGTTTCCTCCCACATTTTAAAAACATGCATGTCAGGTTGATTGGCTTAACCAAAATCTCCCTAGGTGTAAATGAGCGAGTGAGTTGTTCTCTGTGTGCCCTGGGACTGGCTGGCAACCAGTTCAGGATGGGATGGGCTCCAGCACCCCCGTGACCCTACTGAGGATAAGCGGTGCAGATAATGGATGGATGGATAAATTATAACATACCATTTGCGCAGCAATTTGATGGCATGTACAAACTGAGTGGACACGTGAAATCCATTCTGAAATTTGGCTATCCATCACTACTTGACGCTTCGTACTTGTATAGAAATATTATGCGATCCATTATCACATTTTGCTGCCAGCAGCAGCCAGAAAAGCACATTTCGTTTAAGGTCTGGTGGCGTTTTTTTAAAATTACGTTCTGTCCATTGTGATGCATTATCCCTGTTCACGTATTACCGCAATTGGGGACCATAAGAGCGCAGTTTTCAAGGCCTCACTGTTATTCTTTTTGCTATTTCCACTTGAAATGAACTGCACTCATGCGGCCACAAGCCATTATCCCCAGTCCCGTATTGCTGCAAGCAGAGACCAGCAGAAGGTCACTTTTGTCCGGAGTTGTGCCGACCTGGCCCGCCTCGTTTTAAAGGCACAGTTGTAGCTGAGATCCATTATCCCTAAGTTGACTATTGCTGAGAGTAGGCGCGCTGGGCAGAGTGCATATTTTTTCCGGTGGGGCTGCAGTTTTTACCGCTATTCTCTATCCCCAGTTTTTTTATTATTATTTACGGCCAATATAAATATATGCGATCCATTATCTCCATTTGACTATTGCTGGTGGAGGTTGGCAGAGCACATGCTTAAAGGAAGAAGGGAGACTTAGTAGTTTTTTGCATATCTTGGAGGGGGGGGTATCTGGCCACCTTTAACGATAATGGACGAGGGATAACAGTAATTGCCTTGTTCAGCTGGCCGCTGTTCTCACCGTTCCTTCTTTCCTCAATAACTTTTTTGGGACCCTTTTTTTGGGGCTAGCAATCTCTCAAAAAGAGTAGCTAAAATGTCCTCTCTTCTTTCAAGTGCGTAATAAAGATCTTCCTTTTTTTTCTATTTCTTTTACCTCTACTCCTTACTCTTCTTCTTCTTTGTCTCTTATGTCCTTTCCTCTGACTTCCTCTATGTCTTCTACCTTCACCACTTTTACTTTCACCTCTTGTACCTCTACTTCTTCTACGTTCTCTTCTTCTACTTTTGCCATGTCTTCTATGTCCTCTTCTTTGTTCTTTCCTTCAACTTCCTCTATGTCTTCTACCTTCACCTCTATTACTTTCTCACCTCTTGTACTTCTACTTCTTCTACATCCTTTTCTTCTACTTCTTCCATGTCCTCTTCTTCGTCCTATCCTTCGACTTCCTCTATGTTTTCTACCTTCACCTCCTTTACTTTCACTTCTTGTACTTCTACTTCTTCTTCTACGTCCTCTTCTTCTTCATTTTCCATGTCCTCTATGTCCTCTTCTTCATCCTCTCCTTCAACTTCCTCTGTCTTTACCTTCACCTCTATTACTTTCTCACCTCTTGTACTTCTACTTCTTCGATTTCCTCTATGTCCTCTATGTCTTCTTCCTCCTCTCCTTCGACTTCTCTTCTTCTACTTCTTCCATGTCTTCTATGTCCTCTTCTTCGTCCTCTCCTTCAACTTCCTCTATGTGTTTTACCTTCACCTCGTTTATTTTCACCTCTTGGACTTCTACTTCTTCTTCTACATTCTCTTATTCTACTTCTTCCATGTCTTTTATGTCCTCTCCTTTGACTTCCTCTATGTCTTCTACCTTCACCTCGTTTATTTTCACCACTTGGACTTTTACTTCTTCTTCTGCATCCTCTTCTTCTACCTCTTATGTCTTCTATGTCCTCTTATTCATCCTCTCCTTCGACTTCCTCTATGTCTTCTACCTTCACCTCTTTTACTTTTACCTCTTGTACTTCTACTTCTTCTTCTACGTCCTCTTCTTCTACTTTTGCTATGTCTTCTATGTCCTCTTCTTCATCCTCTCCTTCGACTTCCTCTGTCTTCTACCTTCACCTCTATTACTTTCACCTCTTGTACTTCTATGTGTACTTCTTCTTCTACATTCTCTTCTTCTACTTCTTCCATGTCTTCTATGTCCTCTTCTTTGTTCTTTCCTTCAACTTCCTCTGTCTTCTACCTTCACCTCTATTACTTTCTCCCCTCTTGTACTTCTACTTCTTCGATTTCCTCTATGTCCTCTGTCTTCTTCCTCCTCTCTTTTGACTTCTCTTCTTCTACTTCTTCCATGTCTTCTATGTCCTCTTCTTCGTCCTCTCCTTCGACTTCATCTATGTCTTCTACCTTCACCTCTTTTACTTTCACCTCTTCTACTTCTTCTATGTCTCCTTCAACTTCCTCTATGTCTTTTACCTTCACCTCTTTTACTTTCACCTTTTGTACTTCTACTTCTTCTTCTTCTTCGTCCTCTTCTTCTGTCTTCTTTTTCCACATCTTTTACTTCCATCACTTCTTTCTTCTACTTCGTTTTGTACTTTTAACCTTACCCTCCTTGTTTTATAACCTTATCTTCACTGTTCCTTATCTTCTTGGTTTCTTTACCTCACTGTGAATGTGTGAAACTGGAGTGTCGTGCCCAATTTCGTTGTCACAATTTGTTAATCCATTTTGAAACAATGACAATAAAGGTATACTCTATTCTATTCTATTTTACTACTTCTTTCTACTTCTTCCTTTACTTCTAATTCTTCTCCAGATTGTCGCTCTTCTTCTTCTACTCACTTGGCTCACTTTGTTCAAATATTGCTACAAAATATTTGAGTACCATTTTCTTAGTTTATTTTCGATTTATCTGAGTCCATCACGAGATCTTTGTCCCTTATTCCATGGCCGCTTCAAAAATCTGTTGTAGATGTTTGAATTTCTTCTAAAAGGCTTCCATCGGAGCTTGGGGAAAGGAAAAGGTTCGTGAGCTGAATTGACTTTTGATTGGATCGGCGAGACCCCGCAGGGCCGCACCGCACCGACCGTGACTGCAATCTCCGCTCGTTCTCTTCGCCTCTCCGGTCGTCCTCGTCCGCACGCTGAGAAGCATTAAAAGAAAAATCGGAAAGGAAAAAAAAAAACGGAAAAACGGCCGGCGGTGGAGATGTGTGCCGGGATCGAGAGTTGACGGCGGATAAACAATGAGAGCAAACAGTCACTCCCACCGGCATCGATTTCTTCCGACTCCTTCACTACCCCTTTATTTTTTTTAGTTTTTTTTAGAGCCAACCAACGCCACAAAATACAGTAGATGCTGAACCCTCAGTCACCTAGAGAAAAATCATTGAAATAAGAAAATCGTCTATAACAGGGGTCCTAAACTCAATTGACTTAGGGGCCACCAAATCTAGGGTCTGCGTTTGGGTCCACTGTTTTCAGATATTAAAAAAATAATCCTTAAGCAAAATAAGATTTAAAAAAATGCATGCTGAACCCTCAGTCACCGAGAGAAAAATCATCGAAATAAGAAAATCGTCTAAAACTTTAGGGGCCACCGAATCTAGGGTCTGCATTTGGGTCCACTGTTTTCTGATATTTAAAAAAAAAAAATCCTAAAGCCAAATAAGATTTTAAAAATGCATGCTGAACCCTCAGTAACCGAGGGAAAAATCATTAAAATAAGAAAATAGTCTATAACAGGGGTCCTAAACTCAATTGACTTAGGGGCCACCGAATCTAGGGTCTGCGTTTGGGTCCACTCTTTTCAGATATTAAAAGAAAAATCCTTACGCAAAATAAAATTTAAAAAATGCATGCTGAACCCTCAGTCACCTAGAGAAAAATCATCGAAATAAGAAAATCGTCCAAAACTTTAGGGGCCACTGAATCTAGGGTCTGCATTTGGGTCCACTGTTTTCAGATATTTAAAAAAAATCCTTAAGCAAAATAAGATTTTAAAAATGCATGCTGAACCCTCAGTAACCGAGAGAAAAATCATTAAAATAAGAAAATCAGCTATAACTCTAGGGGCCACCGGATCTAGGGTCTGCGTTTGGGTCCACTCTTTTCCGATATTTAAAAAAAAAATCTTTAAGCAAAATAAGATTTAAAAAATGCATGTTGAACCCTCAGTAACCTCAAAAAAAAAATCATTAAAATAAGAAAATCGTCTATAACTGGGGTCCTAAACTCAATTGACTTAGGGGCCACTGGATCTAGGGTCTGCGTTTGGGTCCACTGTTTTCAGATATTTATAAAAAGAATCCCTACGCAAAATAAGATTTGAAATAAAAATTGAGAATCAAAAAAAATCATCCATGTAGGGTAGGGTCGCGGGAGTACTGGAGCCCATCCAGCTATCTTCGGGCAGCTCGCGGCAAGCCATAGCCTGCAGCCAAGTGGCTAGAGAGGGAAACTGTGAGGAAAAAGCGTTCGATGCCTGAAGCACAGGCAATGTTTGCTTGCATGGCCAGTTGTGAAAAGCGGGTGACAGGCCCGCTAAGGGATTGAATCCGGCCCGCGAGTTGACGCTCAGAGAAGCGCAAGAGAAAAACGAGCTGCAGGTTGAAATATGTCCACTAGATGTTGCCAAAGCCAGGTGCCTCTTACAAACGCTGTAGTTGTATTTCTCTCTCTCTCTTTCTCTTTCTCTCTCTTTCTCTCTCTCTCTCTCTTTTTCTTTCTCTCTTTCTCTCTCTCTCTCTCTCTAAACATATATATATATATTTATATGAAAAGCATTTTTTTTTTTTGCAGCACTCCTCCTGCCAAAAATGATAAATGAGCCCCTATATTCCCCCTCCACGCGTGGCTTTTCCCAAGCACTCCGAGCTTATTCCTTCCTCCAGAAAATCCAATCGCTTTCTTCAAAGAACATTTTTGTGACTTTAATTTCCAATTGGTCATCGCCAGAGCATCCATATGCATGACTCCGAACTTTGGAGCCGACCGGAAAAATAAACGATATTTTCAAACATGGAAATGTTTGCGGTGCCACTCAAAAGATGAAATCCGTCTTTGATGATTCCCCCTTCCCCCGTCTGTTCTATTGTTTTGCATTCGTTTGTCCTCGGTGCGATCCGACGGATAAGAGGACATGACAGTGAGCCGATCTTCAGTTTCCGCCTGTAAGAAAGTGACTCATTTTGATGTCATGATTTAGAACACGGGTGTCAAACAGGCGACCCGCGGGCCGGAACAGGCCTGCTAAGGGATTGAAGCCGGCCCGCGAGACAACAATTAGAGAAGCGCAAGAGAAAAACAAGCTGCAGGTTGAAATAGGTCAACTTGATGTTGCCAAAGAAAGGTGCTTTTCACAAAGACACTGTACTCTCTCTCTTCTTCTCTTTCTCTCTTTCTCCTCCTCTTTCTCTCTTTTGCTCTTTCTATTTCTCTTTCTCTTTTTGTATTTTTGTCTCTTTCTCTCTCTTTCTCTTTCTCTCTCTCTCTTTCTTTCTCTCTCTTTCTCTCTTTTTTATCTTTCTCTTTTTCTCTTTTTCTCGTATTTATCTTTCTATTTCTCTTTCTCTTTTTGTATTTTTGTGTTTTTGTCTTTCTCTTTTTGTCTCTTTCTCTCTTTCTTTCTCTCTCTTTCTTTTTTTCCTCTTTCTTTCTCTTTCTATTTTTCTCTTTCTCTCTTTTTCTTTCTCTCTTTTTCTCTTATTTTCTCTTTCTATTTCTCTTTCTCTTTTTGTATTTTTGTGTTTTTGTCTTTCTCTCTCTTTCTCTCTCTTTCTTTCTCTCTCTTTCTCTTTTTTCTCTTTCTCTTTCTCTTCTCGTTTACTCGTTTTTTCTTATTTTCTCTTTCTATTTCTCTCTTTGTATTTTTGTGTTTTTGTCTTTCTCTTTTTGTCTCTCTTTCTTTCTCTCTTTCTTTCTTTCTCTGTCTTTCTCTGTCTTTCTCTTTTTCGTTTTCTCTTATTTTCTCTTTCTATTTCTCTTGTATTTTTGTGTTTTTGTCTTTCTCTTTTTGTCTTTCTTTCTCTGTCTTTCTTTCTCTCTCTTTCTTTCTTTCTCTGTCTTTCTCCGTCTTTCTATTTTTCTCTTTCTCTCTTTCTCTTCCTCTTTCTCTCTTTTTCTCTTATTTTCTCTTTCTCTTTTTGTATTTTTGTGTTTTTGTCTTTCTCTTTTTGTCTCTTTCTCTTTCTCTCTTTCTTTCTTTCTCTCTCTCTCTCTCCTCTCTCTTTCTCTCTCTCTCCTCTCTTTTTCTTTCTCTCTTTTCCACCCCTTTTCTCCCACTCTCTGTCTCTGTCCCTTTCACTCTCTGTGTCTGTGAAACAGAAACGTGATACCATCTGGTTTAGAGATACACACTTTTTGTGGAACGGGTTCAGTAGTAGAATTCTCGCCGGCCACGCGGGAGGCCCGGGTTCGATTCCCGGCCAATGCAACGTGCCTTTAGGGGGCGGCATTAGCTCAGGAGGTAGAGCGCTCGTCTTGGGATCAAGAGATCGCAGTTGGAATCCCG
Source organism: Urocampus carinirostris (assembly GCF_059441175.1). Lineage (NCBI taxonomy): Eukaryota > Metazoa > Chordata > Actinopteri > Syngnathiformes > Syngnathidae > Urocampus > Urocampus carinirostris. The sequence continues at coordinate 41,162,813 of NC_142357.1, read as the reverse complement.
GCTCCTCCGTGTTACATGTCGAAGTGTCCTTGGGTAAGACACTGAACCCCTAATACCCCTAATAAGCAGGTTAGCCCCTTACATGGCTGCACGGTCGCTATTGGGAAATGTGAAGCACACCGTAAAGCGCTATATAAATGCAGATCTTTTCATTTCACTAGTTGAAGGCCACTGTACACATAGGACTAGGGTTTCGCAAACAAAAGCCTTGGCTTGACGGTTTGATTTCTTTCAACTTTAATATGTCGATCACGAAGCAATACATGGTGGTCAAGCTCAGGGATGGATACAATTCAAGTTACCAGTTTGTTTTCTTGAACAGCGTCTCTGATTGCATTCTATTTATTGTTGAATACATACTATATACATTTTGCAGATTTCTGGGTAAGAAACGGATGCAGGCATGAAATGTTGCTCCGGAAAATCACCCACTTATCGCAGAAACATCCTCCTCCTTTCTTTAATTCGTGCCATTTTGTTTTTCTGTTTACATCCAATCTCATTATGCTTGTAAATGGAGCACATCTCGTCTATAAATAGCTTTGCTTTTTCAGCAAACTCATGGCTGCCATGTATGGAAGCCCACGAGTGCCAAAATGAAAAACATAAAAACTATTAAAATAAAACCAATAACAGGTCATCTTATATGGTTATTCCGTTTGAAAATTGTCATTATCCTAAAAGAAGTATTTACCATTCTCTCAGAAGCAATAATTAGAAATGTTATCTTCATTAAATGTCTTAAATTTATATGTAATAATGTCATACTTTTGATAAAGATCTAAATTAATTTTCCAAGATTTAATTTAAAAATAAAACCACGGAAAAATAACTGTTGTCAATCAAACCAAATGAGGCGGGGCTAGTGATCCGATTGGCCGATTCCTTGAAACAGACATGAGTAACAGATCTCTCGATACATGACATTTGACCCATTTTGAAACGGTATTCTAGCTAAAGTTAGCGAGCCTGCCACCTATAGGACAGACATGACTAATCGATCTTAAGGATCAAGGTACCGGGCTAGTGACTAAATCCTAGATTGCAATATCATCTTTTGGTTTTTAAACAAAATGATATTTATAATGAGATCATTTTAATTGTGATTGTTGGTCTTATGTTATGAGGAGGTGGACAGACATGACTAATCGATCTTAAGGATCTAGCATCGGCACAACCGATCAATAAAACGCTATTGTGGTCAACGATTTTTAGTAATAGATGCTTGAAATTTAATTTTGTGTTTTCAAGGACTGAAAAGTACCTGAATACAACACTATTGAAATACTATATAGTAAAATGTGATGTAGTGTATTCTGTATTCTATATTTTTTTATTTTATTTTGCAACACAAGGATACTGCTGGAAGTGTGAATTTCCCTACAGGGATGAATAAAATATCTATCTATCTAGACATATCTATCCATCTATCTCTCTATCCATCTATCTCTATCCATCTATCTCTCTCTCTATATCTATCTATCCATCTATCTATCTCTTTTTTTCTCTCTCTATATCTCAATCTCATCTCTCTATCTATCTCTATATGTATATCTATCTATCTCTATCTATCTATCTCTATGTCTTTATCTATCTCTATCTATCTAGACATCTAGACATTTCTCTCTATCTATCTCTATATATCTATCTATTTATCTATCGCTATATCTCTCTCTCTCTATCCATCTACCTATGTCTTTATCTATCTCTCTGTACCTATCTAGACATTTATCTCTATCTATCTAGACATTTATCTCTATCTATCTAGACATCTATCTTTCTATCTATCTATCACTATCTCTCTCTCTATCTGTCTAGCTATCTATCTCTGTATCTCTATCTCTCTCTATTTCTATCTATCTCTATTTGTCTAGCTATCTATCTCTGTATCTCTCTCTATCTATCTAGACATTTATCTCTATCAATCTAAACATCTATCTCTCTCTCCATCTTTCTCTATCTATTTATCTATCGCTATATCTCTTTATCTCTATCTCTCTCTATCTATCTATTGCTATCTCTCTCTCTCTATCTATCCATCTATCTCTATCTATCTAGACATCTATCTCTCTCTTTCTCTCTATCTCTCTATCTATGGTACTTTATATTAAAACTGCATAGCTCTAATGATCTGTTATTTAGTAAAACGTTTTTATTTCAAAAGTTGTTTTCATGTCAAGCATTTTGGCCCTCCGGGGCTTCCATACAATGCATGTACGGTATGTTTTTTTAATCATATAGGGCCGATTGAGGATATCCACGATGTTGTTTTGAGCTTCTCGTATACTGCGCTACCCTCGGGAGTCACGCCTTTGAGAAACGTCTTCATTTCACCTCTCGGCTAATGACCCTCCGCTATCGCTAGCTCATCCGCTCGGCTTTTCCCACCGCGAGCTAATCCGTTTTACGCGATCACGCTAGCGGCGGATCTTCCCTCTCTTCGGCTTTCCTAGCTAACGTAGCATGGACGATAGCGAGACGAGAGCCTTTGTTTTTCACCTCGCCGCTAATTAGCCTCGCAAAGTGTAAATTAGGAATTTGTAATCCGTTTTTTGGGTTGTTTTTTTACGGTTGTTTTGTGTTTTGGAAGATTTTTACGTTGATGGGATCGGACAGGATTGGATGCAATTTGCATTTGGGTTCTCTTTTTTTCTTTTTATATATATATATATATATATATATATATATATATATATACAAATTATGAATTTGTAATCAGTTTTTTGGGTTGTTTTTTTACGGTTGTTTTGTGTTTTGGAGGAATTTTACGGTGATGGGATTGGATGTCTTTTGCATTTGGGTTTGCTTTTTTCCTAAGCAGTAAATATTGTCCTTTTATATATATAAATTATGAATTTATAATAAGTTTGTTGGGTTGTTTTTTTTATGGTTGTTTTGTTTTGGTTGTTTTGGTTTTTTTTGGAGGATTTTTACGTTGATGGGATCGGACATGATTGGATGTCATTTGCATTTGGGTTCGCTTTTTTACTTTATTTATATAGATATATATATATATATATATATATATATATATATATATAAATTATGAATTTGTATTTAGTATTTTTGTTTGTTTTTTTACAGTTTTGTGTTTTGGAGGAATTTTACGGTGATAGGATCGGACAGGATTGGATCTCATTTGCATTTGGGTTCGCTTTTTTCTTATATTTTTATATATATATATATATATACACATTTGTTATCATTTTTTTGGTTGTTTTTTTACGGTTGTTTTGTGTTTTGGAGGATTTTTACGTTGATGGGATCGGACAGGATTGGATGTCATTTGCATCTGGGTTGGCTTTTTTTCTTTATATATATGTATATAAATTATGAAATTATAATAAGTTTTTTGGGGTTGTTTTTTTCCAGTTGTTTTGTGTTTTGGAGGATTTTTACAGTGATGGGATTGGATGTCATTTGCATTTGGGTTGGCTTTTTTTTCTTAGCGGGAAATATTGTCCTGTCTTGCCTACTTGTTCTATAATCACTCAGAGTAAATTATTATGAGTAGCAAAGATGCGTCTTTGTTTTCAAGGGCGAAATGGACTGATAATCCAGTTGTTTGTTTCCTGCTTTGGCGTAAAATGAATTGCTGCAAACGAAGTTAGGGTAGCGTAAACCACGGGTGTCAAAGAGGCGGCCCGCGGGCCGGATCAGGCCCGCTCAGGGATTGAAATGCAATATTTCCGTTATGTAGGTTTTACCTGAAATGCCCTCGACTGCAGAAAGCTTTTTGAGTTTTTTTACTGTTAAAGGTTTTACTATCTATCTGTCTCTGTCTCTGTCTGTGTGTCTGTCTCTGCCTGTCTGTCTCCGTCTCTCTCTCACTCGACATCTCTCTCTCCCTCTCGACGTCTCTCGACATCTCTCTCTCTCTCTCTCGACATCTCTCCCTCGACATCTCTCTCTCTCTCTCTCTCGACATCTCTCTCTCTCCCGACATCTCTCTCTCTCTCCCTCGACATCTCTCTCTCTCTCTCTCAACATCTCTCTCTCTCTCTCGACATCTCTCTCTCGACTTCTCTCTCTCTCGACATCTCTCTCTCTCTCTCTCTCTCGACATCTCTCTCTCTCTCTCGACATCTCTCTCTCAACATCTCTCTCTCGACATTTCTCGACATCTCTCTCCCTCTCGACATCTCTCTCTCTGGACACCTCTCGACATCTCTCTCTCTCGACATCTCTCTCTCTCTCGACATCTCTCTCGACATCTCTCTCTCTCTCTCGACATCTCTCTCTCTCGACATCTCTCTCTCAACATCTCTCTCGACATTTCTCGACATCTCTCTCCCTCTCGACATCTCTCTCTCTGGACACCTCTCGACATCTCTCTCCCTCTCGACATCTCTCTCTCTGGACACCTCTCGACATCTCTCTCTCTCGACATCTCTCTCGACATCTCTCTCTCGAAATCTCTCGACATCTCTCGAAAACTCTCTCTCTCGACATCTCTTGACATCTCTCAACATCTCTCTCCCTCTCTAGACATCTTTCTCTCGACATCTCTCGACATCTCTCTCTCGACATCTCTCTCTCTCCCGACATCTCTCTCTCTCTCCCTCGACATCTCTCTCTCTCTCTCTCAACATCTCTCTCTCTCTCTCGACATCTCTCTCTCGACTTCTCTCTCTCTCGACATCTCTCTCTCTCTCTCTCTCTCGACATCTCTCTCTCTCTCTCGACATCTCTCTCTCAACATCTCTCTCTCGACATTTCTCGACATCTCTCTCCCTCTCGACATCTCTCTCTCTGGACACCTCTCGACATCTCTCTCTCTCGACATCTCTCTCTCTCTCGACATCTCTCTCGACATCTCTCTCTCTCTCTCGACATCTCTCTCTCTCGACATCTCTCTCTCAACATCTCTCTCGACATTTCTCGACATCTCTCTCCCTCTCGACATCTCTCTCTCTGGACACCTCTCGACATCTCTCTCCCTCTCGACATCTCTCTCTCTGGACACCTCTCGACATCTCTCTCTCTCGACATCTCTCTCGACATCTCTCTCTCGAAATCTCTCGACATCTCTCGAAAACTCTCTCTCTCGACATCTCTTGACATCTCTCAACATCTCTCTCTCTCTCTAGACATCTTTCTCTCGACATCTCTCGACATCTCTCTCTCTCTGGACACCTCTCGACATCTCTCTCGACATCTCTCTCCCCCCCTGCCTAGATCATATCCCTCAAGAGGGGTAACTGACAGCAAGACAAACACATACAATAACAAAGAAAATAAAAAAGGGAAAAAAATAGCAAAAAACACACACAAATGACTGAAAGGTCTTGCAAACCCTCGTTATAGGGTCACTAAATGTGAGAGGATGTGGAAGTAAAGCGACTGAGTGGAAGAAAGAGGAGATCGGGAGGATGATGTTTTACAATCTACTGTTTACTTATTTACACAATGTCAGATTTTTCAGATTGACTGTTACAGTTTTGAGTGCAATAACCTGGTTCAAGAGCAATATTGGAGTTGTGTATAGTTCTCATTTCAGATGTTAATATTTTATATGGAGGTGAACACATTGTTTTCTATTCATGAGTCTTTATATCGTATCTTTTCTGCTGACTGGAGCGCAACCGTAATCTCGTTGTCGAATTACAATAGCCATAAAGGTGATTCTGACTTCAAGCACCCGTACGAACCCTGTCTGTTTTGCACAAAATGGCAGCTCCTTCTTAATAGGAGCCCTGTTGTTGTGCACATGGACTGACAGTCACCAGAAATAGAGGCATCGTACGGAGATCTGAACAGAGGAGAGAAGATGGGGGTGGGGGGCAATGTGGTGCACATGCCCTCGAGGTTTTTTAGAGGTGACAGAAAAAAACCTTGGCACAAAAAAAAAGCAGGTGATGGCACAGAGGACGGACAAATGACTCAAACCCGCTCCCCTCTAATTCACAAGAAATAGGCCGGGGCGACAACGTTTGGATTAATGAGGAACAGGGAAGTGGAATCTGCTCCAGACAATTCAGAGTAAACATGGGCCATTGAAGGATTTTATACATTTGACTATAAAGGATTTTATACGATTGAATACAAGTTACATTTATTGAGTTACATGTAAGATATTCACTGACTGGGCTGTAGTTCGATGACAGGTCACTCTGTTCCAAATGCAGAATATTTTGACAGACAGGTGGTGGAGCCCACGTTGGGCTTTCTTGGCACGCCCATGGGAGGAGCCGGCACGCCGTCTTGCAGGGAGACGTGGGCCAATAAGGAGAGAGCTAAAGGACTTGAGAAATAGGCTCCACAGAGACTCCTGCGTCACTCATTCGGCCGTTTTCGATGGAGTAGACTGAGTTCAATTGTTATGAAAATAAATCGTGTGAAAATGTCGGCTTTCTCGTTTCTTTTCCATCAAGAAATGAGCGCGCATTGTTAGGTGAATACTTTTTGATATTTAATTCCCAACACCATATAGAGCACAGGTGTCAAAGAGGCGGCCCGCGGGCCAAATCAGGCCCGCTAAGGGATTGCATCCGGCCCGCGAGACAACACTCAGAGAAGTGCAAGAGAAAAACAAGCTGCAGGTTGAAATATGTCCACTTGATGTTGCCAAAGCCAGGTGCCTCCAACAAAGACACTGTACTTGTATTTCTTTCTCTCTCTCTCTCTGTTTCCTGTCTTTGTCTTTGTCTTTTTTTCTCTCTTTTTCTCTCTTTCTTTCTTTATCTTTCTCTTTCTTTTTTTTCTTTCTCTTTCTCTTTCTCTCTCTCTTTCTCTCTCTCTCTTTTTCTTTTTCTTTCTCTCTCTCTTTCTTTTTCTTTCTCTCTCTCTTTCTTTCTTTTCTTTTCCACCCCTTTTCTCCCACACTGTCTCTTTCTCTCTCTCTCTTTTTAACTCCATTTACTCTAATTTCCTTTTTTCCTTCTCTCTTTTCTGTTTCTCTCCTCATACCCTTCGCACTTTCTTTTTTCTTTTCCCTCCTTCTGTATTTCTATTTCTCTTTGGATTTCTTTCTTCCTCTCCCTTTCTTTTCTCCCTCTCTCATGACTTTTTATCTTTTGTTTCTCACGCTCTCTCCTTCTCTCTCTTTTTCTTTCTTTGTCCCGCCCTCTCTCCTTTTCCCTTCCTCTTTCTCTTATTTCTTTCTCTCTTTTTCCTTCTCTTTCATCTACTAGTCCCCCCCCGACAGATTGTTTGTTCTATGGTATGACTTAAACACCCCTGCCTGGTCTATATTATTTCAGTCCTTCTATCTTCTTTTTCTCTCTCTCTCTTTTTCTTACCTTCTCTTTCACTTTCTCGCTTTCCCTTTCTTTTTCACACTCACTATTTTTCTCTATCTCTCTTGGACTGTCTCCCTTTCACTTCTAATTTTTCTTTGTTTCTTTTCCCCCTCTTTTTTATTTATTATGCACTCTCTCTATACCTCTCCCCTTTTCTTTCTCTCTCTCTCTTTTTCTCCGTTTCTCTCTCTCTATCATTTCAGTCCTTCTATCTTCTTTTTTCTCTCTCTCTTTTTCTTACCTTCTCTTTCACTCTCTTGCTTTCCCTTTCTTTTTCACACTCACTATTTTTCTTTATCTCTTGGACTGTCTCCCTTTCACTTCTAATTTTTCTTTGTTTCTTTTCCCCCTCTTTCTTTATATATTATTCTCTCTCTCTCTATACCTCTCCCCTTTTCTTTCTCTCTCTCTCTTTTTCTGCTTCTCTCTTATTATTTCAGTCCTTCTATCTTCTTTTTTCTCCCTCTCTTTTTCATACCTTCACTTTCACTCTCTCACTTTCCTTTTCTTTTTCACACTCACTCTTTTTCTCTATCTCCTGGAATAGCTCCATTTCACTTCTAATTTTTTCCTTGTTTCTTTTCTCCCTCTTTTTATTTTATTATTCTCTCTCTTTACCTCTCCCCTTTTCTTTCTCTCTGTCTCTCTTTTTCTCTGTTTCTCTCTTTTATCTTCTTTTTTCTTTCTCTCTCTTTTTCTCTTTTTTTCTTACCTTCTCTTTCACTCTCTCGCTTTCCCTTTCTTTTTCACACTCACTATTTTTCTCTATCTCTCTTGGACTGTCTCCCTTTCACTTCTAATTTTTCTTTGTTTCTTTTCCCCCTCTTTCTTTATATATTATTCTCTCTCTCTATACCTCTCCCCTTTTCTTTCTCTCTCTCTCTTTTTCTGCTTCTCTCTTATTATTTCAGTCCTTCTATCTTCTTTTTTCTCCCTCTCTTTTTCTTACCTTCACTTTCACTCTCTCACTTTCCTTTTCTTTTTCACACTCACTCTTTTTCTCTATCTCCTGGAATAGCTCCATTTCACTTCTAATTTTTTCCTTGTTTCTTTTCTCCCTCTTTTTATTTTATTATTCTCTCTCTTTACCTCTCCCCTTTTCTTTCTCTCTGTCTGTCTTTTTCTCTGTTTCTCTCTCTTTTATCTTCTTTTTTCTTTCTCTCTCTTTTTCTCTTTTTTTCTTACCTTCTCTTTCACTCTCTCGTTTTCCCTTTCTCTTTCACACTCACTATTTTTCTCTATCTCTTGGAATGTCTCCCTTTCACTTCAATTTTTTTTTGTTTCTTTTCCCCCTCTTTTTTATTTATTATTCTCTCTCTCTATGCCTCTCCCCTTTCTTTTCCTCTCTTTTTCTTTTTCTCTTATTATTTCAGTCCTTCTCTCTTCTTTTTTCCTTTCTCTTTCTTTCTTACCTTCTCTTTCACTCTCTCGCTTTCCCTTTCTTTTTCACACTCACTCTTTCTCTCTATCTCTCTTTGACTCTCCCTTTCACTTCTAATTTTTCTTGGTTTCTTTCCCCCTTCTTTTTTCTATATTATGCACTCTCTATTTCCCCTTTTTTTTCTCTTTCCTTCTTTCTCTCTCTCTCTCTCTCTTACTCCTTGCTCAGTCTCCCTTGTTGTCTTTCTCTTTCTCTCTTTTTCTTGGTCTTCCTCTCTCTTTCTCTTAAATCTACCAGGGTGGCCCCCGCGACATTTATTTTCTCAGTTCAAATGAGTCTGATTGACTCTAAAGCGCAAAGTGGAATTTGTTGTGCATCAAACTCCGCTTACTTTTGAATGCTACTCGCACATTCTTCTTCATAAATATTTCAAGCTCATGATTCCGCTAATGTATTAGCCGCTGATGCTAAAACAGCCGAGATGCCTTTCCTATGCTAAATCAAATCAGGAACCGAAGATTCTGGCCATGTCCTTAAATTTCAATCCGTCTCTTTGTGACTGAGAGGAGCAAGTCATGGATTGAGACTCAATCCCATTTTCTCTTATTTTACTCGTTATGTTTACTGCGTAAAAACCTTGGTCTGAAATTGCGAGGGAGAGAGCGTGAGGAACACAAGATAAAAAGTCGTGAGAGAGGGGGAAAAGAAAGGGAGAGGAAGGAAGAAATCCAAAGAGAAATAGAAAGACAGAAGGAGAGAAACGTGAAAAGAAAGCGCAAAGGGTATGAAGAGAGAAAGAGAAAAGAGAGAAAAGGAAAAGAGGAAGTTAGAGCAAAATAGGTTTAAAAGACACAGTGAGTGAAAGAGACAGAGACTGGGAGAGAGACTGGGAGAGAGACTGGGAGAGAGACTGGGAGAGAGACTGGGAGAGAGACTGGGAGAGAGACTGGGAGAGAGACTGGGAGAGAGACTGGGAGAGAGACTGGAAGAGAGACTGGGAGTGGGACTGGGAGAGACTGAGACTGGGAGAGACTGGGAGAGACTGAGACTGGGAGAGGGAGAGAGACTGGGAGAGGGAGAGAGACTGGGAGAGGGAGAGAGACTGGGAGAGACTAGGAGAGGGAGAGAGACTGGGAGAGGGAGAGAGACTGGGAGAGGGAGAGAGACTGGGAGAGGGAGAGAGACTGGGAGAGGGAGAGAGACTGGGAGAGGGAGAGAGACTGGGAGAGACTAGGAGACTGGGAGAGACTAGGAGACTGGGAGAGACTAGGAGACTGGGAGAGACCAGGAGACTGGGAGAGACTAGGAGAGGGAGAAAGACTGGGAGAGGGAGAGAGACTGGGAGAGACTAAGAGAGGGAGAGAGACTGGGAGAGACTAGGAGTGGGAAAGAGACTGGGAGAGTAGGAGAGAGAGAGAGACTGGGAGAGGGAGAGAGACTGGGAGAGACTAGGAGAGGGAGAGAGAGGGAGACTGGGAGAGACTAGAAGAGAGAGAGAGACTGGGAGAGGGAGAAAGACTGGGAGAGACTAGGAAAAGGTGAGAGACTGGGAGAGACTAGGAGTGGGAGAGACTGGGAGAGACTAGGAGAAGGAGAGAGACTGGGAGAAACGAGGAGAGGGGGAGAGACTGGGAGAGGAGAGAGAGAGAGACTAGGAGAGGGAGAGAGAGAGAGTGGGAGAGGGAGAGAGAGACTGGGATAGAGAGAGAGACTGGGAGAGAGAAAAAAATAGTGTTCACTACTGAGAAGTATGGAAGAGCACTGAAAAGTACAAAAAAGTGCTACAAGGTACTGAAATTTATGCAAAAGTATTTAAAAAGATTGAATGAGTACTGAGAAGTATCCATCCATGGATCCATTATCTACACCGCCTATCCTCAGTAGGGTCGCGGGGGGCGCTGGAGCCCATCCCAGCTATCTTCAGCCAGTGGGCAAGGGACACCCTGAACTGGTTGCCACCCAGTTGCAAGGCTACTGAGAAGTATATATTGTATAATGGAAATACTGGCTAAAGTCTGATTTTCATATAAATGTACTTTTAAAATTTGCTTTGAAATTGTTACAAAGTCCTGACACTCATTTTTTTCTGGTACCATTATTCTGAAATGGCTGCCCTCTATGTCGCCATCACACTCTGCATATTTATCCGGCAATGCTGCACTTTGGTGCTCCGTGGATTGTTGGAGTTTTTTTTTGCGTAGGAGATATTGGCACCTATTTACTTTTGCGTAGGTGAGTCACAAGAGGACTGTGGAATAAATATTTAGAGATCGGCAACGGCGGTTTAAGCTTTAAACCCACCCACACACACAAAAAAAACAAAAAAACAATGCCGACTCATTATTTTTTTTATACAGGGATATATTGCTTCCACACTTATGCTAGCTGGTCACTGGAGTTAGCTCGAGGCTTCTCCATTATTTTCTGTCGCGCCCCCTCCTCGGAAGAAGAAATCCTCTACCTCCCATACCAAGTGCTCGATGTGCTAATTGCGGTCAGTGAACAAAAACAATCCACTAATTAACCAAAAGTGAGTGAGAGTACATTTTTTTTTATATCTATATACAAGTTCGAGACCCTGGTGGGGGCCAATTAAACTCTGGCGGAGTTTTTATGGTATGGCAGGGGTGTCCAAACTTTTCAGAAAGCGGGCCGGTTTGGGTTAGCTTAAAATGTAAGCTAGCATTCTTTGAACAGTCTTATGAATTAACTCTCTGTGAGAAGTTCGCCGTGCTCGAATATTAGCGTCGCGACCTCGTAGCTCGCCTTCCTCTCTTGGCAGAATAGGCAGACACAATTGTTTTAGATTTTGTAAAACTCCAATTTCCACTTGTCCTAAAAGCGGCTGCCCTCACAGTCAACTTTCCTTTTTTGGTTACAGTCGGAAATGGGGTGGGCCAAAGGCTAGGTAGCCAAAAGGCTTCTGCCATAATCTGGTGGATTGGTCAAGTCCTGTTTATTTGTGAGGCCCTTAATCACAAAGAGTCTCAAAGTGCTGCAAAGACCACAGATTATTGAAAACTACAGACTATTATGACACCATCACCTGATCTAAAACCCACATGAGGGCAAGGGAAAACTCAAAACCTCAGCACCTCTCTAATTATCTATCTATCTATCTATGTATCTATGTATCTAGACATCTATCCATCTAGACATATCTATCTATCTATCTCTCTATTTCTATCTATCTCTATACATCTATCTAGACATCTATCTATCGATTCCTATCCATCTATATCTATACATCTATATCTATCTATCTAGACATATATCTTGACATCTATATCTATGTAGACATATATCTTGACATCTATATTTATATACATCTATCTATATCTATCTATCTAGACATCTATCTATCAATATCTATCTCTAAACATCTATCTAGACAACAATCTTGACATCTATATACCACTATCTATATCTATCTATCTATCTATCTATATCTATACATCTATCTATACCTATCTATCTCTATACATTTATATAGACATATATTTCGACATCTATATCTATATACATCTATATCTATCTAGACATCGGACTATATCTAGACATCTATCTATTTACCTATCTATATCTATACATCTATCTAAAACCTCAGCATGAGTCAAGTCAAGTCTTGTTTATTTGTGACACCCTTAATCACAAAGAGTCTCAAAGGGCTGCACAGACCACAGATTATTGCAAACTACAGACTATTATGAACGCATCCCCTGATCTAAAACCGACATGAGGGCAAGGGAAAACTCAAAAAAACCTCAACATGAGGAAAATGAAGAAACCTTGAGAAGGGACAGTCTCAAAAGGCTGCACAGACCACAGATTATTGCAAACTACAGACTATTATGACACCATCCCCTGATCTAAAACTTACATGAAGGGCAAGGAAAAACTCCAAAACCTCAGCATAAGTCAAGTCCTGTTTATTTGTGACACCCTTAATCACAAAGTCTCAAAGGGCTGCACAGACCACAGATTATGGCAAACCCCAGACTATTATGACAGCATCCCCTGATCTAAAACCTACATGAGGGCAAATAATTCATATTGTCAACATAAAATATAGGTTACTGATATGCTATAGAATAGAAGTGTGTTTTAAGTTTAGATTTAAACATTTCCTCTGAGGTTGCAGATCCAATCTCAGGGGGAGAGCAGATAGAATAGAATAGAATCTACCTTCATTGTCATTGCTACAAAATGGGTTGAACATATTGTGACAACGAATTGGACGTGGCACTCCAGGTTCACATTAAACAGTGAGGATGAAAGAAAACAAAGAAGATAAAGGTTATAATTGACACAATATTTACATTGGCGAATATTAGCATGTAAGATGTTACATACAGTTTTGGGATTGAATTGGTGCAATATGCAAAAATAGTCAACATTGTGCAAAGTAAGCATAGGCATGAATACAATTTTACATCTGTGTGAGGGAGTGTGTTTGCAAGAGTTTCAGTTTTTTGTGCGGTATGTGTTAAGGGTGAGTTGAGTCCAGTGTCATCTGCGTAGCAATGAAAACTGATATTATACTTGCGAAGAATATCACTTAAATGCTGAAAAGAAGGGGGCCAAGTACTGAACCCTGCGGAACACCACAGGTAACCCTAAAGGGCTCAGATGTCATTTCACCCTATTTAACACAGTGCGTCCTATCTGAGAGGTAGGATCTCAACCATAAGAGGACGGTTCCTGAGAGACTAATCTATTTTCCCAACCATTCTAGTCAGATATTATGGTCCAGCAGCAGCAAGAGTGATGAAGCAGCGAAGTCCATTGCCAGTAGAAGATCATTGGTTACTTTAATCAGGGCTGTCTCAGTAGAGTGGTTAGCCCTGAATCCTGATTGCATAGATTCAAAAAGATACCGGATGTATGGTGAACATGCTAGTTCAGTTTCACTTCTGTAGTTTAATAGTTTTTTTGGTCTCGTTTTGCAGATATTCCACCACCAGGATGACGTGATCTTTTAGGTCTCAGAGGTCTTCCTACAATCAAGATTCTCAATCGAAACCTTCAGGAGACGTGGTCTGGGAAATGGGCCGGTGATGGCGTCTTCAATCATTTTTTGAGTCCTTCTGTCCAATTCCCGTCGGAGGCAAAAGTGTGTACCGGCGATCTAAGGCCTTGGAATTCTCTGCCATGGTGACATAAGAAGGATTGCAGTATGAGGGAGAACAAACAGGAAGCTATCTCAAGTTCTCCAGTCGCCGCCGCCTGGGTTTCTATCGCGGCCCGTCCCAGAAAAGACTGATTCGTTTCCCGTTTTTCCTCAAGTCCCAGCTGGCCGAGAGACCATGCTGGGATGCGTGACTCGCCTCCGTCGGCTGGTCCGTCTCCTCCCGTTGCAGACCTCCCTGCTGTTGCTGTTCCTGTTCTGCACCGTCAGCGTCTTCATCTCCGCCTACTTCCTCTACGGCGTCAAACGGGAGCTAGAACCCTCCGCCGCCGGCCTTTCGGGGGCCGAGGGGGCCTCGGCCGACTCGGACGACCCCAGGGTTACCCCGTCTCGGATTTTGCCCCTCAGGAGCGTTTCGGGAGGCCCCGGGGCGGACCCCGCCGGGGCCAGGACGGACCCTGTGGTTTTAGTCTTTGTGGAAAGTCAGTATTCGCAACTGGGTCAGGAGATCGTGGCCATTTTGGAGTCGGGGCGCTTTCAATACCGGACGGAGATATCGCCTGGGAAAGGGGACATGCCCACCTTGACGGACAAGGAACGGGGACGTTTCACACTGGTGATTTATGAGAATATACTCAAGTATGTGAACTTGGACGCGTGGAACCGAGAGCTGCTGGATAAATACTGCGTGGAGTACGGAGTGGGGATCATTGGCTTCTTCAAGGTAAGGACGGGACACTGCAGTCCAGTAATTCCTCCAGTTTTTTTTTTGCGTTTCCAAAAATGACCTGCGATAGCCAAAACCTGCAAAGTTTAAAGTATAAGATCCGGGAATGAGACTAATATGTGAAATTATTAACCCATTATTATATCATCAAGTAATACATTTTCTTACCGGTGTTAGGAATTGAAATATTAAAATTTATCGCAATTGAACTAAGTGAACTCCATCGAATTAGCCGAATTAGTGTCACTCGAGTCTCTGTGTAGCCTTCTCTGAAGTCCTCTAGCCTTCTCCTCTCGGCCCACGTCCCCCCGCAAGATGGCGTCTCGATTCCTCCCATGGGCGTGCCAAGGAAGCCCCCCCCCTGGGCGTCGCGGTGTCTGGAAAACTCAAAAACAACACAGAGAGTTTCTACGTCATCAGGGCCTTGTTCTCAAAACATCGCCTGCTGTCCTCTGTCAGAGTCCCGTTATCAAAATTCCCTAGTCAAAATATTCTGCATTTGGAACAACGTGACCTGTCATTGAACTCTAGCCTACTCGGTGAATATCTTGCATTAAACTCAATAAATGTAACTTGTATTCAATCGTATAAAATCCTTTAGAGTCGAATGTATAGAATCCTTTACCGGTGCTGTATATAATTTCACATGTTGTTTCCACACTCAACCTCAAGAGGGCGATCTAGGCCTGTATCGATAGTTTCAACATTGCCATCTTGTGGAGGGGAGCGGTAGGAGGCTTACCGGTAAAAATGATACGGAGGATAAAAATTGAATTGAATTGGATTTTGTGATAGGAGTGAAGCTGATAGTTTGGTAAACGTGTTATTTATGCTTTGTCGTTAACGTTAGCATACCATACTCTTACTCAGCTTGTTATTTATTTTATTTTTATTCTTAATTGCCTTTCTAGACGTCATGTATGTTTTGGTGTTGGGTTTTATCAAATACATTTCCCCCAAATATGTGACTTATAGTCCCGGTGTGACTTATATATGTATTGTCCTTAATAATTTTGCATTTTGGGGTCGGTATGACATACTCTGGAGCGAATTGTAGTCTGGAAAATATGGTGTATTCATCAAATAGGCTATAATACATTAAAACCAAAGAACAAACCCTATTAACTGGTTCAAACATCCGTACAACAAATAAAACTACTGCCACCATTCTTTTACAAAATATTTCGGTACTGTCTTATGATTTGAAGACTAATGTTGCCGTTTTACTGTATTGCAATATCGTGTTTCCATCGGAATATGCAATACCCTGGTACTTTTGGAGAGACCGTCTTTGGGCATCGCCCCAAAAAATACGCAGAGAGGAGATGTGGCGAAAAGGGAACCTGCTTTATTGCATTCAGGACATGTTCAAAGTTCCAGACGTTCCACCTTGGCTTTTATAGTGTTCTTAAATAAAGTTAAGATATCTTGTGAAGGTCGTCTGCCCCCGGCAACAATGTCATCCCACCACCTTCACCAGATGCCGACATACTTATCCTTAGATATTATCCACATTCCACAACACGACAAACCCATGTAGATTTAAAATTCAAATGCAACGATCTGGTGCATTTTCAGAGCAAAATCAAGAAGTCTGATCCATGATGAATGTCTTTCCTCTTAAATTATTAAATCCTAAATGCACTCGTTATGAAAGGCAATGACCCACAAAGCATGGTTACCGTATTTTCCGCACAATAAGGCGCACCTAAAAGTCTTAATTTTTTTCAAAAGCTGGCCATGCGCCTTATAATACAGTGCGCCTTATATATGGATCAATATTAATTCTTGCAATTAACTTGCAGCCGCCGACTCGATTTTCCCCCGAACGCCAAGTAGTCCGCGGTGTATGCTGGGATTTATTTACCGGCGTTTCATTGGCTAACCAATGTGTCAATCATCATTTGAATCGATCGCTATTGGCTAAAGTTATTCGGAGGTCAAGGGGCGGATCTTTTTTATCATTTACAGGCTGGCATTGGCCGAAGCGGCAAAACAAAGCCTGCAATTGGCCGAAAAAGATGAATGTGTATAGCACGTGGCTGACGGCATAGAGAAAGCATTTTTTTTCTATTCTGTATTTGTAAATATTTTATTCTCCTGAATTTACTAAACTCACGGATATAAGAGGACCATGGCTGCACATTATTATTGAACACAACGACTTCGGTGAGCTACTCCGGCTATATATTTTCCCGGTATCTTGTTTCAGACTGAACTCGATGTTTCTGTGATAAGCGGTGCTGATAATGGATGGAATATCTATTTTTAAATTAAACTCAATTCCAAGTGTTTATTGTCATATGCAAAGTAAAGTTGCTAGAAAATAGAAACTAAGGAATGGTTGGCATTTCTTGAATCCCAAGACTTTAACCTTCCGAATTATGGAACGATGCATTTGAGTGACATCTTACGGACACCGCATCCGCACGTGTTCTCGACACGTATTTGCGTCTTTGCAAGCTTTGGGAATGTTAAGGGGGTAATAAGTTGGACTGAACCATCTGACTGTTTTGTCCACGTTCCCATTGTAGCGCCTTATAATCCGGTGCGTCTTATGTATGTCAAATATAGGACCAAAAACTTTTTTTTGGGGGTGCGCCCTATAACCCGGTGCGCCCTATAGTGTGGAAAATACGGTAATAAGAAAGAAGTTTAATGCAAACCAAAAAAATCAAGTCTTTTAATCAGAATAAAAATAACTAGTATCGCTCCGATGTTTGCTTATTATCGGGTATCATATTAGCGAGAAAAATCATTGATAATTGTTTTCAATTTTAATTAAATATGATACTCATATGTGTACCGCAGCTACAACAGGATGCCGTTTCTTCTTCAATGGTTCACAGGAGGTTATTGCAAACCTGAATTTATGAGCTACAGTTAAAGCGTGTGTCCACCAAAGTTTTCCTGCTCCGAGCGGAGTTTGCAATTGCTAGCGATGGCAGCGCTACATTTTTTGCGCTTTGTTGAAAACGGCGCGAGCGGAATGCAAGGCGCATGACCTTTTCTTTGGTCGCTAAGAGTTGAAAAAATGTTCAACTTGGGGCAAACACGACATTCGTCAATGTCACATTTGACCCAGCCATCTAATCACAGTGCAGGTGGGGCGGGACAAACAGTGTGCGCTTTTTGGCACGGGGCGAGGGCCTAACCGACCAAAATCCTCCTTCTGACTGTTAGGAATTTAATATTAAAATGTAGCGTTGACCAAATGATTCGAATGAGTTATCGGACTCCATTAACCAAACGCAACTTGCATTCACCCTTCCTTGAAGTCATTTTGTGCATAGTTGTACATAATATGTGGTCATGTTGGGATCAAAGAAGCGAAAACAACCCGAAGAGCCGTTTGGGACCCGAAAGAGCCGGTTCCTTTTAGTGAGCCGGGCCGAAGAAGCCGGTTCTCAAAAAACTGTACTGACTTTACTCAACTTGGTTCTACTTCGACATTGACTTCCAAATACCGCATTTAGAACACAGCGTTAGGGGAACCCGTGTATCACTTTGACTTATTTTGCTTTTTAATTAGCAATCTGGAACCCTGATTTTTGTGAGCCGACTCGATTTTCTTGTGAGCGGAAAAGCTCTGGGTGGTGCGCAATTGCCCACACACGCAGCTTAGAGGGAACATTGCATGGAACTTTAAATTCTTCCCCAAAAAAATGGCAGAGTCTTGCGATTGCACAAACCACTGAGTCGCATCGCAATATATCAGATTTCAGTCACTAGTGCAGCCCTTTTAGAAGGCAATGTTATTGACACGAAGCTGAGAGAATAGAATAGAACACAACAAAATGGGTTGGACATATTGTGATAACGAAATTGGACGTAGCACTCCAGGTTCACATTTAACAGAGAGGATAAGAGAAACTAAAGAAGATAAAGGAACAAAGAAGATAAGGGTTATCATTTGCACAAGAACTGTAGGCATGAAGGATGTTAGAATAGACCTTTATTGGCAACATTGTGACAACAAAATTGGACATGGCACTCCAGTTTCACATATTCCCAGTGGATGTTATATACAGTTTTGGGATGGTATTAGTGCAATATGCAAAAATAGTCAACATTGTGCAAAGTGAGCATAGGCATGCATACAATTTGACATCTGTATGAGGTCGTGTGTTTGCAAGAGTTTCCGTTTTTTGTGCGGTGTGTGTTAAGGGTGCTAATTGCTCTAAGAAAGAACCTGTACACGATGAAAATTCCTAAAATACAATATTTAAACAGCAATACTGTGAGGGATCACTGTACCGGCTCGTCCCCCCCCTTTTTAGCATGAAGCAGTTAGCATTAATCCGTTAGCATCACTTTTTAGCATGTATATATTAGCATAACTCATTAACATGAGTCCATTTGCACAATTTATAAATATGAAGTCGTTAAAATATTGCCATTACCAAAAATCTTTAGCATGAAGAAGTTAGCATTTAGCCGTTAGCATCACTTTTAATCATGTACCCATTAGCATAACTCATCAACATGAGGCCATTAGCATAATTTGTAAATATGAAATCGTTAAAATAGCTATTACCAACATTTTTTAGCATGAAGAAGTTAGCATTTAGCCGTTAGCATCACTTTTAATCATGTATCTATTAGCATAACTCATCAACATGAGGTCATTAGCATAATTTGTAAATATGAAATCGTTAAAATATAGCTATTACCAACATTTTTTAGCATGAAGAAGTTAGCATTTAGCCGTTAGCATCACTTTTAATCATGTATCTATTAGCATAACTCATCAACATGAGGTCATTAGCATAATTTGTAAATATGAAATCGTTAAAATATAGCTATTACCAACATTTTTTAGCATGAAGAAGTTAGCATTTAGCCGTTAGCATCACTTTTAATCATGTATCTATTAGCATAACTCATCAACATGAGGTCATTAGCATAATTTGTAAATATGAAATCGTTAAAATATAGCTATTACCAACATTTTTTAGCATGAAGAAGTTAGTGTGTTTGCAAGAGTTTCCGTTTTTTGTGCGGTGTGTGTTAAGGGTGCTAATGGCTCTGGGGAAGAAACTGCACACGATGAAAATTCCTAAAATACAATATGTAAACGGCGATACAGCGAGGGATCGCTGTACCGGCTCCTCCCGCCCTCTACCCCTGGAGCGCTCCTAACTCACACCTCCCTTGTCCATCTGTCCGTGCCATCTTAAAGCAGATGGGATTCACGGGCCTGGAAAAATCCGCCCGGTTCGATATCACTTAGTCTCCCCCTTCACGCCTTCTCATATTTTGTTTATCACTCTTTATTTTGAAAGTCTGGTCCTCCTCCTCTCTCCCGGCTCCTCTTTCTCCCTTCTTTTGTTTTACATTGTCCCGAAATGATTTTTTTTTTTCCCTCCTGTTTCTTTTTTTCCTGGTAATCCTCAAAATCCATTAGCCCAAGGGTAGTTTTCACATCTCAGTTTCTTTTTCGAACCACTTCTGAGGTGAAGAAAGAACATAGACTTATAGCTGGCGTGTCATGATTTTAAGGATCTTCAGCGAGGTGTGCATGTCAATGATCAACATTGCTATTCTACCTGGGTAGAGTAGCCAAATCATTACTGGAGTAAAAGTACTGTTATTTCAGAATAATACGACTCATGATGACTTGAGTATAAGTACAAAAAAATGACGCAAATACTGAGTCACTGTAGCAAGGTATTGTGACAACGAAATTGGACGTGGCACTCCAGGTTCACTTTTAACAGTGATGATGAAAGAAAACAAAGAAGATAAAGGTTATCATTTACACAATATTTACATTGGCATATATATATATATTTATATATATATTTATATATATATTTATATATATATATTTATATATATATATATTTATATATATAAATATATAAATTGGATGTAGCACTCCAGTTTCACTTTTTACAGTGAGGATGAAAGAAAACAAAGAAGATAAAGGTTATAATTTACACAATATATACATTGGCATATATATATTTATATATATATATATATATATATATATATATATATATATAAAAATGCAAATACTGAGTCACTGAAGCAAGGTATTGTGACAACGAAATTGGACGTGGCACTCCAGGTTCACTTTTAACAGTGAGGATGAAAGAAAACAAAGAAGATAAAGGTTATCATTGACACAATATTTACATTGGCATATATATATATATTTATTTATATATATATATATTTATATATATATATATATATATATATATATATATATAAATATATATATATTTATTTATATATTTATATATATATATAAATATATAAATTGGACGTGGCACTCCAGTTTCACTTTTAACAGTGAGGATGAAAGAAAACAAAGAAGATAAAGGAACAAAGAAGATAAAGGTTATAATTTACACAATATTTACATTGGCATATATATATATATATAATATTTCTATCCACTCAGCAATAAATTCTATCTAATTTTAAAAAAGAAAGGTAAAAACAATGGAGGTAAATTCAAGAACTTTAATAAACAATAAAATAATAATGGTTCCACAGACAGACTCCGTAAATCATGTCTTCCTCATGCCATGTGGCTCTTTAACTCCACCCGGGGGAGTAAAAGCCCACATGAAACCCCACCCCCACATTTGTATATGACCCTATTTTTATGACAGTGCGTATTTTCCGTAGCACTATGGAAATACTCTATAGCAACACTTTATATTGGCTATTTTTCTATTCTATATCTTTTATTATTATATAATTTTTGGGGGAAAAATCAAATAATAGTTTGGGGTTTGGGGCACAGACTAACCATGTGAGAAAATTGACACGAAGAGAGGCTTATGAAGTTGAAATCAGCTAAAAATATTCAACTCAATGGCACCGTTTTTCCCTTCAAGTTACTCACATTCTTAAAGTCAGGGGTGTCAAAATCATTTGAACTCGGGGGCCACACCATAGAACAAACATTCTCTCGGGGGGCCAGACTGGTAGATTAGAGAGAAAGAAAGGGAGAGAAAAAGAGAGAGGGAGAGAGAGAGACAAAAAGATAGAAAGAGAAATAGTGAGAGAGAGAGAGAGAGAGAAAGAAAAATCCAAAAAGAAATCGAAAGAGAGAAGGAGAGAAAGACGGAAAGGGAAAGCAAGACAGAGAGAGGGAGAGAAATAGAGAAAAGGATGAGAGAGCAAAAGGAGGTAAAAAAAGAGAGAGAGACGAAAGAGGAACAAAGAAAGAGAAAAGAGTGTGAAAAAGGGAGGGAGAGAGAGAGAGAGAAAAAGGGGAGGAGCGAGAGAGAGAGGGAGAAAGCGAAAAGAGCGAGGGGAAAGGAGAAAAAGAAAGAGAAAAGAGAGAGAGAGAAAGAGAGAAGGAAGAGAGAGAGAGAGAGAGAGAGAGAGAGAGCAAAATAAGGTAAAACGGAACAGAGAGAGATAGAGACAGAGGGACAAAGAAAGAGAAAAGACGGAGAGAGTGAAAGAGAGAGAGAGAGAGAGAGAAATACAAGTACAGCGTTTATGAGAGGCACTTGGCTTTGGCAACATCTAGTGGACATATTGCAACCTGCAGCTGGTTTTTGTCTTGTGCTTCTCTGAGCGTCGTCTCACGGGCCGGATTCAATCCCTTTGCGGGCCTGATCTGGCCCGCGGGCCGCCTGTTCGACACCCCTGCTTTAAGTCGTAGAATTAGCATTAATTCAAGAAATACGAATTTCTCCACATATGATTTTCTTGTCATGAAAATTAACATTGGTATGATGTGGTTAGAGTGTGTGCGGCACAGTTCTGAGGTTGTGAGATCCAACCTTCCTGTGTGGAGTTTGCATGTTCTCCCCGTGCTAGCGTGGGCTTCCTCCAGGCACTCTCCCACATTCCAAAAACATGCATGTCAGGTTGATTGGCTTAACTGAAATCTCCCTAAGTGTGAATGAGCGAGTGAGTTGTCTGTCCCCTGTGTGCCCTGTGATTGGCTGGCAACCAGTTCAGGATGTCCCCTGCCCACTGCCCGAAGATGGCTGGGATGGGCTCCAGCACCCCCGCGACCCTACTGAGGATAAGCGGTCCAAATAATGGATGGATGGATGATTCTTCATATTCAAATCAACATTTCTTTTTTTACCAAAAGTTTTTCGTATCACTAGAAGGCACTTAATATGACACACTGTCCCTTTAAGTTTCGCATTAGTCAGGATTTTCATGCATTTTCTTGTCAAAATGCTGCCAATGGATAGCAAAGATGTAGAGTGCAAAAGCATCCCCTCTTGTCACCAACAGCCATCGTTAAAGGACGCAGCAGGACTCATTTGGCTCCTTCCTTCCCACAAGAGTAGGCCTGACATGCTCACTTTCACGCATGACGGGAGAAATGCAAGAATCAATCGGGGATCGACCGATATGGGTTTTTCCGGGGCCGATACCATAGCTGTGGCGCTCCAGGGCTCCATGCCCTTACAAAATGTTGTACCGTAAATTCCGGACTATAGAGCGCACCTGATTATAAGCCGCACCCACCACATTTTAAGAGGATAACCGCTTTTGTACTTACACAAGCCGCACCTGTATATAAGCCGCATGCGCCCACATTAAAACATGTAACACAATCACAAAATTATTATTATTTCTTGCTCTCCTCCATGTTTTGTGCAGTTAATCATCTGATTTTAAAACCTGACATGGTACAGTAGTGTAACGGGTGGCTGCAGCGGAGGGGATAACACAGTGACGGTCTGATTTTCTTTCTCCGATCAGGCCAACGAGAACAGTCTTCTGAGCGCCCAACTGAAAGGCTTCCCCCTCTTCCTGCACTCCAACCTGGGTCTGAAGGACTGCACGGTCAACCCCAAGTCCCCCTTGCTCTTCATCACCCGATCCGGGCAACCCTTACCCGGACCGCTTCCCGGAGACGACTGGACCGTCTTCCAATCCAACCACTCCACCTACGAACCGGTCCTGCTGGCCAAGACCCAGACGGCAGAGAGTATCCCGCCCTTGGGTCAGAGCGCCGCTCTGCTCCCGTCGGTGGTGCAGGACCTGGGTCTCCATGACGGGATTCAGAGGGTCCTGTTTGGGAATAATTTGCTTTTCTGGCTTCACAAGCTGGTGTTTGTGGACGCCGTGGCTTTCCTGACCGGGAAGAGGCTCTCGCTCTCTTTGGAGCGCTACGTCCTGGTGGATGTGGATGACATCTTTGTGGGAAAGGAGGGAACCCGCATGAAGGTGCCGGATGTTAAGGTGAGTTACTCTTTCCCCCCGTTCCACTACTGGATCATGTAACCAGCCTGTTTTTGTTCCCGTTTTTTTAACAACTCATCTTCCGTAAAGAAGGACTTAAATATCAGGAAAAACTCTAGCTAAAAAAAGGAAAACAAAAGAAAAATGTCAACGACACGGCGTCGAAAATACCTCGCTGCCTTGAAATGGTTCAGTCCATTTGATTCCTTGTAACGCACTCACCGGTTACCCCAGCTTCTCTTTTGCTCAGCTAGTGTGACTAGGTTGACTTCTATCTATCTAGACATCTATCCATCTATCTAGACATCTATCCATCTATCTAGACATCTATACATCTATCTATCTAGTCATCTATTTAGACATCTATCTATCTAGACATCTAGACATCTTTCTATCTAGACATTTATCTAGAGATTTTTCTAGACATTTATCTAGACATCCATCTATCTATAGATTTATCGAGACATTTATCTAGACATCTATCTCTATCTCTCTCTCTATCTAAACATCTAGAAATCTAGACATCCATCTATCTAGTCATCTATCCATCTATCTAGACATCCATCTATCTATCTAGACATCTTTCTATCTATCTAGATATTTATCTATCTAGACATTTATCTAGAGATTTTTCTAGACATTCATCTAGACATCCATCTATCTGGAGATTTATCGAGACACTTATCTAGATATCCATCTATCTAGACATTTATCTAGACATTTATCTAGACATCTATCTCTGTCTCTCTCTCTCTATCTAAACATCTAGAAATCTAGACAACCATCTATCTAGTCATCTATCCATCTATCTAGACATCTATACATCTATCTATCTATCTAGACATCTTTCTATCTATATAGACATTTATCTATCCAGACATTTATCTAGAGATTTATCGAGACATTTATCTAGACATCTATCCATCTCTCCCTCTCTCTATCTATCTAGACATCTAGAAATCTAGACATCCATCTATCTAGACATTTATCGAGAGATTTTTCTAGACATTTATCTAGAGATTTATCTAGACACCTACCTATCTATTTATATATATCTCTCTCTCTATCTAGACATCTAGAAATCTAGACATCCATCTATCTAGACATCTATACATCTATCTATCTAGACATCTATTTAGCAGGGATCAGAATGGAGATTTTCATTTTCAGCTGAAATAGCCAGCGTCCAGGAATAAACCAGGGCGGAGACCCCCCCCCACCCCCCATCCCCCCCCCAAAAAAAACCTGGGTTTTAGGCAATTTACTTGTCCAAAACCATGCTTATATTTATCATTTAAGTAACATTTTTAGAAGATTAAAATAATTTGCCCACATAACTGATTCTTTTGTAAATACTGCAAGATAAGTTCAAATGCAGTTCAGTCCCTGCAGCTTGTGCGACAATGCGGCCAATTTTTCTAACGGCCGCCAGGGTGCGCCAGAGCAATAAAGGAAAGAGTGAGACAGTCGGATTTTGAATTTGTTTGCTACGCAAGAGAAAAAGTGAAAAAGTCGGAATGCCTTTGGGGTTCAAAAACAGCGGAAATCCGCGGATCCGCGGAAAATTCTGATCCCTGATTTAGACATCTATCTATCTAGACATATATCTATCTATCTAGACATTTATCTAGATATCTATCTATCTCTCCCTCTTCTCTATCTATCTAGACATCTATCTAGACATCTAGAAATCTAGACATCTATCTAGACATCTATCCATCCAGACATTTAGACATCTATCTATCTATCTAGACATCTATCTCGATCTCTAACTATAATTACTCTTTCAAAGATAAAAAAATGTTATTTACAGATAAATACTACAAACTTGGTAATCTTTTAATGTTGTTGAAACGGTATAGTGGGGGGAAAATGGCGTCATGAAAATCTTGTGTGGTGGTCACACCATAAAATTCCGTCCGGCCCCCCCTTCCTCACCCCATTTTCAAAATATCTTGAGTACAGGTTGACATATTTGAGTTTAAAAATTCAAATCTCACCATCGCCCAAAAAAAACCCACCTAAAGTTTTGTGTTTGCCTGAGAGCCACTCAAAGCAGAACAAGATAACAAAACAAAAATTCACTTTCAAATTGTATCACACGGTAGGTTGTCAAGCATGGGGGTGTTTTTCTCCTCAAAGTTACCTCTCCACGGCCCGACGCGACAGACGTATCGACAGCTTTTTTTTTTTCCGTGGGATCGGGTCCCCGTAGGCCGTTCAAAGCCGACAGGCCCCGTCACAAAAGCTCCATGAATATTTCAGGGGCCCGGGGACTTAGAAAGAACGTGGAAAAGCTCCTTAGTCTTGTAAAAAAAAGTTCCAGGGGAGGAGGCGGCATCAAGGCTTTCCTGGTGGGCGTCGCTGCCAGAAACTTTTAGGAAAACATCATGCAGCGGGCGAGGAGACGGGCGCTGGTTGAGAGGCGGATATCAAAGGGAATGAGGGGAGATCAAGGAGAGGACGCTCGATGTTTACTGAAAAATGCATGTTCTCACCGCTCGTCATTCGCTTGTGTGTTTAGGCCTTGCTGGAGACGCAGAGGGAGATGCGCAGCCATGTTCCCAACTTCACCTTCAATCTGGGATTCTCGGGGAAATTCTTTCACGCCGGTAAGGAGACGAGTGTGGCGGGGAATTAGAATTAGAAAGTTTTCTGCATTGTAGCTTGTTTATCCCGTTTCTAGGAATCGGTCACCTAACGACTCCCAACACATCAGTTGGGTTGAGCAAGGGGGCTGGGAACCCCCTCCTCTAAATCAATCTCCCAGATAGAGTCAGAAATGTGAATGTGTTCTTGACTCTAGCCACTCTAGGGGTGTCAAACTCATTTTACCTCGGGGGCCACACTATAGAACAAACATTCTGTCGGGGGCCGGGCTAGTAGATTCAAGAGAAAGAGAGAAGAGGAAAGAGAGAGAGAGAGAGAGAGAGAGAGAGAGAAAAAGAGAGCGAGAGAGAAAAAAAGAGAGAGAGGGAGAGGGGGGGGGAGAGAGAGAGAGAGAGGGAGAGGGGGGGGGAGAGAGCGTGAGAAACAAAAGATGAAAAGTTGTGAGAGAGGGGGAATAGAAAGGGAGAGGATGAAAGAACTCCAAAGAGAAATAGAAAGACGGAAGGAGAGAAAAGAGAAAAGAAAGCGCGAAGGGTAGGAAGAGAGACAGAAAAGAGAAAAAAGGAAGTTGGAGCAAAAGAGGTTAAAAGACACAGAGAGAGAAAGAGACAAAGAGCAACAAAGGAAGAGAAAAAGAGAGACAAAGAGAGAAAGAGACAGAGAGTGGGAGAAAAAGGGGTGGAATAATATAATGCATCAAAGCAAGTGAGCCGTTTGAGAGCCGGCTCTCTTGAATGAGTTGAGCCGAAAAAGCCGCTTCTCTAAAAAGAGACGGACTTCCTTTCACTACACAACTACCACATGAAAGCCGATGTTTGTATGTATTTCAAATTGACTCAATCAACCGCTTTGTTCACGTGTGATCGGAATGATGCATGATGGGAAATCCCCAGGCGGCAGACGCATGCGCACAGTAGCATCAAACCGCCCGCTTCGTTTGCAACGAGAAAAAAAACATACCGAGATAGAGGCTACCGCGGCCAACTCGTTTGACTCGATTGATTTGCCTTTTGGTGATGGGTGTATACTGGATGGTACCCATCATTAACATTTTTTTTTCCCGTTCGGATTTTTTCGTACGTGGTACACGTCTTAAAATGCATCATAAACTTACCTTGTACGGTAAAACTTTTTTTCTTAACTTCTTCATTCAACATCCATCCATTATCTACACCGCTTATCCTCAGTAGGGTCGCGGGGGTACTGGAGCCCGTCCCAGCTGTCTTCGGGCAGTGGGCAGGGGACACCCTCAACTTCTTGCCAGCCATGTATCAAAGCAAGTGAGCCTTCTCTTAAATGAGTTGAGCCGAAAAAGCCGCTTCTCTAAAAAGAGACGGACTTCCTTTCACTACACAACGACCACATGAAATCCGATGTTGAATGATGCATGATGGGAAATCCCCAGGCGGCAGACGTATGCGAACAGTAGCATCAAACCGCTCGCTTCGTTTGGAACGGAAAAAAACCATACCGAGATAGAGGCTACCGCGGCCAACTCGTTTGACTCGATTGATGCATCATAAATGTGGCATTAAAATCTCTTGAATCAAAAGAGACCAAAACCGTCCAGATTCTGCTAATGCTTCAAAAAGAGGATTCTTTTGATACTAGGCTAATTTTACTGGATTGTTAAGGGGTTGAAAAGTGCTCGAATTTGGCTATGAAAGAAATATATGAACCTCGCACCTTCTCTTGAGTTTCCTCCCCCGAGCGCTCTCAGGAAATGGAGTCGCTGCCAGGCCTTCCCTCATAAAGCAGCGCCCCAAGGTCGCTCATAATATTTTTATCCCCCGTCCTCGCCTTTACACTCTGAATTTAAAACACCCGTTCCGACGTCGCGCCCGGCTAATATTTGATCTCTTCCGATTCGTCGGCTTCTTCGATCGCTCACCCTGGTTCTATCTCAAAAATTCTCTCCTTATGCGGGGTCTAAGTCGACCTCTTACATGTGGGAGAGCTATTTACAAGTTGCTAACGCTAGAAAAGATACACCAAGTATTTGACTTTTTTACAAATGCCAGTTGGAGAAAAGTCCATCTCCTTGGTCATGCTCCTAAGTCTGGAGGGCCCTTCCCCCATCCAACTGCATTTATTTAGGCCAGGGGTGTCAAACTCATTTTAACTCGGGGGCCACACGATAGAACAGAAATTCTGTTGGGGGCCGGACTAGTAGATTAAAGAGAAGGGAAGAGAAAAGAAAGAAAGAGAGAGAATAAGAAAGAGAAAAAGAAATAAAAAAAAAGAGAAAAAGAAAAAGATAGAGAAAGAGAGGAAGAAAGAAGAGAAAGAAAGAAGAGAAAGAAAGAAGAGAAAGAAAGAAGAGAAAGAAAGAAGAGAAAGAAAGAAGAGAAAGAAAGAAAGAAAGAAGAGAATGAAAGAAGAGAAAGAAAGAAAAGAAAGAAAGAAGAGAAAGAAAAAGGAGAAAGAAAGAAGATAAAGAAGATAAAGAAAAGAAAAAAAGAGAAAGAAAAGAAAGAAGAGAAAGAAAGAAGAGAAAGAAAAGAAAAAACAAAGAGAAAGAAAGAAGAGAAAGAAAGAAGAGAAAGAAAGAAGAGAAAGAAAGTAGAGAAAGAAAGAAGAGAGAGAAGAGAAAGAGAGAAAGAAAGAGAAAGAAAAAGAAAAGAAGAGAAAGAAAGAAAGAAAAGAATGAAAGAAGAGAAATAAAGAAAGAAAAGAAAGAAAGAGGAGAAAGAAAAAGGAGAAAGAAAGAAGATAAAGAAGATAAACAAAAGAAAAAAGAGAAAGAAAAGAAATAAGAGAAAGAAAGAAGCGAAAGAAGAGAAAGAAAAGAAAAAACAAAGAGAAAGAAAGAAGCGAAAGAAGAGAAAGAAAAGAAAAAACAAAGAGAAAGAAAGAAGAGAAAGAAAGAAGAGAAAGAAGAGAAAGAGAGAAAGAAAGAAAGAGAAAGAAGAGAAAGAAAAGAAAGAAGAGAAAGACGAGAAAGAAAAGAAAGAAGAGAAAGAAAGAAGAGAAAGAAAGAGAGAGAGAAATAAATACAAGTACAGTGCCTTTGTGAGAGGCACCTGGCTTTGTCAACATCATGTTGACATATTTCAACCTGCAGCTTGTTTTTCTCTTGCGCTTCTCTGAGTCTTGTCTCGCGGGCCGGATTCAATCCCTTAGCGGGCTTGATCTGGCCCGCGGGCCGCCTGTTTGACACCAGTGATTTAGGCAGTACAAAGACGGAGAAAGAACGAAACGCCCCTTTGGGCGGTAGCAATATTTGAAACAGAAACGTGATACCATATGGTTTAGAGATGCACACTTTTTGGGGAATGTTAGGGGAAAAAAAACTATCTTATAAATTTAGCGTTTACCAAATTGTTCGGATTAGTTATCTGACTCCATGAACCAAACACAAACTTTATTCTCATAACAAATGCATGCTCGTTTTCTTAATTTACGGAAACATATTGATGAGAAATAGGCTTTTCCACACGGAAAAAAAAGTAAATTTCATAGAATTCAGGGGCCCGGGGACTTTTGTCGAGCCTCCCATCTCCCGTTCTTCGATCCTGTCTGTCTGTCTTGTCTCTTCTGTGTTCCGTCCTTTTGATACGTCGGGGCATCGGCCCCTCCCCCTCGGGCGGGCTGACTCCTCCCCTGGGCGTGCCAGGAACTCCTCCCTGCCGGAAGACGCCGCCACGTCTAGAGGGCTCACACCAAGAAAGCTTATCAGAAACCTCGTCTCCTTTTCCCGCGTCACCCCTTGTCCTCGTTTTCATGTAAACATAATTTGTATCCAGGCCACACTGACCCCAAGCTCTGAATCCCTGTGAAAAATCCCCACTGCATTCGGCAAAATTTCATTTGTATTACCGTAGATTCCGGACTATAAGCCGCTACTTTTTTCCCAAACGTTCAACCCTGCGGCTTATTCAGTGATGCGGCCAATTGATGTCA
This sequence comes from Urocampus carinirostris, assembly GCF_059441175.1. Lineage (NCBI taxonomy): Eukaryota > Metazoa > Chordata > Actinopteri > Syngnathiformes > Syngnathidae > Urocampus > Urocampus carinirostris. The sequence goes on along the minus strand of NC_142357.1, from coordinate 41,132,640 downwards.
TTTTTCTAACGGCCGCTAGCGTGTTTTGGAATAAGGGAGCGTGGGACGACGTCTATATGACAAAGTTTCTTTCCCATACTGAGGAGGATGACTTTGATGGCGTCAGTTACAAGGAGGAAGATGAGGACGCTTGACCGTGATTTTTACAAGTACGGTATATTTTTTTAACAGACCCGTTTACTGCTTTGCGAGCGTGTTGCTACCTGTCACAGTCACGGTTTAGGATGAAAGTTATATTATTATTAGTAAAGCTTTGAAAACTCTCTCAGTGTATCGTCTTTCTTTGTAAATATGTGTAACCATGTATAATATGTATTAGCAACTGTATATTTTTGTAATGTATTTATTTTAGAAACTTATTCTGATATGATTTACACGATCAAATGAGAAAGAAGGGGCGGGGCAAACACGGGCTGACGGGAAGTGGAGTAAAGGTGAGACGTGTTTGTGGACGCGGCCGACAATAGTGGATATATATTTTTCCCACCCCTACCTTTGGAAATATGCACTTTTTTCCTTGGATTACTTTCAATGGGACCCGGACTCTGCAGGTCTGCATCAAACCTTAATTACCGTCATTTTCCGCTCATTATGCCGGCTGTGATTTTTGGACTGTGTACTTTATATTCAGTTACTATCGCAGGACTTAAACTTACTTTTGTGATTGTGTTACATGTTTTAATGTGGGCGCATGCGGCTTATGTACAGGTGCGGCTTGTGTAAGTACCAAAGCGGTTATCCTCTTAAAATGTGCTGGGTGCGGCTTATAATCAGGTGCGCTCTATAGTCCGGAATTTACGGTATATGAAATCCCTTATAGTCAATTCAATCAAATAAATCCTTCAGGAAGTACCCTAAGCCCACCTCACACCTTTTTTGCCGTTCTCCCTTCAGGATCGGATGAGGAAGACCTGGGCGACGACCTGCTGCTATCCTATGTGAAGGAGTTCTGGTGGTTCCCTCACATGTGGAGTCACATGCAGCCCCATCTTTTCCACAATCAGTCCGTGCTGGCCGAGCAGATGCTCCTCAACAAAAAGTTTGCAGTGGTGAGCGGGAACCGGATGGTTTATCTTATCTCTACCGACACGATTGACATTTCGTTCTCCGCTATCTCCGTTCTCATCTTTCCTTTTCGAGCCGGCATAGTGGGAAAGTGTTTGCTCTTTGTTATTACGCCTTAAGTCAAGTCATTTTTATTTGTGACGCCCTTAATCACAAAGAGTCTCAAAGGGCTGCACAGGTTATTACACAGACTATTTTTCAGACTCTTATGACACCATCCCCTGATCTGGAACCAACATGAGGGCAAGGAATAACTCAAAAACCTCAAGTCAAGTCATGTTTATTTGCGACGCCCTTAATCACAAGGAGTCTCAAAGGGCTGCACAGACTATTATGACACCATCCCCCTGATCTAAAACTTACATGAGGGCAAGGGAAAACTCAAAACCTCAGCATGAGTCAAGTCATGTTTTTTTGTAAGGTCCTAAATCACAGGAAGTCTCAAAGAGCTGCACAGAACACAGATTATTGCAAACCACAGATTATTATGACACCATCCCCTGATCTAAAACCGACACGAGGGCAAGGAAAAACTCAAAAACCTCAACATGTGGAAAATGCAGAAACCTAGAGAAGTCAAGTCCTGTTTATTTGTTTGGTTCTGAATCATAAGGAGTCTCAAAGGGATGCACAGACTACAGACTATAACAGACTACAGACTATTATGACACCATCCCCTGATCTAAAACCTACACGAGGGCCTGGAAAAACTCATGACTTTTGCATCATTTCATAAATGTATGCAAGAATAGGTGCAGGATTAGTCTTACATTTCTTTGGACGTGGTCTTGAAAAAGTCTTACATTTGAATGGAAAAATCCTGGAGGAACCCCGTAATAGTAGCCTGCCTGGTGGTGATACGAAGGGGAAGGACGATTTAGAGATGAGTCAGCGGACCAGCGTTTGACCTGAAGCATGTGATCGCCTGCATGGACCAGCTGGCAGAGATGGGAAACTGCGTCGTGGCCGTCATAGACTTTCTGGACTAGTTTACAGGCTGGGGGCGTCGCTGCTGTCATGCACTTTCCGGACAAATTTTCAACTTCTTACCTAGTGTTTATTATGTCTGTCTACTGTAATGCTAAATGTCATTCACCCTGGTCATCCTGAAAGGGGGATACCACTTGTGAGGTCCCTTCTCAAGGTTTCTCTTTTTCCTCACGCTGAGGTTTTGAGTTGTTCCTTGCCCGCATGTTGGTTTTATATCAGGGCATGGTGTCATTGTAATCCTGTGCAGTCCTTTGAGACATTTTTGTGATTAAGGGCGTCATCAATAAATGGGACTTGACTTGTAATAGTCTAAGTGTGACACAAACCCTTAATCCAGAACCCATCATTTTCCTGACCTATCTGTTCTCTATGGTCCAGGAGCACGGCATCCCGATCAACATGGGCTACGCGGTGGCCCCGCACCATTCGGGGGTCTACCCGGTCCACTTGCAGCTTTACGACGCCTGGAAAAAGGTCTGGAGCATCAAAGTGACCAGCACCGAGGAGTACCCGCACCTCAAGCCGGCCCGTTTCAGACGGGGCTTCATCCACAGCGCCATCAGCGTAAGAAGGCTTCTTTAACTCGACGGCGCCCTCTGTCCACCTTCTGCGCTAACGCGGGCCGTCCGTAATTCATTAATAAACTCCGTTCCTAACACCTCCGGTTATTTTGCGTTCCATTCCTCATTGGCCGGCTATAAATCTTCATCTTATATCTATGCAAGAGTACAGCTGTCCTGTAAATCGGAAACTGTTATCCCCACATCCTCGGCTGCTCCTAGAAAGCTACGATAAATCTCTGAGTGACCCCCTATTTGCTGATTAATGGGGACCTTACCTGGTTTTAAAATGGCCGCCTAATGAAAGACACGTCAGTATGTAGAATGGCTAATTACGAAAAATTGCAAGTAGGGCTCGGCGATGCAACAATAAAAGAACCTGTATGTCTGATTGGTTCAAAAACATGAAAAGATCCTTAGATTTTCTCTGGGTTCTATTCTCTTCTGTATCGGTAAAGCCTGGCCTGGATTTGGCACATATTTTCCATTTATTTGTCAGCTGCAATAGTCAACTGGGGATAATGGAGCTCGACCTCACATGTGCTGTACATTTTGGACAGAAATAATCAAAAATAAAGCAGCCACGCACGACACAACTTTGCTCTCCCGGCCCTGCTCTTAGCAATTGTTGATGAGGGATAATGGTTTGCAGCTGCCCAGGTGCTGTTCATTTTAGGCACAAAAAAACAGAAAGAAGGCCCGCTGGCATGACACATATTTAGCCCCTCTTCTCAGCAATAGTCAACCAGGGATAATGGATCACAACCAAAGCAGCGCGGTTCCTTCTTGGCAGGCTACAATAGCACGCTTTAGCAGCTAAAAAAAAAGCGCTCTACAGGCTTACGCTCTCTCAATAGTTGGTCATGGATAATGGATTTCGGCCGTAACCCTGCATTTTAGTTCATTTGGGCCAGAAGAGCACACAAATTGCCCACATTTAGTGCTGTCTGCTGGTCCAGGTGTGCAGCAATATGGGATTGGGGATAATGGATCATTTGTCAGGGTTATTAATAAGCACAGAACTCCTTGCAAAAATCCTCAAAAAGGCACCCCCCATTTTCACATGCACTATATCAGCCCCGGTGCAATAGTCAACTGGGGATAATAGAGCACGACCTCACATGTGCTGTACATTTCAGACAGAAATAACCAAAAATAGAGCAGCCCCGCACGACACAACTTTGCTCTCCCGGCCCTGCTCTTAGCAATTGTTGATGAGGGATAATGGTTTGCGGCTGCCCGGTTTTGTTCATTTTAGGCACAACACCTGCTCTCTTAGCCCTTATATCAGCAATAGTCAACTAGGGATAATGGATCACGACCAAAGCAGCGCAGTTCCTTCTTGGCAGGCCACAATAGCACGCTTTAGCAGCTCAACTAGGGAAAAATGTGCTCTACAGGCTTATGCTCTCATCAATAGTTGGTCATGGATAATGGATTTCGGCCATAACCCTGCATTTCAGTTCAGGTGGGGGCCAGAAGAGCATGCATAATGCCCACATCAAGTGCTGTCTGCTAGTCCAAGTGTGCAGCAATATGGGATTGGGGATAATGGATCACAGCCACTTGAGTGCGCTTCATTTTAAGGCAAAGAAAGGGCTGCCAATAAAGTGCGTTCTGCCAGTCTCTGCTTGCAGCCATTCTCCATCGGGGATAATGGATTGTTACAGCTTGAGAACAGTTCATTTTTTGACGGAACGGTAAAAAGAGACCCCAAGCCCGACTAAAACGCGCTCCTCTCACGGCAATATAAGATCGGGGATAATGGATTTGTGGAATACCTGTATCTTATACCCACAATGCATTACAGTAGTGTCACTTTGTTGAATAGATTGGCTTTAACCGTTAGCATCACTCTAGAAATGAATGCTAAATAGTTTAGCAGCTAATGCCAGTTTAAATAACCTTAACTAGTCATGCTAATCCTAGAAGTGCGGACCTGGCTGCTACTGTAGCTACTAATGCTAAAATCTCCGAGAACATCATGCTTGCCTCCTGGTTGGAACGTGAGTATGCTTTTCTTTTACGGAGTTCAAGGAGCACCGGAGCCGAATAAATTACACTAAAAACGTTGAAAGGGAACAGAAAAATAATCTTATCTCCCTTTCTCCTCCGGGTGACCTTCACCGCCGACGGGGAAGGATTGGGTTTCTTTGTAGTTCTTGGCATTCTCTGCGCCGTCCTCCCTCGTCCTTGAGATAGTCTGATTGGACTATTCTGTCCCCCGCTTGGCCACCGTTGATATTCAGTCCCCTCGACGCTTCACACTGGAACTTGTTAGGAATTGAATATTCAAATGTAGCGTTTAGCAAATTGTTCGAATGAGTTATCTGACTCCATTATCCAAACACAACCCGCATTCACCTAACAATGCGTGCTCATTTCTTGAAGGAAAAGATGGACAAGAGACCGGCATTTCCACACGGGGGCAGATTTAATTTCCTAAATAATTTGACTAAGTGAACTCCATCGAATTAGCCGAATTAGTGTCGCTTGAGTCTCTGTCAACCCTCTCGGTGTGCCGGCTCCTCTCATGGGCGTGCCAGGAAAGCCCCCTCGCCTCGATGTTTAGACCCCGAGCGTCTCTGCGTCACCAGGGCCCCTCTTGAGCCGGGAAGTGCTGATTATCATATCAACCCTTGTCCCAGTTGCCCGTTGTTTCTGTAAACATCATTCTTCACAAGGTTGCATTGACCTCGCCCCACAGCTCAGCCAGTGAATATCTTTTGCATTTAAATGTCATTTGTATTTGATCGTACAAAATCCTTTAGAGTCAAATGTATGAAATCCTTCAAACTCGAGAAATTTTGTCTCAAAGTTGACCAGTTTGGGTCATAGAGGAGTGACATCACCAAAAACTTACGATAATATGATAATGAAAAATAACCGTCAATTGTAGAACAGAGATTTCAAAGAGGAGACATTGAAACTTTGTTGCATGCTTTGATCATCAAAGACTGCTTGAGGTCACTTTATCTGCCGCCGTCTACAGCGTGTGTTCCTTTTTTACATCCGCCGCCTTTTTAGGTAGGTGATTGTGACTGTTCCTTCGTTTTTTTTCGCCCCGTGTCTTGCAATCCGTGTAATTTTGTCCAGCTCCAAAAGACTTCCAGTTTTTTTTTTGTTTTTTTTTTGGTCCAGGTTAGCCCGGTTAGTAGCCGGCTAGCCTGCCGTGATCATTTAGTACAGGGGTGGCAAACAAGTTTGACACAAAGCCGAAATTTTTAACTGTGAGAGTCAAAGAGCCACACCACGCACTGACCTGCCATGACAGACAAGATACACAATTAAAAAGATATTATTTCCCATAACACACTCCTCTCCTTTTAATTAAAGTTTTGTTCTTGGGTTGATTTCAAGGAAAGTGTCCACCCTCAATACACACACAAAAAAGTAAACCTGAAACAAGGCAAAGAGCCACAGTATATAGAAAATATGATGAGGCAAAGAGTCGCATTCTTATTGGCCAAGAGCCCCATGCGGCTCTAGAGCCAAGTGTTCGCCACCCTTGATTTAGTATATGTAATGCTGGTTTTGTTTTTGTTGCCGGGTTGTTGTTGTTGGCTCCCGGTTATCCTGGCTGCTTACTGCCTGCTTTTGGTCAGCAAGCCTCAGGTTTTTTTTACCGATCGGACCCGGTTAGCCCTCTTTAGCATCTGGCTAGCCTGCCGTGATCATTTGTTGTATTAACGACTGGGTTGTTTGTTGCGGTAGTTGTTTTTTTCGTTGTTGGCTCCCGGTTATCCTGGCTGCTTACTGCCTGCTTTTGGTCAGCAAGCCTCACGTTTTTTTGTACCGATCGGTCCCGATTAGCCCTCTTTAGCATCTGGCTAGCCTGCCGTGATCATTTCTTATATTAACGGCTGGGTTATTGTTTGTTGCGGTGGTTGTTACTTCGTTGTTGGCTCCCTGTTATCCTGGCTGCTCACTGCCTGCTTTTGGTCAGCAACACTCCCGTTTTTTTTACCGATCGGTCCCAGTTAGCCCTCTTTAGCATCTGGCTAGCCTGCTGTAATCATTTCTTATATTAACGGCTGGGTTATTGTTTGTTGCGGTGGTTGTTACTTTGTTGTTGGCTCCCTGTTATTCTGGCTGCATACTGCATGCTTTTTGGTGGTCCAGAACCTCGTTTTTTTCCCCGGATCAGTCCCGGTTAGTACTTTTTAGCAGCCGGCTACCCTGGTTTAGCTCCTGTTAGCTCTGTGTATTATTTTTGCCCCATTTTTGCTGATGGCCATGTGTTCCTTTGCTGCACCCACCTCCGACACAAGCCATACTCCACAAAAACAAATCTTTGCTTGGTGTTGAATTTTGGGTAAAGTCATTGAAAAAGGCTTTGAAAATGTTTTAAAGGGCCTGAAATTGAACTTGCCTATAGCAGTAGGTACCCCGTGAAAGCAAAGGTTTGGGTGAGGGCGCTTTTCTATTCCATATTATTGACTCTGGGTCGGTGTCCCCACAGGTGCTGCCCAGGCAGACGTGCGGCCTTTTCACTCATACCATCTTCTACAAAGATTATCCGGGAAGTCCCAACGAGCTGGACAAGCTGATCAACGGCGGAGAACTCTTCCTCACCGTCCTTCTCAACCCGGTGAGTCCAAAAGAAGCCTTTGTCCGACTCGCTGATATTTAAACAAGAGGCGAGGCGGTGACTCGGCGGTGACTCGGCGGTGACTCACCCGGCCTTTGTTGCCAGATTTATTTTTCTGGCTTTTGTGTCCATTCTAAAGGTTACCTGTGTTTTACCCTTTTCTCTCGAAACATTTTCTTAAACAACTGGGAATAATGGTAGGATAACATTGCATCCTAGGGCCACAAATGCGCTCTACAGGCTCATGCTCTCATCAATAGTTGGTCATGGATAATGGATTTCGGCCACAAACCTGCATTTCAGTTTAGGTGGGCCAGAAGAACACACATAATGCCCACACCAAGTGCTATCTGCTGGTCCAAGTGCGCAGCAATATGGGATTGGGGATAATGGATCACAGCCTCTTGAGTGTGCTTCGTTTTAAGGCAGGAATGCTTTTTAGGCAAAGAAATAGTGCGCCAATATAGTGCGCTCTGCCAGTCTCTGCTCGCAGCCATTCTCCATCGGGGATAATGGAGTGTTACCGCTTGAGTGCAGCTCACTTTTTGATGGAACGGTAAAAAGAGACCCCAAGCCTGACTAAAATGCACTCTGCCGGTCCCCTCTCACGGTAATATAAGATCAGGGATAATGGATCGTGGAATACCTGAATCTTTAACCAAGTAGTAACACTTTGGTGGATAGATTTTAATGGATCATTTGTCGGGGTTATTAATAAGCACAGAACCCCTTGCAAAAATCCTCAAAGAGGCACCCCCCATTTTCACCTGCACCATATCAGCCCCGGCTGCAATAGTCAACTAGGGATAACGGAGCACGGCCTCACATGTGCTGTATATTTTAAACAGAAATAATCAAAAATAGAGCAGCCACGCACGACACAACTTTGCATTCCCGGCCCTGCTCTTAGCGATTATTGATGAGGGATAATGGTTTGCGGCTGCCCGGGTGTTGTTCATTTTAGGCACAAAAAAATGGAAAGAAGGTCTGCTGGCATGACACATATTTGCTCTCTTAGCCCTTATTCTCAGCAATAGTCAACCAGGGATAATGGATCGCCACCAAAGCAGCGCAATTCCTTCTTGGCAGGCCACAATAGCACGCTTTAGCAGCTCAACTAGGGAAAAATGCGCTCTACAGGCTTATGCTCTCAATACTTGGTCATGGATAATGGATTTCGGCCACGACACTGCATTTCAGTTCAGGTGGGCCAGAAGAGCACACATAATGCCCACAACAAGTGTTATCTGTGTCAGGTTCAACCCAACACTTGTAACAAAAACCTGCATACAAAAAGACACAGAGAATTGTTATTTGAAATGTGACTGATTAACTCTCTTCACGCTATCTTCAGGAAAGATCCTTGGCCTGCGGTCAAATCTGTAACTGATTCATACCGTTAGTTCTCTCTAGGGTGCAGTGGAAAACTTTAGTGAGAACATCCTATTTCCTAAGCACAATATTTCAAGCAAACATATAATACACATAAATTATAGTAAAGTTGAATAATTTATGTACATTATTCCAACAATCTGCTGGTCCCAGTGTGCAGCAATATGGGATTGGGGATAACATTGCATCCTAGGGCCACCAAGTTTTATGTGAATATAGTTTGTATCGTTTTTAAGGTTTACGAATAATGATACGCTTTGTAAATGTAAAATGTAACAGTCTAATTAGTTGCCAACGTTTTTAATGACCGGTTTTATCGATGAGTTGTTGTAGCCATTATAACCCAATTTCAGGTGTCATTCAACATTTTGGTATGGTAAGCAGTCTGCATTTCTCTAGCGCTTTTCAAGTTAATGAAGACCTCCCAAAGCGCTTTACAATGTGCTTCACACTTACCTATTCACACATACTCGCACACCGATAGCGGCGTCAGCCATGCAAGGCAACTACCTGCTTACCGGGGGCATTAGGGATTTAGTGTCTTGCCCAAAGACACTTTGACATATAACACGGAGGATCCAGGGAATCGAACCCGCGACCTCTTGATCCCAAGACGAGCGTTTTACCCCCTGAGCTTTTTATCGATTTATAAAATCGAATCCCTTATCGCAACACTGATTTCATTTTTTCCGCCATACATTTGGTAACTTTGTGTTATTCTCAAGTTCCCCCGGATCCTTGAAAAGTCTTAAAAACCCTTGAATTCGTTATTCTTATTCTTATATAAAGGAAAGGACGCAACTACTCCTGAAAGAAGATCAGAGAGCTCTGAAACTATGCCAATGCAAATATTGCGTCTGCTGAATCCTTTAGTTTTTTTAATACAACATTTACCTCAAATGTAACTAAATAATGATCGGAAATAACGGTAGTACACGGTAACACCATTTGAGGTTGAAAATCCTCGAGTCAAAACCAAGTCTAGTGTGTTTCCATCTTTAGGAGTCGGCGAATCAATTAGTTGACTGATTGAATCTCAACCTCAGTGGAAATGTTTCAATCAGGGGTGTCAAACTTATTTAAGCTCGGGGGCCACACGATAAAACAAACATTCTCTCGGGGGCCGGACTAGTTGATTAGAGAGAAAGAAAAAAATGATAGAAAGAAATAATAGAAAGATAGGGAGAGAATGGTAGAGAGGGTGGGACAAAAACGAGAGAGAGAGAGAGAGAGAGAGAGAGAGAGAGAGAGAGAGAGAGAGAGAGAGAGAGAGAGAGAGAGAGAGAGAGAGAGAGAGAGAGAGAGAGAGAGAGAGAGAGAGAGAGAGAGAGAGAGAGAGAGAGAGAGAGAGAGAGAGAGAGAGAGAGAGAGAGAGAGAGAGGGGGGGGGGGGGAGAGGGGGGGGAGAGAGACAGAGGGAGAGCGAGAGATAAAAACAGAAATAGTGAGAGAAAAAGAATGAAATCCAAAGAGAAATAGAAAGAGAGAAAAAGAGGAGAGAAAGGGGAAAGACAGAGGGGGAAACCAAGAGAGAGAGAGCAAGAAAAGGAAAAAATGAAGAGAGAGCAAAAGACAGAGAGTGAAAGAGAGAGTTAGAGAGAGTGAGAGGAAAATGGAGGAAGAGAGAGAGAGAAAGAGAGATTAGAGAGAGAGAGAGAGAGAGAGAGAGCGTGAGAAACAAGAGATAAAAACAGAAATAGTGAGAGAAAAAGAATGAAATCCAAAGAGAAATAGAAAGAGAGAAAAAGAGGAAAGAAGGAGAGAAAGGGGAAAGACAGAGGGGGAAACCAAGAGAGAGAGAGCAAGAAAAGGAAAAAATGAAGAGAGAGCAAAAGACGGTAATAAGACAGAGAGAAAGAGACAAAAAGGAACAAAGAAGGAGAAAAAAAGACAGAGAGTGAAAGAGAGAGTTAGAGAGAGTGAGAGGAAAATGGAGGAAGAGAGAGAGAGAAAGAGAGATTAGAGAGAGAGAAATACAAGTGCATGGTTTGTTAGAGGCACCAGGCTTCAAGTGGACCTATTTCAACCTACAGCTCTCTTTCTCTTGCGCTTCTCTGACCGTTGTCTCGCGGGCCGGATCCAATCCCCTAGCAAGCCTGATCCGGCCCGCGGGCCGCCTCTTTGACGCCTGTGGTTTAAATCTATGCTTAAAACACATTTCTACTCTATAGCATATGAATGACCTAGATTTTATGTTGACAGTATCAGGTGATGGTGTCATAATAGTCTGTAGTTTGCAATAGTCTCTGCAGCCCTTCGAGACTCTTTGTGATTAAGGGCCAAACAAATGAACATGACTTGACTTGATTGTACTTGTTTCCTGCGTGAGAGGTAAAGAAGCGCAACAGCGCTCCCGGCCTTAGTGGTAGAAAGACGGCATTGCGCTCCCGGCCTAAACACTGGAAAAAGAAGGGGAGTCCAGCCAAAAATCCGCCTGACATTTAGCTTCTTAAATCTGACTCCCAAATGCCACCTTAATCCAAATGCCATGTTTCGACAAATGGTGGCGCGTAGAATTTTTGCGGGTTGGGTTGCCACCCGTTCCGCTAACGTAATAAAACGTTGTAGTTGCATATTTGCTGCCTGACTATTTTTACGAGTTCCCAGCTGTTTGGCGCTCCCCCTTCCATACCTCATTTTTAAATGAATCCCATTCCGTGTCCTTGTAATGTCTCGTCCAGGAGTGGGAGTGACCGCAATTGATTTGATCTCCAAGGAAACTGTTATGGCGTGACGGTGTTTGAAAAAAAAAACCCGTCAAATTTTATTTAGCCGTTCGCTCCGATGTAGAATTGCGTTTAAACGTACATTGTACTTTTTTTTTATCGTCGCCGGCGACTTTAATCGGGCATGTTTAAGGACTGTACTTCCCAAATCTATTCAATACGTGGACTGAGCAATTAGGGAAAAAACACTGGACCGTGTGTACAGTAAGATCAAACATCTAGTTGGATCCGGCCATCTCTGTCTGTCCCTCACCCCCTCGTACACCCCCCTCCGGAGGAAAACAAAGCCTATGCAACAAGGACAGTACAAACATCTTCTTTGTTCCTTTATCTCTTTGTTTTCTTTATCCTCACTGTAAAATGTGGACCTGGAGTGCCACGTCCAATTTCGTTGTCACAATATATTCAACCCCTGTTGTAACAATGACAATAAAGGTAGATTCGATTCTATTCTATTCTATATAAACAATTGGACCTCACAGATTGTCAAATCACAGCATAGTATTTCCCATACCATTGAAAGACTCTCACGACATTTCTCACAAATTATTGTTGGTAATATACTGATTAAAAGGATAACCACAAACCTGTCTTTTTCATTTTCTTCTTTTATACTTCCTTTTCTTCTTCATTTCTTTATACAACATCATTCGTAATATCAATCATCAAAGCAAGTGAGCCGTTTAAGAGCCGGCTCTTTTAAATGAGTTGAGCCAGAAAAGCCGGTTCTCTAAAAAAAGACTGACTTACTTTCACTACACAACGAGATCTCGTTGGGCGTGCGGACGAAAACTCGAACCGCGAGACCAAAACAACGATGGCGGATCTGCCTGACGAAAGGTTTGGAGTGCGGTAAATCTTTGTTAAAAAAAAGTAATCGGGTAATCATGACAATTTTGTGGCAAAAAGGTTGCTTTGAGATTATGCGTCCCCAGCAAAAATGATGCATCTAGGACGCAGGCAAACCAGAACACCGCAACAGAGCTGCCATTTTACACCAATCCGAATATACAACATGGATATACATTGAAATGGTATAACTGACCAATTTATCTTCCAATATTCCTGTTCATCAATAAACTAAAAAATAAATGTGAGCAAGCATGTGTAGGCAGACTTGAGTCAAATGTATAAAATCCTTCAATCATCAAAGACTGCATGAGGTCACTTTATCTGCCGTCGTCTACAGCGTGTGTTCCTTTTTTACATTCGCCACTTTTAGGTAGGCGATTGTAACTGTTCCTTCGTTTTTTTCGCCCCGTGTCTTGCAATCCGTGTAATATTGTCCAGCTCCCGAAGGCTTCCAGTTTTGTTTGGTCCAGGTTGCCGGGTGGTTTTTGTTGGCTCCTGGTTATCCTGGCTGCTTACTGCCTGCTTTTGGTCAGCAAGACTCACGTTTTTTTACCAATCGGTCCCGGTTAGCCCTCTTTAGCATCTGGCTAGCCTCCCGTGATCATTTATTATATTAGCGGCTGGGTTATTGTTTGTTGCGGGGGTTGTTTGGGGCGGCAGTAGCTCAGGAGGTAAAGCGCTCGTCTTGGGATCAAGGGATCCCAGTTCGAATCCCGGCTCGTCCGTGTTACATGTCGAAGTGTCCTTGGGTAAGACACTGAACCCTTAATACCCCCAATAAGCAGGTTAGCACCTTACATGGCTGCAAGGCCGCTATTCGGAAATGTGGAGCACATTGTAAAGCACTTTGGGAAGTCATTGACTTGAAAAGCACTATAGAAATGCAGATCGTTTCATTTCATTGTTACTTCGTTGTTGGCTCCCTGTTATCCTGGCTGCATACTGCATGCTTTTTGGTCGGCCAGCCAGCCTCTCGATTTGCCCCCGATCAGTCATACTTTTTAGCAGCCGGCTAGCCTGGTTCAGCTCCTGTTAGCTCTGTGTGTTATATTTGGCCCATTTTGGCTGATGGCCATGTGTTTTTCCATTGCTGCACCCAACTTTGGAAAGGCCTGTAGACATCCACGACTTCATTTTTGTTTACCGCAAGAATCAACCAGAATCAAACATTCTTCATCAACAATGAACTACAATAAAAAAAAACAAGTAACACGGACAGCTATCATACTATTCATCAATTAAATCTTAATGCAGAAAATATCAAAACTTCAAACGCACACACGCTTTTTCAATACATTCGCCATCAGTAAATGTTTTTCTGTGCTTTGCCATGCAGTGAGCAATGTGATAGCTTGCTTCAGTGGTGGCGTTTGTAGCAGTTACAAATATTTTCAGGGTCTGTGTTTGTTTGCCGTACCTGGACACAACACGTTTTAATGTCTCCGCCTTGTCAGACACACTATTTATTTAAATAAGTGCCTTAAAATTTGAGGTTTTATAAAATTTTATATTAAAAAAAACAAAACATTGGTAAAATATTGTGAATAGCAACCTAGTCATAAACAAGATATATTCAAAAAGAATAAACACATGACAGAAAATAAATAAAGTATATTTTTTTCTTGTTAAAGGAACAGTAGTGCCTGTAAATGCTTGAAATTGTTGTTATATTCCTCAGTAGTCTGACTCTATAAACAACACATCAAATGAAGGGGGAAAACAATGAGGTCTGCTTAAAAATGACGCCGACTCACCTGCTCCAATGGCGTCACTTTGCCATTGCATTTGACTAACGGCAGCTGGTATAAGTTTGTATGGCGTTGTCATGTGACGCGTCATCGCCTTTAAAAGGACAGGTGAAGAGACTAGGATACTGGGCATGGAGAAATTGTAAATTTGGCTTTGAAAAGGTGCTTGAATTTGGTCATGTTCAAACCCTTTGAATCCTGTGCTGAATTTAAGACAGGATTAGTCACAGCCTGACACAATCGGACAGATTTTCTCTCTAGGTGAAGAGACCTGGATGCGGGGTACTGGAGAATTTGTAAAATTGGCTTTGAAAGTGCTTGAAAAGTGCTTGAATTTGGTCATGTACAAACCCTGTGCTGAACTTAAGACAGGAATAGTCCCATCCTGACACAATCGGTCTTAGATTTATTCTAGGAACTACTTTTCTGACCGATTTTCTCTCTAGGTGAAGAGACCTGAATGCTGGGTCCTGGAGAAATTGTAAAATTGGTTTTGAAAGTGCTTAAAAAGTGCTTGAATTTGGTCATGTACAAATCCTGTGAACCCTGTGCTGAATTTAAGACAGGATTAGTCCCAACCTGACACAACCGGTCGTAGATTGTATTCTAGGAACTACTTTTCTGACGGATTTTCTCTCTAGGCGAAGAGACCTGGATGCGGGGTACTGGAGAATTTGTAAAATTGGCTTTGAAAGTGCTTGAAAAGTGCTTGAATTTGGTCATGTACAAACCCTGTGCTGAACTTAAGACAGGATTAGCCCCAGCCCGACACAATCGGCGGTAGATTGCACTTTCCTGACTGATTTTCTCTCTTAACAGATCAGCATCTTCATGACCCATCTGTCCAACTACGGGAACGACCGTCTGGGCCTGTACACCTTCAAGAGCTTAATGATGTTCGTGAAGACCTGGACCAATCTGAAGATGCAGACCCTGCCTCCGGTCCAGCTGGCCCAGAAATACTTCAGCCTCTTCCCGTCTGAGAGGAATCCACTCTGGCAGGTGAGAACAGCGTGCTAACTCCGAATTGTCATGTTCAGGAGGCCATATTTTACTTTCACTTGGTTAGATGTTACTTATAGGGGAATAAGAGCTAGTTTTGTCTCAAATCTTTAGTTTGGTCTGGACAAATTGGATGTTGATTGTTGCAAGACATTCATTCAAACTTTCCCCTCTTTTTCTAGACATTTTTATTCCTCAGTCACTGTTTTTGTTTATCTCTATATCTTTTGATCTAGTTTCTCTCTCATTCCATCACTCCAGCCCTCTCCATTATCTCTCTGTTATTATCACTCTCTCTCTATAACCATCACTATCTATTCATATCCATTTCCAACTCCATCTCTATCTATTGCTATTTCCAACTCTATCTTTCCATCCCTATCTTTTGGTCTATTTCTCTAAGTCTGTCTATGCTTCTCTGTCTCTTTCTCTCTCTCTCTCTCTCTCTCTCTCTCTCTCTCTCTCTGTCTCTGTGTATGTCTCTGTCCGTCTGTCTGTCTATGTCTGTCCCTGTCTGTCTCTCTGTCTGTCTCTCTGTCTGTCTCTGCCTGTCTCTCTCTCTCTTTGTCTCTGTGTCTCTGTCTGTCTGTCTTTCTTGCTCTCTAGCTCTGTCACTCTCTCCCTCTCTCTGTCTGACTGTCTCTCGCTCTCTAGCTTTATAGCTCTCTAGCTCTGTCACTCTCTCCCTCTCTCTGTCCGACTGTCTCTCGCTCTCTAGCTTTATAGCTCTCTAGCTCTGTCACTCACTCTCATGCTCTAGCTCTCTCTCTGTCTCTCTGTCTGTCTCTCTGTGTCTCTCTGTGTCTCTGTCTTTCTCGCTCTCTAGCTTTATAGCTCTAGCTTTATAGCTCTCTAGCTTTAAAGCGCTCTCTCTCTGTCTGTCTCTCTCTCTGTCTCTCTCTCTGTCTGTCTGTCTGACTGTCTCTCGCTCTCTAGCTCTATAGCTTTATAGCTCTCTAGCTCTGGCACTCACTCTCTCGCTCTAGCTCTCTCTCTCTCTGTCTCTCTGTCTGACTCTGTCTGACTCTGTCTGACTGTATCTCTCGCTCTCTAGCTTTATAGTTTTCTAGCTCTCGCTCTCTTCCTATCTTTGCTTGATCTCAATCTATATCTCCTGTCCATCTTTTCATCTTTTTCTATCTCCATTCACTCTCCGCCTTTTTGAGTCTCTTTCTATTTCCTCAATGCATAACTCTTTCTTTGTCTTGATAGCGTTCTCTCTCTCTCTCTCAATCTTTTTTCTATCTCCTCCCTTTTCATCTTTCTATCTCTCTCCATATTTATCTCTTTCGCACTCTTTCTTCATTTATTTCTATCTCCGCTCTCACCCACTCTATTAGCTCTATTTCTAGCTTTAAATCATTGTATAATTCTTTCTCTTTGTAGCTTATGTCTCTCTCTCCCCCTGTTCGTCTTTCTATTCCTCCCATTGTAGCTTTTTTCTATTGCTCTTTTATCTCTGCATTACTCTTTCTCCCTCTCTTTCTATCTTACCTCACCACCTTGCTCTCGCTCTCTCTTTCTCTCTCCCTCTCTCTCTCTCTTTTTCTCTCTCTGTTTCTCTGTCTCTCTGTGTCTGTGTCTCTCTGTGTCTATGTCTATGTCTCTGTTTCTCTGTCTCTTTTTTTCTCTTGCTGTCTCTCTGTGTCTATGTCTATGTCTCTATGTCTCTGTCTCTTTTTCTCTCTAGCTGTCTCTCTATCTATCTCTTTCTTTGTCTCTAGGCTTCTCTATTACTCTATAGTAATATCCATATCCATTTCTTTCAACCTTTATCCATATTTATATCCATCTGTCTCCATTTGTCTCTCTCTCTCTTTGTACTTCTCTATGTCCTATCAAATCTACCTCCATCCATGTCTGCCTTGATTCATCTACTGCATGTATATGTTCAGCCATCGTGTTATTTTCTTTAGATTCATATTTTATATTTACAGTCCATATTTCTATTTCTGTGTTTGTATTTAACTTCTGTGTATCTATTCCAGGATCCATGCGAGGACAAAAGACACAAAGACATCTGGTCCAAAGAAAAAACCTGCGACCGCTTCCCCAAGCTCCTGGTCATCGGCCCTCAAAAGACCGGTGAGATACTCAACTCCGTCCCCCCCTACAGGCCGTCGCGAAAAGCACGCGTCTCCGTTATCCCTATAAGCATCCCGTGGGCTCTCGGGAAATCAGATAGGGCTTCTTCCGCCGGCGCCGCTTTGTTATTGAGGTGTTACTGTTGCGCTCTGCCGTTTCCATTACTCGAGTGTCGGTCTTGACTGTACGAGGTACAAAGTAATAGGATTTGGGCCGGCTTAATCCTCTTCCCTCGCTCTTGATTTCCTCCCCGCTGTCGAATCCACTCCGTGTCTTATTTTGTTCCTTCAGGTACGACGGCGCTCTACCTGTTCCTCAGCATGCACCCGGACCTCACCAGTAACTATCCCAGTAAAGAGACCTTCGAGGAGATCCAGTTCTTCAACGGACACAACTATCACAGAGGCATCGATTGGTAAGAGAGTTTAACCCTTTTGGGGGATTAAATACAATATTTTAGAATTCCAAGGGGTGTTTATTTTGGGGAGACCGTCGTTGGGCGTCGCCCCAAAATATACACAGAGAGCAGATATAGATAGATAGATAGATAGATAGATAGATACTTTATTCATCCCCGAAGGGAAATTCACTTTTCCAGCAGCATCCCTAAGCTGAGAACAATCGAAAATAACTGAGAACAATCGAAAATAACACGGGAGCTGCTGGAGTGGCTGCCATTCGTGACGGCGCCGGAGAAACGATTCAATTTGAATCATGTACAAACAAACAATTGAATCATGTACAAGAAACGATTCAATCTGAATCATGTACAAACAAACAAACAATTGAATCATGTACAACAAACAAACAAAATATTTATGTTTCAATAAGTGGAGTGTTAATAAAATGGGGGGAAAATAATTTCTGATACTGATATAACCAGGTAAAACTAATTTTAAGTTACCTGTCCAAATGAATGTTGTGCCATCTCACCTTTCCCACTCTCTCTGCTCGCTCCTGAAACTTTATCAAATAGTCCAAAATTTTACCTCATCTTCTCCGCTCACCTCGTCGTCCTCTTCTCCTTCCACTTCGCACTACAGAGACTTTTTAGCTGAGCCGTCTCTTATGACACCATCCCCTGATCTAGACCAAACTGTGTGATTGGAGAATGGCAAAAAGGGAACGTTCTTAGTTGCATTTGGGACACGTTCAAAGTTCCAGATGTTCAACATTGGCCTTTAGAGTGTTTTCAAATAAAGTTAAGATCTCGTGAAGGTCGTCCACCCCGGCATTCCACACATTCCACAACCTTCCTTCCCTTTGGGAGTTAACCTCCCACACAGATGCTTTAAAAAAAATAAAAATAAATAAACGAAAAATGAAATTAAAAAATAATACCGAATGAAGGTGAAGTAAACTGAATCATAGCTGTACTTCTAGTACACGGACATAGTGACCTGAATTGTACTCTTAGCTTCTGGCGCGTCAGCCTTCTGAAATTAATTGGTTTAACTTTGATTGTTAACGCTAATGCTTCAAAAAATATTCTGAACTTTTAAACACTTACTTAAACATTTTAAACCATGTGTATGCTGTAGTCTCCGAAAATCTCCAACAGTTCAAACCCTGTGTAACAAACCATGCAGTAGTAATTTCATTAACAATTTAGCTAAGTGTACTCCATCGAAAATGGCCGAATTAGTGACGTTTGAGTCTCTGGGAAGCCTTTTTCTCAGGTCCTTTCGCTTTCTCTTATTGGCCATCTTCTCCTCGTGTGATGGTGTGCCGGCTCCTCCCATGGGCGTGCCAAGGAAGCCCAACGTGGGCTCCACGACCTAGCCGCAATGTCTGGAAAACTCAAAAAAACACCGAGCGTTTTTATGTCATCAGGGCCTTGTTCTCAAAACAATGCCTGCTGTCCTGCGTCAGAGTCCTGTTATCAACAGAACTAGACAAAACCGCATTCGGAACAGCTTGACCAGTCATTGAACTACAGCCCAGTCAGTGAATATCTTGCATTGTAGCTCAGGAGGTAGAGTGCTCGTCTTGGGATCAAGGGATCCCAGTTCGAATCCCGGCTCATCCGTGTTACATGTGGAAGTGTCCTTGGGTAAGACACTGAACCCCCAATTCCCCCAATAAGCAGGTTAGCGCCTTACATGGCTGCACAGATCACAGCCGCTATTGGGAAATGTGAAGCACACTGTAAAGCGCTTTGGGAAGTCATTGACTTGAAAAGCGCTATAGAAATGCAGATTATTTCATTTCTATCTATAGATAGATAGATAGATGTCTAGAAAAATAGATAGACGTCTAGATAGATAGACGTCTAGATAGATGGGGCGGCAGTGGCTCAGGAGGTAGAGCGCTCGTCTTGGGATCAAGGGATCCCAGTTCGAATCCCTGCTCGTCCGTGTTACATGTCGAAGTGTCCTTGGGTAAGACACTGAACCCCTAATACCCCCAATAAGCAGGTTAGCGCCTTACATGGCTGCAAGGCCGCTATTGGGAAATGTGAAGCACACTGTAAAGCGCTTTGGAAAGTCATTGACTTGAAAAGCGCTATACAAATGCAGATCATTTCATTTCATAAATGTAACTTGTATTCAATCGTATAAAATCCTTTATAGTCGCATGTATACAATCCTTCAGCACCTAAATTACTCCATTTCAAACAAACACCATAACAGGTCATTTTAAAATATTATTTTATGCAACATTTATTTATTTGCTGAATTAAACCCAATTTTTAGTATATTCAACCCAAATAGTGGATTGTTTACCCAAATTGGGTTATTTTAAAGAATGCAGGGGGGAAAACGAATAGTTCTTCGAAAGGTTCTTTTGAAATATTTTAATACCGGACGTAACCTTCAGAATCTGCTCCGTCACAAATGAGATTTTGATTGCGACCCGCTGTTTAAAAACATATCCAGTCGGAATTAATTGCAAAGACAGCAGGATGGCCGTTCTGTGAGAATGGATCATCTCCACTGCGTGGAAATATATATATATGCAAAACAAGGGATTAATGCCTCAGAAGGCATTTCCATGCAAACGGCGCATTAGAAATGTAAATTTCTACCGGGGAGAATGGCAAAAAAAATCACACTCATTAAGGAACGACACCCCCGAGCTAATTGCTATTTACGTCCGTCCACTCGATTTGAAAGGATAAGACGCAGCATTTCATTTTCCGCATCAAGGAGAGATTTGCAGAGAGATTCTTGATCTGGAGCGCTCCAGTCAGCCCAAGAGTATCGTTTTTATTGTCATTGAGTACAACGTAGTGTACTTCAGGGAAAGCGGAGAGGGAAAGAATGCCACAGGGAAAGAAAGAGAGAGGGAAAGAATGAAAGAGGGAATGTATATCAGAGGGAAGGAAGGAGAGAGGGAAAGAAGTACAGAAGGAAAGAATACACGAGAGGGAGAAAGAGAGGGAATGTATATGAGAGAGAAAGGAGAGAGGGAAAGAAGGAGAGAGGGAAAGAGCTACAGAAGGAAAGAATGAGGGAGAGAGGGGGTAGAAAAAGGACGATTGGGAAAGGAAAGGAGAGAAAGAAAGGAGGAAAGTGAGAAGGCATGAAGGGGAGAGGGAAAGAGAGGAACAGAAAGAAAGAATGAGGGAGAGGGGGGGAAGAAAAAGGACGATTGGGGAAGGAAAGGAAAGAGGGAAAGGGGGAAAGGGAGAGGGAAAGAATGAGAAAGGGAAAGAATGAGAGAGGGAATGTATATGGGAGGTAAAGAAGGAGAGAGGGAAAGAGGTACAGAAGGAAAGAACACGCGAGAGGGAGAGATGGGGAAGAATGAGAGAGGGAATGTATATGAGAGGGAAAGAATGAGAGAGGGAATGTATATGAGAGGGAAAGAGGTACAGAAGGAAAGAATGAGGGAGAGAGGGGGAAGAAAAAGGACAATTGGGGAAGGGAAGGGGGAGAAAGAAAGGAGGAAAGGGAGAGGGAAAGAATGAGAGAGGGAAAGAATGAGAGAGGGAATGTATATGGGAGGTAAAGAAGGAGAGAGGGAAAGAGGTACAGAAGGAAAGAATACACGAGAGGGAGAGATGGGGAAGAATGAGAGAGGGAATGTATATGAGAGGGAAAGAATGAGAGAGGGAATATATGAGAGGGAAAGAGGTACAGAAGGAAAGAATGAGGGAGAGAGGGGGAAGAAAAAGGACAATTGGGGAAGGGAAGGGGGAGAAGGAAAGGAGGAAAGGGAGAGGGAAAGAATGAGAGAGGGAAAGAATGAGAGAGGGAATGTATATGGGAGGTAAAGAAGGAGAGAGGGAAAGAGGTACAGAAGGAAAGAATACGCGAGAGGGAGAGATGGGGAAGAATGAGAGAGGGAATGTATATGAGAGGGAAAGAATGAGAGAGGGAATGTATATGAGAGGGAAAGAGGTACAGAAGGAAAGAATGAGGGAGAGAGGGGGAAGAAAAAGGACAATTGGGGAAGGGAAGGGGGAGAAGGAAAGGAGGAAAGGGAGAGGGAAAGAATGAGAGAGGGAAAGAATGAGAGAGGGAATGTATATGGGAGGTAAAGAAGGAGAGAGGGAAAGAGGTACAGAAGGAAAGAATACGCGAGAGGGAGAGATGGGGAAGAATGAGAGAGGGAATGTATATGAGAGGGAAAGAATGAGAAAGGGAATGTATATCAGAGGGAAAGAGGTACAGAAGGAAAGAATGAAGGAGAGAGGGGGAAGAAAAAGGACAATTGGGGAAGGGAAGGGGGAGAAGGAAAGGAGGAAAGGGAGAAGGCATAAAGGAGAGAGGGAAAGAGGTACAGAAAGAAAGAATGGGGGAGAGAGGGGGAAGAAAAAGGACGATTGGGGAAGAAAAGGAGAGAGGGAAAGGAGGAAAGGGAGATGGCATGAAGGCGAGAGGGAAAGAGAGGTACAGAAGGAAAGAATGAGAGAGGGAGAGATGGGGAAGAAAAAGGACCATTGGGGGAGGAAAGGGAGAAGGTATGAAGGAGAGAGACAGGGAGAGAAGAAAAGAAGGTGAGATAGGAGAGAAGAAAGGTAGGAAAGAGGGAAGAAAAGAGTGAGAATGAGAGGGAGAGAGGGAAAGAGAGCTACAGAAGGAAAGAATGAGGGAGAGGGAGAGAGGGGGAAGAAAAAGGACAATTGGGGAAGGAAATGAAAGAGGGAAAGGAGGAAAGGGAGAAGGCATGAAGGCGAGAGGTACAGAAGGAAAGAATAAGAGAGAGGGAGAGAGGGGGAAGAAAAAGGACTATTGGGGAAGGAAAGGAGGAAAGGGAGAAGGCATGAAGGAGAGAGGGAGAGAGAGAGAGAGAGAGGGAGAGAAGAAAAGAAGGTGAGATAGGAAAGAAGGAAGGTAGGAGAGAGGGAAGAAAAGAGTGAGAATGAGAGGGAGCGGGGGAAAGAGAGCTACAGAAGGAAAGAATGAGGGAGGAGAGAGGGGGAAGAAAAAGGACGATTGGGGAAGGAAAGGGAAAGGGAGAAGGCATAAAGGGGAGAGAGAAGGAAAGAAGGTGAGATAGGAGAGAAGGAAGGTAGGAAAGAGGGAAGAAAAGTGTGAGAATGAGAGGGAGAGAAGGAAAGAACAAGAGAAAAGGAAAAAAAGAGAATAAGAAAAAAAATTGAATCACAGTACTTTTTTAAAATTAATCAATGTTTTTGTTTTTTTGGGGCGCATTCTGATTGAAAAAAAATGCCTACTGAGAGAAAGTGAGAGAGAGAGGGAGTGAGAGAGAGCAAGAAAGAGAGAGGGAGGGAGGGGAAGAAAAAGGGGAGAAAAGAGTGAGAATGAGAGGGAGAGAAAGAAAGAACAAGAGAAAGGAAAAAAAAGGGAATGAGAGAAAAAAAATAATCCCAGTACTTTTTTTTAATTTAATTTTTTTAATTAATGGTTTTGTTTTACTTTTTGGGCGCACTTTGATTAAAAACCTTGCCTCCTGAGAGAAAGAGAGCGAGAGAGAGAGAGAGAGAGATATGCATGGTTTCAGCGGCATGACAAACAGAGCGAAACACACTCTTCTCAGCAAGATGTAGAAGAAATGCAGAGCGGGTGTCCAGTCACAGTACAGTGAAAGACGCTACAAAATCGGCATTGGAGATCTCAAGTCAAGGGGTTCTGGCCAATCGGCTGAATCTCGGCTGCTTGAAAGGTTCTGCTGGGGTGCGGAAAAAAATCCGTTGTTGTTGTTTTTTTATTCGACCTTTTTTTTTTAACCAGCGATAACTGAAGTTTATTCTTCTCAAACTCGTCTTTCCTTTTGGGAGCAACACATATATTTTTTGATAATTATATCTGAAGGATTGGCTACACTGCAATTTTAAGCGAATTTCTTTTCACCGTTTTCGATACTTCAACCTACTTTGATCAACACACGCACACTCTCGGCCTCCTTGGGGGTTGTCTAGGCAACCTGAGCTGTTCTTTTGTTTAGTGTGAACTATTGAATGAAAGCGTGATATTCGATCCGCACGTCCTGACATTGTTTCATCTTTTTTTTTTTTTTACATCGAAAAAAAAACTGAATTCTGACCTAACGTCGAATGTCCTGCTGTTGTCGAAGTTCTGCTCACGTGAAAAATCAAATTGTGGAGTCCATCTGGGAAAGAGAGGGAGAGGAAGGTGGAGGTTTTTGGGGGGGAAGCAGGGGCAGCATATAGAATAGAATATTTATTGTCATTGTTCCAAAATGGGTTGAACATATTGTGACAACGAAATTGGACGTGGCACTCCAGGTTCACATTCAACAGAGAGGATTAAAGAAGATTAAGGAACAAAGAAGATAAAGGTTATAATTTACACGATATAAAGGAACAAAGCAGATAAAGGTTATCATTTTATAATAATTTGGACTTTAGAAGAAGAACACAACATTCCAAGACAAACGCAGTAAGATACGGTGGTGGTTCCATCATGGCAGAGCAGCTACTGGCAATCTTGAAGTTGAAGGTTCCATGGATTCCATCATCAGATACTTCTGAACAATGTTCAAGAATCAATGAAGATGTGGAAGTTCTGCACGACAATGACCATAAACGTTGCTCATATACGTACGACCAGTGTCTGAAACTCGTGACTAATAGTTAGCAGCCACCAGGGGGCAGACAACTCTTAAAAGTTGCCTGCCCAGCCAGAAAGTTGCCTGCCCCATTTTTCACCACTTGAAACACAATAAGACAAGTACCGTATTTTCCGCACTATAAGGCGCACCAGGTTATAGGGCGCACCCCGAAAAAATAGGTTTTGGTCCTATTTTTGACATACATAAGACGCACCGGATTATAAGGCACTACAATGGGAACGTCGACAAAACAGTCAGATGGTTCAGTCCAACGTCTTACCCCCTTAACATTCCCAAAGCTTGCAAAGAAGCAAATACGTGTCGTAGACACGTACGGATGCGGTGTCTGTACCATGTCACTCAAATGCGTCGTTTCAAATATAATTCGGAAGGTTAAAGTCTTGGGATTCAAGAAATGGCAACCATTCCTTACTTTCTATTTTCTTTTTCGCTCGCAACTTTACTGTGCATATGACAATAAACACTTGGAATTGAGTTGAATTTAAAAATAGACACTCCATTCCATCCATTATCTGCACCGCTCATCACAGAAACATCGCGTTCAGTCTGAAACAAGATACAGGGAAAATATATAGCCAGAGTAGCTCAATAATAATGTGCAACCATGGTCCTCTTATATCCGTGAGTGTAGTAAATCCAGGAGAGTAAAATATTTACAAATACAGTACAGAATAGTAAAATACTGTTTCCTCCCCCGCCGTAGTTCGACCTAACATGCTATTCACATTCATCTTTTTCGGCCAATTGCAGGCTTTGTTTTGCCGCTTCAGCCAATGCCAGCCTGTAAATGATAAAAAGGATCCGCCCCCTTGACCTCCGAATAACTTTAGCCAATAGTGATGGATTCAAATGATGATTGACACATTGGTTAGCCAATGAAACGCCGGTATATAAATCCCAACATACACTGCGGACGACTTCGCCTTCGGGGGAAAATCTAGTCGGCGGCTGCTTGCCTTAGTTGCCATACTTTGCGACTCAATATTGATCCATATATAAGGCTCACCGTATTATAAGGCGCATGGTCAGCTTTTGAAAAAAATAAAGGCTTTTAGGTGCGCCTTATAGTGCGGAAAATACGGTAATCACACAAAAAAACATACAGAGGGTCAGAACTCAAACCACAACTTTGGTCGCGGGCCGAACACGATAAATATCTATTGAATACACTTTCCTTTTTAAAAAATGAATACCGTATTTTCCGCACTATAAAGCGCACCTAAAAGTCTTAATTTTTTTCAAAAGCTGACCATGCGCCTTATCATACAGTGCGCCTTATATACCTGTATGGCTCAATATTAAGTCGCAAGGTCTCGCAACTTACGCAACAGCCGCCGACTCGATTTTCCCCCGAACATGGAGTATTCCGCGGTGTATGCTGGGATTTATATACCGGCGTTTCATTGGCTAGCCAATGTGTCAATCATCAGTTGAATCGATCGCTATTGGCTAAAGTTATTCGGAGCCTCGGATTGGCTAGAGGGCCGAAACAAACCCTGCAATTGGCTGAAAAAGATGTGTCAATCATCTGTTACATCGATCGATATTGGCTGAAGTTATTCGGAGCCTCGGATTGGCTAGATGGCCAAAACAAACCCTGCAATTGGCCGAAAAAGATGACTGTGAATAGCAAGCTTGCTAAAGTACGCCATAATGAGACATGTTTCATTAGTCTGTATCTGTAAATATTTGACTCTCCTGGATTGACTACACTCACGGTTGTAAGAAGACCATGATTGCGTATCATTATTGAAGGTGAGAACTTAGGTGAGCTATGCGGCTTCATATTTTCCCGGTATCTTGTTTTAGAACGATCTTGAGTAAATTAAACTCGATTCCGTGTGTTTATTGTCATATGCACAGTAAAGTTGCGTGCGAAAAAGAAAATAGAAACTAAGGAATGGTTGGCATTTCTTGAATCCCAAGACTTTAACCTTCCGAATGATATTTGGAACGACGCATTTGAGTGACATGGTACGGAAACTGTTTCAGTACATGTCCGAGACACCTATTTGCGTATTTGCAAGCTTTGGGAATGTTAAGGGGGTAATCAGTTGGACTGAACCATCTGACTGTTTTGTCCACGTTCCCATTGTAGCGCCTTATAATCCGGTGCGCCTTATCTATGGAAGATATAGGACCAAAAACTATTTTTTGGGGGTGCGCCCTATAACCCGGTGCGCCCTATAGTGCGGAAAATATGGTATACGCGTAGATGCAAAAGAAACTGCCATGAACTGAGAGTATTTGTATGTTTCAGGTACATGGAGTACTTCCCCCTGCCCTCCAACGCCAGCTCCGACTACTACTTCGAAAAGAGCGCCAACTACTTCGACTCGGAAGTAGCCGCTCAGAGGGCGGCGGCGCTCCTGCCCAAAGCCAAGATCGTCACCATCCTCATCAACCCGGCCGACAGAGCCTACTCATGGTACCAGGTGGGTCCTCCTCCAAAATTCAGGCCTCGTAAGAGCTCGCAAACCTTTTGGGTTCTGCCGTGACGATTGGGGGGGTTGACAAAACGGTACCTCTGCCCCCCCGCAGCACCAAAGAGCCCACGATGATCCGGTGGCCTTGAAATACTCCTTCCATGATGTCATCACCGCCGGGCAGGAGAGTCCGGCCAAGCTGAGGGTTCTTCAGAATCGATGTCTGTTGCCGGGATGGTACGCCATGCATTTGGAGCGCTGGCTTAATTACTACCACTCCAGCCAGGTATGAATCGCTACACGCGACAGAGTTAGATCTGTTATCGCCATTTCTAGGTGACACGAATAAACGAGTACTTTGCAGTATTATGGTGTCACTCTACAAGCCCCAGTAAACCAAACCAAGAATGGAAAAAAAAACACTTTGCTCTTTCAGTCCCTGTTGTCAACAGTCAACTGGAGATAATGGATTGCTGCCAAAACAGTGCTGTTCATTTTAGTTAGTCTTCATTGAAACCCTTCAAGGGTCAGAAATAAATAAAATAGAGCTACACTAGTCCCTGATGTCAGTAATAGTCGACCAGGGATAATAGATTGCGGCCACATGCATTTCATTGTTAGTTCACCAGAATGGTAAATGGTCTGCATTTCTACAGCGCTTTTCAAGTCAGTGAAGACCTCCCAAAGCGCTTTACAATGTGCTTCACACTTACCCATTCACACACACAATCACATACCAATAGGGAATCAGCCTCCAAACGTTTTGAGGATAATCAAGATGCTGAATGGTAAATGGTATGCATTTCTATCGCGCTTTTCAAGTCAATGAAGACTTCCCAAAGCGCTTTACAATGTGCTTCACACTTATCCATTCACACACACTCACATACAGAAAGGGAGTCAGCCTCCAAACGTTTTGAGGATAATCAAGATGCTAAATGGTAAATGTTCTGCATTTGTATAGCACTTTTCAAGTCACTGAAGACCTCCCAAAGCGCTTTACAATGTGCTTCACACTTACCCATTAACATGCACACTCACATACCGATAGGGAGTCAGCCTCCAAACGTTTTGAGGATAATCAAGATGCTAAATGGTAAATGGTCTGCATTTCTATAGCGCTTTTCAAGTCACTGAAGACCTCCCAAAGCGCTTTACAATGTGCTTCACACTTTCCCATTTACACACACACTCACACACCAAGGCGCCGACCTGCCTATTGGGGGCATTAGGGATTCAGTGTCTTGCCCAAGGACACTTCGACGATGGATCTGGGAATCGAACCTACGATCTCTTGATCCCAAGACAAGCGCTCTACCTCCTGAGCTAATGCCAGCCCAGGATATCAGACTTCCTGAAAAAAGTGCCTTCCTACCAGTCCCCGCTCACAGCAATATGGGTTTTGGGATAATAGATCGCGACCGTGTGAGTGATGTTCATTTAGGCGGAAATAACAGCAAAACATGAGCAGCCAGGCCCAGGTAATGTGCACTCTGCTTTCCCCTGCTCACAGAAATATGGATTTGGGGATAATAGATTGGAAATAACAGCAAAACATGACAAGCCAGGCCCAGGTAATGTGCACTCTGCTGGTCCCCGCTCACAGAAATATAGATTTGGGGATAATAGATTGGAAATAACAGCAAAAAAAGAGCAACTGTGCCCTACTTGAGTTTGCTCCGATGGTTCCCAGCAATATGGGATTGGGATAATGGAATGCATGCACACGGTGCAGTTCACTTTTTAGTGGATCGCACAGTGAAACAATGAGCCGCCAGGCCCAACAAAAGTGCTTTCTACTGATCCCCACTTGCAGCTATATGGGATTGAGCATAATGGCTTGCAGCCGCACCAGTGCAGTTCTTTTTAAACTGAAATAAAGTGACGGTAAAAAACAAAACAAAAAAACGGCCCAACATAAATGCCCTCGAGCAGATCCCCGTTTGCAGTAATATGCTATCAGGGATAATGAATCACGGTCACAACTGTGCATTACATTGCAAGCTGGCCAGAATGGAATGCTTCTGGAACAAAAATGCCTTTTTACTGTCCGTGCTTACAGAAATATGAGATTGGGGATAGTGGATTCCAGCCGCACCAGTGCTGTTCATTTTAGGCGGAAATACAGTAATGCAAGAACAGCAAAAAAAAGCCACCACGCCTGACAAAAAAATTTGCTCTGACGGTCCCCGCTCGCTGCAATATGCAATCAGGAATAATGGATCGCTGTATATTTTTCGATGCTCTATCAGTGAGGCTGCTAAGTATAAAGTAATGATGGGTTACAGTACAAATGAAGATTTATTTTTGGGGGGCAAGTAAGCTGGACTTTGTGTGGATCACCCCTCTCTAGACTACAAATCCCACAGTGCTTTGCAGGGTAGAAATATCCCACGGGAGGGAAATTGTTCCTACTTCCTGTTGGGTCTAAAACGACCACTGACGTGTGGGAGAGCTAAAAATATTGGCTAACTGTAGAAGGAAATTCAGGCAAAGACTTGTTTCGATATTTTTTCACAACTGAAGCTGGAGAAGGACCGTCTCGCTGGCCATGCTCCTTCTGGCTTTCCCCCAGCCTGCCTTTGTGTTTTATTGAGATCACAAGACAAAAGATAAAAGATCACCCCCCCCCTATCGAATAATACCAACACCTTCAAACAAAGACATGAAGACTAAGAGACGCCAAAAGGGAACATCAAACTGATTAGAAATACACACCTTGAGCAATTACGTTTAAGCCTTCCATACATTTTAATACTGGGAGTTATGGAACGGATTAATCATGATGCTTTAGGGAACTCCGCATTGCACTTTGTAAAGAAAAGAAAATGTCCTGTGTCATCTTCCCCAGCTGCTGGTCTTGGATGGACAGATGCTGAAAACCGAGCCGGCCTCTGTAATGGATAAAATCCAGAAGTTTTTAGGCTTAACCAACACCATCAACTACCACAAGATCCTAGCGTGAGTATGCACCTGTTGCAGGAAGACTTAGAATCCATTCTGTGTCGCGATAGTTTGTACTGTGTCTCTTTGCTCTGCAAATATTTCAAAACGCCTGGTCAAAATCCATTCTTCCTAGATGTTTGAATATGTAACCTGTCACGTGGTTTTGCTGTGCCCAGGTTTGACCCCAAGAAGGGTTTCTGGTGCCAACTGTTGGAGGGGGGGAAGACAAAGTGCCTGGGGAAAAGTAAAGGGCGCAGGTATCCTGATATGGACCCTGAGGTGAGACCGCTTTAACCCAATTAACCGTATCTTCGTTACGATGTTTCGCAAACTATTTAAAAACGATTGTAAAGAAAAAGAACCTGCAGATGAATATTAATTCGCCAATCAAAACAAAATGTGATAGGGGTCGTTTACCAAATTGGTCAAATTAGTTATCTTACTCCATCACCCAACAATGCGCGCTTGTTTCTTGATGGAAAAGATGAACAAGAAAAGCTGACATTTTCACACGGGGGCCAGATTTAATTTCTTTAACAATTTAACTAAGTAAACTCCATCGAATATGGCCGAATTAGTGTCTCTGTCAAGCCTCCTCTGAAGTCCTCCAGCCTTTCTTCTCCCGGCCCACGTCTTTCCGCAAGATGGTGTCCTGGCTCCTCCCATGGGCGTGCCAGGGAAGCCCCCACGTGCGGTCCACCCCCTTGCCTCGATGTCTGGAAAACTCAAAACAGCAGAGCGTTTCTCAAAACATTGCCCGCCGTCCTCCGTCATCAGGGCCCCTCCGCGTCTGGATGCGCTGATTATCTTATCAGCCTCATGTCCCGTTCCCGCCGTTCCTGTAAACAATATTTCCTACCAGACCAGGGTGCCCTGAACTTTCACTGCTCTTGAACTTAACCCTACTCGGTGAAAATCTTCCTTGCACTTAATTAATGTAACTTGTATTCAATCGTATAAAATCCTTTATAGTCAAATGTATAAAATGTATAGGTCTCCAGGATCAGTACCTTGGCCACATTTTTAAACCCAGTGTGGCCCGCGACTCAAGATAGTTACCCACCCCTGATTAAGGCGACTCAACTGACCTTCTTTCTCCTCCTTCCAGTCTTTGGCGTTCCTCAGGGACTACTACCGGGACCACAACATTGAGCTGTCCAAGCTGCTGTACAGGATGGGACAGCCTTTGCCCAGCTGGCTCCGAGAAGAGCTGGTGCACACCAGGTAGCAGGGAGAGATAAGCGGTACCGTAGGGTCACCACAGAATCGGCGCCAGGGAGAATGGAACCAAAAGACCAGAAGAACACTCACTTCTGCGTTCTGGGTTCTTCCTCAAAACGAAGGACGCTAATAGGCCAGCGAGGAGACGTTTTCGGTCCGGCGGAATCGCAACCTTCGGCGAGACGAAGAGGATGAACTGATATTTTTTCCTCCGCCGTCGAAAGTTCTCCGAAAAGAGCAGTTTCGACTTTTCAGTCCAACCGAGCCGAGGAGCTTCTGGTTGAGGGACAAAAAGACATTTACTGTACTGAAAAATTAGGAATTTCGGACATGGGGCTGCATGTTGTAGCCTTTTATTTTGGATAGGCCTTGCTAGAGTCCTGGAAAGGAGATAATATCCATGGACAAATACCATTTGGGGTTTTTCTTTTCTTTTTTTTTTCAAATGTTTTGTTTTACTCGGACATTGTTCCGTAGAGAGAATGTACTAGGGCTGCACGATTAACTCAAATCTAATCAATATTGCCGTATGACATAGCAAGACACTGCGTTTTTTTTCCCCAAGGATTTAAAAACAGCAACCCTTAACGAAGCTCCCCAGAAGAGGGCGCTGTTTACTTCAGTTTAGCCCCTTAACAATCCTGTTAAATTCACCTCAAATCCAAATCCAAGACATACCCAAAGTAACCGAATATTGACTGTTTGGTACCGTATTTTCACGAGCATAGGGCAAAGGCGCAGTCTATATTTATTATTACACAGGGCGCACCCCACGACAGGGGGCGGGTGTCCTCTGTTGCGGCCGCAATCCAACAACCCCAGAAAAGCATATTTCAAAATACAATGGAACCAAGCTGATTTTCGTTCTGGTTTATTTAAGTATTGATTACTAAGTAAAACACACGGATAAAACATTTTTTTTAAAAAGAGCTGGTGCAAAACATATTTTTTTACCGGTAATCCGTCTAAAAGGAAACCATCAAAATTCTCTGTTTTTGACCACAACACCTTTGCTAAATCTCCATTAAAAGGTTCACTCTTTTCACTATCAGACTCACTGTGCTGTGCGGCTCCTCAGAAAGGATGCAGTCTTTTGCGGAAGCTCGAACAACAGTCCAGACATGTTAGCCCAAGCGTTGACAATTCATTCTTTTTATTATGTCCGGTTGGAAAAATGACCCCGTTTCATGAAACGAAAGCACCAAGACGAGAATAATAGCTTTATACACTACGGCCTTAGCATCCACGAGTACTTCCGCAAACAATGGTCGTATTGCCGTATAAGCGGGAGATGGTGGTGGTCACACAGGAGACATACAAGTGGCATTTAATTGGAAATGTGAACAAGCTCCCAAAAACATCAGATTTCCTCCAAAAATATAAGTCCACGACTCGGCCAAGACTCGAACCTGTGACCTCCCAGGCTCAGGGCGGGCCCCCTACCCTTAGCCCACCGAACTGGTCTACTGCGCATCTTATGATCGTGAAAATACAGTCATCTAAGTTGGAACACACCATTTTTATTCTCCCCTGAATTTAATTTTCGCAATCACCTGTTGCGTTTCGCCCGTGCATCTTGGCCGGAAAAGAGCTAGGACAATAGCATGAAGCCTTACCCGGTACCAGGTCCAATTTGATGAAAATCTGAAAAACTAAACATGAGTATTTTCCGAATGTTTCTAACGGTACGTCTAGGCCTTTTTGAAAGTGGCCAATCGGAGACTCCGAAAGGACCAGTGACATCATACATAGCTTCTCAACAGTGTGAAGGTCCTGGAACTAGTATTAACCCTTGGATGCATAGGTGGGATCTAAAATGGCCCCATGGGTTCTTCAAAATCTTTAATCAGGGGTTCCTACACCTTAAGACGAGATGAATTCAAGACTTTTTTAATGCCTTTTGAAATTAAATCCAAGACCAGGTCCACTCAGCTTTTAGCCACGGCAAAAACGTTTGTTGGACAGCCATTTCTCATGAAATGTAGACTTTCTGGGCATGAAGTAAAACTACTGTCTGAAGTTACTATGTGTACTGAGGGTAGACCTAAGACATGCGCCTACTCTGAATGACCCGACTGAAACTACATTACTGTTTTCAAAATACCATAATGGCGGTTACGGGATATTGCTACCAAAGTCAATTGGTGAATTCTTAAAAAAGACAATTGATCAATGTTGCTAAGACTTCTGACAGGGTTCCTACAGCTTAAGGGGAAGTTCAATTTAAGACTTTTGAAATCAAATTTAAGACCGATTCAACAAAAAATACGATTGGATCAACCGAAATCAAAAACACCATGTGAATTACAGGAAACTTTAGGAAAAGGTTTAATGTTTTAATATATATTTTAATCACATCTTTTCAAAGTTTTCAATTTGAAAAACAAGAAATAAGAAGGAAACGGGCAGATAACGGCTAATTCTAAAGAACTCTTCGGCTACATCCATAGAGCATGAAAAATACTTTTATTAAATCTTTTTAGTTCAAGCAAATCGCATGGCTTTCACATTTTTAAGGCGTTCAAAAATTGGATTTAAGACTTTTTAATGCCTTTTGAAATCAAATCTAAGACCCATTCGGCAAAAAAAACGATTGGAACAACCAAAATCAAAAACACCAAGTAAATTTAAAGGAAACTTTAAGAAAAGGTTTAATGTATAAATATATATTTTAATCACAACTCTCCAAAGTTTTCGACACGAAAAACAAGAAATAAAAAGGATGTTTGCAGTACTTTATGGATACTTGGTCAAAACTGGCACTCTGGAAATCTTATGCTACATTCATAGAGCATGAAAAACGACTTTTATTAAATCTTTTTGGTTCAAGTAAATATCAAGCTTATGGGTTTCACATTTTTAAGACTTTCAAAAATTGGATTTAAGACATTTTGATGCCAATGAAGGCCTTATTTGTAGAATAATGACATGAATGCCTTTTAAGACTTTTCAAGGATCCGCAGGAATCCCGATTTAGAAATCTTTTCAAGATTTTCGAAAACTGGATTCAAGACATTTTAATGCCAATGAAGGCCTTCTTTTTAGACTTTTAAGACTTTTCAATGATCTGCGGGAACCTTGTTTGAAAATTAAATATGTAAGACAGACATATTCCAGTATTCCTCCTAAAACATGTTTATGACACAATGCTTTTAGTATTTTTATGTTTTCCCCCTCTCGTTTTCGACCCCACTCATGATAGATAGATAGATGTCTCCATAGATGTCTAGATAGATGGATGTCTAGATATCCAGATGTCTAGATGTCAAGCTGTCTAGATGCCTAGATGTCTAGATAGATGGATGTTTAGATGTCAAGATGTCCAGATGTCTAAATAGATGTCTAGATGTCTGAATAGATATCTAGATGGACAGATGTCTAAATAGACAGATGTCTAGATAGATGGATAGATGTCTAGATAGATGTTTAGATAGATAGATGTCTAGATATATGTCTAGATAGATGTCTAGATAGATAGATGTCTAGATGTCTAAATAGATGTCTAGGTGTCTAGATAGACAGATGTCTAGATAGATGTCAAGATGTCTTGAACGATGTCTAGATAGATAGCTGTCTAGATAGATGTCTAGATAGATGTTTAGATAGATAGATGTCTAGATATATGTCTAGATAGATGTCTAGATGTCTAAATAGATGTCTAGGTGTCTAGATAGACAGATGTCTAGATAGACAGATGTCTAGATAGACAGATGTCTGGATAGATGTCTAGATAGATGTCTAGATAGATGTCTAGATATCTAGATAGATAGATGTCTAGGTGTCTAGATAGACAGATGGATAGATGTCTGGATAGATGTCTAGATAGATGCCTAGATAGATGTTTAGTTAGATGGATAGATACTTAATTCATCCCCGTAGGGAAATTCCCACTTCCAGCAGTATCCTTTTTTTGAATAATAAAATAAAAGAAATAGAATACAAAAATACGCAATATAACGTTTTCCTATGTAGTATTTAAATAGTGCTACGGAAAAATATACCCTATCATAAAAATAGTGTAATATGCAAATGTAGGGGTGGGGTTTCATGTGGGCTTTCACTCCCCCGGGTGGAGTTAAAGAGCCTCATGGCATGAGGAAGAAATGATCCCCTCACGGAAGAGTGTATGTACTTAGTAGGTCATGCATCCAAGGGTTGAGTACTCACCATAAAACCAAACTACCACAAAAGAATCGCATGGAAATCACAATACCGGTCTGAAAAATCGCCATGAGGTGTTTTCCTGTTCTAATCGTGCAGCCCTACGATATACACAAACCTCGGATTCCGCGGAGGACGTCAAACCTCCGCCCGCCGCCACTTGACCACCGATTTGGCCGAAGCGGAAAGCACAATATTTAACGGTACTTGGATATACAAAAAACTGGATAGCACAGACTAGCTGCTCTGTTGAAGACTCATAGTAAGGGATGTTTACATGCAGGCAATAATCCAATTGGAGAAGGAATATCAACGGCAGGGTCTAAATTCGACTACGAGTATTCCGATTGCAATAGTTTAAGTTAGTACTTTCATTTCTCTTAGTACTCAAGTGTCTATACCAAGGGTGGGCAAACTACGGCTTTTTCTTTCGGCCTGCTAAACGAAAATGGTCCAGATGTAATGATCTCAATTTCTCTCTCTTTTTTTTTCTCTTTCTCTCTTTTTTCTCCCTTTCTCCTTTTCTCTTTCTCTTTTTTTCTATTTCGTCTTTTTCTCCTCTTTCTCTTTTTCTCTTTCTCTTTCTCCTTTTTTTTTTCTTTTCCACTTTTTCTCTTTTTTATTTTTCTTTCTCTCTCTTTCTCTTTCTTTTGTTTTCTTTCTAACAAAGTACTACTAAGATGTCTTCAACGCCCCTCTGTGTGTTTACAACAAAAATGCTATTACAGAAATACTACAAAATGACTACAAAACTAATACTAGATTTAGTGCCTAATATATTTTTTTTGCTTTCATTCTGAAAAGAAAAAAACACGATAGCAATACTACAAAAATACTACTATAGGAATAATACACCATTCCTACAAAATACTGATTTGGAAGTACTTCAAACTTCTATTGAGATACTACAAAAAATACCACTACAGTAATACTATGATACTCGCCATGTATACGGGGTTATTTGTCTGGAGGCAGGGAAAAATCCACTCGGGCTACTCCAGAAATCTATTATCCCATTTCCTATCAGATGATTTGTCTCTCGACATCGATCTATCTCTCTCGACATCTATCTATCTCTCTCTCTCGAAATCTATCTATTTCTCTCTCTCTCTCTCTCTCTCTTGACATCTAAATCTATCTCTGTCTCTCTCTTGACATCTATCTATCTAGACATCTCTCTCTCTCTCTCACGACATCTCTCTCTCTCGACATCTCTCTCTCCCTCTCTCTTGACATCTCTCTCTCTCTCTTGACATCTCTCTCTCTCTCTCTCTCAACATCTCTCTCCCTCTCTTTCGACACCTATCTCTCTCGACATCTAGCTCTCTCTCTCTCGACATCTAGCTCTCTCTCTCTCTCGACATTTCTCTCTCTCTCGACATTTCTCTCTCTGTCTCGACATCTCTTTCTCTCTCTCTCTCTCTCTCGACATCTATCTATCTATCTAGGATAGGAATACTCGCCATGTATAAGGGGTTTTTTGTCTGAAGGCATGGAAAAAATCCACTCGGGCTGCTCCGGAAATCTATTATCCCATTTCCAATCCGATTATTGCCGGTCTGTAAACAACGTAGGGCTGCACGATGAACCGAAATCTTAACGATATCGCGATGTGTCATCGCAAGACACTGCGTTTTTACTTTGTTCTTTCAGGGATTTATAGACGGCAACCCCAGAA
Source organism: Urocampus carinirostris (assembly GCF_059441175.1). NCBI lineage: Eukaryota > Metazoa > Chordata > Actinopteri > Syngnathiformes > Syngnathidae > Urocampus > Urocampus carinirostris. The sequence continues at coordinate 41,096,193 of NC_142357.1, read as the reverse complement.
GAGGGCGCCGTTTACCTAAGTTTAAGTCAATTGAATGCTGTTGTTGAACCGTTTGGAGAAACTGGAAGGTTTTGGGTCTCTTTTGAAAGGGAACACTGCAGTTCTGTCTCAAATTGAGAGAAATACTACGAGTTTTACCAACATGAAGTATACTAAGTTGGAAGCCACAGTAATAAAGGGGTTTGATGGGTGTAGATAGGGGATCTTAAATGGAAAAGGGCTAGGACAGTAGCATGAAAGCCCTACCTGGTCGCAGGTCAAATTTGATTACAATCTGGAAAACTGAATATCTGTCTATCTCTCTCTCTCCCTCTCTATCTCTCTCTCTTGACATTTATCTCTCTCTATCTTTCTCTCTCTCGACATTTATCTCTATCTCACTCTCTCTCTCGACATTTATCTCTCTCTCGACATTTATCTCTATCTATCTCTCGCTCTCTCTCTCTCGACATTTATCTATCTCTATCTATCTCTCTCTCTCTCTCGACATTTATCTATCTCTCTCTCTCTCTCTCTCTCTCTCGACATTTATCTATCTCTTTCTCTCTCTTGACATTTATCTATCTCTCTCGACATTTATCTATTTCTATCTCCCTCTCGACATTTATCTATCTCTATCTCTCGACATTTATCTCACTCTCTCTCTCTCGACATTTATCTCTCTATCTGTCTCTCTCTCTCTTTTGACATTTATCTCTCTATCTCTCTCTCTCTCGACATTTATCTATCTCGATCTGTCTGTCTCTCGACATTTATCTATCTTGATCTGTCTCTCTCTCTCTCTCTCTCTCGACATTTATCTATCTTGATCTGTCTCTCTCTCTCTCTCTCTCTCTCGACATTTATCTATCTTGATCTGTCTCTCTCTCTCTCTCTCTCTCTCTCGACATTTATCTATCTTGATCTGTCTCTCTCTCTCTCTCTCTCTCTCTCTCTCTACATTTATCTATCTCGATCTGTCTCTCTCTCGAAATGTATCTATCTCTATCCGTCTCTCTCTCTTGACATTTATCTCTCTGACCCCATGGGTTGTTATTCTCCTTAAAAATTAAAAACAGTTGTCATCTTCCAGATGTTCCCTCATAAATCATGTTCCTGACATGATGCCATTAAATGCAGCCCTAGCGTATAGGACACGATTGACCCGTTTTTGTTTCATGTCACGAATTAGTCGACGATGTAAAAAAAAGCGAAAAAGTCTGTTCGGAAAATGTGTCGTCAAAGCTAACTTCTCCACCGTAGGCCCGGGCGACACGTCACCTGATACTTGTGTGCTCAACCAGATGTCAACAATAGAAAAGCTGCTCTTACTGCAATAGTTTTCTACAAGGTAAGAAAAAGAAAAACGCACACGGCAGTGGTTTCCCTTTCTCGACCGTCACTGTACATAAGCGGCTCCCTTTCGGTCCATTTTTTGGGAAGGCGTCGGGCAAAGGGTTTCCTCTCACTGCCGAACCTCGTCTCCATGATCCAGTATTAACGTGATGAGACATAACGGCGATGACGGTACTCGTGATATCCCGGACTGTACGATAAAGATTTGTAATTGTTGTGGATAATTTTTACGGTGTCACTAATATTGTCGGTGCTTTTTGATTTGCAAATAAAACACCACTGTATTTTTCACGACTGGCTGAACGCTTTCGCTTTGGTTTCGCTTTGGTTTCGAGTTGAGTCGGGCTGCTGGATTTTCCCTGACTTTTTACAACCGCAGACTCTGCCGACGCAACGAACATTCCTTTTTCCTAAATGGCACGCAAGAGCAGGCGCACCTTCATTCACAGGAAGTGACCAGAAGTTTTGAACCCCTAGAGCAGAGGTGTCAAACAGGCGGCCCGCGGGCCAGATCAGGCCCGCTAAAGGATTGAATCCGGCCCGCGAGACAACACTCAGAGAAGCGCGAGAGAAAAACAAGCTGCAGGTTGTAATATGTCAACTTGATGTTGCCAAAGCCAGGTGCCTCCAACAAAGACACTGTACTTGTATTTATTTCTCTCGCTCTCTCTCTTCCTTTCTCTCTCTCTTTTTCTCTCTCTCTCTCTCTTTCTCTTTTTTTCTCTTTTTGTCTCGTTCTCTTTTTCCCTCTCTCATTTTCTCTTGTTTTCTCTCTTTCTCTTTTTCTCTCTTTTTTTCTTTCTTTTTTCTCTCTCTCTTGCTCTCTTTTTCTCTCTCTTTTCTCTCTCTCTCTCTCTCTCTCTCTCTCTCTCTCCCCTTTTCTCCCCCACTCTGTCTCTGTCTCTTTCACTCTCTGTGTCTCTTTTTCTCTTCCTTTGTTGCTCTTTGTCTCTTTCTCTTTCTGTGTCTTTTAGATAGATAGATAGATAGATACTTTTTTCATCCCATCATTTTAACCTCTTTTGCTATAACTTTTTTTCCTTTTCTCTCTTTTGTCTTTCTCTCTTCATACCCTTCGCGCTTTCTTTTCTCTTTTCTCTCCTCCTGTCTTTCTTTTTATCTTTGGATTTCTTTCTTCCTCTCCCTTTCTTTTCCCCCTTTCTCAGGACTTTTTTCTTTTTTGTTTCTCACCCTCTCTCTCTCTTTTTTTTTTCTTTGTCCCACACTCTCTCTTTTTCCCTCCCTCTTTCTCTTATTTCTTTATCTTTTTTTCTTTCTCTTTAATCTACTCGTCCGGCCCCCGACAGAATGTTTGTTCTACCTTGTGGCCCCCGAGTTCAAATGAGTTGGACACCCCTGCCCTAGAGTGTTCATTCTTAATCAAAAGATAAATGATTTGCATATGTATGTCATTTTTCAGGCCAGAGACTTTTTCCATTAGGGGTTCGAATGAAACTTTGCCTATTATCAATCAATTCATCCGATTGGAGATCTTTATTCTGAAAAGCATCAACAGGAACTCCAACTGACTGATGACATCATCTGCAACTGAAAGCTAGGTGTGAAGGCCTCTCTTCTTGTTTTTCCTTTACGCTTGCTGCCAGGACGGTGGCTCGAAAGAGGGCAGGCTAGCGTTTGCCCCCTGGCCCTATAGGGACAAAGAAGGGTGAGATACACTGCCTTGGCTCGTCAGCGAGGAGATGTGGCGCACTCCACCCACGAGGCCTAGATAGCCCGTGGTTCAGTCCCTCCCTGTCAGTCGGCTGAGAAGTCTGCAAAATCAGTCTCTAAAAGAGGAGGTGTGTTTGGATTAAAATCAGTGTAGTTTGTGTGGGCAGGAGTACTTTATATATTTCTGTTACCCACAGGTATAAAAACTAATAAAGACCTAGATAGCTAAAAGCAAAACGCCGTCTGAAAAGCCCAATAGATAGCTACCCAAGAAGAACCCAAACTTTAGCGTAATAACTAGCAAAAAAGGTCAAATGTCAGCTACATAGCATGTCATTTTTTTTAAAGCTAGCTAAATAGCTAAAAGGGAAGCTTGACAGTTTTGTTACCTGTTTAACTTGCTACCTAATAGGAAGCTAAAAAGATAGCGAAAAGAGTAAAAAAGCCATTTGAAAAGACGGATAGATAGCTAGATAGTTGGCTAAAAATTAGGCCAAACTTTTGCTTGATAACTAGCAAAAAGGATAAAATGATGGCTACATATCATGCAAAAGTTTTTAAAAAGCTAGCTAGATAGCTTGCTAAATAGCTAAAAGGGAAGCTTGATAATTAGCTAGAAAGGCAAACCGATAAAACAGACTAAACTAAAAGGAAGCTAGATGGCTAGCTAAAAGAGTAAAAAAAAAACATATGGAAAGCTAAAAACATAGCTAGATAGCTAACTAAAAAGGAGACCAAACCTTTTCATGATAGCTAGTAAAAAGGGTCAAATGTTATATTGCTAACATTCAAAAAAATGTAAAAATCTAACTAAATAGCTTTTAAAATAGCTAAAAATGTAGCTTGATAGTTAGGTAGAAAGTTGAACTGGTACATAATGAATAGGGTGCTAGATAGATAGCTAAAAGAGTAAAACGCCATTTAAATAGCCAGATAGCTAAAACCAATGCTATATGCCAAGCTAAAAGAGAGGCCAATATTTAGCTTGATAACTAGCAAAATGGGTCAAATGTCAGCTACATAGCATGTACTTTTTTTTAAAGCTAGCTTATTAGCTAAAAGGGAAGCTTGACAGTTAGTTTTGTTACCTGTTTATCTTGCTACCTAATAGGAAGCTAGAAAGACAGCTAAAATAGTAAAAAGCCATCTGAAAAGACAGATAGAAAGCTTAAAACAAAGCTAGTTAGCTAAAAATGAGGCCAAACTTTAGCTTAATAACCAGCTATAAAGCATGCAAAAGTTTATCAAAAGCTAGCTAGATAGATTGCAAAATAGCTAAAAGGGAAGCTTGATAGTTAGCTACAAAGGTAAACGGGTAAAACAGACTAAACTAAAACAAAGCTAGATAGCTATCTAAAAAGGAGACCAAATCTTTTCTTGATAGCTAGCAAAAAGGGTCAAATGTTATATTGTTAACATTCAAATAAATGTAAAAAGCTAACTAGATAGCTTTTAGAATAGCTAGAGTATAAAGCTGTCTAAAAAGCCAGATGAAAAGCTAAAAACAAAGCTAGACAGCTAGCTAAAAAGGAGGCCAAACTTTAGCTTGATAACTCAAAAAAGGGTCCAAAGTTAGCTAAATAGCACGCAAAAAATGTAAAAAATCTAGCGAGCTAGCTTGCCAAATAGCTAAAAAAATGCACATTTTGATGCTCTTCTTTTTAAATAACCGATACATTGGAATCTAGTTTCTTGTATCTCCTGTAAAACAAATCAGCAAAAAGATAAATAAATGTGTTTAATAAACTGTTCAATTTATATTCTACTCTCTTAATTAATTACTTTAAATTCCATAAGACCCATAAACTGGATTTTTAAAATTTAATTTGCTAAAATATCAATTATTCATGTTATTACCGAATGAATGATTAAAAATAGGGTTTAACTCGTTCAGTCAAACAATAAAACAAAAATTTGACTAGAAAATCACAATGACCCAGCGCAGCTATTTTCAGAGGTTCGCGGGCACCTCAACTCTCCTTGGGGGGGTCACCCTGGTGCCCGCGGGCACTGCTTTGGACACACCTGTCCTAAATGAGAAGAAGCCTATCGAAAGTTCACTTTGGGATTTTAATTGACCAATCACAGCTTTGCTCTCACTAAACCCCGCCTACTTGTAGCTTCCCCTTGAACTAACCTGTCTCCACCCTTTCGGTATTTATTAGATGATAACTTTCGTTATTAACACATTTTAAGTGCGGTACTTCGATCAAAAATATAAATATATATTCGTATTTTTTTAAAAAGAAACTATCTCAATGGAAAGAAGTGAAAAGGCTCATTTGGGGAGGGCAGGCAGCTGGGTACCGCTTGTTCCTGGGGGAAGATCCAAAACGTGAGTAAAACTTTTCATTCTGTCCATTTTTTCCTTCTAAATTGAATATTAATTTTAAAATATTCAGACTATTTAACTTATTTGTTTTGTACACCTTTAACTATTAAATGGAGAGCAAATACATTCCAGAAAGAAGTGTTATTTTGGTTTACGCTCCGCACTTTCGGGTTTGTATCATACTCTTAGTATAAAGTTTTTATTAAATTGAATATTAATTTTAAAATATTCAGACTATTTAACTTATTTGTTTTGTGTACCTTTAACTCTTCAATGGAAAGAAAAACATTCCAGAAAGAAGTGTTATTTTGGTATTTTGGTTTTATGCTCCACACTTTCGGGTTTGTATCATTCTCTTCGTATAAAGCTCGCATTAAATTGAATATTAAGTTTAAACTATTCAGACTATTTAATTTGTTTGTTTTGTACACCTTTAACTCTTCAATAGAAAGCAAAAACATTCCAGAAAGAAGTGTTATTTTGGTTTTACGCTCCACACTTTCGGGTTTGTATCATTCTCTTCGTATAAAGCTCGTATTAAATTGACTCAGTGATATGAAAATATTTGTTTGAAATGTTGTTTTGAATAAACTGGTAATAATGGAATAATATACCCGCAAAAAGGTTTTATTCTGAACCCAAATCTTCGTTTTTTTTCTTTTCTTTTTTACTGTAGACCCCCTGGATACGGCGACCCTACTTCCGGCTCGCTTTACGTCATTTCCCCCACTATACAACACAAACAACAAATTTCTTTGCATGCCCAACAACGTTCCACGTATATTACACATATAAAATGTTTATTATTATGTTAATTGTTTTCATATAGTCCACAGTGTCAAAGGCAGGCCTAAGGTGCTGCTGGACCTTAGGGCTGCCTTTGACACTGTGGACTATAATATCTTACTAGAACGGTTGGAATAATGGATTGATCTCTCAAGAACCGTCTTCTTATGGTTCAGATCCTACCTCTCAGATAGGACGCAATATCTATCAATCTCTATCTCTATCTATCTATGTGTTAAATATGGTGAAATTACATCTGAGCCCTTTAGTGTGTGTGGTGTTCCACAGGGTTCAGTCCTTGGCCCCATTCCTTTCAGCATTTGGAGGCCTGTATCTTTCTATCTATCTATCTAGACATTTATCTATCTATCTAGACATATATCTATACATCTATCTAGAAATCAATCCAGACATATATTCAACTATCTATCTAGACATGTATCTAGACATCTATCTATCTATCAATGTGTTAAATACGGTGAAATGACATCTGAGCCCTTTAGTGTTACCTGTGGTGTTTCGCAGGGTTCAGTACTTGGCCCCCTTCTATTCAGCATTTGGAGGCCTGTATCTATCTATCTATCTAGACATCTATCTAGACATCTATCTATCTAGACATCCATCTATCTAGACATCCATCTATCTATCAATGTTTTAAATAGGGTGGAATGACATCTGAGCCCTTTAGTGTTACCTGTGGTGTTCCACAGAGTTCAATACTTGGCCCCCTTCTTTTCATAATTTCGAGGCCTGCTTCATTATGATAAAAAATGGATGTCACTCAACTTCTTGCGCCTTAACTCTGAAAAGACCGAAATGTGAGTTATCGGTCCATCTAAATGCCGTGACTTGTTCTCAAAAACGGCTCTGAACCCTACTTTACCATCCACACAAAAGGGATGGATTCATGTCATATCCCAGGGTCTAATGGGATTGGATTTTGTAGTGAATATGACAAATTCTTTGTGTATGAATATTTTTTATTAAAACATATCCAGACTTACTAACTTGGAGCAAAATTTGGGAAGGGTGGGGCCCTTTAAGTGGGAGCATTTTCGGGAATCTCATAAATTTCCCGATGACTTCCACTCCCTAGTTTCACTTTTACTTACCGGTTTACTTTAATTGGAAGGTGTGGAGGCCTTCGGGGGATTTTTGGGAAACTCACAGATTTCCCAATGCCTTAAAGTCTTTCACTTTTACTTCAATATCACTTCACTGAAAACCAAACACATTTAGCAATAGTTAAATCAAATAAGTTGCTTTTAAAATTACTATATCGAAATTGTAATGAAAGCCATGTTAGTAAAGACAAAAAAATCAAATGTAGTTTTTCTTGTTTAGTGTTACAAACACTCTTACAGAGTCAAAAAATAACACAAAACGGGATAATGGAATGAAGTATTACTTGGATCAAGGTTTTGCTGAGGCCCTTTCTACAAAATACCGTTTTTGAAAAGAAACCTTCTGTCTTCTCGGAGGACGCTGACTCATCAGCAGGGCCTTGTCATGACCAGTACCGAATCAAGACCCAAATGCGTAGCGTTAACCATACAACCAGTACAATGTTAGCAACCTGATTGACTTGATATAATTGGAAATAATTTGAATGCAACGCAATTTTTTTTTTCTTTTCCCCTTTTTTTCTATTTTTTTAATTCCTTTTATTGTGTTTATTTTTCCCTAGCTGTTACTTTTTTCTTTTTGTTCTCTATTTACATTTTTGCTTTGTTTCTTTCTTTTCTTTTTTTCTGGCTTTTTTTTCTGAATATTTCCTTCTTTTTTCTCTGCCTTTTGTTTCTTTTTTTCCTCATCTTTTCACAACTTTTTCATTTTGGTATTTTTCTTTTTTGTTCTATTCCCCCCCTTCCTTTTAGTCATTTTTTTTGCGCAATTTTATATGATATTTGGTCATGTAAGGATTAAAAAAGCAAAAACAACCTGAAGAGACGTTTAGGACCCGAAAGAGCCGGTTCTTTTTAGTGAGTCGAGCTGAAAAAGCCGGTTCTCGAAAAACTACTGACTTGACTCAACTTCGTTCTACTTCGACCTTGACTTCGAAATACCGCATTTAGAACACAGCGTCAGGGGAACCCTTGTATTTTGACCTTCATGCACTGTAACTTCGACTTAATTCGCTTCTTAATTAGCAATTCGGAGCCCTAATTTTTGTGAGCCGGCTAGATTTTCTTGTGCGCGGAAAAGCTCTGGGCAGTGCGCAATTGCCCACACACGCAGCTTAGAGGGAACATTGCAGGAGAGCAAAAACGTGGTCGGAATCAAAAACAGGTCGGAGCCAGAGACAAACGGGAAAGATCGGCAACGGACGGGTGTAAAAACGGGTGCAAAAACAAGACAGGCGGGAGTCTGGGTCAAAATGCTTGCCTTGTAACAACAGAGGTTCGCTGACGGACTGACAACCGAAGTGTGAAAAACGGACTGGGCTTAAAAAGGGACAGGGAACCAATCAGGTAACCCGCAGTGGCTGGGGCCAAATGAGCGAGCCAATCAGTAATCAAAATATAAAAAGCTAACTAGATAGCTTTCAAAATAGCTAAAAATGTAGCTTGATAGTTAGGTAGAAAGTTGAACAGGTACATAATGAAAAGGATGCTAGATAGCTAGCTAAAAGAGTAAACAGCCATTTAAATAACCAGATAGCTAAAACCAATGCTATATACCAAGCTAAAAGGAGGGGGGCAATATTTAGCTTGTAAGTAGCAAAAAATGTAAATGTTAGCTAGCTAGCATGCCAAAAAATATTAGAAAGTCTAGCTAGATAGCGTGCAAAAACGAGACAAACGGGAGTCGGGGTCAAAAGGCTTGCCTTGTAACAACAGAGGTTCGCTGACGGACTGACAGCCAGAGAGTGAAAAGGACTGGGCTTAAAAAGGGACAGGGAACCAATCAGGTAGCCCGCAGTGGCTGGGGCCAAATGAGCGGGCCAATCAGTAATCATTATTCATGACAGGGCTGTTGTTTGGAAAGGTAATGGCAGAGGGGATCAGGCTTTTCCTGATCTGACGGGTTTATTTTAAATACTTTTTTTAAAAACATGTTACTTTTTCAATTGACCCAACAAGTAGATTGGGTTATTCTTTACCCAGCTATTTTCCTTAGTCTAACAAATGTGTTTTTTGTTAGGCAAAACAATCCAATTTAGGTGGGAGTTCTTCATAAGAAATTTACCCTTTTTTGTCTTTTTTTTTTTTTTTTTTTGCCGTCTATAAAAAAAATATTCTTCTTGGAATTATAGCTGTCACCTATAAAATATACCTCAGTAACAACCTAGGAAGCTGAGTTAAATTAACTCAACGGATTGGTACAGGCTTGACCCAAACTGTAGGTTTTAGATCAGGGGATGGTGTCATAATAGTCTGTAGTTTGCAATAAAACTGGTCGTAAGCCGGGACGGGAGAGCAAACGTGGTCGGAATCAAAAACAGGTCTGAGCCGGGGACAAACGGGAGGATCAAACCTAGAGTGTACTTGACCTTCTTCCCAACCCTCCCCACAGGAACTCTGCCGGCTACGCACTGAAGGTGTTCGGCCTGACAACACTGGCATGTCTGCTGCTGTCCAGCCAGGTTTTTGTATTCTACACGTTGTTCAACCATCAGCAGCAGATCCAAACCATGCAGAAAGACTCGAAAAACCTTGCCAAGCAGCTCCGTACAGTGCAAGGTAATTAAGAATCCAATATACTGGGAGAACATGTTTCATAGATAAATAGATAGATACTTTATTCATCCCCGTAGGGAAATTCACACTTCCAGCAGTATCCTTTTGTTGTTTATTAACATATTAATAGGATGGCCTCTGGGTGCTGTGTTGTAGTTTAGCAACAGCGGTGTGTATGACGTCACACGCTAGGCCAAAAGTCCGACGTCCCTGCAATAGATGGAAATCTTTGTGCCCAGGGTTACACCGCCTCGTGTTCACGTAGATAGCGAGTCCGCCTCCTCTCCGCTTCCCGCAGGCTTTTGTGTCTCTGTCTGCCCTAACAGCGCTGAAACCGGGTAGCTCAGGGTAGCTCCGCGTTAGCGTCCGGGATGCTAGACGTGAGCCACGTTTCGGTAAAACACAGCAAACTGCACTTTGATGTTTTTCACCAGCGCAGCCAGTTCCTCGGTCTTATTTGGTACCATGATTATGGACGGTACCGAAGGCTTGTATCGCCGCTAACCGCTTAGCCTTAGCTCCGGCTCTGCATCCACGATCGGGCCCCCTCATCACACCGGCACGAGAATTTTCCAGGGCAAGGAGTTGAATCCTCGAATAAACGCATAGAAGCAGACACTTAAAATAATAAATCACAAAAAGTGTGAGCTGCTGGAAAGGCTGCCGCTTGGGCGGCGCCTATGATGTTATGATGTCATGTAAGTAATCGTGTAGATAAATGTCTTATATGGTGAGGTGGTGTCTGTATCACCCTCAGACTGGGGTTCTCTACAAGAGGTCTGTGAGTTTGAGAAGTCTGTGCAGTACCTTAGCTGTTCCTGGACTGAAGTTCCAGATGTGGTTCCTGGGATCTGTTGGAGCCACTCTTCCAGTTTGGGGGTTACTGCCCCGATTGCCCCCACTACCATGGGGACCGCGCTGCCCTTGATCTTTCAGCTGCTCTTCCAAACCTTGGTTTTCCTCCAGTTTCTCCTGCTTCTTCTTCCTGATTTTGGCGTCAGCTGGAATCTCCACATCTGTTATCACCACCCTCTTCTGCTCTTTGTCCGCCACCACTATGTCCGGTTTGTTGGCCAGGAGCTGCTTGTCGTCCCATAGGATCTTAGCCCTGTTGTTCTCAGCAACCTTTTGTGCTTTGGCCCACCAGGATCTGGGTAGTTCTATGCCATACTGGTTGCAGATGTCCCTGTATACTATCCCGACGTGCTGGGCTGAATCAGGGGCGTCTTTGCATAGTCTGCATCCTGGGTGACTGTATCATGTTCGCCATAAGGGCAGAAAATAAAAAATGGAAATTTTCTGGAGGAAATTAACATATACAGATTTTTGGCGATCAAGGTTGACTCTGCATGTAAGAATTGTCTCTGTGCTTCAAGTCCCACAGTGCTTTGTGGCTATTGCTGCATAATTTGGCGTTTAGAGTAATTTGGGACAAATGGTAGTAGCACACCTAAAGACAATTTAATGTACAGTCCAGGTTTGTGCAACTATTTTGTATTGCTGTGTCTTATATTGCAGTTTTAGTATCACAGTTTTTCTACTTTTGGAGTAGTAGCTATCTATTTATCTATCTATCTACTATCTACCCTGGTCATATCCCTCGAGAGGGGTGATAGACAGCAAGACAAACATACAATAACAAAGAAGATAAAAAGGGAAAAAAACTGCAAAAAAACACACAAAAATGTTTGGACCATGGCCAACCCAAATGCCCAAACGCCCACACAAGTCAGGCTCTTCAGCACCTAAGTTGGTCAGGGACGCAAGAAAGCGGCCATGTCACTCGGGTCAGTGTGACACAACACACTCTTCTGTTCGACAGCTTTCGCTGGTTTACCCCTGCCGCATCATAGAACGCGTCCGAACATCCCACTACCCTTTTACAATCATTCCTATCACCAACAAGAGCTCTAGCTTCCACTAGATTTCGACCTCTTTCCTGCAGTGCACTCATAACACCACCCATCCACGTCCATCGTGGCCTCCCACTTGGTCTCCTTCCATTGACTTCTGCTCTGTAGATCCTCTTCAACATTGGCTCCTCATCCATCCTCTCCACGTGTCCAAACCAACCCAGTACTCTCTTATCCACACGCTTGCACAGTTCCACTACTAGTCCAGTTCTGTCTCTCACAATTTCATTTCTCGATCTATCCAATCTTATCACTCCTAACAAACCCCTTTAAACTCTTCATCTCAAAATCATTTAAGTGCAATACTGCTATCAAATAACTCACATTGTTATTTCACTGTGTCCCTACAGCGGCCCCTATAAAGATAAACGGGCTAATGGACGATATCCCTCTTCTGCACCAGCTCGCAAATTTCGAATCAGGGACGACCGAGGCTCCTGTAGAAGTAAGTTCCATAAAATTGCTGCAAAACTGGAACATTTAATGAGTGTTCTTAGCAACACGTACCGTCATGTTCACAAGTCTGATGCTAAAATGAATATTTTGTATCCTCACAGCCGAAAGAGGTGAAAAGACAGTCCGTAGGTTTGGAGGACATGGTTGAGCTCATGGAGGTATTTTTCATACACGCCAAAACCGAAATCACAATTTTTAATCGAATAACTTGACGATTCTAGGAAAACTTTGAGTTGCCCAAACTCAACGACACCGTGCTGGGCAACCTGAAGAACCTCAAGAAGCAGTTAAGCACTAGCCTTTGGAAGGTAGGACCGTTCAAAAAAGCAAAAACTGTATTCAACCCTCCTGTCGTCCTCATTTTCTGGATACACCACCAGTACTCTGGGTCAAAATGGCCCGTCGTCACTAAATCCTCGATATAAACATATCAATTGATATTAAAACACCAAATTTCATATTGCTTGAGGAAAGAACTTTTCTGTTTGCTTCCTCCGCAACTCTAATTGCCTCTCGGGTCATTTTGATCCAAATACTATCTTGACAACTTATTTTTTCCGGTACAGCTTTCATGGAAATGTGAATAAAAGCAACGTTTCATTTTCCAATCTAGGAAAAGTCAAATGAAGTATGTTTATTCGGGACGCCCTTAATCGCAAGAAGTCTCAAAGGAGTGTACGGACTAGAATGACAAAAGTCATAACATTTAAAGTGAAAAAATAGATAATTTGGGCCAGGGGTCTAGAGCAGGGTCTGGGTGAGGTTGGGCCAATTTAGGTTTTCTGCAAATAGTCAAGTCAAGTCCTGTTTATGTGTTTGGCTGTTAATCACAATGAGTCTTATAGGGCTACTACAGACTATTTTGACACCATCCCCTGATCTAAAACCGACATGAGGGCAAGGGAAAACTCAAAACCTCAGCATGAGTCAAGTCATGTTTATTTGCGACGTCCTTAATCACAGGAAGTCTCAAAGTGCTGCACAGACAACAAATTATTGCAAACTACAGACTATTATGACACTATCCCCTGATCTACAACCTACATGAGGGCAAGGGAAAACTCAAAACCTCAGCATGAGCGAAGTCATGTTTATTTCGATAGCCCTTAATCACAAAGAGTCTCATAGGGCTGCACAGACCACAGACTACTATGACAGCATCCCCTGATCTAAAACCGACATGAGGGCAAGGGAAAACTCAAAACCTCAGCATGAGTCAAGTCATGTTTATTTGTACAGCCCTTAATCACAGGAAGTCTCAAAGTGCTGCAGAGACCTCAAAATATTGCAAACTACAGACTAATATGACACCATCCCCTGATCTAAAACTGACATGAGGACAAGAGAAAACTCAAAACCTCAGCATGAGTCAAGTCAAGTTTATTTGTGACGCCCTTCATCAAAGGAAGTCTCAAAGGGCTGCACAGACCACCGATTATTGCAAACCACAGACTATTATGACAGCATCCCCTGATCTAAAGCCGACATGAGGGCAAGGAAAAACTCAAAACCTCAACATGAGTCAAGTCAAGTCATGTTTATTTGTTTGGCCCTTAATTGCAAGGAGTCTCAAAGGGCTGCACAGACCACAGATTATTGCAAACCACAGACTATTATGACAGCATCCCCTGATCTAAAACCGACATAAGGGCAAGGAAAAACTCAAAAACCTCAACATGAGGAAAATGAAGAAACCTTGAGAAGTTATTGTAGCAATAACAAATAATACACAGATATTGTCAACAGGAAATCTAACTCATTTATAAGTTATAGAATAGAAGTGTGTTTTGGGGGGTTTTTAAACGCAGCGGCGGGCCATTTTGACCCAATACCCTCCTGATACTATTTTTGTCCATCTTAAATGGGAATGTGAAGAAATACATTTGATTTTGTCATCAATTGCTATCAATCTGGGGAAAGTCATAAAATTTAGAGTTTAAAAAAACATCGTTGATGAGATTTTGGGGAGGGGTTAAACACAATGGCGGGTCATTTTGACCCGAAAAAAAAAAACTGTCGGGGTTAATAACAAAAAACTATTTTTCAGAGCTTTGAACCCTGGCTTCGCAACTGGATACTGTTTCACCTGTGCCAAAGGAATCCCGATACCCCTTAAAGGTGAGCAATGCTAATAATTGAGTTTCACTGTCGAGTGCAAAAGTGCGGTCTTTCCGAACATTTGTCCACGCACGCCGCATATTTACCAGTTGAGACATCTCACGCCACACCCCACACGAAAGCATCGCAAAAATTGTATACAGTCCTCAAAAACCCATTGACTTACTATGACTGAATTATTTATCCTCTGCAAAGAACCAATAAACAGGGCTGGGCAAAGTATGGCCTGTTGGCCACATACATTTTCATTTAGCCTGAGAGAGAGGAGAGAGAGAGAGTGAGAGGAGAGAGAGAGGAAAGAGAGGAGAGAGGGCGAGAGAGAGGACAAGAGAGGGAGAGAGAGGGCGAGAGAGGGACAGGGAGAGAGAGAGAAAAGAAAGAGAGAGAGATATCGAGAGAGAGACCTGTCGAGAGAGAGAGAGAAATAGATGTTGAGAGAGAGAGAGAGACATAGATGTCAAGAGAGATAGATTTCGAGAGAGATAGATCGGGGCAGAGGTTCGTTGACGGACTGATCAAAGGAGAGTGAGAGCACTGAGCTTAAACAGAAGGGAAGCCAATGGCAACCGTGACATTACTGAGCACTTAGCAGCATTTGAATACATTTTGGCTTTAGCCGTTGACCAGAAATTTCTCAACCTTGATTTATTTTTCTCCTTTTCTTTTACAGTTTGAAGAAATGAAGCCAAGTTTCGCTTATTTCATCAACATAATTCTTTTTACTTCATATGCACGAGCAACTGCTTTAGCGGGGGCCACATTTTTACATAATCCAAGCTTTTAGTAACAGGGTTCATCTTTGGGGTTCAAAAAATGCCTGATTTTTGGGCGAAATGCTAGTAGCTGCTTGAAATTGTTGCCGTGTTTCTCAACGAGTCTGCTTAAAAATGACGCCGACACGCCTGCTCTGGTGGCTTCGCTTTGCTATAGTATTGCTTCTTCCCTCGTGGTGAACTGCAGCTGGCACTAGTTTGTTTGGCATTTTTTTATGAAACATCGCCCTCTAGGGTTCACGCCCAAGAGGACAGGTGTTACACTGCAGTTCAATTGTGGTTAAATTTGATTGAAGATTGAAATATGATTAAAAAAAAAAACATCAACAATTAATACGAAAATAAACCAATCAATCAGTAATAAATGCATTCGGAATTTGAGTGGGTTGCACGAGCGTTAAAGGGACAGTGTGTAATATTGGAACACTAGATGTCACTACAGTATATTGATTAGTGCAATCAAAAACGAGTTCTTTTTTCCTTTTAACTGTTTCCCAGCTTTTTGTGAGGTTTATGTTTTTTGGGGTACTTCAAGCAGCAATATGATGTACAATTTGTCATTTAAAAAAAATCATGTATTTTGCTGGATTTAAAAAACTATTTTTTTTTCTACCACTTGGAGGCGCCAAAAACTATCATCCTTTGGGAAGCAATCGCCCCCCGGGCCGCGCGTTTGACACCCCTGCCTTAGGAGGCGTGGACATTTTATGGTCCAAATACCTCGAGCGTCGTTAAAATGATTTTTAACCCGAAGGGTGAACTGCAGCTGGTATTAGTTTGTATTGCTTTGTCCCGTGAAGCATCAATGCCCCCTACAGGTGGTGCCCAAAAGCACAGGTGCATGCTTCACCTAAACAAGGCACTATCAAATGAGTATTAGTGAGAGGATTGGGGTTGGGTAGGGTTACTTTAACTGGATTACTTTCAATGACTTTTGGATTACTCCATATATTTGGTATTGGAGTAATCCAAAAGTCATTGAAAGTAATCAAGTTAATCAAGAAAAGTAGGGTTACTTTAACTGGATTACTTTCAATTACTTTTGGACTATTCCATATATTTGGTATTGGAGTAATCCAAAAGTAATTGAAAGTAATCAAGTTCATCAAGAAAAGTAGGGTTACTTTAACTGGATTACTTTCAATGACTTTTGGATTACTCCATATATTTGGTATTGGAGTAATCCAAAAGTCATTGAAAGTAATCAAGTTAATCAAGAAAAGTAGGGTTACTTTAACTGGATTACTTTCAATTACTTTTGAATTATTCCATATATTTGGTATTGGAGTCATCCAAAAGTCATTGAAAGTAATCCAGTTAATCAAGAAAAGTAGGGTTACTTTAACTGGATTACTTTCAATGAGTTTTGGATTATTCCATATATTTGGTATTGGAGTAATCCAAAAGTCATTGAAAGTAATCAAGTTAATCAAGAAAAGTAGGGTTACTTTGACTGGATTACTTTCAATGACTTTTGGATTACTCCAAATATATGGAGTATTCCAAAGGATTATGGACATTTATTATAAGCCAAGCTAAAAATGAAGGTAGTGTTTCTCAGTGGTGAATTGCAATGGGAAGAACTTACTGCAACTGAAAATTTAAGCTACATGTTACTCACATTTTTACTCAACATTATTGGAAGACATTAGTCTCAAAAACAAATGTACACTATTGGCAATTTTCCTGCTCTAAAAATCATATTTGAATGGCTCTGCAAAAAACATTATTTACACTGGATTTTTTCTTGTTTTAATGGTACTGGAAACATTTGAAAATTGGCTTTGAAAGTCCTTAAAAAGTGCTTGAATTTGGCCATTGAAAAGGTGTAGGAACTCGGGGGTCGCCAAAAAGAAGCTTTTAGAAATTCGGGCTTTATTGGGTCCAAAGTGGCTTTTTTTATGCACATGAATAAAGAATTTATATAAAAAAATATATGTCAAAGTGTTTCATGATTATTATAGATCAGGGGTCATTAAAACCTGAAAAGAGTTCACTGGTGATGGGTAGTTGTGATTTTCTAGGAAAAACGATATCTACATTTCAGTAGATATCGGTAGTAGCTCAGGAGGTAGAGCGATCGTTTTAGGATTAAGGGATCCCAGTTCCAATCCCGGCTTGTCCGTGTTACATGTCGAAGTGTCCTTGGGTAAGACACTGAACCCCTAATACCCCCAATAAGCAGGTTAGCGCCTTACATGGCTGCAAGGCCGCTATTGGGAAATGTGGAGCACATTGTAAAGCGCTTTGGGAAGTCGTTGACTTGAAAAGCGCTATAGAAATGCAGATCATTGCATTTCAACATTTGGTCAGAATTCCGTTTTGCAGAAAATGATCAAACAATGTCAAAACACGTAAGGTGTGTTCGAAATTTAATATTAAAATGTAGTGTTTACCAAATTGTTCAAATATCTGACTCCATTAACCAAACACCCCCTAACAATGCGCGCTCGTTTCTTTTTGGGAAAAGATGGAAAAGAGACCGGCATTTCCACACGGGGGCAGATTTAATTTCTTAAACTATTTAACTAAGTGAACTCCATCGAATTAGCCGAATTACTGTCGCTCGAGTCTTCGTCGAGCCTTCTCTCGTTTCTCCCCCGATCTTCTCCGACCGTCCCTCTCTCTTCCTCTGCCCGCGCCTTCCCGCCAGCTGGTGTGCCGGCTCCTCCGACGGGCGGGCCAGGAACGCCCCCTCGCCTCGATGTCTGATATGGTCAAAACATCCCCAAGCGTTTCCACGTCATCAGATCTTTGCTCTCCAAACATCGCCTGCCGTCCCCCGTCATCTGGGCCCCTCTGCGTCATCAGATGTACTGATTATCTCAGCAACTATTGTCCCTGTTCCCGTTGTTTCTGTAAACATCATTCTTCACAAGGTTGCATTGACCTCGCTCCACAGCTCAGCCAGTGAATATCTTTAAATGTAATTTGTATTTGATCGTACAAAATCCCTTATAGTCAAATGTATAAAATCCTTCAGGTGAATACTGCGTTTTAAGTCAATCACATAGACATGTTATCTGACTGATACTGGTAGAATGTGAGGTTGGGGAGGGGGGATGTTAGCTCGCATTTGCGCATCAAAGGTTGCCGTGACAACTCCAGCACAGGGGGTCTGCCCTTCCCAGGTAACTGAAAACCAGAGCTGGTACACGTCTCACCTCGCGAGGGCGGTCTGAATTTGGCCAGCCAGAAGGCAACAGGGCATATCCTAACAAGAAGAACTGGACCACGGCCTGGCCTGTCCTGACCAAGTCTCAGCTCAACCACCAGCCTGAGAACCTTGTGAAACTGTCTGTGAGACAAATCCAGTGACCTCAGAGAAGCCTCAAGCCACCAGCAGTCCACCTCTGCTTCCACACTCTGCATCCTGTGGTCCTCAAGCCTACCAGGATTCCTCATTGATCTACAGCCAAGGACATAAAGACCAGGCCGTCATCTTCATTGAAGCAGATCTTCTCAGAACATCTCATTGATGCTGGGTATTGGTGTGACGTTAAAGGGGGAACTCTATCAAAATAAAATGGAATAATAAAACGGAATAATCAAGCCAACGTCTATCCAAATGGTGCCAGTTGAAGTTCTCAACTTCTAGATGTTTTTGGTTCTATTCAAGCTTCTTCAGTAGATGATTAGTAGAAGAAAAGTCCAAAGAATCCAAGAGTGTGTGTGTCTTGATGAATGTATATTGAACTCTCAAAAATTGCAAAAAAAAATTCAGCTCAAGTGTATGTGGCCACCCTTTAGAACACAGGAGGCAACCAGGCGGCCCGCGGGGCAGATCAGGTCCGCTAAGGGATGGAATCCGGCCTGCGAGACAATACTCAGAGAAGCGCAAGAGAAAAACAAGCTGCAGGTTGAAATATGTCCACTTGATGTTGCCAAAGCCAGGTGCCTCCATCAAAGACACTGTACTTGTATTTATTTCGCTCTCTCTTTTTCTCTTCCTTTGTTGCTCTTTGTCTCTTTTTCTCTCTGTGTCTTTTTAACTTCTTTTGCTCTATCTTTCTTTTTTCCTTTTCTCTCTTTTCTCTTTCTCCCTACCCTTTGCGCTTTCTTTTTTCTTTTCTCTCCTTCTGTCTTTCTATTTCTCTTTGGATTTCTTTCTTCCTCTCCCTTTCTTTCCCCCCCCTCTCATGACTTTTTATCGTTTGTTTCTCACGCTCTCTCCCTTCTCTCTCTTTTTCTTTCTTTGTCCCGCCCTCTCTCCTTTTCCCTCCCTCTTTCTCTTATTTCTTGATCTCTCTTTTTCTTTCTCTTGTTTGTTTGTGCTATGGTGTGGCCCCCGAGTTCAATTGAGTTTAACACCCCTGCTTTAGAAGATCTAAACAAGGTTTTTCCATCCGTTTCCTGACATCATGATCTAAAGACGTATGTGGTGCCCCAAAAAGACCAGCCGAGTTTTGAAAAGAATAAACTCGGCTCTTTGATTCAATTGGTCAAAAAAATTTTTTTTGTTAGAATAACTTAAGTATCAACCATATTTGCTACACTGCCATGATTTGTATCTTTAAATACATCATTCTTCTAAAATCATCATTTTCAAATTGGTCCCCGAATCATTCAGTACTCTTAAACAAGGCAAATGTTTAAGTGGTTGACTGAGCCTATTGCAACCCTACTTCTAATATTTACAACCTGGTAATAACACAATAATAACATAGTAACAACATAATTAGGTTTTGTTTTCAAAATGCATACTGTGCCCTTTGTACTAATCATTAACAAAAAGTAGCGTCCCCTTTTGGACAGTTCCTGAACGTACCAATTCACCATGTACCATAATTAAATCTGAAAACTTGAAATTTTGAATGTAAAACAAGGCAATATATTGATAAAATGATGTTTTCACTGTACGTAATGTCGATTGGAGGGACATTCTCAAGTACAGAACACTTCTTTGGCTTTCTAACAAGTTTAGCAATTTCAAACACCGTCACCCGATACTACGAGTATCAGATATACAAGACCACGCCAATAGAGGCATTATCTGGTTAAGCGTCCCCGGTCTATTTAAAAAGAGGAGCTGATCGATAGTTCTCTTTTATTTTTACTTACCTGAATGACTCATGACCCAATCTCTCCGCAAAAAGTAAGCAGACAGTTTCAGATTTAACACCATGTTTTCTGGTTCTTGGGTACGAGCGTTTGTTTTCTGTACAAGGAAATCTCCCCAAATCGACTAGCATTATAGCAAGAAACTTTCTTTTGATGCTAACAAAATTGACTAAAAGGAAACAAATGTTGTTTTCAACCCTACCCTCTCTGACTCCAAAATTTTGAGACATTGCAATTCAGTCATTCTTTATATCCTGAAATCAAAACCTGTGTGTATCAGCTCAAGGTTTACGATTTTTGTTTAAATATAACTTTAGAGAAATGTACTCATTCGATGCCAAAACGGAAAGTCCAGGGGCCAGCCAATTATTTCTCTTTGACTGTTTTGGTAAGGCCTACAGAAAATGTATTTCTGTAGCTGTATACACAAACGACATAGCAAATGAAAGCCCTCATCTTTTACTACCAAACAGTATTTTTCTAGCTCATACAATTATTTAGTAAACAACAGCTGAACATGGCTAAGTTTCTAGAAAATACTTGTTCCCAAGAACACTTCTGAGTAAAACAGATTTTTAGAAAAGGATGCATTGCAAACAGAACTTCCTTGTTTTGCATTTTGGGCCGACAACATCAAGGAATGGACTTGTCAGGACCAGAAAGGAAACGGGACCCACTCGCGTAACGTTTCTCACAAGTTTTATTAGAAGAAAGGGAAAGGGTTGCGCCCACGATCTGGGGATTGCTGGACGCGGGAAGCAGGTAGCTCTGAACGCGGAAGTGGGACTTCTGTGGCGGGCGAAAGCGGTGTTAGGAACGGAAAACGGGTCAGAACAAAAACGTGGTCAGGTCGGAAACGAGTCGTAAGCCCAAAAAGGAGAGTAGACGTGGTCGGGGACAAAAACGGATCGTTATTCGGGACGAGAGAACAGACGTGGTCTAGATCAAAACAGGTCGTAATTTGGGACAGGAGAGCAGACATGGTTGAGATCAAAGCAGATCGTAGCGGGAAACAAACGGGACAGGCGAAAAAGGGCTCGCCGTGTAAAAAGAGATTTACAGACGGACCGACAAAAAGGGACTGACAGGACAGAGTTTAAATACTGACAGGGAGCCAATCTGTCAGCAAGCTACAGCTGGCGCCACACGGGCGGGGCCAATTGGGCGCCATGGCAACCGTGACAAGACTGATGCCACGACCCCAAAACAGACCAAGAACCGTCAACAGAGAAAGCTGTCCAGAGTTGCGTCTTCATTGGTGCCCTGACGACCTTTGTGGATATGGGATCTGTGAACCATGATACCTCTAAAATCTAAACAATGCATTCCATAAACACAGGGGTACTTTGCTTGAAGAATAATATTTTATTGCAAGAACACTGAACTTTGAGAAGAATGCATGATCTACTGTGTCAAATGACCACACAATTTCGGTCACTGGAGGGCCGCCCACACACTCTCAATCGCTGGATATAGGAAGCAACACAAGGAAGTGATGTGTGGACAAATCCTTTCAAACTGCATAGTGGTGATTTATTATACTGAAGTAATTCCCAGAGGCTTGATACTTACTGACCAGCAGCACCAAAACCTTCAGATTTTGTTTTTTTAAATAAAACAAAACAAAAACAAATGTTTACATTTTGGCACTTGGGGACAATGGTTCTGAAAATGTCTTTATATGTAATGGCGTGTTCTGCACTACAGAAACATATGTTGCCAGGAGAGGGATAGGTGCCACCAGGCTGTATTTGCCCAAGACACACCACAGGAAATGTGTGTACTCAAGGGATACAACCAACCAATCAATAAACGATATGTTTCCGTAGTCCAATAATTAGCACAATCGCCTCACATGCGTAAGGTCCCCGGTTTGAGACTGGGTAAAAACACATGTTGGCCTGGAGAGGGATGGGTGCCACCAGGCTGTACTTGCCCAAGACACACCACAGGAAATGCTGCCCCTACTCCCCTAGTACTTAAGGGATCCAACCAACCAACTCACATGTAGTGCAGTGGTTAGCACATTTGCCTAACACGCAAAAGGTTTGCAGTTTGAGACCGGTTGGAAACCTATGTTGGTCTGGAGAGGCATGGGCACCACCAGGCTTTACTTGCCCAAGACACACCAGAGGAAATGGTGCCACTACTGACTTCGTGCCTAAGGGATCCAACCGACCAACTCACATGTTTCTGTAGTGCAGTGGTTAACACATGAACTCCTCTTTCCACGATGCTTTTAGTGTACCTTTACGTTTTGTAGCGTCATCCATTTTGTGAGCTTCTTTTGAATCTTTCTTCTAGAGCTGAGGTTTTGGCTTGATTCCTAACCGCTTCTCCATTTTTCAGGTGTTTTCTGTGTGTCTGCTAAAAGCCACGTGAACTCCTCTTTCCACCATGCTTTTAGTGTACGTTTACGTTTTGTAGCGTCATCCATTTTGTGAGCTTCTTTTGAATCTTTCTTCTAGGGCTGAGGTTTGGGCTTGATTCCTAACCACTTCTCCATTTTCAGGTGTTTTCTGTGCATCTGCTAAAAGCCACGTGAACTCCTCTTTCCACCATGCTTTTAGTGTACCTTTACGTTTTGTAGCCTCATCCATTTTTTGAGCTTCTTTTGAATCTTTCTTCTAGGGCGGAGGTTTTGGCTTGATTCCTATCCACTTCTCCATTTTTCAGGTGTTTTCTGTGTGTCTGCTAAAAGCCACGGGAACTCCTCTTTCCACCATACTTTTAGTGTACGTTTACGTTTTGTAGCGTCATCCATTTTGTGAGCTTCTTTTGAATCTTTCTTTTGGGGCTGAGGTTTCGGCTTGATTCCTAACCACTTATCCATTTTTCTTGTGTTCTCTGGGCGTCTACTTTGCAAAATGATATGCAAATGCGCGACCTTATAACGCTCGGGAAAGTCCGGAAGCACGGAGATATTCGATGCGGGCTTCTGATTGGCTGCCGAGTATGCAAATTAACCAAACGAACCGAAATTCGTTCTTTTAGACACTGATACAAGAGAAATGTGACAACAACCGTGTCATATATATTATATATGGAGTAGAAAGACATCATCAGTCCGAATATATTGTTTATTTTGTATTTCTGTGCAGATTTTCTACCCAGGTAACCCGAGTCCTCTCTTGAAAGTCCTCAATAATTGAGCATCGCGTAATCTCATCCGAGGCCGCTGCTGGAGTCGCTAATGAAAGCACGACATGACTTCCGCGGCTGTGAGTATTCTATCTTTTTTTGTTGCAAAATGTCACTTTTGCTTTTTTTCTTTCCCTGTCAAAACTCCGCTCGCCTTTATTTTGGTCTGCAGGATTTGACGAGCGAGGGGGACTCGGTGAAAGTGGGAATTGTGCTGAATGCAACACCAGGTAAGATTTTTTAAAAAATGAGATACATTTGGTAATTATGAGAATCATTTTTTAGAATTTTTTTTGTGGTATTAAAATAATATGTTTTGTTTTATTTTCTTTTATTATTATTCCCTTTTTCTTTTCACATTGTAGTAAAATATTTGTTAGTTTTTTTTTCTTTCATTTTCCTCAGAAGAATATTTTTTTCTTAGTTTATGGTCATTTAAAAATGTGATTTCATTAATTTTCTATCTAGACATCTATCTATCTAGACATCTATCCATCTAGACATCTATCCATCTAGACATCTATCTATCTCGACATCTATCTAGACATCTATCTATCTAGACATGTATCTATCTAGACATCTATCTATCTAGACATCTATCTATCTATCTAGACATTTATCTAGACATCTATCTAGACATCTATCTAGACATCTATCTATCTATCTAGACATCTATCTATCTAGACATCTATCTATTTAGACTACTAGACATCTATCTAGACATCTATCTATTTAGACTACTAGACATCTATCTAGACATCTATCTATTTAGACTACTAGACATCTATCTAGACATGTATCTATCTAGACATCTATCTATCTATCTAGACATCTATCTATCTACTAGACATCTATCTATCTAGACATCTATCTAGACATCTATCTAGACATCTATCTATCTAGACATCTATCTATCTATCTAGACATCGATCTATCTAGACATCTATCTAGACATGTATCTATCTAGACATCTATCTATCTATCTAGACATCTATCTATCTAGACATCTATCTATCTATCTAGACATTTATCTAGACATCTATCTAGACATCTATCTATCTAGACATCTATCTAGACATCTATCTATCTATCTATCTAGACATCTATCTATCTAGACATCTATCTATCTAGACATCTATCTATCTAGACATCTATCTAGACATGTATCTATCTAGACATCTATCTATCTATCTAGACATCTATCTATCTAGACATCTATCTATCTATCTAGACATTTATCTAGACATCTATCTAGACATCTATCTATCTAGACATCTATCTAGACATCTATCTATCTATCTATCTAGACATCTATCTATCTAGACATCTATCTATCTAGACATCTATCTATCTAGACATCTATCTAGACATCTATCTATCTAGACATCTATCTATCTAGACTACTAGACATCTATCTAGACATGTATCTATCTAGACATCTATCTATCTATCTAGACATCTATCTATCTACTAGACATCTATCTATCTAGACATCTATCTAGACATCTATCTAGACATCTATCTAGACATCTATTTATCTATCTAGACATCTATCAATCTAGACATCTATCTAGACATCTATCTAGACATCTATCTATATATATATATATATATATATATATATATATATATATCTAGACATCTTTCTATCTCTATCTATTTAGACATCTACCTATCATCTATCTATCTATTTCTATCTAGACATCTATCTACCTATCTATCTAGAAATCTACCTATCTATCTACCCGTTCATATCCTTCAAGAGGGGTGACAGACAGCAAGACAAACCCATACAAAACAAAGAATTTAAAAAAAAAAAAATGGAAAAAGTAGCAAAAAACACTCACAAAAATGTTTTGGGGCCATGGTCAACCCAAATGCCCAATCACCCAAACAAGTTAGGCACCTAAGTCGGTCATGCTTTCGTCCCTCCAGATGAAAAGGGGCACGACTTGGGTCAGGGTGACACAACACACTCTTTTGTTCAACAGCAGGGCAGGACAGTTTTCGCTGGTTTACCCCTGCCGCATCATACGGGTGCCCTGCCCATCCCTTAGAATGCGTCCAAACATCCTACGATCATTGTGAGGAATGTGTTTTCTCATTTTTGTATATTTCATTCGTGGTAAAAGTTGTTTTTTTTTCTTTCAGTTTATTTGGAAAAATATTTTTCTTTTGGGGGAAATGTTATTTTTGTGGTAAAAATAATTACATTCTTTCATTTTACTATAAAGGGTTTTTTCTTATTTTATTACATTTTATTATGTGGTAAAACAGAAATACTCAACAGACTACTTTTTTATTTCTTTAATTTTACTATAAACATTTATTTTTATTTTATTATATTTTATTTTGTAGTAAAAAAATGCTTGAAAGACTACATTTTTGTATTTCTTTCATTTTACTATAAAGGGCTTTTTCTTATTGTATTATATTTTATTTTGTAGTAAAATAAAAATACTTGAAAGACTACTTTTTTAAAATTTCTTTCATTTTACTATCAAACTTTTTTATGTTATTATATTTTGTAGTAAAACAGAAATTCCCCGAAAGACTACTTTTTTTATATCTTTAATCTTACTATAAACAATTTTTTTATTTTATTTTATTTTGTAGTAAAGAAGTACTCGAAAGACTACATTTTTTTATTTCTTTCATTTTACTATAAACGTTTTTTTTTCTTAATTTCTTATTTCATTTTGTAGTAAAACAAAAATACTCAAGAGACTACATTTTTTTATTTCTTTAATTTTACTATAAAGGTTTTTTTTCTTATTTTCTGATATTTTATCTTGTAGTAAAACAGAAATACTCGAAAGACCACATTTTATTTTTTATCTTTTTCATTTTACTATAAAGGATTATTTCTTACCTTCTTTCATTTTATTTTGTAGTAAAACAAAAACACTCCAAAGACTACATTTTGTTAAATTTCTTAAATTTTACAATAAACAATTTTTAGGTTTTACTATAAAAAAGTAGAAGTTGGATTTCGTTTTCGGGGTGGATGCCGGGTGACCTCTCACAGCGCCACACGCTGAAAGTGGCGGACAAAAGCACTACAGTAATGTCCTCTACCCGGAAAAAGGTGCACAATACAAAATCTAACTTACAGCAAAATTTCTGTGACGTAGCCAAGTTGCACGTGCATTGTTGAAGCAGGATGGCAGAATTCATGTCAGTTTATAGCAGCCCATTGACACAAAGAGATCGTAGAGCATAGATAGGAACAGCTCAAGGTATGTGCTAGCAGGAAGATAGCGACTATATTTTAGTCATGAAAGCCAGTCATTGATCGGCACTGGATTTCTTCCTTTGAAGGAACTGGAGAAATTGAAGAAGTGGCCTTGAAACACCGTCACCCGATACTATGATTATCAGATATCCAAGACCATGCCCGTAGAGGCAAGATCTGGTCAAGCGTCCCCCGGGCCATTTAAAAAGAGGAGCTGATCGATCGTTCTCTTTTCTTTTCGCCTACCTGAATGACACACCGCACGCCATGAGATCTGAGTTCGAACCCTGTGATATATGTATTAAAAAAACAAATTGATTTTTTTTCTCTCAAAAAGGTGAAGCATGTACGTTCATTGACGAGGACGGACGCAGTTTGGACTACGTGTCAGAAGATGAGGTACAATCGCAATTCCCCAAATATAATCCAGTTTACGACCGCAACCCTTCCCCGTGCAGCCACCGCGTCGCTTCTCCTTCGACCAAGCCGTGACCGTGGACGACTTGCAGGTACAAAAACATGAAACCTTTTCTGAGTTTTTGACTCTTCTTAGCTTTTTTTGCAGAAGTTCCACGGGGAGCTCCTGCAGCCCCTCACGGAATGCATGAGTGGAGGTTATAACGGGTCACTCCTCGTATGCGGCGCCTCCACGGAAAACATCTGCGAACTGATTGATGAAGTGATCGTCCGACAGGTAGTTATATAATGTGACTTCATCTATCCGAGAGGGGAGTGTTTTATCGTTTCACGTCATTTGTCAAAAGTTAGAATAACAGATAAGACAGATAAACGCTCGTCCATGAGATCTGGGGTAGCAAAAGTGGGCTAAAACGACTACCAATAAAATCAAATTGTCACGGTTGCCTATACAAACCCTGTCCTGTCAATCCCCTTTTGTCAGTCCGTCTCAGTGTTCTGGTTTGCCTGCGTCCTAGAGGTGTCTTTGAACCTCTTTTGCTCTAACTTCCTTTTTTCCTTTTCTCCCTTTTCTCTTTCTCTCTTCCTACCCTTCGCGCTTTCTTTTCTCTTTTCTCTCCTTCTGTTTTTCCATTTCTCTTTGGATTTCTTTCTTCCTCTCCCTTTCTTTTCCCCCTCTCACGACCTTTATCCCTACCTCTCTCTCTTTTCATTTCTTTGTCCCACCCTCTCTCCTTTTCCCTCCCTCTTTCTCTTATTTCTTGATCCCTCTTTTTCTTTCTCTTGAATCTACTCGTCCGGCCCCCGACTGAATGTTTGTCCTATCGTGTGGCCCCCGAGTTCAAATGAGTTTGACACCCCTGTGTTAGGGCATACCCTCTTGCTTCTTGCTGGCCAAAATCAGACTGCTATTGCAAGGTGAGACGTAGACCAGCTCTGGTTTTCGGTGTCCTGTGAAGGGCGGACCCCCTGTGGTGGAGTTGTCACGGCAACCTTTGATGCACAAAGCAAGCTAATGTCCCCCTTCCCAACCTCACATTCCACCAGTATCAGTCAGATAACATCTATATATGTGATTGACTTAGAACACAGTATTCACCTCCCATGTTTTGATATTTTCTTCAGATTGCAAAACGAATGTTGAATACTCGATACTCTGTTACAAACTGTTCAGCAAAACACGTGACTGAATAAATGGAGAACTGCTTAATTTTTTAACCTTTTTGTTTGTTATTCGGCCATTTCATTTGTGTGCTACAGCTTTTGATAAACGTCTTCAGTCGTGTGATTTCATCTGCGAAGGACGAGCTGTTGGTGACTGTATCCAACCTTCAGGTTTGAAGTTTTTTCTCTTATTTTGGAAATTTTAGCAGCGTTTCCTGCCAGCACTGAGGATAAAGATTGTATAGAATAGAATAGAATCTACCTTTATTGTCATTGTTACAACATGGGTTGAATATATTGTGACAACGGAATTGGACGTGGCACTCCAGGGCCACATTTTACAGTGAGGATAAAGAAAACAAAGAAGATAAAGGAACAAAGAAGATGTTTGTACTGTCCTTGATTGCCTAGGCTTTGTTTTCCTCCAGAGGAGGTAGTATGATGGGGTGAGGGACAGACAGAGATGGCCGGATCCAACTAGATGTTTGATCTTACTGTACACATGATCCAGTGTTTTTACCCTGGTTGCTCAGTCCACGTATTGAATGAATTTGGGAAGTACAGTCCTTAAGCATGCCTGATTAAAGTCGCCGGTGACTATAAAAGCTCCGTCCGGGTGTGCAAGCTGCTGTTTATTGATAGCAGCGGGCGGGAGATTTAGCGATATGCTAACTTTAGCATCCTGTGGAACGTTAGCATCCGGTGGAACGTAAACAGCAAGCACAATGACCACAGTTAGCTCTATCGGTAGATAGAAGGGTCTACACTATATTGAGTGAGCAGTGTGTGTCAATGATTCGGCTGTTATTGCAGCGCATAGTCCCCCACCCCTGTTTTTACCAGGAGTCTCATGTAATACTTTTAATGAGCAAGATTAACTTCCAAAGTATTTTTTGGCATGATTGCACTATTTTTTTCTTTTTTTTTTCATATTTCATGAGGCGTTTTGCAGTGCAGATTATTTTGTTTATTTATTTTTATTTTATTTTTATTGATTTATTGTATTTCTTTCATATTTTGGGGCCAATTTTTCTTTCATTTTTTTACATTTTGCTGCGTATATTTAATTATTTTATTCACAATTGTGGCAGTGCATCAGTGTAATTGATTCATTGATTAAATTGTATTTATCTTTTATTATCGTTATGTATTTATTTGTTTTTCTCTGTTATTTTACTTGATTTTATTTGAGTAAATATTTGTAATAAATTAGTTTGTGTATTTTTTTCACAGTTCCATCCTGATGGGATTGATTGTTCGATTTAATGTATTGATTTATTTTATTTTAGCAATATTTTCATATCTTCCCTGATATTTCGCTTGAGGTTTTGAGGCGACTATGAATTAAATAATTAGTCTGTTTATTCATTCATTGATTTATTAATTTATTAATTTCATACAGATGGAAGAGCTGCAGATTGATGTATTTAATGTATTTATTTTTGGTTTTTATTATCATTAATTGATTGATTGATTGATTTTAGCATTATTGAATATAGATCTAATACAGTATATCTATTTATTCATCACAGTTTTATACGGACGGGGGTGCTGCAGACCTCTTGAACCCTGACACAGAAACCCTAGAACTGGTCCATCATCCGGTCCTGGGAAGGTGGGTGTCACTCATCGATGGAATTACTGTAAGAAATGATTTGTATTCGTTGTTTCTTCATTTTTTACAACAAAAAATATATGGGCATCTATGTTATCTGTGAAGCAGAATTGTGAAACTCAATTTAATTCAGTGTTTCTTGTCATATGAATAGTAAAGAACTACGTTTCCCTGCAAAACTTTGCTGTCCACACAGTTGCCAGCATAAAAATAAAATTATACTAATAAAGTAAAATGGAAAAAAATAGAAACTAATCAAGTCAAGTCATGTTTGTTTGCGACACCCTTAATCACAAAGAGTCTCAAGGGGCTGCACAGACTACAGACCATTATGACATAATCCCCTGATCTAAAACCGACATGAGGGCAAGGAAAAACTCTATGACCTCGAGTCAAGTCAAGTCATGATCTAAAACCTACATGGGGGCAAGGGAAAACTCAAACCCTCAGCGTTAGTCAAGTCATGTTTATTTGTTTGGCCCTTAATCACAAGGAGTCTCAAAGGGCTGAACAGACCACAGATTATTGCAAACCCCAGACTATTATTGCACCATCCCCTCATCTAAAACCTACATGGGGGCAAGGGAAAACTCAAAACCTCAGCATTAGTCAAGTCATGTTTATTTGTTTGGCCCTTAATCACAAAGAGTCTCAAGGGGCTGCACAGACTACAGACTATTATGACAGCATCCCCTGATCTAAAACCTACATGCGGGCAAGAAATACACAGATATAGT
The DNA here is from genome assembly GCF_059441175.1 of Urocampus carinirostris. Classification (NCBI taxonomy): domain Eukaryota; kingdom Metazoa; phylum Chordata; class Actinopteri; order Syngnathiformes; family Syngnathidae; genus Urocampus; species Urocampus carinirostris. Next base: position 41,065,759 of record NC_142357.1, on the reverse strand, counting down.
CAACATAAAGTCTAGGTTATTCATATGCTATAGAATAGAAGTGTGTTTTAAGCTTAGATTTAAACATTTCCACTGAGGTTGCAGATCCATTCTCAGGGGGAAGAGCATTCCATAGCACCAAGGCCCCCAATGGAAAACACTGTCGGATTTCTTCTTGGCTCTTGGGATCACGAGTAAACCAGTATTTTCAGAGTGAAGGCTCCGGACCGGAACATAGGGGGGAATTAAATCTGAAAGATATGAGGGAGCAAGCCCATGCATGATTTTGTATACTATCAACAGAACCTTAAAAATCACATCTTAAGCTAACAGGGAGCCAATGCAGGTTAGCTCAAATCGGGATCATGTGATCCAACGTTCTTGTCTTAGTTAAAAGCCTGGCTGCAGCATTTTGTACCAGCTGAAGTCCCTTGATTTTGGACTTCGGGAGACCGGAGAGTAGGGCATTTCAGTAATGGAGACGGGAGGTAACAAACACATGGGGCAGCATGGGGCGTAATTTAGCGATGTTGCGAAGATGGAAGAAAGCTGTTCTAGTCATATTCTTCACGTGTGTTTGAAAGGACAGATCGGGGTCAAATATGAAACCTCAATTTTTAACTGAGCCACTCTGGGTGATCTTACATTTGTCAATGTTCAGAGCCATTTTTGAGAACAAGTCACGGCATTTGGATGGACCAATCACTAACATTTCGATCTTTTCAGAGTTAAGGCGCAAGAAGTTGAAAAAACTCAGAAACTACATAAATGTACTGTATACATAAAAGGATATTACGAATATTAAAAAGATAAATACACACGATTAACTCAAGGCACTAAGATAAAAATCAAAATAACACCGTTCAACCACATGCAGCCACAATTACCTGTGAATGAATGAATGAATGAAAACTTTATTTGAACATCAAAATAAACATCAAAATAAAAACAGAACAAAAAAAACTCAACAACAAAATAATGTGACATAATATGTTTGAAAAGGGGTAGTCAGAAGCAGATGCTTAAATTCCCTATCCCTTAATCTTCCCTATTAAATAAACCAATGATAATAACAACAATTGTAATATTATTAATAATAATGATATAACAATAGCAACAATAACAACAAAGGTAACCATATAGTATCTTCATCTCTGTATTCCGCCAGTCATGTTTTTTTGTATTTAAATTTGAAGACGTGAATAGTTGGACATTGTTTATATCTCGTCTTGTAAATTGTTCCAAAGTTTGACACACAGACACAGACTTACTTTTCCTGGTGGTTCTCACCTTTGGGATTAGGAATTCACGACTGCTCCTAAAGTTATAATTTCCTTCTTTCCGACTGAATCGTTTATGGATGTTTTTGTTGACCTTAAATAGCAGATGTTGATTGAAAATTTTTACTAAATCATCCAATTTTAATCATTTGGACGGCAGGAATAAAATATGAGTATGATCTCGATCAGGGTTGGGTAGAGTTACTTGAACTGGATTACTTTCAATGACTTTTGGATGACTTCAATACCAAATATGCTCATAAAAGACAAAAGAAACTCAATACGAATAAAATGACTCCATTTTGTGCAGGCTTGGGGAGTCACGGAACACATGGAAGGGCAAAAATGATGTTTGGATTGATTTTCATTTTGTTTCTGTCGCATTTGATGTTAGTTTTCCGGAGATCAAAGAGATCAAAGCCAGGAGAGAAAGCTTACCACGTGTTGTGAGTCATCATTTTATTCACATTTGCTTTCTTTTGTCTTTTATTAGCATATTTGCTATTGGAGTAGTCCAAAAGTAATTGAAAGTAATCCAGTTAAAGTAACCCTACCCAACCCTGATTTTATGTTCGTTTTGCCGGAGATCAAAGAGATCAAAGCCAGGAGAGAAAGCTTATCACGTGTTGTGAGTCATCATTTTATTCACATTTGCTTTCTTTTGTCTTTTATTAGCATATTTGCTATTGGAGTAGTCCAAAAGTAATTGAAAGTAATCCAGTTAAAGTAACCCCACCCAACCCTGATTTTATGTTAGTTTTGCCGGAGATCAAAGAGATCAAAGCCAGGAGAGAAAGCTTACCACGTGTTGTGAGTCATCGTTTTATTCATATTTGCTTTCTTTTGTCTTTTATTGGCATATTTGGTATTGGAGTAATCCAAAAGTCATTGAAAGTAATCCAGTTCAAGTAACCCTACCCAACCCTGATCTGGATATCCTACCCTGTGTATGGTTCTAATTGCAGGTTTTTGGAGGCTGGAGTGAACTTTTCAATGACTTCTGCTTGAAGAACATTGGAAAATGATGTGTTCCTGTCTGACGTTTGTTCCTTTTCTAGCGTTATCAAAGGTTTGGCTGAGGTCTGCGTGGTTTCTGCACAGGAAGCCTACGCTCTTTATAAAAGAAGCGTGCGAGCACAAAAGGTCGAGGGAGAGTCCCTTTTAACGCGGTAGGTCAAACCGGCCCCGGCCGAGCAACCTCGAGTAAAGTTTTATTTTCACCTTTTAGCATCCCGCTCCGTCTTATCGACTTCTTTTGTGTCGGACAGGAGCGCTCGGCTTTTTACTCTGGCGGCCGAATGGAAACTCGGAGAGGGGGACGTGGACTTTCGCTACTGTAGAAGCAGACTAAGGGTTTTCGGTCTGGTCGGAGGAGCCGATGGGACGAACGTGGCAGGGTTTGTGGACAATTTGGTTGGAAGCTTGTGAAGAACATCATGTTGTGGTCCTCTTGAGGTTTCAGTTATTTCTACAACTCTCATCTCATCTCATTAGCTGTACCGCTTATCCTCATTAGGGTCGCGGGGGGGCTGGAGCCCATCCCGGCCATCTCCGGGCAGTGGGCAGGGGACACCCTGAACCGGTTGCCAGCCAATCGCAGGGCACACGGGGACTCATTCATACCCACAATTTGGACCGGCCAATCCACCTGAAATGCATGTTTTTGGAACGTGGGAGGAAACCGGAGTGCCCGGAGGAAACCCACGCAAGCACAGGGAGAACATACAAACTCCGCACAGGAAGTCTGGAGCTGGATTTGAACCCACAACAGGTTCCCATGACATGAACTGTGCCGCACATGCGCTAACCACTGCGCCCCCGTTCTGCCCTTCTACAACTCTGATTTTATTATTATTATTTTATTTATGTGCTTAGATCTTAGAAAATATACATACAGCCAATGTTCCCTGGAATTTTCCCCAGGTTTGAGCCTTTACACAAAGTCGGTAAGCAACGCTTGAAACAACAGTGAGCAACCGTAATCCCAAGTGTGGCAAGATAATTAATTATCAAACATGTCCAAAACTTGACATCACGTTACATTTTTCTGAGTTTCCGGCAATGCAAAATGATTTTTCTCTTTTGAATGAATTGACTCATGTACGATGGCCTACAAAGGTCGTTTGTTTTTACAATTCTTAGATATCAATTTCTTTTTTTTCCCGATATATTTTGTCGCATAATATTAACATTTTTGGGGGCTTATTGAGTCGGTTGCACGATATAGAACTGTATTTAATCACATTTTTTTAGTGGAAGTACAATGTTGGCTTGAAATAATTGGAAATTATTTGAATGCAACACAAACTTTTTCTTCTTTTTGCCTGATCTTTTCTACTTTTTTTAATTCCTTTAAAAAAAACTCATTGTGTTTAATTTTCCTATCTGTTACTTTTTCTTTTTGTTCTCCATTTACTTTTTTCCTTTGTTTCTTTCTTTTCTTTTTTTATGGCTCTTTTCTGAATTTTTCCTTCGTTTTTCTCTTCCTTTTGTTTCTTTTTTTTCTCAGCTTTTCACTCCTTTTTCATTTTGGTATTTTTTTATTTTTTGTTCTATTCCCCCTTCCTTTAAGTCATTTTGTACATAATTTGACATCA